>NC_049258.1:3162500-3795000 GCF_011100685.1 Canis lupus familiaris
ACGTAGTAACATGTTTTTCCAGGATAACTGACGTTGTGGTCTGGGTCCTTGACCATTATACCATTGTACATATAGCTTATAATGTTTGCTCCATCCAGTGGGATCTTTGTCTTGTTCTCTATTGTCTCTGTGGTGGTACAATACTGTCTACTATTCTGTACTGCTCAACATAATGATTAATCTATTAGACTGAACTTTATCGTTTTTATTAAGTTGCCCAAACACTATTATTTACCTCTTATCTTGATTTCCTTGTTTGAGAGAGAACTGTATTAATATCCCTGATGGAGACTGTAAGGCATTAACATTTTAAATTGGAAAAATGAGGAGTAATGCAAGCATTGAAATATTTTATTTGGTGAAATATGTATAACACTTACCGAAAAATTAAACAAATGTTTAATATTTCCTTTCAGGTAACAGCAGCAGCAAGAGATGGCAAGTGTCCGAAAGTCTCTTCAACCCGTGTTATTCTTATGGCTCTTTGAAGGAAGAATTTGAACCTAAGTATAGGATACAATTATAACATTAGCTAAGAGGCATGTAATTCTCTTAGTTTAAAAATTCTAGTTTAAAATAATACATTGTGTTAATTGTTAGCTTAAGTACAAGACCCTTCGACTTGTTAACCTTCACATAAAGCTGAACAGTTATATGAATAGTAGCAATTCTTAAATTATTTATACCAAGTTTCTAGCTTTAGAATAGTAATAGTGTATTTTTCTCTTTCACACTTGTCAATTAACTTTTAGCAATAAAGATGATTTAATTTTAAAAAAATCCAGCTGTGGTTGATTTGCGGTATGTTTGTCCACAATTTTAGCACAGATTACTTGATTTTGCTATTTGAATATGTCGTGTTAGACTGTGTTAGATTTGTTATAGTTTTTTATTTATTGTTGACTTGCCTTTTAATCATCATTAAATGTATAGGTGTTTTAATCTTAAGCTTTGTTGTCTGATATCAATACTGCTCAGTTGCCGTTGTTCTCTTTGGCATTACCCATTAGATGGGCCTGCCTGTCTTGGAAGACAGTGTCCTCTGGGGGTTGTCTTGCCTCAGGAGAGAATTGCATGTGAAAATCCCAGGCTGCTTTTGAGAGCAATCATCTGCAAGCTGCTTGCTGGGCTTAGCCTCTGCTGCTCTGAGCTCCCACCACCCCGGCTGCTGAGCTGAGCCCCTCTGGGACCATGCTTTCTCCCAAGGGCTCTGGCACTCATCTCCAGGGCTATTCCATTGTACCCTGCCAGCTCTCAGCTTTGCTGGAATTCCACACTGTCTGGCCATTTAAGAATCCTCCTGGTTTGGGGGTAGTCATTTAGGCTAAACTGACTTTTGTGCAGTCCTGTGTTCAGCACAGTGCAGCATGAATGCCGCTTGTGCTCACTGACACTTCTCCAAGCCTGGGACATAGCATGGACTTGAAAAGAGACCTGCTCTCCCATCTCTGGACAACACTGTTGTGACCTAAATGTAAAACAAAAGATTTCGGTTCTTTGTTACTAAACCACGTTCCTTCTTGAAACCAAAATGGATATTGGTAATCAATCTGTTGTTTATTGTCATGATATTTCCATTAAGTACATGTTGAATTCAAATTTTTTTATAAGTAGCACTATTTCTATTAAAATCAGACATGGGGATCCCTGGGTGGCGCAGCGGTTTGGCGCCTGCCTTTGCCCCAGGGCGTGATCCTGGAGACCCGGGATCGAATCCCACATCGGGCTCCCGGTGCATGGAGCCTGCTTCTCCCTCTGCCTGTGTCTCTGCCTCTCTCTCTCTCTCTGTATCTGTCATAAATAAATAAAATAAAAAAAAATAAAAAAAAATAAAATCAGACATGAAATATCACTTCCACTATTTGACTAGGGACAAAACAGAGACCTAGCTAAGGAACCTCATCATAATGTGTAGGAAGAGCTCCATATCTTAAAATAAGTCCCTTTGCATTCCGTCACATAAATAAACTTACCTGTAAATAACAATTGATGTTCATTTATGTGGACATACATTTTTTTTTCCCTGAAACTCCCACAAAACTTTATTCGGAGACTTCTTTTACAAAACTACAAGTAACCATAATACATTCAAGATAGGGAATGAAGACCTGTCATCCACTCAGGAGACATTGATCCATTGCACCAGGGCAAACACAGCAGCTCAGAGGAAATGGTCACCCACTTGGGTGTACAGATCTTTTGTACTAGAACGCAGGAATGAAGTCCCTCCTGTTGCCTTTTTGTCTCCGAGCAACAATAATTTAAAATCAGTTTGATAGTATAAGCAAATACAGACAGGGTCTGTATATTAATCTGTTATTTTGATATTTTATTTCATATCCAAAATTTTATATTCAACTGGGTAAATCAGGGGTATTTTGCATATTAATATACTTAGAGGGCTATTTCTTTTATTCTGGTTCTTAATGGACGTGATATATTACACTCTATATTAAAAAATGATACGGAGAATTAAATAATAATTTCCCCTTTTTTTCTTTAATAGCAAAGTTTCCAAGAGTAGACTTCTAAGTTGATTACTTTTTTAATCAATTTTAGTCAGCCATCACTAATTCAGTTTTTTCACTAATATAAGTATTAGCTTGCTTCTTCTGAGTTTTGCAATTGATGAATAATTCAAATAAGCATTTAAGGATCCTGTTTTCTGGGCCCAAGGAATCAAAATTACTTGATAATAGTATATTTTGCCCATACTTTATTGAAGAGATTTGCCATGGTACTAAGGAGGACATCCTAATGTCAAATGTGTTAACCAAATGCAATCTCTCAACCAATTTATTGCCTTGGCTTAAGGCTACTTCTGAGTGCCCCTGCCAAGGATAAATTTAGCATGATTGGTGATGTGGTAATGTTTAACTTTAGCTGTTTGCATAGGTCTGTCTTCTTTCTTGAAGAATTACAGAACAACTGTTCTGTCCTTCCCTCTTTGATCTAAGACTGTCAGAACTTCATTTACATTTCATACTTTGATTAAATACATGTATTTTGGGTTGTGAAGAATTGCCAGATGACAGAATTGGAATAAGAACATGCATTTTATGATCTATTGAAGTATTGGGTACTCCATTTCATTCTTTCATAAGTGCTTGTCTGGTATGTGTTTGTATATATGCTGTGTGTATGCATACCCTGTGCACAAATATACACACAAACTTTATTTTATTGATGGATGGTTAACATGCAATGTTATATTAGTTTCAGGCATATACCATATTGATTTAATAATTCAATACAGAACTTAATGCTTACCACAATAAGTATGTCATCTGTCACCACATTTTTTTTTCAAGAGTCACAACTAGTTTATTGAATATGCTTTTCTGTATTGGCATCATATCTCTCTTTTATGTATGTATGTATGTATGTATTTATTTATTTATTTATTCACTTATTTATTTATTTATTTGAGTTCAATTTGCCGACATATAGCATATCACCCAGTGCTCATCCCATCCAGTGCCCCCACTCAGAACCCATCATCCCGTCATCCCAACCCCCGCCCACCTCCCTTTCCACTACCCCTTGTGCATTTCCCAGAGTTAGGAGTCTCTCATTGTCACCATACAATACTGTTGACTGTTTTTCCAATGCTACACTTTTCACTTCCATGACATATTTAATAACTGCAAGTTTGTACCTCTTCATCCCATTCATATATTTTGTCCATTTGCCTATCCACTTTTATCTCTGGCAACCAGCAGTTTGTTCTCTGTATTTAAGAGTGTGGTATTTTTGCTTGTTTTGTTTTTTAGATTCTGCATGTGAATGAATCATATAGTATTTATCTTGCTCTGTCTGACTTATTCTACCTAGCATAATACCCTCTAGGTCCATTTATGTTGTCACATAAGGCAAGATCTTAGTCTTTTTTCTGGCTTAATATTATTCCATCAATTATGTATGTGTCTACACACATATATGCATATCATTTTTATCCATTCTCCTATCTATGGGCACAGATTGCTTCCACAGATTGACTACTGTAAATAAACATAAGGGTACATATATCTTTTTTGAACTAGTGGCTTAATTTTATCTGGGAAAATATACTAGTGGAATTACTGGATTCTATTTCTATTTTTAATTGTTTGAGAAAACCTCTATACAGTTTTTCACAGTGGTTGTGCCAGTTAACATTTCCACAAACAGCATACAAGTGTTCCTTTTTCTCCACATCCCTGCTAACATGTATTATTTCTTCTCTTTTTGACACTAGCCTCTTTGACTGGTGTAAGGGGATAACTCATTGTAGTTTGGATTTGCTTTTCCCTGATGATTGGTGATGTTGAGAATCTTCATGTGCTTGTTGGCCATCTGTATGTCATCTTTGGAAAAATGCCTATTCAGTTTTTCTTCCCATATGTTAATTAGATTGTTTGTATTGTGGGTATTGAGTTGTGGAAGTCTTTATATATTTTGTATATGAAACCCTTATCAGATATATCATTTCCGAATATCAAGAGGTTGCCTTTTTGTTTTGTTAATAGTTTCCTTTATATGCAAAAGCTTTGAATTTTGGTACAGTCCCAATAGTTAATTTTTGGTTTTGTTTTCCTTGACTGAGGAGACATAAATATTTTGCTAAAGATGATGTCTAAGAGATACTGCCTGTGGTTTCTTTGAGTATTTTTATGGTTTCAGTTTTCACATTTAAGTTTTTAATCCATTTTTAGTTTATTTTTGTGTATGGCAAATAACTAGTCCAGTTTCATACTTTTGCATGGAGCTGTCCAATTTTCACACTACCATTTATTGAAAAGACTGTTTTTCCCCTCACCATATACTCTTACCTCCTTTATCATAGATCAATTGACCATACAGGTATGGGTTTATTTCTTGGCTTTCTATCCTATTCCATTGATGTAGTGTCTGTTTCGTGGGAATATCACACTGTTTTGATCACTCTAGTTTGTAGTCTATCTTGAAACCGGGATTGTTATACCTCCAATTTTCTTCTTTTTCAATATTGATTTTGTTATTTAAGGTGTGCTATGGTTCCATACAAATTTTAAAATTACTTCTTCTAGTTCCATGAGGAACTATTGATATTTTGATAGAAATTGCACTGAACCTCCAGATTGTTTTGAGTAGTAGGGACATTTTAACATTATTAATTCTTCCAATCCATGAGTATGGTATATCTTTCCATTTGTTTGTGCTGTTTTTACTTTTTTCTTCTTCTTTTTTTTTTTTTATCAATATCTTACAGTTTGCAGAGTATAGTTCCTTCACCTCCTTGGTTAAGTTTATTCTTAGTTAAGCTCTACTAATTTAAAAAATCCTCAAAGTTAAGCTCCCCTGGTTTTCAAAGCCAGATGTTATGAGATCTCCTTTTCCCAGTGTGAAGCTCATGGTGTGTGGTGTGGGGTCTAATCATTTCACTTCCCTGTGCATGTGGTATCCTTCCTATTTGTAGTTAGTCTCACCTGGGGTTTGATTCCCAACCATATCTTGCCCTTCCTTCCCTTTTCAATGTGGCCTCCTTTATATGATTAATTGTGAAAGTGTTCTACTAGTCTTCAGGTCATTTCAGGGTTAATTGCATATATGTAGCTATTATCCCAATGTGACAGTGGGGTGAGATGAGCTCAGGAAGGATCCTCTTACTCCACCATCTTCCCTGAACTCTTCTATATCCACAAATTTTTGATGCCTTATTTTTTAAAAAAAATGTAATTTATTACTAATATTTTCATTGAAGGATAGCTTTAACTTTGTTTTTACAATTATTTTGATGTGGTAAACCTAAATATGGTTGTTGCCTGAGTTTTGGCATTTATTCTAAGAAACATTTGTGTTAGTAGAATTGTATTTTTATTTTATTTATTTATTTATGATTTATTTATTTATTCATGAGAGACAGAAAGAGAGAGGGAAAGACATAGGCAGAGGGAGAAACAGGCTCCCTGTAGGGTGCCTGATGCTGGACTCAATCCCGGATCCTGGGATCACGCGCTGAGCTGAAGGCAGACGCTCAACTGCTGAGCCACCCAGACATACCAGTAGAATTGTATTTTTAAATCAACTTTCTTGACGTATTAAGTGATAACATTTTTCTTAAAATAAATGTTTTTAGAGATTACTCCTAACATGGTTTACTCTGATTTGTTTTACTTAATATGCCATAGAGGACTTGATATAAGTATACCTATTTTTAGTTTTATAATAATCTAAATTGTTGGTTATATGTTCCTTTATTTAGGGTAACTGTGGCCTTAGACAATTTGGATCCATTATTTTTAAATATGCTTATCAAGTAAACATAATTAAAATATTTTTAGCTTGTAAAAAACAAAATCTAATGAAGGCTGATATGAAAATAGTATTAAGGCTTAATCTAAAGCTTTTCAAGAGCTCAACATTAAATTAGTTGGGTTCACCAGAATGTAAGTATGTATATATATATATATATATATATATATATATATTGGTGGACCCAACTAATTTAAACAGGGTACCAATTACCATTTTTAATATAAATATTATTAAAACTTCCTCCATAATTTCTAACTTTAAAAATGTAGTTTAATATTAGTTTGTTTCAAACAGTCTAAACCAGATGATTTCCTTACTTATTCACCATATTTTTCTGTTTATAAAGCTTGGCCTCAGCCTATATCTTGAGAAGGTTATAGAATGTACATCAAAAATTTAGTCAGTTGGTTTAAGTAGTATGTGTGAATTTTTGCCAGGTTTTTCCTCCTTGATTTTAGTGTGAAAATGACTGACAATCAGGCAACAAGAAAAATAAAGTTCTCTTTAAAAAATTCTAAATGAGTGACATAGTAGTCTAGAGTAACAGGTAGTAGAGAATGTAGGAAATATCCCATGATTAAGTAACTGAAACTATGAGAAAAATTCCATCATAGAACTCAACTTTTAATAAATATAGGATATTTTAGACAACGAAAATGTGAAGAATTAGAAATGGGTATATGAAAACTTAATAAAAATTTTATGCTAACATAGATTTTAAATATAACCTGGTGTTGAATATAGCTATTAAAATATCAAAAAATGTGGTTTTAAGTATTTAAAACTTTAATAACTTTAAGGTGTTTATAAGCATGAAAACCTTAAAATAGTACAAATAAATGGTTTTCTTACATTCATCATAATTTATTTAAACACGTATTTTTAAACTTTATACCTAAAACAAATATAAATTTATAAAAGCTATAGAGAAAGAAAAAAAAAAGCTATAGAGAAAGACAGAATGGTCTAGTAGGCATCATGTTTATGCTTTTCAACATTTTATCCTTCAGTATGCTAATAAAAAGTTTTCCTTTCTGGAAGTGGAGAAAAAGTAGTTATATCTGGGAACACTCTCCGCCCCCTCCACCCCCCAAACACTGGTACTTCCTTCTGTAGGTTTGGAAACACCATTGAGATTGCTCAATAAAAAGTAATCTCACTTATTTATCAAGTGCCTGGCTCATGACCCAAACCAGACAATCAGAACCCTTTTTTAAGAGTAATTTTTACTCTTTGAGTTAGAGACTTTTCCTTTCCTATGGGATCTTCAGCTGAAAGGAAAGAAAATAATTTTAACCAAAATTATATTCCTATTTCTTTTAATTAAAAAAAAATGAAGCTGTGAATAGAAATCTCGAAGAATTGGGTTGCAAATGACATCACCTAAAATATGGACTTCCTCTGTGTTGGTGTCTGATTGACACAGTGTCTCTTTCCCATTTAGTTATTCTCTGGGAGGTTATTAATCATTGTAATGTGGTAAAAACGCTGTTGGCTAACCTACTGTTTTTAGTTTCATGAGACAGGACTGGTGGCATCTGAGGCTGACTCTTTAGGAGATTTAATATAAAAATATCAGAATAATGGAGCTAGTTGACTAATTTTATCAGCTTTTAATGAGTTTATACACAACCAATATATTTCATCATGCTGGCCCTTGTGAAATTACAGAGAAAAGGAAATACAACCCAGTTCATGGCTGACCTTTCAACTTGAGGTAAAAAAAAAAAAATGAGGAAATTTCAAATTTTGTATGCCTTACAGAGTTGGAAATCCCCAACTTTGGGGCCCAAACTAAATTCAATATAAGCTAAAGCAGAGTGGTGGAAAACACCACTGGAAATATATTTAGTAAGAGAGTAACTGGCAACTGGAAGAAATTTGATTCCCAGCATCCTCCTTGTATCTCCCATGACTCCCCACTCTCTTGCTTATAAATACTAATACCTTCTTATAAAAAGCCATCATCTCAATTACATCTATGAGCAAGTGGCAAGTAACCATAGCCTCAGTTCATTATTTCATTAGCAGAATTAAGAATTAAGTCAAGCACTTCGTACATAGACACAAACCCCATGACAAACACAATTTTGAGACCATGTATTCACTAAATGCAAATTCAATAAAAGCGTCCAAAAGTTTGAAAGAGATTGTTTTGTTTTTGGTGTTTTGTTTTTTGTTAGTTTTGATTTAGCTTTGGTTTTCACTTATTTTGCAAACTAATGTTAGGCCCTGTAAAGAAAGCCACATATCATTGTTGTCCTTAAATCAATCTCCTGGTCATTAAAGCTGCATACTAACAGGAAGTAGTTTGTTCAAGTGGTTCAGTGTTTGAAAGAGAAATCTTCTGCATCATACTCTCAGTTATGGCTATTCAAGACATAGGCATTGGGGCTCTCAGAATTTTAAATCATTCATGGATTTGCTCAGATATCATTTCTGCTGATGTTACTGAAAACCCTCCAGGAAGATTACCTAGTACCATCCTGCTCTTTTGAAGGCTACTGGTACATGTGTAAATATTCACCAAAAAGATAGCTTTTGAGTATTCTTCCCACATTTTGGCTAAGGCTATATTCTTATCTTTTGACTGCCTGGCTTCTTGGACACACTGCAGTAATTCCTTCATGACTCGTAGGATAAGACCCCAACATCTCTCTTACGGCTCATGCCACAGCTTCTTTTTCCAATCACTTCCCTGTTGCCATTGAGCTCAAATGCTAGTCTTCCTGTTAGACCTTCAAAATGTGTTGTAGGACAGAATGTGTGGGGCTGTATCCTGAAGACTGCTGCATTCATGCAGACAGGGCATGATGATGATTTCTTCTTGCTTGCTTCTGTGCAGAGAGGATGCTGTTGCTGAATGTTTAATATCCTACTTTCCCTGATAACCTCTGGTGGGATTGAGTGCCATATCTCTGAAGTACAGAAGAGGTGATATCCTGTGAGCCAACATTGACCAATGGAAGATAAGATCCAGGACTAAATCCCCTCTCTTTCCTTCCTTGATTGAATTAAAGAATGCTACCTCCGAAAACAACTGAGAAGTATAAGAAAATAACTCAAGAACGTATTTCTTTTTATCCCCTCCCAATTTTTGTCCACTTTTTCTAGCTTTCTTGGGATTTCAATTATAATAACGCATTAGCATCTAGGTTTTCCTGGGAAGCTATATTCTCTAGAAAATTAGGCCTAAACTCTACAGCAACAAAACCTGGGGGAACCAGATTAGCAGACAACAGGTCTAACTAACAATAGGTCTCTGCCAATAGGTTAGGACAGAGTTTTCTCTGTGGCTTTTTTGGGGGCATATGTTATAGATCAGGGAACCCATATTTTTAAACAAGTGAGATTGTTCCTATTTCCATTATGTTATCTTTCTGCCATTACATAGTAGGTATGACAAAATAAGCATAATATTTTAGCCATAGGTTGCCAAGCCATGGGAAGCCATAAGTAGACCTGTCCACAAAGAAAGTGATTTATCCAGCAATCCTGGCCTTGGATTCAGTAACCTTTTGAAGCTAGGGAACAGTTGATCATGGTAAGGAGTACCAAGTATGGGCCAAAGTTTTTTCTGCTTCTTCACATAGTAAATTCATATGGGGAATACATATGTGGATCAAGATCGAGCTGTAGTGCAGACCATTGTTCCTTGACATGACACCATGGATGTCAGTGTAAACTGAGAATAATCTTCTGTCTCATTCTCTCTCTCTCCTCTTCTCTCTCCTCTCTTCCCTCCTCCTCCTCTCCCCTTTCTCTCCTTTAAATACCTGTTTTCACCACAATGTGGCATCCAGTTTATAAATTCCTCTTAGAAGCACTTTGATTGAGGCACATCCATCACATTCTGTTGGTTGCCTGCTCCCAAATCCAAATATTATTTCTATGTGTTAAATGGGGAGGGTATTGCTTATATGAAAGTTGCCAGTATTGCTCATTCTTAAAATAAATGGAGTTGAGGGGCACCTGGGTGGCATAGTTTGTTAAGGGACCCAGTCTTGGTTTCAGCTCAGGTTGCAATCTCAGGGTTCTTAGATTGAGCTTTACATCAGGCTCATGCTCAGTGGAGAGTCTGCTTGAGATTCTCTCCTCCCTCCCCTCTGCCCTTCCTGCTTCTTCTCTTACTCTTTCTTTAAAGTGAATAAATATACATTTAAAAATAAATAAATAGAGTTGAAAGAGAATAGTTCGTTCAGTCTGGTACCATTTATTTATTTATTTATCTTTTTGCTCAAGTTTCTTGAGTTCCCTGGCAAATTCTTATGAAGTATTATGCCATTGTAATTTTTATGTGTATATAAAGTTGATATAATTTTTATATAATCTTGCCAGCTAGAATTTAGTAAGAATCTAGGAGTAGGGATTGGGCTACTGGATACATTTAATAAGTGTGTGTACTGTCACCTGAATCAGTTATCCAAGTGGTCACATAAATTCTGGTAGAAACAATTTAAATCTGTGTGCATACGCATAAAGAGGAACTCTTTTTTATATAAGAATTACTTTTAGAATTTATATATTTTTTCAGTAGAAAAGCCAAAGATGCATTTCTCGTTGTCAAAAGTATAAACAGGACCATGAGTAAAAGATATAATTTTTCCATCATATGATAAATAAGAGAATTTTATTTTAGAAATTACTTAAAATAACATCAGCTGTCCTATTAAACTTAGAAAAAGAGAAAAATGAAGTTGAGAATTTAACTTCCACCTATTTCTAAAACTCAGTAAGCTATCATTCCAATTTTTAGCAGTGTCTAATTTATTTTGAATAGTTATAAATACATTTTTATAGGCTTTTCCAAGGCATTGGGTGATGACTCTATATTTATTAAAATATATTACTTTACTTGGAAATTAATAGAAATGCATAATTTAAAACACAGAATACACATTTAAAATATTTCCATAGATACCACTATTACTGTTTAGGGCTGCACTTACATACTTTCAACCTTGTTAAATCTTACAAATATTAGATGAAATCAATAAAAATAATCTTTAATATATAAATATATTTTATATGGACCTCCATTTAAAATGATCTTAAATGTAGGAATAAATGAATGGGGAAAAACATTAATGAGAAAGATTGTGCATTTTGTGTATGTTTTCTGCCTACTATAAATGTTAAAAATGATATAAAACTTTATGATTAAAGATTCCTTCCAAGTTCTGATAGGGAACTTGTGTTCTCCAAGATGTATTATAATTATATTTTTTAAAAAATGTTTTATTTATTTATTCATGAAAGACACAGAGAGAGACAAAGACAAAGGCAGAGGGAGAAGCAGGCTCCATGCAGGGATGCCGCTGTGGGACTCTATCCTGGGTCTCCAGGATCACGCCCTGGGCTGAAGGCAGCGCTAAACTGTGGAGCCACCCGGGCTGCCCTAATTATAAAATTTTTGAAAATAAAATTTTAAATTAAAAATAATGGATTTTAAAGTCACATATTTTGTTTTCTTAGTGTAGAGAATAAATGAAGAGCAAGGAATGATTTTTATCTTCCACGTGCCAGAAATGACTATAATTATTAGAATTTTCTCATTTATTTATTTTTAAATTAATAGAAATGCATAATTTAAAACCCAGAATACACTTTTAAAATGTAAGAGTCAGTCACATCAATAAGCTTCATTTTTGTTGAACAGACAGGGATAGACTCATCCAAGGGTATCAGGAAACATGTTCTTGCTCTTTGCCTAATAGGAAAAATGTTAATATATAATGTAGACAGTGCTGGTTACTCTTGCAATAAAATCCTTTGTTGGTAGTTGTAACAACCTCCTCATTTATGTTTGTTAAGTATTTAATTTTAATCTATACAGAAATTATTGAGTTTTTTTTTTTAATTACACTTAGGCCCAAAGGAAATATTTAAGACGAATGGCAAAAATAAATAAATAAGCAAACAAATAAATAAATAATCAGCAAATTGAAAATGCCCTATTGATCTTAGGTAACAATGTTTAAGTTTTGAAATAAAATATCAGTAGATAATTTTCAATGGTGGATTTAAATTAGTAGACCTCTAAGCTATAATTTTTTTTTCTTTACAGAAAAAAAAAAAAATAAAGGTATTACCCAAAGACCAGAGCAAAAACCAATTTATAAATGAAAGAAGGGTTATCCTACTGGTAGGAAGTAAGAAATTATATACATCTAGTACCATACAACTGGCTACTCATGAAACATTAAAATCAAATCACTTGAGGCAAGTACTTTGTAATGGATTAGCCTGTCTGTGATGTAATCAAGTTTTAGAATAATACTACAAATGCCAAACAAGACTTTTAAACAGCAACATTGAGACCCTTTGCCTGCTGAATCCATTACCGTAGAAGGAAATCCTTCAGGCAATGTTAGGTCACTGATTATAGCAATTTATTTCTCATTAGCGTATAACTACCTGACCTCTTCATCTGTTTCTGCTCTATGAAATCACACTTCAGAATTTATACACACAAACTCATAAGGAACCATTTTATTGCTTTCATTCAAAAAATGAGTATTCTCTGAAATTCTAGTGCTGAGTGGTTGTCTATTGTAGTTGGAATTTCACAGGAGATTAATATTCTATGCAATACAGAAAATCAGAATCAGACTCTCTAAAAGTACATAATTGTAACACTCATTAAAGTATATTCAAAAGAATACATATTGGTATAAAAATTGAAAATCTAAGATCTTCAGTGAAATTCTAAAGATGTAGAGCAAACTTTCAGGGAGTATAAAATCTCCAAGTCATTTTAAATGACAATTTTTTCTGTTTTTTTTTTTTATTTTTTATTTATTTATTTTTTTTGTATATTCATTAAATTAGGTTCTTTTAGTTTGAAAAGGGCAGAGGCACTCAGGTATATTAAAGCATGGGAGTTTCTTTTAAGAGGAAATTAAGTAAGAATGGTACACAATCAAAACAAACCAGGTGAATACCAGAAATAAGATTCATTTCAGTTTTAGTGATGCAATAATCTTGTTGCCTCCTCAGACATGATTTATTTTTTAGTTTTTGACTCTGTTGACTTTTTTATTGATGGTAGTCTTTGCATCAGGTACTCAATTCCCTCCCTGATGATAATTTTCATGAGGACAAGGACTCGATTTTGTAAAGCCAAATGTATCTCTAGTATCTGGATATCCATATACTGATTTTCACACTAGAAAAAGATGAAGGATAGATTTAGAGGAAAATATACAAACATTATTTAGTCAAAATACCAACCAGAATCAAGAGTGGAAAGAAGAGAAGAGGCAATTGTAATTAAGATTATTAATCATGATCATCTATTTTCTTAATAGATGCAAAATCCCCACACAATATCTGTACTAAAATAGACTTCATTGAGAGCTATGAATGGCAAAGATCCAGCTAAATGTATTTACTAGCCTTGAGAAGAGAACAGGACAAATTGAAAATAGTATATACTAACAGATATATTAAAGAAACAAAAACATTTTGAAATGAAGAAAAAATGGGTAAAAAGGGGAAAAAAGGACAAGATGTTCTAGAATAGAGAACAGCTAACACTGAGGTATAACTTGGTGAATTTTCTCAACCTCATGGTAAAGAAAATTTTCTCTTGCTATTAGAGCAAGAAGAACACATATACAATGGACTGAGATAAAATCATAATGGAAACATACAGTTCCTAGAAATGGAACAAAGTTAAATAATGTAAGTAAAAGAATGTTGTAATTCACTTTAAAAGTAATACAAATATACAACCTCCTATGTCATAGAAGGGGCAGCTCATAAATTGAAAAATCAGAATGTATTTTAAGTTAATTGATTTTTTAAAAAGAAAGAAGCAAGAAAACCAAATAAAAGTATAAAACTGAGCAGATTAATATTATCAGAGAAAAGATGAAAGTATGGTGCCAAGGGTTACCTGGCTCAGTTGGTTAAGTGTGTGTCTGTGTGTGTGTGTGTGTATCTCTCTCTACGTACACACACACACACACACACACGACAAAAAGCACAAGTAATAGACAAATAGCAGTTATGATACAAAACAGATTCCTAAATCATTTATTCACAGATAAAATCCAAGAGTAAACTATACACTCATGCATTGCTCCTACTAGAAATTCTGGACAATCTGGGATTAATAATATATTACATTGAACACATACATATCAAATGTATGTAAGCATCATATCATTTTTTTTCTGTCTCTCAAGTGTGTATGTGGGTGTTTGTGCATATTGTCGCTTATCTTCTTTCTGAAATTTTTTTAACTTACCTATCATCTATCTCAAAACCCAGTATTGTGATTAAAACAAAACCTATGCGATATTTCAGTTCATTATTAGTAGTGTTTTACGCTTTTTGGTGGAACACTCAATATCATTTCTAAATAAAGAATCGGATAGAAAACAAAGTGGAGGAAAACACTTTTTATTATTGAAAGGGATATATAGCTTGAGGATAAATTCAAGAAATATTCAATATATAAATGAAGAAATGTTTAAAATGCTACCCAAAGATTTGAATAACTAGAAAATGAAATATGGCAACTCCTTATTATTTATTCTAATATTAATTCCTGATTTACCAAAAACTTTAAATTTAATACAGAGTAATAAAAATACAAGAAAACTTGGAAGATTTCATTTACAATGTCTTAGTGAGGGATGACATTCTAGAGAAAAAAAAATAAAACTTATTGATAAGTCTTAAAACAAATCCATGACTTAAGAGTCAGCAAGACAAAGTCAAATAAGAAATGATAAAGTTACAGTATCAGCAAGTCGTGGTTTGGAGGCATAATTTATATAAGTTATTTTGAGGACAAGTAAAAATACACATAACATGTAGATAAGTTACATTAATAAACCATTTCAAGATAATGTATAAAAATGTTAAAAACTAAAAATACAATAAGTGATTCAAGATAAAACTGAAATAAGTTCCATTTTCTACCATTTGCATTGGAAAAGATTAAAACTTTTTGATAACTCATTGTTCATGAGAGCTTATTGGATTAAGACCCAAACTAATAAAGCAATTACCGTCTGAAATATCAGTTGCTTTGATAGAGAAAAAAGAGAGTTCTAGAATGTCCCATGAATTTGTTCTAGCCACCCACAACTCAGTGTTCGGAACTGATTATGTATAGTGCCCTACGCAGTCACAAAAGATTCATGAAATATAGTCTTTTGGATGGGTTACCCAAAAGAGGAAAATAAACAATATTTTAAGTAGTGCTTATAATTACCACATTCTGCTTCTACTCATCCAATATTCAATGTTATCTTCCTCCACTCAAAATAATTTTCAACCCTGCCCAAAGCACATACTATAATATCACAGCTTGTATCGAGATGGTAAAATAAATTTTTGCTTAAGAACGAATCAAGGAAGTAAAGCAAATATGCAGAAAATAAACAGGTTTAACAAACTCTCTAAAAGTTAAATGGTAGAGGCACCTGGGTGGCTCAGTGGCTGAGCATCTGCCTTTGGCTCAGGCTAGTGATCTCAGGGTCCTGGGATCGAGTCTCACATCAGGGTCCCCATATGGAGCCTGCTTTTCCCTCTGCCTGTGTCTCTGCCTCTCTCTCTCTTTCTGTGTCTCTCATGAATTAATAAATAAAATCTTTTTAAAAAGTAAGTGGTAAAGACCCAAAACAAGAATTTTAATGTTTTAGCATGCAATTTTTTTTTTTTGGTAGATGATACATCTGTGATGGTATGCAGAGGGATAGAATTAACCTCTATAAATGAAAAACTGATTATTCTGGTTTATATGTAAGTCATTATAAATCTATTCTTAATGTTTCAAGATTTCATGATAAAATTCCGGTTTTATCATTATCCAACAACTTATATTCCTTATATCACTTTATATAAAGAGGTCAATGTTAAAATATATATACTATTATTAACATTTATCAATTCTGTTTTCTACTAGATAGTATTATAATTGAGCATACCATGATTTTATTGTTTATACCTTGTTTCTTCTAAATTAATTTCTTCTATGAGTGGATTTGAAATACTGATGATGGGCAAATGTAAAAATAAGATTTTAAATTGTTACTATTAACAATTTTTAAAATTATATGCATTCTCTCATTAATGCAGTCACCATGTCCTTTAAATGAAATGCGTTTTGAAGGATGGAATCTAACATAGTTAATATATGTCTGAGGTAAAATTACTGAAATAGCAAAAAGAAAAAAAACAGAGAATAAATAAAATACCTCAATGTTCTAGAATGTGGAATTAATGCTGACAATATACTCTGTAGTGTGCTTATAGTATCTTTACTGTTGTCATCTGTAGTCTAGAGGCTCTCTTGGGATTGCCTTTTCTTGCTCATGGAATTTTGTTGACACATTAGATGTCAGCTTCTAAAAAATTTATGGAGTGGAACAGAAGGGTGTTTCCTTCTTAAAGTTTTATATACTCCAGTTTTCTTTCCTGATGTGGCAGCTGGGATTATCTTTGGATCATACATTGAGATTTTTGCCAGAACGTATTTGAAGAGGAAAATGAAGAACAGAGAATAACAAAGTTTCAAATGGACAACAAATCTTCAAGTTTGAAAAAAATAGCGATTTTTTTAGGAGAAGTCCAAATAATATAGATATCAATTTGATGACTTTAGCATATCTTGATATTTTATATATTTAACGTTAAATTTTGCATAATTATTTCACATATTTAATTATCTTGTTTTGCTTCGTTTCTACTTGTGCATTAATCTATGACCATGATAGTTTTGCATATAATATTTTAAAGCTAATTTAGTGTATTTGATCTGAGATATTGAGGAGGACATTTTGTCGCTTAGACTACATGGAGGACAACAACTTAGGCCAATTATCTTCTCACCTGAGCCCTTGACTCTCTAAACCCTTTTAAAGAGTTAATCTCCCATTTATGAGAAATAGCTAAATTAGTGAGATTAACCCCACATTTTACCATGCTGCATTTTACTACATGCAGAATTTAGTACATGGTAGTGGAGAAGCAAGTATTGATGTTTTTTGCTACTACTGCTTACAGCTAAGTGATGCAATACCTAAATCCTAGGTCAGTAGAAATGAATATAATTCATCTGCAGGCAGAAAATGTTTCTGATCACTGTAAGAATCATAAATAGACTAGGAATTACTTCTAAGAATTTCATGGAAATTTTTTTTAATTATGGAAATTGACCATATATGTTAAATATTCAGAGATTTTGTTAATGGAAAAATAAATTTATTTGAATTATTCTGGAATAAATTATCTTTACATTAGAAAGAAACACTAGCTGATAAGATAGATTTCACTTTTATTCATCAGTGACTTATATGAAACTTAGAGCTCCGCAGTGAAAATTTGTCCAGTATTTCTACCTATCAGTCTCATAGATTAATATCCAAGGAAATAAGGAATGAAAAAGAAAACACAAGACCTTTTTGGGGAGATGTAATTTTACTCAAAAATAAGTTAATGCAATGTCAGTATTGACCATCACAATGTAACCTCATGGGTTTCTCTCAAACTTTGTGGTATAAAAGGAGATAAGTATTACACCGAAGAGTCAGAATTTAGTCCTACTCTGACACATTTACATGGGAAACAGATAATTTGGAAAGGATTATATTATACATGACTTAAAACATTTCAGAAAAAGTTTAATGCATTGAACAAAAAATTAACAATGAGGGAAAAAGATAAAAAGAAACTGACTAGAAAGGTAAAGAGAATTTAAAGGGAAAGTTGTAAGGCAACAGGAATGAATGACAGATATTATTATGTATTTAAAAAACTGACAATGCAGAAAATTTGACTAGTGACATGAAAGACTAATTTTCAAACTTCTTCTAAATAAAGAAGAAAAAATAATGAAGGGAAAGGAGAAGTAATTTTACAAAAGGACAATTTATGCTCATGTTTTTTATTTTATATTTTCTAGACAGTAGTCTACTGACACCCACTTTTCATCAATGAATCAAACCCCCAAAACTTGAAACCTTTTTATATAAAATGAAAATGAGTAATATCTTTGTTCTTTTAAGTATTTTGCCTTAAAATATTCAGTGTACTTCCACCTGATACAGTTTTAATTATTTCTTCTACTTCATCATTAAATTTCTATAACATTTTATTATAAAGGTCTTGATTTTTGGAATTTAGTCATACTGATGACATTCTAAACTTGGTTTTAGCTTCTTTATTGTAATAGTCCCTGTGAATAGTGTAGTGCTTTCATTTATACTACTAGATCCATATTCCAAATGACTATTTCAAAAATATTTACAAAATTCTTGGTGTAGCAGTTTATTTTTACTCTATTATCTATCATCTGTCTATCTATCATCTATCTATCTATCTATCATCTATCTATCTAATCTACTTATTTTAGGGGGAGGGAGAGAGAGAACCCTAAGCAGGCCCCACACAGGGCAGAGAGCCTGACTCAGCATTCAGTCTCCCAATGCTGAGATAGTGACCTGAGCCCAAAGCAAGAATCAGATACTTAACCTACTGAGCCACCCAAGTGCCCCTAGGTGTAGCAGCTTACATTGTTAGTGTTCTTTGCCACCATAATGTAGTTAATGAAGAGCAGAGCATGTGCTAGGATAAGGAATACAGTCACACACGCACACCATATCTATATCAATAAATATATGTATATATATATATATATATAGAGAGAGAGAGAGAGAGAGAGAGAAATATTGACTTATTTTTGTTTCCTTATATTTGTATATTTGCTATAATCTTCACTGTATTTTATTGAAGAATTTTCTAAGTCACATAACAGTTTTGTGAGAAGTAGTGGAGTTAAAATTAGTGAAGTGTGTTCACTTCCAAGGCCCATACATATGGCATGTTGCAATGCTCTAAAGGCAAAGGGAGGAGTGAAGTTGATTCACCCTATAGAACTTATACTCAGGAACTCCTGTGAATCGTGATATATGATGGCTGGTCACCTGAAGTGAATGAAAGTAATGGCAGAAAACCACACATTAACTATGTATGGTTTTGTAAATTTTTGTTTTTGTAAATTTTTATTTTAGTTTTTGTAATGTCTTTGTAATTTTAGTTTAGTTCTCGATGTCTTTGTAAATTTTTTACTTTAGTTTTTTTTCTTTATCCTATTTTTATTTATTTTTTTAAATATTTAATTTATTTATTCATGAAAGACACACAGAGAGAGAGAGGCAGAGACATAGGCAGAGGGAGAAGCAGGTTCCTCACAGGGAGCCCAATGTGGGACTTGATCCCCAGACTGGGATCACACCCTGAGCTGAAGGCAGGTGCTCAACCCCTGAACCACCCAGGCGTCCCTCTTTATTTATTTTTAGATAAAATATTTGTAGTTGTTCTAATATTTTTCCCAAGATCTCATTTTTTTCCTTGCATACAGTGGAGTCCATGGCTCTTGGGGGTATGGCCCTTGATCAAGACAGCAGTATAAGGTAGAGTTTACAATGTTTATGTAAAACTGCTTCGATTTCAATCCTGGCTGAAACAAGCATTGGCTATGCCGTAGAATCCTACATTTAAAATGTTTTTATTTGGTAAAATCGTATATAATATCCATAACACTTAGAGGAAGTATTACCACTTTTACAAAAAAGGAAACCAGATACTGAAATGTCATGTAATGGCACAGGATCACACAGCTAGGAAGCAGTCAAGATGGAAGTTGAGCCAAAGTAATCTAGTTTCTAACTTCTATGATGTGCTACCTCTCAAAATCCTGATCACACTAATATTTTCCTTGTAGGCATATTGCTGGGATTCAATGACTCATGAAGCATGAATATTTTAGCACATGGTTAGCACTCATTGTGTGTTTGTTATTGTAGTAGGTGTTTTATTATCATGTGGTTGAGACTGCATGTGGAGTGGGACATGAGAAGAAGGGTAATGATATTTAGAGAAAAGTGGAGCAAGAGCCTGAAAAAAAGTTTGAAAGTATCCCAAGGTATTAACTATCCTGTTACTAACCATACTTCAGGTCTGGCTAGTTTCCTGCCCTTTCTGTGGCTTGCTTCTATATTGTTAATAAAGCCAATTCTTAGATTAGAAACATGACAGTTTTATTTCTGTATTCCATTGGCATTTTTTTAACAGCTCTGTGTTACTGACTTTATTGAATAAAACTCTTAAAGAAAGGAGAAGAAAGGAATAGGGAAAAGGTAAAGGAAAAAGAAAGGAGAAAGGAGAAAGCATCTTCCTTCCTTCTTTCTTTCCATCTTCTCTTTATTTATTTGTCTTTCCTTCTTTCTTTTCTTTTTTCTTCTTTCTTTTCTTTTTTCTTCTTTTCTTTTCTTCTCTTTTCTTTTCTCTTTTCTTTCTTTTCTTTTCTTTTCTTTCTTTCTTTTCTTTTCTTTCTTCTTTCTTCCAATTCTGATCACAGAGTGAAAATTCACAGGCAGATAGAACAAGCAGTATTCATTTAGCATAAAAAACAATAAACATGAACAAGTTTACTGATGGCATATATACAGACATTTCTATTTACTTTAATATTTAGAAACATCATGTAAACAAAACTATTGCCAAATATTACACAAAACATTTGGATCATGTGTGTGTGTGTACTTATATATATGTGTTTGCCAATCTTTCATTTTTAAAAAGTTTGGCTTTTTGTGCATATGGTCTGAAAGAATAAAGGATGAATCCTCATCCCATTATGGAGAGGACCATAACCTAATCATTGGTCCCACACAGCTTACCTACTTGTTCAGGGCATCTTTTACTTCATAAATTAGGTAAATCATTAGCCTGAGTGAAGGCAAATCAAAGCACACTGTCTAAGGTTGTTCCAGTTCATACTCTCACTTTGTCTATAGATTTGACATGAAGCATCTGAAATGAAAACCAATCTCACCTTTCTCAAATAAAGCTCAGATGAAAGCTTTACAGTAAGTGATAAAATAACATGACATCCATTCTATTGTGAGTAATGCTGGTTTGCATACTAGTGGGAATGCCTTAGAAATTGATATTTTGAAATATTTTTCTAAAGCCAAATATTTTCCCAGCAGTTGAAAGAAAATACATAATGAAAGGGAAAGACTCAGAATATGGCAAGGAGTGACCACTGCTGTGTCGTACAATATGGGTTCACTATTAAATGGCCCTGCCAAATGACCATGGTTGGGTTATGGATAATCTTCCTCTATTAATCTAGAATTCAATAATTCAGCCATTAAGATATCCCATGCATCTTACTGGTTGAAAACTTTTGCTTGATTATCTGATCATGAATATTCAACATGAAAGAATAATAGCAATATATATCTTTGGAGTTGTTAGGAAGATTAAGATATACGTAAAACATTTAAATGATGACATACATATTAGGCACTTGATAAATCATACTGAGACCGTAATAATACCATTCTCACTATTAATAATGATATAACACATTTGGAATTTTTGTTCATCTCCTGGACAACCTACACCAAAACCAAGTAGAAATAATTACTTTTAATGACACTAATTTGTATCATTCTATAATATGGTACAGCAACTACTTTTTTTGAAACCAAACAGTACATTTGTCTATATAGAACTGGAAGAAGAGATATAAATAAATCCTTTTATTGTGTTATCTAAATTAATATTTTTATTTTCTTTCTTACTCCTGAGAGTAGAAGTTGACACATAGGAAGGTAATATATATCTTTTTTCCTAAAATACAGTGACAGATAAGAAATTCAAACTCAGCCGTACGTCTCCTCTTTGCTGCTTAAGTTAGTTCCTTGCAACTGTGGAAGATTATTTCATACAGAAATTTCTTGAAAACTTTATAGTCTTGCACATCATATCTAATAATACCAAAAGGAGTCTGCTATGATCAGTAGTGATATAATGAATACCGTATGAATTAATAATATTTGGCCATTTCTTGAAGTTTTAATGGCTCCATCTGTCTTTTAGTTCATTTGAACTAATTAATATTATCTTGCTTTTTCCTGTGACAGTAATTCATACATTGTAGCCTGTGATGGTTATATTTGTCCCTGAACACAGCACCAATTATTTGAGTTAAGAGAGGATGTGGAAATTACTTCCTGTTTCCTTAAGTAACGTGAAGAGATGATACCTCACTCTTGCCAGGTTGATTGTTATTTATGAAGTTCAACCACAAGGTTTCCAGAATGGAAGCAAGAAGCAAATAAATGTAATACCTGTGACAAGCACACAATCGTTGCTATCACAGTTAAAAAAAAAAAGTGAAATAAATAGCTTATCAGGTATATATCTGAATTTCACATACTCAGAGTATCTTGCAGAGTAGCAAGTATATACAGAATGCAATGCTCATTCACTTGTCAATTGACATTTTATTTATTTTTTTCAGATTTTGCTTTACTTACTCACCTAAAGCACAATGTTGACTTAAAACTTAAGTCTATGAATATCAACCCAAAGGACACTTTTTAAGAAAATATTTGAAGGGACGCCTGGGTGGCTCAGTGGTTGAGCGTCTGCCTTGGACCCAGGTCGTGATCCAGGGTCCTGGGATCGAGCCTCACATCAGGCTCCCTGCATGGAGCCTGCTTCTCCCTCTGTCTCTGTCTCTGCCTCTCTCTCTGTGTGTCTCTCATGAATAAATAAAATCTTAAAAAAAATATTTGGAAACTGCATTTTGATTAAAAAAGTGTTAGGAAAGTTAAAAGAAAATTATAGAAACAGAAGCTTAACTTTGTTTCTAGTGGCATTAGCACAACCAGGGGTGATATTACAATATAAAATTGTGAGATTAAAAAAACTATTTGTGTATTTTTTTGGAAGCTGAGAGAAATTCTAATTGTACGACTGCACTTTATGGGGATTTGGCAGCCTGTTCCAGACATCAAAGCAGATATCATACAAAAAGTTGCTGACCTGACATCTGAAATACAGACTTTATTGATCGTGAAGGGTGTAAGATGTCTGGTATACAAGTCTTTAGTATCAAGGGATTCATACCAATGGAACTGATATTTAAAAGGCACTTCCTAATTGAGCCACACCCAAGAATGGCCTTATAAGTAAAGTCTAGCCTTTTTAAGTGTACATGAGAATTTAATAAATAATAAAAGTGATGACAACTTTGCGCTTAAATCTTAAGAGAAACTAGGATGTTTGAAGGCGTATATAGGTAAGGAATTCCAAATTTCTGTGACTTGTCAAGTGTGAAGGTGAAATGCAACAGATGTAGATTTTTCTTTTGTCACTTCATTTTTTATCATAATTGTATTCTTTAATCACTATCCTCATTTTTGTCTGTTTCTTAAATTCCACATAAGTGAGATCATATGGCATTTGCCTCTCTTTTTTTTGTGTGTGTGTGTGTGTAACATTATATTCTAGCTCTATCCATGTTGTTGCAAATGGCAAGATTTCATTCTTTATCATGGCCAAATATTATTCCATTGTATAGATTCTACATCTTTATTCATTCATCTGCCAATTGACATCTGAACTATTTCCATATCTTGGCTATTGTAGATGATTCCATAATAAATATAGTGGTGCATGTATCCCTATCAATTAGGGAAACATACATACATGTTTTTGTATTTTTGGATAAATATCCGCTAGTACAATTCTTAGGCCATAAGATAGTTTCTTATTTTTAATTTTTTGAGGAACTCCCATACTGTTTTCCATAATGGCTACACCACTTTTCATTCCCACCAGTGGTGCAAGAAGTTTCCTTTTTATCCACATCCTTACCAACACTTGTTTCCTGTGTTGTGGATTTTAGTCATTCTGACAGGTGTGAGGTGAAATCTCATTGTAGTTTTGATTTGCATTTCCCTGATGATGAGTCAAGTTGAACATCTGTTCATGGATCTGTTAGCTCTCTGTATGGCTTCTCCAAAGAAATATCTGTACATGTCTTCTGCCCATTTTTAAAATTGGATTATTTATTTTTTGATTATTGAGTTGTATAAGTTCTTATATATTTTAGATACTAACCGTTTATCAAATATATTATTGGCAAATAGTCTTCTATTCAATAGTTTGTCTTTTTGTTTTGTTTATTGTTTCCTTAGCTGTGCAGAAGGTATTGTTTGTTTGTTTATTTATTTATTTATTTATTTATTTATTTATATTTTGATGTAGTCCCAATAGTTTATTTTTGGTTTTTTCCTTGCTTTAGAAGACCTATCTAAAAAAAAAAAAAATTGTTGGTATGACCAAAGACAAATTACTGCCTGTGATCTCTTCTAGGATACTTATGGTTTCAGGTATCACATTTGGTCATTAATCTATTTTGAGTTTATTTTGTGCAGGGCATAAGAAAGTAATTCAGTTTAATTCTTTTGCACATAGCTGTCCAGTTTTCCCAACATCATTTGTTGAAAAGATTGCTTTTTTACTGTTGCATATTTTTACCTCCTTTGTCAAAAATCAATTGACCTTGTAGTCCAGCTTATTTCTGGTCTTTCTGTACTGTTCTATTGGTCTATGTGTCTATTTGTGTGCCTGTCCCATATTAATTTAATTTAATTTAATTTAATTTAATTTAATTTAATTTATTTATTTAATTTAATATACTACAGCTTTGTAGTAGATTTTGAAATCTGGGATTGTGATGCCTCCAGTTTTGTTGTTCCTTTTCAAGATTGCTTTGACTATTTAGAGTTTTCCATGGTTCCATATAAACTTTAGGGCTATTTTTTTTCTAATTTTGGAAAAAAATGCTGTTGGCATTTTGATAGGGATCACATTAAATCTGTAGGTTGCTTTGGGTAGTATGGACATTTTATTTTTTATTTTTTTATTTTTTAAAGATTTTATATATTTATTCATTATAGACACACAGAGAGAGGCAGAGACACAGGCAGAGGGAGAAGCAGGTTCCATGCAGGGAGCCCAACATGGGACTCGATCCTGGGACTCCAGTATCATGCCCTGGGCCAAAGGCAGGTACCAAATCACCAAGCCACTCAGGGATCCCTAATATGGACATTTTAACACTTGTTCTTTCAGTCCATGAATATGGTCTTTCTTTATTTGTCTCATCTTTAATCTCTTTCATCAACATTTTATAATTTTCACAATATTTCACCTCCTTGGTTAAGTTTATTCCTATGTATTTTGTTATTTTTGGTGCGATTGTAAATGTGATTCTTTTCTGATTTCTCTTTCTGCTACTTGATTATTAGTGTATAGAAATGTAATGGATTTTTGTATCCTGGTTCTGTATCCTTTGACTATGGAATTCATTTATCAGTTATGGGTTTGTTTTGTTTTGTTTTGGTGAATCTTCAGAATTTTCTACATATAGCTTTATGTCATCCGCCTATGCTGTACTTTTCATATCCATGACTATACTTCTTAATCTTCTTCAGCTATTTTGCCTAACTCCCCACACAGCTTTGCCCTGACAACCAGTTTGTTCTTTGTATTTATAATTCTGTTTCTGTTACATTTGTTCAATTTTTAAGTTATTTTTTTAGATTCCACAAATAAGTGAAATTATATGGCATTTGTCTATGTCTGACTTATTTTGCTCAGCATAATACCCCCTAGGTCCATCCATGTTGTTACGAAGGGCAAGATCTCATTCCTTTTTATGATTGAGGAATATTTCATTATAATTATATTCCACAACTTTATCCATCCATCTATCAATGGACACGGGCTGTTTCTGTATATTGGGTATATAAATAATATAATAAATGTTTATATGAATAAACATAGAGGTACATATATCTTTTTGAATTTATGTTTTCATTTTCTTGGGTAAATACTCTATAGTGGAGTGACTGAATCATATGGTATTTTTATTTTCAAATTTTTGAGAATCATCCATACTTTTTTCACAATGGCTGCAATTTTTTATATTCCCAACAAAGTTTCTCAAGGGTTCCCTTTTTCCACATCCTTGCTAACACCAGTTATTTCTTGTCTTTTTGACACCAGCTATTCTGACAAATGTTGGATTTACATTTCTTTACATTGTTATAGTTGGATGTACATTTCCTTAATAATTAGCGATGTTGAGGACCTTTTCACTTGTCTGTTGACCATCTGTACATCTTTTTTTGGGAAAATGTATATTTAGACTACTCATTTTTAAAAAGATTGATTTTGGGGTGTTGACATGTAAATTCTTTATATATTTTGGACATTAGCTTCTTATATATTATTTACAAATAAACTTCTCCTATTCAATATGTTGCCTTTACATTTTCTTAATGGTTTCATTTACTGTGCAAAAGCTTTTTGTTTTCATGTAATCCTAATAAGCTATTTTTGTTTTTGTTTCTCTTGCCTAAGGAGACATATCTAGAAAGGTGTTGCTAAAGCAGATAAATAAGATATATTAGTCTGATATATAAGTCAAAGATATCAGTGTCTATGTTTTAAGAGTTCTATAGTTTTAGGCCTCACATTAGGTCTTTAAAACATTTAGAATTTATTTTTGTGCATAGTTTAAGAAAGTAGTCCAGTTTTATCTTTTGCATGTAGCTGTCCATTTTTCCCAATACCATTAATTAAAGAGACTGCCATTTCCCCATTGCATATTCCTACCTCCTTTGTCATAGATTGACAGACCATATAATGTGGGTTTATTTCTGAGGTCTCTATTTTGTTCCATTAATCTGTATGTCTGTTTTTGTGCCAGTACCATAGTGATTTGAGTACTACAGTTGTATAGTATATCTTGAAAACTGAGATTATGATACCTTCAGCTTTTTTTCTTCTTTGTCAAGATTGCTTTGGCTATGGATGCCTGGGTGAATCAGTGGTTGAGCATCTGCTTTTGGCTCAGGGCATGTCCTGGGGTCCTGGGATCGATTTCCACATTGGGCTCCCTGTATGGAGCCTACTTTTCCCTCTGCCTATGTCTCTGCCTCTGTGTGTGTGTGTCTCTCATGAATAAATAGACAAAATCTTTAAAAAATATATTGCTTTGGCTCCTCAGGGTCTTTTGTGGTTACATAAAGCTATTAGGATTATTTGTTCCAGTTTTGTGATAAATATCATTAATATTTTTATAGAGATTGTATTGAATCTGTAAATTTCTTTGGTAGTATGGCCATGTTAACAATACTAATTATCTCCATCCATGAGCATGGTATATTTCCATTTGTTTGTATCATCTTCAATTTCATTCATCTATGCTTTATGGTTGTCAGAAAGCAGGTCTTTCCTCTCATTGATTAAATTCATTGATAGTTGCTCTCCCCCCGCCCCCCGTTTTGGTGCAATAAGAAATGAGATTGCTTTCTTCATTTCTCCATCTGCTATTTTATTATTTGTGTACAGAAATTCAACAGATTTTGTATCCTTCAATATTACTGAGTTCATTTATTCTAAAATAAATTCTTTTGGTTGAGAGGTTACACTTTTCTTTATATAGTATCATGTCATCTGCAAATACAGTTTTACTTCTTTCTTACCAATAGATGTCTTTTATTTTTCTTCTCTGATTGCTGCAGCTAGGACTTCCTGTTCTGTGTTGTATAAAAGTGACAAGATTGTGCATCCTCAACTTTTTCTTGATCTTAGAGGATAGTATTATGCTTGCATTCCTTTCTTTTTATTTTTTCCATATCTAAGTTATTGCTTATCATTACCATTAGGTTCATACTTAACATTGTAAGTATATAGCTGTCTGTATTAATGATTGATGGTTAAGTTTTTGCACATCCTAAAAGAAACTTTTTACTCCCTTCTGCACATTTATTGTATAAATGTCATATTTTGCATTGTTTCATTTTGCGAATCTCTTAACTAATTTTTACCTAAAATTGATTTTATTGCTTTTGTCTTTTAACTTTCATAATAGCTTTATAAGTTATTGATCCACTGCCTTTACTGTATGTTTGCTTTTACTTGTGAATTTTTTTTCCTTTCATATGTAGAGATGCAGATAGATAGATAGATATATTTACTTTTAATTATGACTTTTCTTTCTTACTTAGAGAATTCTCTTTAACATTTCTTGTACAGCCAGTTTAATGGTGATCAATTGCTTTAACTTGTGTTTGTCTGGGAACTCTTTATTGTTTATTCACTTTTGAATGATAACCTTGCTGGGTAGAGTATTCTTGGTTGTAGATTTTTTTTTTTTCTTTAGCACTTTGAATATATTATACCACTCTCTTCTGGCTTACAAACTTCCTGCTGAAGAGCAGCTGATAGCCTTATGAGGGTTTCCCTTATATGTAATTAGTTGTTTTTCTCATGGTTCTTTTAAGATTCTTTATCTTTCATCTTTGACATTTTAATTATTATGGCTCTTGGCCTGTCCCTCCTTGGTTCACCTTGTTTGCTGCTGCCTGTGCTTCCTGAACCAAGATGTGTGTTTCATTTCCCAGGCTAGTGAAGTTTTTCCTTATTATTTTTTCAAATAAGTTTTCTTCTTCTTTCTCTATCTTCCTCTAGGATCCCCAAAATGTGAATATTAGCATGCATGATGTTGTCCTAGAGATCTCTTAATCTATCCTCATTTTTAACTATTTATTTCATGCTGTTCTTTTTTTTTTTTTTTTTTTTTTTTTAAATTTTTATTTATTTATGATAGTCACAGAGAGAGAGAGAGAGAGAGGCAGAGACACAGGCAGAGGGAGAAGCAGGCTCCATGCACCGGGAGCCTGACGTGGGATTCGATCCCGGGTCTCCAGGATCGCGCCCTGGGCCAAAGGCAGGCGCGAAACCGCTGCGCCACCCAGGGATCCCATTTCATGCTGTTCTGCTGTGGTATTTTCCATTACCCTGATTTCCAGATTGCTGATCCATTCTTATGCATTTTTGAATCTCCTGTTGATTGCCTGTAATGTTGTGTTTTTTTTTTTTCAGTTATTGTATTCTTCACTGATTTTAAAATCCCTTTGTTGTAGTTTTCACTTAATTCATCTACTCTTCTCTCATATTCTGTAAACATCTGTATGATCATTACTCTGAACTCATCAGATTGCATATCTCTGTTTCATTTAGTTATTTTTCTGAGATTTTGCTTGTTTTTTCATTTGGAGCTTATTCCTCTGTCTTCTCAATTTGTTTGATTCTCTGTGTTTATTTATACGATTTAGGCAGAATAGCTAGTTCTCCTAGAAATGAAGCAGTGGCCTTGCATAAGTACCTCTCATGTGTAGACCACATGTGTCTGGTAGATTTAGCTGGTGATCTAGAGCTATTGTGGTCAAAGGCTGAGTGTTCTGGGGCACTCTGCATGGGCCACCTTGGTGGAATGGCTGGAGTTGAAGTCATCATGGGTCAAAGTAGTCCAGTGGCTATTGTGTAGAGGGTGCTCTCAGATCACAGCTGAAGCTGAATTGAAGGCAACCTGTGAATCGTGAGTGTTTCACACATGGGTATGCTGGTGGAGTGGCTGGTGCAAAAGCAGGCATAGTCTATGAGTTCCTGGGGCAATTTAGGCAGGGTATTACAGCAAGGCAACACAGCTGATGCATGTGTGTGCTATGAGGTCCTCGGGTGCTCTTTGCAAGGAGTACCCTGGTGAGTCCATTGCAGCTGAGGTGGATGCAGGTCTAGAGTGTTCCAAGATCCTTTGTAATTGTGTTGCCTTAACAAGATGACTAAATCTGTAGTAGACACTGTCCAGAGATGTTCCTGTATACTCCAGCTCTTCTTTGGAGGGGTGGAGGTTAGAGAGAATGAGTAGGAAGGCCACCCCAGGAGGTGGGTGGTCTGTTATTTTTTATAGGCCTGGGGTTTGCTGATGTGGTAGGCCAGATATGGCCTAGACCCTGCTCCCATTTGTACTATCAAGGTGAAGGGGGGAACATAAGCTGTCACTTGCCAGCCACTCTGACCATTCTGCTGTTTGGCAGAATTTTAGGGCTGATTCCTTTATATTCCATTTGCTATTTTAAAATGCAGCCCTTTTCTCATACTCCAAGATATCTGGGTCTCTTGTGGACTAGAGGTACAGAACTCACAGAGGTGAGATGCTGCCTAGGGAATCTGGACCCTGCTCCTGTGTATGCTATCAAAGTAGAGGTGAAATAAACAGTAGCATTCACCAGCCCCTCTAACACTGGAGAGAGTTCCAGGAGGCCCCATCACTATTTGAGATAGGGTTAGTTCCTTTACATTCTAGTTGCTTTTTAAAAATCATGCCTTTTGTTCTAGCCACAGAGCAGATAAATCTGTTCCTGGTCCCTCAGTACTATCCCTCTGTCGTTCACAGCATCAGGGGTAGTGTTCTCATGATAGTGTCTTAATCTCTCCATCTCTCCTTCCTTTCTGTATGTGGTCCCTCTACTCTTTACATGCAGGAGTTGGTCAGTCCTCTCTCAGTTCTTCTTCAGGGGAGACTGCTCTATGTATATAGGTATGGATCTGATGGGTAAATGCATTCAGGGTCTTCCAACATTGCCATCTTAGATCCTCCTTTAAGCTGAGCTTACATATTTAAAAAGCAACCAGAAACTAATACTACACTGTATGTTAACTAACTGGAATTTAAATTTAAGAAGCATTATTAAATGCTTATTTAGAAAAAAAAAGTTTAAATCTCAATGCCACCTGTTTTTCCTCAAATATTTATTTATTTATTTGAGAGAGAGAGAGAGCATGTGTGCACAAGCCTGGGGTAAGGGGTTGGTGTAGAGAATCAGACTCCTTGCTGAGAGAGGTGCTTGATACAGGGCTGGATCCCAGGACCAGGTGATCATGACCTGAGCTGAAAACAGATGTTTAACTGATTGAGCTACCCAGATGCCTCTCAATGCCACCTTTGAAGATATATTGCATAGGGAATAACACTATTACTATTTTTACACTTTTGTTTTCAAACATTGCTTTGCTCTCCCTAAAATGATTCAAAAAGGAAATTCTTTAAAAAAAAGAAATTCTTCTCTAAACACTGCACAGTTGCCTGTTTCACACATCTCACAAGAAGTGGAGTGAGGCTGAATCCTTTTTCCATGTAAGGATGGATAATTAATTTGAGAAGTAGTCTGTAGAGTAAGCATTATTACAGAAAGCGGAAGCAATCATAAAATAGGGGAAAGAGGAAAAGAAAGACAGATGAATCTCCATTTTTCCTATGTGGGGATGACAAAGTTTGAAAATTTAAAGATATTATTTAATGACATGGAGGTAAATAATTTTTTTAGCTAAAAAAATTAAAGTACTTTCCTCTTGGAAGTAGGAGATGGGAAAAGGACCAGGAAACAGCTGTTATATATATAATGTCTCATATAACTCATTAATTATACCATGCGAATATACACTTTGGGTAAAGTCTAAAAAATATATTAAAGTGAAACTAAAACTAAAAACTTTGCCTTTACATTGAGAACATTAAAAACATTGAAGGTTAGTTACTAAATCAGAATCAAAACATGTACATGTGTTTGCTATGCCTGTTTATGAAAGCTTTTAAAAATAAAGTATATTTGAGAGACTTTCAGGTGTAAGATACCATTTTTGAGTCTTGATTATCTTTGGTTCCCTAAATTTAACGTTTTAGATAACATTTTACACAAATTAATGTTTATATTCTTAAAGAAAATTTACTTTTTTCATAATTAACTGTCATATGCTTATACCTGGAAAAAAATAATGTAAATAATTTGTTCCAAATATTAGTTCATTTGCTTTATATAAAGTTGTACTATTTTAAAATAATGTGCAATAAAGCTATATTCATAATTAATTAGTGTATTAATTATGAGGCAAATAAGGCCAGCCAGTGTTTTTTTTTTTCTTTAGTTTCCTTGAAATTTCAACAAATGCAATTTTACTTTAAAATAAAGAATATTTCACATATCAAATAATGAGTAAATGTCCTAATTATGAGTTAGTGTTCTGATTATGTGTAATAAATACACTTTATTGAAATTTGAATGTATACTACTGCCTGTTGCTCTCAAAATGTTTTATGCCATTGAATTGTATGTTTCCCATGTATATTCCAATTAATTATACATTTTTCTCCTTAGTGATTTAAAAATAACATAAACGGATGATTAAATGCTATTTGAGGGAGAATATTGCATGAGAACACACAATCAAATATATTGGAAGCCAATGGGAATATATAACATAATTCTGACCTCAATAAAACATACCTATAGAGTTACATTCTCAAAGTTATAAATTTAAATTCCTGTGTCTTGAAGAATAGGCATGCAAATGTAAGAAACTTTGCATTTTATTTTCATTTCATTCTCATTATTTAGAGTGAAGTCACTGCCAAATCTGTATTAGTGAATCCTGAGTTATTGACATTAGGGGAAATACAATTAAGTTTTTCTAAGCCTCTGGCTATAGCATTTTTGTCAATTGATCAAAGCATAACTGTTTTATGTTTATCTCCTTAAAGACACCTTGTGTAAAGATAGTGCTGTTTCATTACTCTTGAATTCATGGACAGCAGGACAATAACTTCTCGCTGAACAAAGCTTATTTAACATGTATTTTCTTTATGAGACACATCAGTTTTCATGGCCGGTAAGGACACTACACAGCACTCCAGCACTATGCTTGGGACCATCTTAAACAATGAAATCACCACCAAAAAATATGCCACCAAACAGACCATGGAAAGTACATTTGCTTACAGTTTGATATCTGAAACAAGAAGACAGAGTCCCGCCTTAAGGCCACCTCAGTTGGGAACTTGGGAATCCGACATCTTTGTTGTTCTGCACCTTTCCAGGAAAATCCCCCATGTTTATTGATTTAGGGGTCACAAACAACTCATAGTGAGTAGACAAATTTATAAATACATGAGTAATGAAAACTGATCAGCTGTGGCTGTTATGAAGCTATCATCTGTATGGCAGTAACTACAGAGCAGATATGACCTGTTGAAATGTTAACGGAGTCCCCATCCAGACCGTCAGCTGCTTGAATGTTCCCACTTAAATGTATCAAAGGAATGACCATTCCAACTTGCCCCAGGCTGAATTATCCTTAATCAGGAAAATCTAATTATCTGTATTCTGAAAATACTAAAATTGAAAAAATTACTTATTCTCCCCAAATTGAAGCTGTGTTTACAAGTTTGTAACAGTTCTGTATCTTTTTATCTTCTTGTTTTCTTTCTTTTAGTTTTATAGTTTATAGGAACCATTTTCAACATCACAAGACCTATCTTGACTCTACTGTAGACTTGTTAGATCTCTCTTATTATACCTTAATCTTTGACTTTGACAATACTCATTATGCTTAAAATTTATTATAGAGCAGATTTAATTCTCAGTGTTACATACTCGGGGATAAAACATGTGTGTCTACATTCACTAATATGTTCAGTTATAGTTGACATATTCTGTTTTTTTATTATAAGCCTGATAGCAACTCAATTTATTCCTGTCACTTCCAAAAAAGATTGGCCACATTAAGAATATATTAATTGTATTAACTTAAATTAGCATACTGTAAGACCATCTAAAATATGGAGATCTTACTAACACAGGAGTAAATTCTCTCTCATAAACCACTCAGAAATCTAGGCTTACAGTTCAGCTCTGATCAAAGAGGCAATCAATCCTGGCCCCTGGGTTCCTTCTATTCCTCAGCTCTGACGCTCTGAGTACATCATCCTGCATGTTTGAAGCTCGGCTACTTCCATATTTGCATTGCAGCCTATGAGAGGAGAACAAAATGAATTCTAGGAAGAAAACCTACGAGATAATCTGGAATTACATCCATAACTTGGGCTCTGTCAGATGGGATTATTGTTCACAGTTCTTCCTCCTTTTAAGAGTTACATGTCCCATCCACACCTTTTGCCACATTGGCTTTGCAGTGTCTACCACTATATGACGTAGAAAAGATATCCCTGCTTCATTGATTCAGGGCTTGGCTACTTAACTACTGGAATGTGAATGGAAATGACAGTGTCGGATGGGATGCCAGTTTTAGGATTTTAAAACGCTTTTTGTTTTTTATCTTTCTTCAGCTTCTATCTTTCTACAAGAAACAAAGACACAGTGGCTGCTCCCTGAGGATTCCCCAAATAAAAAGGTATTATGACCCATTGTATACCATATTTTGTTGTTTATCCAATTGTCAGTTGATGAGCACTGACCTGTTTCTATTTTTTTGGCTATTATGAACACTGAATACTGCTACTTCTGCATAAAAGTTCTTGGGTGGACATAGGTTTCATTTCTCTTAGGTTTATACTTAGTGTGAAAATTGCTGGGTCTTAGAGTAACCCTCTTGAATTGTTTGATAAACTGCCAGACTGTTCCAGAATGACTGTATTTTATGTTCCCACTGGCAGTTAATGAAGGTATCCAATGGCTCAAATCCTTGCCAACGCTTGCTATTATCTGACTTTTATTTGGTTCTAGTCACCCTAGTGGGTGTGAGGTCTGGTACCTCACTGGGGGTCTCCTGCAATTCCGTATGAATTTTAGAGTTAGCTTGTCAATTTCTACAAAGAATTCAGGCAGGACACTATTGGATTGCCTTGAGTCTTAATTTGGAGTTATTGCCATTTAACAATGTTATATTTTCTGATTCATAGAACAGGTGCTTTTAAAATTGTTTATCTATTTAACTTATATCTGCAAAGCTTTCTCCTTTTCAAAGAATAAGATTAGCGTTTCTTTTGTTAAATTTATTTTTGAGTATTTTTTGAGTATTATTTTGAAGATACTTTAAATGGAATTGTTTTCTTAATTTCACATTCAGGATGTTTGCTGCAATTGTGTAGAAAAGCAACTGATTTTTGTATATAATGGCTCTTGTATTCTGCCAAAGTGTTGATTCATTTATTATTTCTAATAGTTTTTTAATGGATTCCTCAGGATACACAGGATCATGTCATCTGTGCATAGTTATTTTTACTTCTCCTTTCCAATTTGGGCGACTTTTGTTTCTTATCCTTACCTAATTGCCCTGGATAGAGTCCCCAAAATAATGCTGAATAGAAGAGGTAAAAATAAAAAGATTTTTCTGTTGTTCTTGATCTGAGGAGGAAAGAATTCAGTCTTTCACTATTAAATATATTACAGGTTGTGTTTTTCTTTATGGGTTGAGGTAGTTTCTTTCTACACCCAGTTTGTTGAGTGTTTTCATCATGAAAGACCGTTAGATTTTTATTAATGATTTTTCTACATCTTTGAAAACTTTATTTTTTTATTCTTTTGATATGATGCACTGTATTAATTGATATCAGATGTTGAAACATTCTTGAATTGCTGGGATAAATTCCATTTGGTCATGTTGCATAATTATTTTTATTTGTTGGATTTAATGTATTTTGTGTTTGGCATTTTGTGGAACATTTTTTGCATACATATTTATAAAAGATACATATCTGGAGTTTTGGTGTGATTTCTTTGGTTTTGGTATGAAGGTAATGGTGGCTTCATAGAATGAGTAGTGTTCTCACCTATTTTTGGAGGGAGGAAGACTTTGTAAAGATTTTGTATTCTTCAAATGCTTCATAGAAGTGTGTCCTTTAGATAGTATATAATTGAAACATGCATTTAATTTATTTACATTTAATATTATTGATATAATTGGATTTATTCTGCCATTTCACTTTTTAAATTTTGATATAGGTTTTATGTCTTTTTTGTTCCTCTATTTTTTTACTTTCTTTTTAAGTAAATATTTTATAATGTAGTGGTTTAAGGTTTAATGATATTTTCATCATATAAGTTACATTATTGGTACTGCTTTAGAGTTGACCATATACATCTGAATTTATCTAAATTTCTTTCTGACTCATAGTAGTTTAATTCCAATGATATATAAACATTTACTCCTGTATAATTTTATTCCCACTACCCCTTTTGCAGTATTATAATTATACATATTATATTTATTAATGTTTCAAATCCAATAATATATAATTATTACATTTTTATTTGGTGTCTTTTCTTTAACCCAATAGTTCACTATATTCACCTCTTTTGTGCTATTGTTGACAAATATATTACATCTACATTGCACTTATTTTCTAAGTCCAGTAATATAAACACATTATTTTATGCAATTACTTTAAATCGGCAGAGAAGAAAGAGGAAAAATAAAATTCTTCTGTCTTATAAAATTACATAATTACTCTTACTGATGCTTTTTTTTTTTTCATGTGAATATGAATTTCATCTGGGGTCAATTGCTTTCAGCCTGAAGAACTTCCTTAAGTATTGCTTGTAAGTTGTATCTAGTTGAAGCATTTTCTCTCAGCTTATTTTTGTTTTGTTTTGTTTTGTTTTTGTTTTAATCTAAGTGAGTCCTTTCTTAGCCTTCATTTATGAAAGATAGCTTTGCTAGATACAGGATTCTTGGTTGAAGGTTTATTATCTGAGCACTTTGAATATGTTATCCTTCTGTTTTCTGGCCCACATTGTTTCTGCAGAGAAATAAACTATTAATCTTATTGAAATTCTTTTGTAAGTAAGGAGTCATTTATCTCTTGCTGCTCTCGAGATTTTCTTCTTGTCTTGACTTTTAGCACTTTTAGTATGATATGCCTGTAAATGTTTTTGTCTTTATCCTACTTGGAATTCACTGAGCTGGATTTCAGTTTAATGTTTTGCATCAAATTAAGGTAGTTTTTAAAGCGTTGTCTTGTCTAATGCATTTTATGTTTCTATCTCTCTCCTCTCTCATATTTTCATTACATTTCTTTTGATATGCTTCATAGGTATTCCCCACATTTCTCTGAGGCTCTCTTCATTTTTATTCATTATTTTTCTCTGTGTTTTTATGCTTACATGACTTCTGTATCAATCTGTCTTCAAGTTACCTTATTCTTTCTCCCGCAATTTCAAGTCTGTTATTGAGCTGCTCTAGTGAATTATTTATTTCAGCTAATATACTTTTCAAATATATGATTTCTGCTTGGTTCTTTTTTAGGGGGGATATGCTTAAGTATTTTTTAAGATTCCACTTATTTATTCATGAGAGACACACATACACAGAGAGAGAGAGAGAGAGAGAGAGAGAGAGAGGCAGTGACACAGGCAGAGAGAGAAGCAGGCTCCATGCAGGGAGCCCCATGTGGGACTCAATCCCTAGACTCCAGGATCACACTCTGGGCCAAAGGTGGTCCTAAGCTACGGAGCCACCCAGGCGTCCCTGCTTAAATGTTTTTACTGGATGTGAGTGCATGGAGCATCTGGGTTATGTAACGGCTTGAGGTCAGTCACTGAGCTTTTTGAGGTTGTAGAGGCTAATGAAAGAGAGAGCAGGATTATTAAAGAGGTAGAGCATCACTAGCTTCAGTGACAATTGATGATTTTTCTTTTTTTTTAAGATTTTATTTATTTATTCATGAGAGACAGAGAGAGAGACAGACAGAGACAGAGGGAAAAGTGGGCTCCCTATAGGGAATCCAATACAGGACTCAATCCCCAAACCCCAGAATCATGCCCTGAGCTGAAGGCAGAAGCTCGACTGCTGGAGCCACCAGGTGTCCCAGCTGATTTTTCTAATATCATCATTCCCTCCTATTCATTCATTGTTAGCCTATTATAAGGAGGAGCTTTTTCTTTTTCTCTGTTTACTTATGTATGTATGTACGTATGTAATCAACAAGGATTCATAATTCTAATTTTATTCAGAGTTATAGTTCTTTTGTTTCTTTTTTAACTTTAAATTCCATTTGCCAATGTATAATACCCAGTGTTCATCACGTCATGTACCCTCTTAATGTCTGTCAAGCAGCTATCCCATTGCCCCACCTACCTCCCCTTCTACAACCCTTGTTTCCCAGAGTCAAGAGTCTCTCATAGTTTGTCTTCCTCTCTATTTTTCCCCCAGTTTCCCTTTATTTCCTTTGGTTCTTGTTTGTACATTCTCTTTATCAATATTCTCTCTTGATGTGATGTTGTCACCATATCATCATTTACTTCTTTAATCATGGGCTCCTTTAAAGCTATAAACACATTTATAATGGCTACTTTAAAATCTGATAAATCTGATATCTGGTTCTCAGAGACGTGTGTGTGTGTGTGTGCGTGTGTGTATGTTTATGTGATTTTATTCTGGTATATGACTTGTATTTTCCTCTTTCTTTTCATACCCATATAATTTTTTGTTAGAAACTGGCATGTTAGCTAATATATTATACCAACTCTGGATACTGGTTCCACTTTCCTTTGAGTTTCTTATTGTTATTTGATTATTTCTATGTTTAGTGACGGATTTAGGTGATTTTTAATGTAGTCTACCTCCTTTTGTCCCTTATGCATGCATGTGTATGCACAAACACAAACACACTGTTCAGCCTTGATTGTTGTTTCTAGTCACCCAGAGATGACAGTAAGTTAGATAGGACTCTCTTACTTGACCATATCCAGGTGTTAAATTACCCTAGCTGATTACTCAATTATTTTCAATAATTCCATGGGGCATAAATTAAGCCAATCAAATTCTACAAGCAAATCCAAATAAATTTTGCCTCCTTTTAATAGCTGAGATTGCTATTTTATTTTTGTTCTGACACCAAGAGGACTCCTCTCAACTTTCACTTCCAGGTTTGTTGACATAGCCGAAAACTAGCTAACCTACAGTTTAGTCTGCGTTTTTGGGTCTCCTCTTAAATTTGTTTCACTACAACCTCCATTGTTCGTAAGTATTTTAGGCTTGAACTTCCTCACTCTCTGCTACAAATGAAGTCAAGTCCTTTGTAAAGAGATTGGAGGCTGTTTTAATGGCTATTTCTCTATTCTTATACCTGGAGAAAACTCTGATCCTGGGCTTTGGAACTAAGGGTGAGGACAATACCAAGCTTCTCTGAGAATGGCACCCCTACCCTAGGGGCTCAGCATTTGTTGGAGGGGGCAGTAGCCTGGAGTCCTTTTGACTTGCCTTTCCTGTCTCAAAAGCTAAAACAAGAGTGATCAGGGCATCAGTATTCTCAACATACCATGCTCAAAGCAGACCTTCTATTTCACAAGTGAGAGTTAAGGGTAAGAGGAAGTTCCTATCTCTCTACTACACTTTCCAGAGCTTTGCTTTAGCAACATGTAGCTGGGACAGAATGAGAAATGGTGACATCTTGTTTCTCTCAGATAGAATCCTCAATCTGGATGCTAAAGTGTAAAGGAGTCCAGTATTGATTGTAGAAATCTGGAGTGGAATTTCTGCTGATTGGAGGAAGGAAAGGAGGGAAAGTTTTGGTTCAAAACACAAATTCTCACCTTTTCTGCTGAATTTTTATAGATTTATAGATGTTTCTTCATTTGTTATCACCCATTAGGATTATTTCTGGACACTTTAAGATATTTATATATAGTTTGATGAGTTTCTCATGGAAGCCGATAAAAGGATCTCTTCACACTTTCATATTGGAAGTAAATATTTTGAGTTGAAATATTTTAAAGTTGACTTCTATCTTAAGTGATTAATCTAGGCTTCTGAGGCCCAGTGCAACATAATTGTTGTCTTTTTTTTCTTTGTTCCTTATATTATTTTTACTTTAATGTATCAGATTTAAAGTTTAGCATGCTTTACAAATTATTCACATCTTTTTTTTATTCTTTATACGGAACCTTGCTCTACTAGCTTGCTTTAAAATGGTAAATGCTTCTTCTATTTTTGTAAAAACTTGAGAACAACAAGTTAAGACTCAATAAATTAACGGGAACAATGTGATCATTCTTTTCTCTCATATCTATCATGTTTAAGTTCATAAGATATATTAGATATATGTGGCTTATAAATATAATGTCAGATAATGCATCACAATAACAGGCAAAATTTTTAAAAATAGGTGTAACCTTAGATAAACATTTTTTAAAATTTTTATTTATTTATGATAGTCACAGAGAGACAGAGAGAGAGGCAGAGACACAGGCAGAGGGAGAAGCAGGCTCCACGCACCAGGAGCCCGACGTGGGATTCGATCCCGGGTCTCCAGGATCGCGCCCTGGGCCAAAGGCAGGCGCCAAACCACTGCGCCACCCAAGGATCCCTTAGACCCTTAGATAAACATTTATGCAACTATCAGACACTAAACACAAAGACCATGGTAAGCCCATCTATTTGATTATTCTTGAACAGAAGGTAATTGACTTCATTATCAACAAAATATCACAAAGCCTCAAACCTGTGTCTATATATAGTGCTATGAATTCATAGGTGGATTTTAAGAATAACTCAGACTTATTACAAAATCTAAGATGAATACAAAGTAAATTATAATAGCTCAACAGCCAATTTACATACCACTTTAGAAATACACATTAATTTTATTTTACATCTTTCCAGAAGACATATGTTTATTAGCTAGGCTTTATGAAACTTGTATATTAATCAAATAACAAGGAAAATGCCCAAGACTACATTGGCATAATTTAACAACTGCAATTATTAGGCAAGGCAGTCTGTGAAATTAATAATTTCTACATATAGAGCTTCTAAACATTTACTATAGTGATTGGAAGAGGTATGTTAGTCTGGATCCGTGGTACTATATAATAGTCTCTGTCCACAATTTACTAATTTAATATCTGATGTAAAATAAGGGTATTTCACTTCAGGAATTAAGAAAGTCCATAAGTACTTCATTTTCTACTAGTAGATTTTTAATCACAGGGAGAGTTAAGTTTGTAAAATAATGGACATTCAAGTTTTCTACTTCAGAATACAATAATAATCATAAAAACTGTCTAACTCTTATTTGTTAAACAATATAATTGTGACACTGACATTGACTTTAGAAATTTTTTTTCCCATAAGAAACTGAAATTGGATGGATATTTACAAGTGTAAATATAGCGCATATTGATTATCTTTTGAAAAGCAATTTTTTGTACATAAGCACTGCTCTGTTATAATTTCAAAATAACACATAATAATATGAAAATAATACTATTTGGCATTTAAAAATTATCTTTCTACTGCATTTTAAGTGATTTACAAATAAAACTCCTTTAATCTTCACATCCTATTTCTTATGCAACCTGTTAAGAAAACTGTTCTTGTTGGAAAAGATAATATCTGGATCTCAATTTTAGTAGATTACCTTAATATCATGGAACTCAATATCCAAGGAAGAATCCTGTTTGTCGTACCTAATGAATGCCCCCCTGGAAGCTGATAGAAGAATATTACCAGGGATCCCTGGGTGGCGCAGCGGTTTGGCGCCTGCCTTTGGCCCAGGGCGCGATCCTGGAGATGCGGGATCGAATCCCACGTCGGGCTCCGGTGCATGGAGCCTGCTTCTCCCTCTGCCTGTGTCTCTGCCTCTCTCTCTCTCTCTGTGACTATCATAAATAAATAAAAAAAATTAAAAAAAATATTAAAAAAAGAATATTACCATTATTCAATTTATATGATCAGTCTATCCTATCTAGCCTCATTTGCAGTGATAGATTAATAAGACTTTCCTGTGTTCTTTGTTATACTTTTTAAAGCAAAATAGCAATGCCTTTAATCATCTGAAGATTTGAAATATTGACCATATAAATTCTTTTGGTTCATTCTGAAATGATAACTTTGTTCTTAGCTCCCACCAGAAACTGTCAGTATCTCCAGACAGAGAAACAGGATAGAATTTCAAAGCCATATCTGACATAGAGAAGGGAAAAAAATTAGTGAATATAGGACAGATAGCCTAAAGTAGCAGAGAAAGAAAACAACTGAAACACAATAAAATGTGAAATTCATTAATTATCATAAAATATTAAGCATAATTGTAAAGCAATAATTATTAGTAGGTTATGTAAGTACTATGAAATGGGCATTTCATTTATACCTTAACATAAGTGTAATTGGAGGAGACAATAGAAGACAACATCATGGGGTTAATTCCCCACATTGTCCAATGAAAAGACAAATTTGTAGGCAGAAGTTAAAGAATAATATAATGACAAAGAAGAAAAAACATATGGGAATAAGAAAATCAAGAAGAGCAACACAGAAGGATCCTTGAATAATGAGGTTATTGTACTTTTGAAAGCTGTGGGAATAGGAATGTGTGGGATGTGTTCAGGGTGCTTGCACTATTGATATCATTGGCAATAAGAGGTGTTTCTGTGACTTCATGGACTGAAAGCATCTGTATAAGTAGACTAGAAAAGGACATTGCTCATGAGCATAAGTGAGGTGCCCTGATAAAACCAACAGTGATATTCTTGGATGGCAAGCAATCTTTGTCATGTAGGAGTTAGAGATGTCTTTCTAAAAGTTATTTATTTATTTATTTATTTATTTATTTATTTATTTATTTGAGAGAGAGAGAGAGAAAGAGGGAGAAAGCAAGAGAGAGCACAAGTGCAGGGAGGGGTAGTGGGAGTGGGAGCCAGAAGCCAGAACCGACTCTGCACTGAGAGCAAAGAGCCAGATAGGAAGCTCAATTTCAAGACCCTGAGATCATGACCTGAGGCAAAACCAAGAGTTGGAGGCTCAATTGACTCCATCACCCAGGAGCCCTGAGATGTATCTTTTGATAATTAAATTTAAAGTCAATGATTTATCCCCATGATGTGATGAAGCATAAAGATATCTAAGTTTTAGTAATGTATAAGTTTAAAAATGTAGTATCCAATAGCATAATCTATTTGGAATAGGATGGATCCTTGAAAATTAATTATAATCCAAGTCTGGGAGTTATTGAAGTCTGTTCTGCCTTCATTTTATTGGGCAGAGTATATGACTTGAACCAACTAACTGTAAAGTGAAATGGCAAATGGAATCCGCCACACATCCGGAGACACACACTGACAGAAAATTAAGACATCAATGTTTAGCAAGAAACAGTCACTAAACATATAAGGTTATTCAAATTCACTAATAATCTAAAAAAGAAAGTTAAAATATTTTAAATAAATTGCTCTCACTCACCTTTAGTAGACCTGTATGAAATTAAGAAAACAATTTTGACATTTTGATTCAAGAGTCCTAAAAATATTTTATTTATTTTTTATTTTTTATTTTTTTTTAAATTTTTATTTATTTATGATAGTCACACAGAGAGAGAGAGAGAGGCAGAGACATAGGCAGAGGGAGAAGCAGGCTCCATGCAGGGAGCCCGACGTGGGATTCGATCCCGAGTCTCCAGGATCGCTCCCTGGGCCAAAGGCAGGCGCTAAACCGCTGCGCCAACCAGGGATCCCTAAAAATATTTTAATATAGTTACTTGTTCTCAACTCTTCACAAAATAATAAAAAATGTAGACAAATATTTATGAGTAAATATTCCATTGCAATATCACTTGAAGTACCATATATTTAATTTTATAGTTATTTCTAGATGTGTAAATTATGGTGACTTTGTTCTTTTTTTCTATTTTGGTATATTTTGCAAATTCACTAATATTGAATTAGGTCATTTTGACCTATTTTTAAAGAACAAATAAAAAAATAATTGCATCAGTAAGAGTTAGGTTCCATTTTGAGTTTTTGTGAAAAAGAAACTCAAAATAAAAATGATTCCAACACAGCAGAAATTGTGTTCTCAGATAAAAATTTGGAGATTAGTATTTAGGACTAACAAAGTAGCTCAATTCCATTAAAATCACTTTCTATCATACTGTTTCACTGTGCATATAATGTGAACTTTACTTTCATGGTGTCATTACATACATATTTGAGAAACAAAATAGTATTGGGTGATAATTCTTCATAGTCTGGCACTTCTGCACATGTTCTGAGGCCAGAAGCCAATTTAAGAATGGTTATATAAAGCAGGCATTCCTGGAAAGATTAGGTAGTCACTTCCTCCAGAGACATGTCTCCTCTTGGAAGATCTCTCCCTTCCCCAATGGCTTTCCAAGGCAGAGAAGTGTTTCTTTTATTTGCAAGAGAAATTTGCTTACATTGAGGATATAGGTTTGCTAACAATTCCCTGATAAGATTATGAAATTCCACAAGCCCACTGTTCCTCAGCTGTGAAACAGACCTATTCACATTAGATCTACCTAAGTTTGCTCTGCATTACCCTCTTAGACTTGGGGGTAGGACAATGAATGCTGATGTGAATGTAAAGCTCATGCTACCTGCTGTGCCCTGAGTGAAGCCCAATTGTCTAAATCCATTTGGAGTTATTGTTTCCCTACCATCTAAGTTTATGAAAGTGTGGCAAGTTAGCCTACGAGCTATGCCACTGCTTCTGGACTGATTGACTTCTTGATGTAACAGATGAAAGAAAAAAAAAAGGAGAAAAGAAAAGGGGCAAACTACACTTAAGAGCTCTCTTGAAAGAGCATTCCTAGAACCTACCGTGGATCACTTGGTAAGAATTAGCCAAGGAACTATACAAATCTCCGAGGGTGGCTGAGAATTGTAGTCTTTGTCCTTGTTATGTGTCCAGAAAAGTTATCAGCAGTTCCTCACAGAGGTAAAGCAAATATTAATTTGCAGCAATCATGCTAAAAAAGGAGACAATTGGCAAGAAAATGCAGAGTGAAATAAAACTTTTTAACAAAAGTTTTTACTCTATATATTCTCATTCAATTAAATAGTAAGACATCTGAATAATTTAATAATATTTGAATAATTTGAAAATTTGGTCAGGTAGCTACCGGCCAAATGAACAATCAACATAAGATATTAAGTTGAATGTTTAGAATAAAGTGTAAAAACTTCAACCAGATTTTAGGAGAGCGTTTGAAGTAAAAAATGAAGATAAATGCTGACAGTTTAACAGCAAGAGGTAGAAGAAGATAAACTTTCATCCAGTCTCTCAGGGAATATCCAGTTGACAGTCAGGATAGAGGGAATGTCAGAATGCACATTAACAGGATGTAAGAAAGAAAATGTGTTAGGAATCTGAAGGCATTAAGGGACTACATAAGAACTTCAATAGCTAGTTTAATCCTATTGATTAAAATCGAATGGTAATGAAAAGTCAATTTAGATGCCTAGAGAGCAAGAAATAAGTTAGGATCACATGAAATAAGTGAGTTTTCCCCTCTGAAGTTATTGTGATTATAAATCTATAATGCAAGACACACACACACACACACACACACACACAGAGCTCACCAAAAGATACATTTAAATACTCTAAGCTATTTCTCAGTTGATTTTGAAGAGAAAGTAAAATAAGTACTGAAACTGTCAAGTATCAGATTTAGACCTTTGATGATAGTGATTTTGTTTTATTTTCTGTAATTAAACCTGTTTACTCATTTTCTGGGATTTTTTTTTTTTTTTAGCAGGTATAAAGTGGTTTAAGAAAGTCTAATTGTAATGAATAATTTTGGAATGATGTGATCTTGTTATTAAATGCCATTCATTTGTTTTATTTGCATATCATAATGGCCTTCTCTGTTTTCCAATTAGTTTACCCTGTTTTTAGATATCAAGTGATTCTAACAGAAAACTCCCAATGAATTTTATTATCGGTTTGGTGAAAATGTCCGATCTAGCAGATAATTACACATTCCAAGACACTTTTATAGGCTTTTATTTCATAGCTCATGAAGCTCAATATTTCGTGAACTTTATAGTCCATGAAATAAAGAGCTAGTGTAGCAATAAGTTAAACCATTTAGGTTTCAAAAATGAATGCTAATTCTGAGATTCATTATGCTATAGGCCAATTGTCTAATGAGTTTGAGAGTAATTTTATTTTTATATATTTAGTGCAGATTCCTTATCACATAAACAAATTTTTACTGAAGAAAAGTATGTGACCAAAGAAGTCAGGCAAAATGAGGAATAGATTTCCATCTGTGATTTCAATAACAATGTAGATAGACACATTCTGTGCACTCCAGGGTTCTTTTTAGTACTACAAGACTTGTGGTAAGGTTTGAAGAAATTCTGAAACTGCTATCAAATATAGACAAATGCAAGGACATATCAAAAATAAAAGTAATAAAAAGCATTAAGTCTATGAAATCATGGAGTATTCACTCTTAGAGTGGCTCTTATTTTGACTGAAGCTCAACTATTTCTTCCAAACTGTGTGAAAAGAATGAGTTTCTGAGGAAAATGAACATTTATTTTAATGTTGACACAGGTATTATAATGCTCCCCCTGGCTTAAGGAAGTATATCCCAATGTGTGCTCCATGGAGCACTAGTTTTGTTAAGAGCTAGAAGATAATTTTGATGACTTCTTTTACTTTGAATTCTGGTGAATTCAGTAAAAGAGAATTCTCGTAGTTCAAAACAAAAGTGAGATGCTACATTAAACCAATTTAAATGTTTTGTTTTTGTTGTTTGCTGTTGTTGTTGTTGTTGGTATTGTTTTTGAGGAAGGATTTCTGAGACATCTAAATGTGCAGTGTGCAGGGCAAGACTCCAAGAAGATGACAAACATTGCACCATGAAACTCACTCTTCATAGAGCTTCACCAAAAATAGCTTTCCATAGAACACATTAAGTTAAATGGTGACTTCATGATTCAGTAAATCCACTAGGTGCTCAGAAAAGGAATCAGTTTTTCAGTTTCTTTAAGACTCCTCATGTTTTTTTTTATTAAAGTTCTAGTAACTCCGATATCAGTCATCTGAACCACTCAAGGGCCACCAGCAGAATTAGGCTGGGCCCTGACTACCCCTGAGTTCATTTTATGTACCTAGGTTCATTTAAAATTACTGTTAACCCCAAGAAGTCCTCTAAATATCCTGCTCTACAATGAGAAAGGAAAATCACAGGAGTCACAGAGCAAGGAAATGGCAACGTATGGATTAAAACTCAGGTTTATGACTCAACTTCTTGCCTTTTTATCACCATATTTCCAATTTGTAGATGGTTCCATAAACTGTAGGATTAGTCAGGCACTGGGACTGAAATTAGCAATTTAAGCTTCACATTATTTTCCATTTAATAATTGTGCTATCGTATGCATATTACTTAATTTCACTCGGTTCAGGTAATAGAAATGGGGGAAAATATTCACTTTTTTACTGTAAAGTGCTAGCTATGGGTTGTCAGCCTTTCCAATAACCCCAGGAGATAAGTACAATTATTGTACCCATTTAACAGTTAAAGATATTTACCTCTAAATGTTTTATATGACTTAAATAGATAGGGAAACTGAATGAACAATGTATTCAATGTATTCTAGGCAGTGTTGTTAAAGTAAATTTAATTGGATTTAATGGAAACAAAATTAAATAAGGAGAGGAAAAGAATGTCAAGACCCTGTCCCTTTTTATGGCAGCATGATATTATTATATATAGTAACACACACACATACATCCCATATCTTTATCCATTCATCTCTCAGTGAACACTTAGCTGCTTTATTGATTATATGACATTTCTACTTTTAATTTTTGGAAGAATTTCCATACTGTTTTCCACAGTGGCCATACCAATCATAGCCATAGTGCATAGGGATTCCTTTTTCTCCACATCCTCACTAACACTTGTTAATTCTTGTCTTCTAATTCTTGGTTTTGAGTTGTATAAATTCTTTATATATTTTGTACAGTAACTTCTTATCAGATATATCAGTTGCAAATATTTTCTCCTGTTAACTACATTGCCTTTCTGTTTTGTTGTTTCCTTCACTATGCAGAAGCTTTTTATTTTGGTGTAATCACAATAGTTTATTTTGCTTTTGTTCCCTTGCCTTAGAAGATATACCTAGAAAAATGTTGCTGTGGCTGATGTCAGAGAAAGGATGGATCTAGGGGATATTATGCCAAGTGAAATAAGTCAAAGAAAGACAAATACCATATAATTTCATTTATATGTGGAATCTAAAAAACAAAACAAAACAAAAAAGTGGAATCAGACTTAAAAATACAGAGATAAAACAGGTGATTGCCAGAGGAGAGCGGGTAAAGGGGATGGGCAAAATGGTTGAAGGGGAGTAGGAGATAAGAGTTTCTAGTTATGGAATTAAGAAGTCACGGAAATAAAAGATGTAGCACAGGGAATATAGTTCATGGTATTTTAATAGCATTATATGGTAACAAAAGGTGGATATACTCATGGTGCACATAGTATAGTGTATGGAGTTGTTGAATCACTATGTTGAACACCTGAAACTTTATGTGTCAACTATATTCAAATGAACAAGAGAAAAAGTAATACAAAAGGTTATGAAATATGAAATCAGTAAATAAGAGCAAATAAATGATTGAATTGGCTAAGCCTATCAAGACAAGGTGTTAGGAAGATCACAAATGGTATCCTTATATTAAGAAGAACAAAAAAGCAAGTAAAAGAGGCAGCATTTGGAAAAAAAAAAAAAAGCAAACATTCAGAATTCAGAATTAGGTTCTCCAGCTGAAGTTGGATATTTAGAAACACAGATTATATTATTAGTTTGCTACTTGAAATGATTTTAGATCCTAAATTCTCATTATAACAATGCTTGGATTGATTGTAATTTTCTTTTCATTTGTAATTGATTTCATTTTGTTCTCAAATTCACCCACTTTGTTTTACATTATTTATAATATCGGTAAGACAAATAAGGATAATCAGTGGGTTATAATTTCTAATACAAAAAGTACTTGCTCACTGGACAGGTTGAAGTGATCACTTCAGGCTAAAACTGCATTTAATTTTAATATTATCCTTAAATTAAATGACCTATATTTGAGAAAATTGATACTAAGTAATTTGGACAATTAATTAGGGAATTGAAACTCAATGTTTTCTTGAAAGTACTGCTACCCACTTTATTTCAAGAAGATCTCTCTTTTGTCAAGATACTCATAAAAGTTCTTAATCAAAACTTGAATGGCCATATTAATTACATAACTTATCCAGATGTACATTTTAAATGAATATATGAGTGATTTTTACATTCAAAATAATTTATAATATATCCACACATGGAAGAAAATATTTGGTTATCAGATACTTTTGTACTAAATACTTGGAGAAGTTATCAATTTTAACAAAACTGATTTTTAATTAAAAATTGTATTTTGAAGACCTCATAAAATCAATATAATACATGTAAAACATAAAAATCAACAAATTTCCAAGCAAAATTGTAAACATAATTTTGCTAACTAAAATAAAAAATTCTGTCATTCAAATGATGGAAAAATAAGGCACACTATTTTCTCTTTAAATGCTTGAACAGATTGTCGCCATAGTAACTAATAGTCGCATCAGGAGAAAATCATTCAAGTATATATTCTTGCAGGTGACTCCCACTCTCACAATCCTTCTTTCAGCTGTCTCCATACTTATTATTGAAACCAAAACAAATATTAGTGGGGGAAAAATTCGTTTCAAAAGCACTGATTTCCAGTAGCACTGACTTGCTAAATTACATATAGCTAAAATAGTAAATATGCATTTAGATTCTTTAGTTTGTAACATCAGTTGCTGCCTATTTAACTGTAATGGAACTATACTCTTCAGTTAGCATATCTTCTATGAAAAGTTGTTCTTTCTGGTCTTTCTAATACATACAGGCTGATCTCGGGTGTGTGTATGTGCAAGTTCTTAGAGAAGTAAACCCAGAAGACTAAGTGTTGATTGAGGTATCATTCTAACTAACAGATACACACACACACACACACACATATATATATATATATATATATATATATATATATATGAAAATATTTTCTTTATAATAATATTAATTGCTATTTATTTGGACTTACACTATATTACAAAATTATACTTAAGTCAACAAACCTCTGAGTTAGATTTATACACATTTCTTTGATGACAATATAGCTGTTCAGAAACATTAAGTAACTTGACAGCTATTTACAGCTAGTAATCAGCGGGACTGGAGTGCCAAACCATGTCTGTCTATTTATAAAACTAAAGACCCTCCACACAAATGTTCTCTCACTGTCTTACTGCACAAAAAGACCAGATGGTAGATTGGAAATATATGAGGCAGAGAAGCTATGGTTGAAATGGTAATTTTCTTCCAATACCCATCCTCTTCCTCCATATGGAAACATAAATATCACTCCACCCGATTTTGGCGAGGCACGTGGCTGGTCCTTACCTTTTATCAGCTTTTCCTGTAGGTATGAGTTGTAACGGTTAAATTAAGAGCAATGGGAAATAAGAAGAAATGATGTATGCAATTTTTGAGACCTCTCTTTAAAAGGGATAATACTTTCCAAGGGATTCCCTCTGTTTTTTTTTTTTTTTTTTCTTTTTTATTGGCTCACAAACAAATAAAAAGAGAAAATTGGCTCACAACCAAAGGAATGTGGGTTCACAAGATATCAGGAACCCAGATGCCCGAATGACCTTGTGGTGTAAAGCAACCCTGCCAGTCTTAGATTGTTCATGACTGAACTTCCCAGAGAGAGAAATGACCTTCCTTAAAGTTAGTATACTCCGGGGCCTTTTTATTTAAAATTAAAAAAAAAAATAAAAAAACAAAACGAGTTACACCCGAAATAATACAGATGCTCTCTAAAAATCTATTCAGTTAGATGTTGTCTGACCTAACTTATCTGACCTAACTTATCTAACACATACAAAAATTATATTCACATAATAAATTTTAAAAGAAGTACTATTGACTTAAATTACGTTTGTATCCTGGTTAAAAATAGGAAGAGAAGAAATACATAATAAAAATGGTAATATTAGTCTCATAGTTATCAAAATAGAAAGAATAACAGAAACAATGGCAACTAAAAACAAATTCAGAGTTCCTGTGTAACCAAAACTAAAAGTGAGACAATATAAATCCCTTAGCTCTTCTTTCCCAGTTAAAAAAGCCTTAACAGTGCATCAGCAATAACAAAGTTTTTCTTAGCATAGAATTCAGATAAAATTTTATTGTACTAGTTTTTATGCCAGAGATAATTAAAAAAATATTGTTGATGATTCCCAGCATGGCATTTTTACAAAATGCAGGGATATTGGACATGTGGTCATCTCTATTTTGACTTTGTTTTTATTTTTATTCTTTTATTCTTTTTTTCTTTTTATTATTATTTTTTTTTCTATTTTGACTTTGGAAGGCAAAATGTTAAGACACATTTGGGTAAAGTGTCCAATTTTACACTGTCCTCTAAGTATATGCATACTCAGCAGGTTGGACATTTTTATGTCTCTTATAGTCTTGTTATAACCAAATTAATTACCTTTAAGAAATTAATATATTCTCTTCATATGAAAATTGATGTATATCTACATTTTCTCTTGTTTGAAAATCAGTACTCTCATAGACGCAAATAATTTTGAAAAGCAGCAACATTAGAATTTAAGTATAGTATATGTATTGAAGAAGTTAAGAAATAAACAAAAACCTGCTATAGACTATTTGATGTTAAAATACATAATTTCACAAATATGTACTTTATAACAATTTTATGTAGGAAGTAAAGTGAAAGCTGATGGTAATTAGAATTTAAATATAAAGTTCATTATCTTTACTGAAGAAAAAAAAAAAAAACACCTGGCTTTAGGTAATCCATCCAGATACATCTTCTTACTTTTAGTGTATTTCTTGTAGAATAATTTTGTTTCACTTTAATGTTTGATAATAATAATGGGAGAATGGAGGCTTAGAAAATCAATGGCTTGCATCTTTTGAGCCCTCATTTTTAGAAGGTTCACAAATTAGTAACTACAATTAAATTCCTAAGACTATGCTCGGATAACTTTCACATAATTTATAAGAATTACAAATTTTGGAAGGCGCATGTTCCACCCAGTGCATTTTCACCTCTTTTACTATGCTAAAGGATATATTTAGCTATAAGTATCTCTTTTCTTCTGAACTCATTAAACATCCCCCAAATAAGCTATGAAAATATCTCTTGGATTTATGTTTGTAAAGTGTCTTCAGCCCTCATAAGGATTTTGCTATATATTAGAATTGCCTTTGCTTTTGTTCATCCATACTTTTTAAAGCTTTAATAGGATTTTTTTTTAATCATTCCAGGGACAATACTGTGGAATTTTACATAGGCTCTTTATGATTTTATACGGCATAAGCATACTTTTTCTTATTCTAGGTTCTGATAGGTTAAAAATTAGTATGTATTCTTTTTTTTCCTTCATTTTTTCTTAATTTCTTTAATTCCATCAATTTCTGCTTCTAAATCCTTTTTTTTTCTTTTTATTTATATGTTCACTATATATTTTCTTTGGAAAATACAAAGTTTATCCTGGCTTCTTCCCAAAAGTAAGTTAATATTTTGTTTGGGGCTTTGACTATTTTCATCAAATATTCCTTTGACCTTTTAATTATAGCAGCATAATGTCCACTGAAAATGACTACGGTGACTTCCAAGTCTCTTTGATGCGTTTTAAGAGACAGTGCGACGTCAACCATCTTATATGAAGTTTGGATTACTTTTTATCTGAATGCAGTTCCTTGCTATCACTTATATAGAAGCTCATTTGTCAATGCGTATCTATTTTTATTCTTTCATTCCTCCTGGGCAACCTACTCCTTACCAGATTTGAGGAATAAATGGATGACTTTCTGTTCTCCCCTCCACAATTTACTCCCTAGAGAACTGTTGTCATTGTCACCAGCAATCATTAGTTTTCAGTCTATTTAAGAGTTCCATAAGTTGCAACTGAAGAACTGACCTGACTTCCCTATATTTTGTGGATAAAGTGCATTTAGGCACTGGCTGGAACATCAGAGATATATTTCACCCTTTAGTTCTCCAAATTCTGCTCCCTTTCTCAGATGGCCACTACACACACACACACACACACACACACACACACGTATATATGATTGATACAAATATGGAGATGGCACAGAAGTTCATACCATAGACTTTCTCAAATCAGTCACTTTTGTCAAATTGCAGCAGACTGATATGATTTGGAATTTATTATGAGTTCTATGCTGCTCTCAAGTCCATGTTGCTCTTTGTACATATTTTCATGGTGTGTTCTATCTTTCAGCATGCAAACTATGTAAATGTACAGTCTGCAGTTATGGAGGGTCTGGATGTGGTGGAAGTACAAATGTTTTGAATCCATTATACCAGGTTTAGTTCCTGTTGCTAAAACTTAATAGTTCTTGTTAATTTTAGCAAGTTTCTTAGATCCTTGGAGCCTCATGTGTAAGTCATGTCATTATATTTCCAATGAGTTGTTTTAAGGATTGTAGATTAGGCAAGCATCTACTTATCACTTACAGTTAATAAATTCCAGCTGCTATTATTATTATAATTGCCCACCGAGAGTGTAGTAAAACAGCTAGTAATCCAACTCATAATCTTTTCAGAATGTCAACTAGGATTTTAACTTTGATCATTTTTTTTATATGGCAATGCTTAGTTTATAAATAAAGGGGCTATGCATTTAGCAGGTATTTTCACAGATATTTACCAGCATTTTTTTAAAAGAATACAGTGTATTCTTATCACCTTAAACATCCAGATGGATAATGAAAAAGAAAGTCAATCAAAAATTTTGGTCTATATCACTGGAGATGTTCTTCATGGAACATTGGCAATTAAACAGTTAATAGTTTCTGTCTTAAAAAATATAAAACTGTTCCTGTTCATACAATTTTTAAAAATATTCTAGATTCCTCTATTCTTGCTAAAGATTGAATTATTAGCACAGGATTAACTTGAATATGAAATAATTTCTCAACAACTTTAGACTTAAAAATATTATTAAAACCTGTTTTCTCCATAATACCTCATGATAGCACAGTTTTGAGAGATGGCCTGGAAAGTGTCACAGTTAATAATAATCATTAAATTATTACACTTCTAGGTCATGCTCACAGGTGCACAGAGTGCTCAATAAATATTTTTTAGTGGTTAATTGAATGCTTGTCATTTTATCTGTATCCATCTATCTACCTATTCATCTTTCTATATTTGATTGTTTTAGAATCCGGTAACTAGGCAAACCATAGATTACACATGCAGAATAAAAAAGAGGTGTAACGGTTTCATGATTCAATCTTGTTGTAAAATATCCATGACTAACAATTTTAGCATACATCTTCTCTTAGTTTTCATCATTTTGCAATTTTTCTTAATTTACCATTTCTTTTTGAATATATGAACTCTGACTTAACACATATTATGTTTTATTTTTATTTAAGTATTTTATTATACTGTCATTTTTTAATAAAAATACTGTTTATGAGCTAGGTTTCATAATCATATAATTGCCCTATCTTAGTGAATTTCTTTAAGTTTTAGTAAGTATGTATGCTTCAATTTGTGTTCTGGTTGCAGCAAAGGAGAAAGGGCAAAAATATGTAGTTTTACACAACATTTAACAAGACTATGTTTCATTACAGAAGCAGAGGAATTGACCTCTGTATTAGGTTCTCTGAGGAATACTAAAAGAAAAAGAAGCACATTAATATTAAAGACATTTATACAATTTTCTAACAGCTGCAAAAGGTCTAAATACTTTTTTTTTTTTTTTTTTTTTTTTTGCTGAAGGAGCTAGGATAGTAGATTTGTGACCTTCACTATTTAAAACAAAAAGATTTCTTCTTCTACAACTAACTAAATTTATCAAAAAGTCACAAATTGGGATCCCTGGGTGGCGCAGCGGTTTGGCGCCTGCCTTTGGCCCAGGGCGCGATCCTGGAGACCCGGAATCGAATCTCACATCGGGCTCCCAGTGCATGGAGCCTGCTTCTCCCTCTGCCTGTGTCTCTGCCTCTCTCTCTCTCTCTGTGACTATCATAAAAACTAAAAAAAAAAAAAAAAAAAAAAAAAAAAAGTCACAAATCTGTACTAATAAGATATAAGTCCCTTCTATGTAAATTAATTAACCATATTTAATAAATAGCAAAGCTAATATGAAGTATTTTATTAGGAAGAAATAGTCTCTCATATAGAAGAAAATATTAAAGTTACATAGAAGTGAATGTCGTTCGGTACACTACTATCTTATATTCAGTACAATTGTTAGAATTTATAATCTCTATTGATGTGCCAAGTTATATTTTAGAAGCATCTTAATCAGTGGAATAAACAAATTTGAGGTAGGAAATAAACTCAAGACATTTAAAGCCTGCTTTTCTCCAACAATAGAAATATGTGTAAATCATTTCATAAACACTTGTTGGTCATTTCCAACTTGCAGTAAAATGCTTTGGAAAACAATAGGGCAATTTAATTTATTTTCAAATGTAACATTTTGACTTTTACATAACCAAGGCACATAGTCACAGAATGATGTAATTGTCTGCAAGTATTCCATTAATAAAGAATTTGGGCTCTGAGAGGACATAGTAATGAGATATACTGAGACATGATTGATTCATCCATTGATTGTGCTTTCCCTGGAATCAGTGTCTGTGTGTGCATGAATGTGTACAATATGTATATTTTGTATACTATTTTTCAAAAATGCATTATTTCAAAAATTCGATAATGCCCACATTTTTCCTTATGATATCCATACTATAGATAGAACTAATATTGTACAACTACTTTTATATAAAAATGTAAATTCTGAGGAAATGGATTAATTGTAAGTAACACATTGATTTAGAGATTATGCACTTACAGCGAGTGTGATGAAACTTTAACATTCCAAAGTATTAAGCATAAAAAGCATATTTTCCTTTATGTTATGTACTTATAATGTTATCGATTGCTTTCCCAAAAATGGAAAGTTTCATGGAGCATTTGAACATACAAATGGAGGGACCTGGGTGGCTCAGTCAATTAAGCATATGACTTGATTTCAGCTCAGGTCATGATTTCCCGGGTAGAGGGAAGCAGCCCCCTGTGGGGTTCTAGGCTCAGTGGAGAGTCTGCTTCTCTCCTTCTCCCTATCCCTCTGCTCCTCTTCTTTCTCTCTCTTTAAATTAAATAAATAAATCTCTTTTAAAAACCTTATGAATGTGCAAAAGGAAAATCATATAAAGTACTTACTCATTATGGATGTAATCAAATCTCTGAGGAAAAACAGAAGAGAATATATCTAATTTTTTAGTAATCTTTGTGTATTCATAATTTATAAACCAAAAGAAATATTTTATCACTGGCTTTAAAATATGCTGTAAAGGAAGTTATTTAACTGCAGACCCAATTTATCAATGGTACATTTGTTGAATAAGATGGTGAAAGAAAACTGGCTAGCATATGCAGTAAAATCTGAAGAGATTTTTGAGAGAAATTCATTTAACATCAAGACAGTCCTTTAAATATTCAAAATAAAGTTATCTGGAAAGATATATCTTATTTATTAAAGCCAAAACCAAACAAAAATTAAGGTGATGATTTCAGGAAAGACAAAATGCAATCAACTAGTATGTATTCTGAGTGGGAGCAAAAGTAACAGCCTAGCTGCAGTGTGCACATATGTGAAGAAAATTGGAATATTTTCATGAACAATACTTCTTTCTATTAAAATTTTGATAAAGACTAGACAATCAAATTGTTAAATATGATGTCTTTCTAATCATAAGCCTCATTTTTTAAATGGTGCTCTCTCAATGCAAGATTCTGTGTTGATTTTGACCCTTTGGTTCACCAATCCTCTCCACTAAGATAGTCTCCCTTGACCCATCTACTAAGAGATACACAATGGTCCAAAGCTCTCCTCCCTACATTCTCCCTACCTCTATCAAGAGAATATACTCCTGTCTCCCATTCGCCTATTGCTCAGTTATCTACATGCCTCATCTCACACTCATAGGCTCAAGGTGTAAGCCTAATAACATAGTTATATTCAAGAGGAATAATAATAGACTTTCTTCGAATAAAGCATTTTTAATCAAAATAAACAAGACAGATATTGTGGAAATTGCTAGCAATTTGAGAAATAATGGGGATAAAGAAGTCTTTTAAAGACATTTCCGGACTCCTGGGTAGCTAAGCAGTTGTGCCTCTGCCTTTGGCCCAGGGCTTGACCCCAGGGTCCTGGGATCCAGTCCCACCTTGGGCTTCATGCATGGAGCTTGCTTCTCCCTCTGCCTGTGTCTCTGCCTCTCTCTCTCTGTCTCTCATGAATAAATAAATAAATAAAATCTTAAAAAAATAAAATAAATTTAAAAAGACATTTCCTAGGTTCCAGACTTACCCTCAAATACCCAGGTTAGACTGTGAGATCTTTTGTGATTTTTACTATCATAATCTGCACTCATCAACCATTAAGAGTGCAATCTTTTGATTACAACTCTCTTCTGAATGTTTGTGAATTCTTTAAAAGTAGTTCACCAAAAAAAAAAAAAAAAAAGTAGTTCACCTAATATTTTTATTAGATTAGTTTGGACTTAATGTTTTATTGAGATTCATGAACTATATATACCCACAGTGATTCCCAGTACTCAGTAATATTTACTCCGTTTGTTAATCCTGATTTCATAGTTTATATGATATACTAGGAATTGTATATTTTTCAATTGAACAGGATGATGACATTATAGCTCTAAGAACATCAAATTCTGAGAATGGTGAATAAATATCAAAATGTGTATAGACGATAATAATGTGTTAAAGACATTTAGTTTTTAAAAATTCGCAGTTAGTGTTGACTTCTGAAATTGGGTGGGGTGTTTTTATTGTTGTTCTTTTTGCTTTGTTTCATTTTGTTCCTGCTAACATTGTTATAGCTTTGCCAAATCTCTAAAAGTCCTTTGTTCCCATGCAGGAAAAAAAAGCTTGATATTATATTCACCATATTTCAGCATCATATTCAGGAAAAAATAATAATGTAATTTACTTTCAAAGATAATTTATTTTTGTTTTATAGATGAGAGAATCAAAATGATCTTTCCTTTATGATATCCACTAGGGACAGGGCAAAAATGTCCTTGGTTTATTATTATTTGGCAGAAAATTTAGCTTTCCCTTAAGAAATTCTTTGAGAAGAGGCACTTTGCTTCAAGTGGCTGAATCATATGTCTCAGGAGGCTGCCCCAAGATGCAGATGTTTTTCATCTTCATCCACTCCTGAAGTGCTATCATTAATACCCTTAGCAGTCACGTGCTGCTAATTATAAGCATGCTCCATATAGTTCAATTTTGGATTGGTATTTTAATTTCAAAAAGTGATATTCTGCATGATTTTGAATTTTATCTGTGCCCCATGGGACCACTCTCCTTTGCCTGTATGTGACTTTCCCATAAACACTAATTAAATGTAGCTATGGATATCAATAAATAAATGGATAGAGTTATAGATAGATGAATATACACCTAAAGTATTTGCTAAGTTATTTTTAAACTGTTACTGGAAAGAACATTATATACACATATGGAGGTCACCCTCCATAGTTATTTTTTCTCTCAGGCTATTTGACCACCACCGGAATTAGTTTTAGAATATTTTTAAGAGATTGGTTTTTATTATGATCTTGAAGCTTGACAGTTTCAGCAAGCACAAAGGCTAAATAAAACATAGGGCTATTATCATCAATTAACAAAAATCTCCAGCATGTACATGGTTACTGTAGTAGAGCAACATTATTCGCCTGCATATGTTCATTTGATATAGAATTGTTTTGAATCTTTTTTAATAAAATGTGTGTATTCACTTTCCTCTAGACTCTGCCTAGGGCAAAGAACTGAGAACTTAATTTATTCTTCTTAAAAAGCCAATAATCAGGCTATGGACTAATTGGAAGTTCCAAATGACAATGTAGCACAAAGCCTTATGTTTCTATTATGAAGAACTCTTGATTATCCAGTGGATATAGAGAAAGCACAAATAAAAGAGATTACAATTTTAAATCATAAGCATATAATTATGATTTTTGAAAATATGCACATTTTTACATTTAAATTATTTTTTCCTAAAATTTGTCTTTTTGGGGAGAATGGAAAAAGTTAAACTAAAATATAATCAGGATCATAAAAATTTCAAATGCTCAGAACAACTAAATAAGCATCATGTAATAAGTCTTAAAAAGAAAAGGTGTTGACAAATAAGAATATCTTATAATTGCCATATTGAATTCTATTAGTAAAATTCTGAAGAAGATATAAATATTTTGTTTTAAATATCTGTATAATTATATATCACTTTATCATCTTAAAAAAAACCATAAGAAATAAAACCAAAAACTCCCCAGGAGTGAATTCTCATGGACACATATACCTTTAACTCAGTATTACCCAACATCTTCTGATATTGCTACTTAATTTCTATAGGTTGGTGGAACTTTATGATAATACTGTTCTGAACTTCTGAGCCTCTGGCTCTGTGCAACTTCTTGACCTAATTAAATAAGATTTTAATAATAATAAGATCTACTAAAAAAAAATAAGATCTACTTATTTTGACTAATTTTAAATTAATGGCCTTACATTGCTTATACTTAGAAGTTAGAAAAGTGATTGCTGTCCTAAAATTTCCACATGTCGTGTTGTCTTAAAACATTTCATGTGGAACCCATATGTATTTAGACTGCATTTATGCTCTGTCATTTTCTTATTTTTTCAATATTCTGTCTCTTTTAATCATAAATTATTCATCAAGTATAGCAGGGGTAATTGTGTAGGAGTCTAGAATTGATGAACAGTTGTAGTGATGTTTAAAAAGAAAGTTGATTCGGGATCCCTGGGTGGCGCAGCGGTTTGGCGCCTGCCTTTGGCCCAGGGCGCGATCCTGGAGACCCGGGATCGAATCCCACGTCGGGCTCCTGGTGCATGGAGCCTGCTTCTCCCTCTGCCTATGTCTCTGCCTCTCTCTCTCTCTCTGTGACTATCATAAATAAATAAAAATTTAAAAAAAAAAAAAAAAAAAAAAAAGAAAGTTGATTCATCTTATATTGCAAAAAATAATATTTTGTAAATTGAGAGTGATTTTTTAAAAGATTTTATTTATTTATTTGACAGAGAAAGTAAAAGCAGGGGGAATGGCAGGCAGATGGAGAGGGAGAAGCATGTGGGGCTTGATTCCAGGACCCTGGGATCATGGTCTGAGCTGATGGCAGATGCTTAACTGACTGAGCCACCGAGGTGCCCTTTCAAAGTGATTTCTAGTAATTTAGTTTACGTGCTATTTTCTTTCTGATATTTCGTGTTTTCTTGTTAACTGAAATAACTGAAGAATACATGTGAAAATTACATGGCAGTGATTTGCTTCTGATATAGAATATATATCAGTTATTCAGTTTCTTCCTGGCTTTAAATTTGTTCCACCTAAATATTTCTTATATAACTTGTCTTCCCACAGGTGTTAGGTTAAGATTAGACTACTTTGAAAACTTGTTTTTGATCTTAGTTTTTTTGTTATGTATATATTTACATAAAAATGACAAGAAATCTTGATTTGCAATTATTCAAATTAAATTAACCATATAAGTAGACAAATTTTTTGTGATAATACAGGGATTAATAATAGACCTGCTGAGGATACAAAGTCAAATTATAAAATGAATTGTTTTCTACATATACACTAGTAATACAACTACCTAAAAAAGAAATAAAGCAATCCCATTTATAATAACATCAAAAAGAAATACTTAGGAATGACTTTAACCAATGAGGTGAAAGAAATTTAAGAAAACACAAAAAGAAAGATATTCCATGTTCATGGATTGAAAGAATTAATATTGTTAAAATGTCCACACTACCCAAAGTAACCTAGGTTCAGTGCAGTCCCAATCAAAATCTCAATATTATTTTTCATGGAAATAGAAGAAAACCTAAAATTCGAATGGAACCAAAGTCCTTAAATAACCAAAGCAATTCTAAGAAAAAAACAAAATTGGAGAAATGATGATTCCTGATTTCAAACACTATTGCCAAGCTGTAGTAATCTAGCAATATGGTACTGACGTAAATATATACACATATACCCATGGACCAGAATGAGAGCCCAGAATTAAACCTATTATTTACAGTCAATCAATATTTTACAAGAGAGCCAAGAAGATACAATGAGAAAAGCACAATCTCTTAAAAAAAATAGTGTTAGGAAAACTGCATAACCACATGCAGAACAAAATTGAGCTCCACCTTACACTGCTCATAAAAATTAACTCAAAATAGATAACAGACATAAATGTAAGACCTGAAACTGTAAAACTACTAGAAGAAAATAGAGAGAAAAAGCTTCTTGGCATTAGTCCTGGCAAGGATTTTTTGAAAATGACATTAAGTGTATCATCAACAAAATTGTAAGTATAACATATGCAACTACATCAAACTAAAAGGCTACTGAGTAGCAAAAGAAATAATCAACAACAGAAAAAGCAACATGCAGAATTGGAGAAAATATTCACAAATCATCTCTCTGTTAGGGGGTTAATATCCAAAATATGTAATGGGTAACAGACTTCAGGAGACATTTTTTCAAAGAAGACAAACGGATGGCCATGGCTTTTCATTACATGAAAAGATGATTGATATCACTAATCATTAGGGAGAATGTAGATCAAAACAAATGTGAACTATCACCTCACATCTAGTAGAATGGGTACTATTAAAAAGACCAAAACAAGTGTCAGTGAGGATGTGTAGAAAAAGGAACCCTTGTGCACTAGTGATGGGAACGTAAATTGGTACAGCCACAGTGGAAATCATTATGGTGGTCCTTCAAGAATTAGAACTACCACAAGATCCAGCAATCTTAATCCTGGGTATATATCTAAAGCAAATGAAACTATTTTGAAGCTGTATCTGGGCCCCTATGTTTATTGCAGCGTTATTCACAGTAACCAAGAAAACCTAATGGCCCATCAGTGGATGAATGGATGCAGAATATATGGTATGGATATAAATAGTATTCAGCCATAAATAAGAAAGGAATCCTATCTTTTGCAGCAGCACAGATAAATCTTGAGAACGTTATGCCAAATAAAATAAGACATAGAAAGACAAGTGCCATATAGCCTCACTTATATAAAGAATTTTAAAAGGCTGAACTCCTAGAAATAGAGTATAATGGTGTTTGACAGGAGCTGGAGGAGGTGTGGGGAAAATGGAGATATCTTTGTCAAAAGATATAAAATTCCAGCTCTAAAAAATAAGATCATGTGATCTAATGCATAGCATTGGAAGTATAATTAACACACTGGATTATATTTGAAAGTTGTGGGACGCCTGGGTGGCACAGTGGTTGAGTATCTGCTTTAGCCTCACGGCATGATCCTGAGTCCGGGGATTGAGTTCCTCATTGGGCTCCCTGTGAGGATCCTGCTTCTCCCTCTGTGTCTCTCATGAATATGTAAATAAAATCTTAAAAAAAAAAGTTAAAGGAGTACATTTTATTTTATTTTTTTTATAAGTTTATTTATTTATGATAGCCACACAGAGAGAGAGAGAGAGGGGCAGAGACACAGGCAGAGAGAGAAGCAGGCTCCATGCACCGAGAGCCCGACGTGGGATTCGATCCCGGGTCTCCAGGATCGCGCCCTGGGCCAAAGGCAGGCGCTAAACCACTGCGCCACCCAGGGATCCCCAAAGGAGTACATTTTAAATGTTACCAACACACACAGTCATAATTATATGAGGGGATAGAGGTGTAATTAATCATATTTTAATAATAATTTTGTAATATATACATGTATCTCATAATCACACTGTATTCCTTAAATGTGTGTGTCAAAAATATCTCAAGAAAGCTAAGGAAAAATGTAAAGAAATAAAGGAGACCCACCATGTAATTATTCCTTGGGTGGTAGGGTCCCTACCCAATTTTCCTTCTGTCCACTTTCATAGTCTTCTTATCCTTGTTTTATGTATTATATTCAGCACTTTAATTGTACTTAGCAGGAGGAATAGGAAAAGCATATCTATTACATCTTCCCAGAAGCAGAAATCTGTCCTCTTGTTTAATAACCTGCTTTTTCAAATGAACAGTTTTTTCATGCAAATAAATAGATCCCACGGTGCCATTAACAAAAATAGACCTGCTGATATGGGAAGAGTATGCGTTGATGGACACTCATCTGAGTATTTTAAAAATATTCACAAAAGCCTTAAAATGTTATATAGTTAGGTTATGTCTGTCAACTAGGTCCAAGCATCTCAATTCTGCCTTTGATCTGAGTAGTCAACATCAGCCTGCTTTGGAGATGCCAAATGTGGTGGGTACGAAGATGAAAAATTAGTGAATGGAAAGGTGAAGTAAATTACTGGAATCACGAAGCTGTCATTTGAAGTTCAGATCATCTGATTCTAAGCCAGGTCTTTTTTAATTTAGTTGGAATAACAGAACAAACACATTAAGAAATGAATGATTTTTAAATAAGAGTATAAAAAAGCTAGCGATCCACATGGAAAATATAATTTAGGATACATATAGAAAAAATAGTTTACAGGAATCAATGTCTTTGAATTATTTGAAAATATCAATGCATGATTTCTTCAGAATCAGGCATTAATTATAATTTCAAAAATAAGGTCTCATTTTATGAGTAAATGAGTAAATTTTTACTATACAAATGAGAGTTAGTGATTTGGTAAGAATTTGTATTCCTCAGAATGAAGCCTTTATACTTATGGTGGATATTTCTTATTTTGTCTTCTTCATATGCTTCCTTTAATAAATATCATCTTCATTTATTTTTTATTATTTAAAAAAAACAGTCATTTGACAAGTTTAACATTATACTATGTCCTCTACAAGTATAGGTAGCTGCCATCTGTCCCATTACATCAGTATTATAATATCATTGACTGTTTTTTTTTTTATGCTCTGCTTTTTATTCTCATGACTTACTCATTTATCTTTATTTAAACATAGAATAGTAGACGATGGTGGGAAGCAAGCATGTCATTCCAGTCCATGGTCATATGAACATTTAATAATAATGCCATAGTATAGAAATTCTGTTCCAAGGATATATTCACATTTCAAACCAACTAATCAAGGTGATTTATTTGTAATTTCAGATGTGTCAAAAGGTGACATTGAAGATGTTGAGGCCCAGGGTTCCAATCATTGGAAATGTTGGTCAGAGAGAATGGTGCTGATAATTTTGAGAGTATTTGAGATAAAAGCAAGAGTGATAACATTTGTGTCATTGCTTGTATCCACCTGTAAGGCCAGATCCACCTGCTTCACAAACTGCTTATTTTTACTTTATTAACTACTTCAAGGAGTGTTGCTCTGCTTGCACAGAGACCCTAAATACTAGTAGCACTAAAGTTTTATGATATGTTATGACTACATTCTCTACAATTATAGAATTTAGCTATTATGTACTTCATGCCACTGGTTGCTATTTTAAGCAAACTTATTAGAGTATAAGTTACATGCTAATTCACATTTAATATTACTGATAATATTACTAATAAATATTATACTAAAATATTAATGATATTTTACTGATATATTACTGAATTATTACTCAATTATTACTAAAATTATTACTAATGTAGCTTATATATTACTGTCTTTCTTTATCATCCTCATCAAAATCTCTATCTCATCTCTCATCTTTCACCTCTTATATTTGTCATTGTGGTGGTTATGGCCCTAGGAATTCAGACATTTAATTTAAAGGAAATCTGAAAATATACTTACCATAATATCAAAATAAAAGATGACACCTAAAATTATCTCTCAGTGAAATTTGTATTTTAACAGTAGACTTCAAGGGCACCTGGTTGGCTCAGTCAGTTGAGCATCTGACTCTTGATTTCAGCACAGGTCTTGATCTCAGGGTCATGAGATCAAGCTCCACATTGTGCTCCTTGCTAGGCATAGGGCCTACTTAAAAAAAAAAAAGAAAAAAGAAAGAAGAAGAAGAAGAAGGAGAAGGAGAAGGAGAAGGAGAAGGAGAAGAAGAAGAAGAAGAAGAAGAAGAAGAAGAAGAAGAAGAAGAAGAAGAAGAAGAAGAAGAAAGATTCAGATAAATAAAAGAAAAAAAGAATAGACTTCAAACCTAAACACTGTGACTTGTATACTAAAGATCAGATATCTGATACCACTGTACACTGGATGGGTGAGATATTTTGAGCACTAGGAACTACAAAGAAAGGTATTCATTCCTGTGAACCAGAATACAAATTTAAAGCTTTTGTATACATCTCAGATAAAATTAGACAGGGTCCAAGATTATTGACTATATTCTCTATGCTTTTATTTGCGTGACTTATTTATTCCATAAGTGGAAGCTTGTATCTTTCACTCCTCCTTACCCATTTTGCCCATCCCTCTAACCTTCTCCCATCTGGCAACCATTAGATCATGCTCTATATTTATAAGTCTGACTCTGCTTTTTTTTACTCATTTGTTTTGTATTTTAGATTCCATGTATTAATCATATAGTATTTGTCTTTCACTATCTTATATCACTTAGCGTAATATAAAAGAGAGCCAGAGAAAAGTGCATGGTTCTTGATAGCATATTTTGAGTTGCTGAATCAAGAAATTTGAGACCTGCTCTGCATCTGAGTGCTTACCTGAAATAATAAATACTTTTACTTTTAAAACCAGTTTGATTCAGGTGTCCTTTGCATATAATGGAAAGCATATTGACAAGAACATCACGGTAATTATACCTTTGTATATTGTGATATTTCTGGATGAAACCTCTTTACTGCTGAGACTGCCAAATTGAAGTATTTTTTTTTATTTTTTATTTTTATTACTATTTTTTTATTTCTTCAAGATCATGTGAAACATCTTCTTTAGGTCTCCTACATTCCCTAAGCCTCTCCAGTAGAGGCTTCTCAGTTCGTAACTTTCCAGTAAAGTTCCTCATTGGACCTCACTCTATAGTGTATTAAGATCATTCATACATAAGCTCTGCTTCTGTCTCTTAGACTGTGAGCTTCCCACAAGGCACAGATCACTTCTTATTTATCATCATCACATCAATTTGCAGCAGAGTGCTTGACTCAAAACATATCAATAGCTGATTCAGTAAATGAGTTGTAATTATAATTAGACTTAAGGTCATTACCTAAATTTCTTATATCAGCATAGAACTTGAGGCTTTGGAATTGTAATATACCCAGTATTTTATGTGAAATATAATGGTGTGAGTGTATAAACGATGTTGGCTAGGATCATGTTAGGAGACACTTTATAAAACTATAAGAGAGCTCATGAAGAAAGTCCCTATTTCCTAAAATCTACATTCACATTCTTGGAGCATCAAGTGGTCCTGAAGTTTGCCTAACTGACCTTGTCATTTTTTGTCATCCATTAAGAAGAGAGGGCTGATGCAGATAAAAAGTAGCATAAGCTCCCTATATATTTATCCAGTAACTTACCAATTCAATTCAATTTATCAAATATTTCTAAGACTGACTATATGTCAGACTCTTTGTTAAACAATGTAAAATATAATGCAAAAGGTCATAGTATTTACTCCAAAGTGATTCACATTTAGCAAGTAAATTAATAAATGCAATGAATACCTGAAGACAATAATCAGTAGATCTCAATAAATCCAACAATTAAAAAGGATAAGAACAGTAATCGTAAATTGCTATAAATCAAAGGATATGTTACATATGCTGAATAAAGGAGAGAAGGTCTTCTATCTGGTAGCATGAGGTTGAGAGTGATGGGTCAGAAAAAAAAGGTCATTATAGAGGAGGCATTCGAGAAGGCAGAGAAATATGAACAGAACTATGGAAATAATAAAATCCATGGTATGCCCAGAAAACCATAAATTATTTACTTTCAACAGTGCATTAATATCAGGAAGAAGTGCCAGTTAAGGGTAGGCAGATGGATACACATTGTACTTTAGTGGGTGAATATCAGCGAAGAACTTTAATTAAAATCCCATGAAATGGGAGCCGCTACAGGTTTTTGAGAAAGACAGATTTTGAAAATGTAGTGCAGCACTTCTTGCAGAATCGACTGGGGTGGGAGAGTTTCCATAAAGCACTTATAGCTACAATCTAGGGAGGACTTGGCAGGAACAATAGTAAAGTGAACAGAGAGAATGCAAATCTTTGACTTCTGTTGATTTCTCTTTTTTCAAAAGTATACATATGTTTCTGTTCTTAGCTTACTAAAATAATGGCTGATTCTTTCTCTCTGGTTCTGGAGGGACAATGAAAATGGATATCCTAGCAGCTGTCCAGTCTACATTGAATGCACATGGTGCATGGTCTCTGGAAATCCTCCGAATATCAGCATGTCAGGAAGAAATAAATTATATGTCAAAAACGAGTCTCAGATTGTGCTCTAGAAATTATCACAGGGCCTTTCCCCTCACTGTATAGGGCTTGTTCTCACAGTGGGATAATTTAAGAGCAACCCAGTACAAGAGCAATTTATTGAAAAATGAGTGATTGCCTCATGATCCATGATGCTATGCTCCACCTGGGACTGACCAGCTCTTTAATGCACAGCTGCCTAAGCATCTGCCTTGGCATTGGTAGTATTCACTGTCCCTCATGCTTCTTGACTGTCTTCAAAAAAAGAACTCAATATGAAATCATCATTTTTCCAATATTTCCAAATTTAGATATAAACTAAAGATGGTTTATGGTTCAGTGTCAAAACTCTTTTGACCTGTTTTGTCCCAGAATTTTTAGTATAAGAAACATATTCCTACTTGATCCAATGATATTAATGCAAACAATTGATGGGTTAGTAAATTTTAAGTACTTATAAAAATTGTAGTATTTTTGGTCTGTAACAAAATTTCACAGGGAGAAAATTTGGTCTTAGCCCCTTTTTCAGTCTTTCAGTGAGTAAATCTTTTTTTCTTTTTCCTTTTTTTTTTAGATTTTGTCTCCAAATACCAGATTATCATAGCACTTTTTTGGCTATTATGGTTTTTCTTGCTTCTCTTAGCCCTCTGACTTGATTTTTCTTCCCCTCTGGCTTGAAATTTTATTAAGTTCTTTCTGTTTTTTTCCAGCTTGCAAGTCTCTATGACAAAATGACCATTTGATGTGTGTATGTATGTGTGTATGTGTGTGTGTGTGTATTATTAACTCAATTAATAAAGGGGAAATAAAAGTTTAAAAGGGGAAATAAACCTGATTACAATGAGGCATGCATAATCTTTAAATCTAAAAGACTATTTTGAATCAAAGGCAGCTTTAACAATGTTTTAGAGTAAAGCAAGGGATTACAAAATGGTGATCTTTTGGAGCCACATGGCAGTAAATATGTGATTACAAACACATTCTAGATGTCCAGCAAGTCCTTGAGCCAGTCAATCTAAAAGAACATAAAACACAATGCTATTCATAGTGGTCTTCACACTAAGTGTTTTCCAAACTTCTTTCTTTTTTTTTTTTCCATTATCACTCTCTACAGGAAAGTTTTGGACTTTTAATCAACACCCAAGAGATTTTAATACCACAGATATATTGTATATTTGATATGTACTGTGGTTTGTACATAAGAGTAAGATTATTTTCATCCCTAAAAAACAAATTTTTCTCCTGTGATGGTGGTAGTGACGTTTCTTCCAATCAGAACTCATGCTCTTATGTAAAATTAATATATAATGTAAAGTATATCTCCAAACCTAGACTGACACAGAGTCAGAGAGCTGTGTTTTATAAAGCCTGTATGCATGGGCTGCGGGAAATGTAACAATTAGTCGGGTGAGAAAGGCCGTTGGTGTTTTAAGAACTAACAGGCCATGGCACTGCCCTTACGAAGTGTAGGAGGACAGTGAAGAAGACCAACTAAGTTATTTCAGTATAAATCTTATTAAACAATAAGACACATGAGTATTTTGTATTGAGATTTTTTCGTTTAATAAAGGAAAACTTTAAGGTATCTGAGTGTACTAATACAATTATTTCAGCAAGAAGAAAAAATAATAATGAAATTCGCAATCCGTGAACATGAAAATATATGCATGATTACTTGGGACTTTATTGCACAGGGGATAAATGGAGATCAGATCCTGACAATGTGTAATTTCAGCATCCTGAATAAGGATTGGGAAATATTGACTGAGATGGAGGCTGGAAAGCCAACTTGGTCCAAATTTGCTAAGATTTATCTATTTTGTCTTTTATCAGCAGCAGCTTTGTTAGGGAAATGCCTACACAGTTAGACAGAGAGTCTGTCAAGATCTAGAAAACTACTCTTTTAAACCTAAACTCTCAGTGAGAGATAGGGATGACAATACTACTTGCAGGGAAAACAAAATTACTGAGCTAAAGGAACGCTGTGCAGGAAAACTCAGAAGAATCATGCTTTTCAATTGATGGGAAATTCTCAGAATTCTGAGTTCATTTTAATCACTTCATTTTTCCTAATTTAGTTTGATAATGACAGTGTGTTGTTGCTAATGAAAAGTCATTGAACAGCTAGACATTAGTTATTTCCTATTAGGAAAAAAAATTAAAGTATTAGTTCAGAGGTTTTTTCAGATGTAGCCACCTAGGAATTAAGGGATTTCATTGCCTAATTAAAAGGTGTGTACTTCCATTAAGAAGAAAGCAAAGCTTGCATGGCAGTCGTTATTTGATCAGAAAGGGAAATGGATCAAATAGCATTATTCTACATTTTTCCCACTATGAGAAACAAAAGTTGTGAGTGTTACATATGCATTAAATAAATATATTAACCTCCCATTATTTGAGTGTCTGAATGATAACAAGTAAATGAACCTAACTAGTTTGTCAAAATTATTCTGAGAATTTTTTAATGCATGTATAATCATTGCTATATCTCTACTTTTTTCTGATAATTACTTTCCATACATTCTTTAATTAAGTGTATATTTCTTTTTGTAACATAAAATTTGAAATAATAAATGATCTGCAACAAATAATGAGTCACTACTGACATATAAGCATGAATATGAAGGAAGATAGGATTAAATGTAATTAAATTATATAAATTTAGCTTTAAGCTTTTTACTTTAGAAAGATCAGTACCTAAAAATGAAAAGATATAAAAATTAGACACCAAGGAACATGTAGTACTTTCTTTTAAAGTTATGACTCACTTCAATTTCTTTACAGTTGAAAATATAACTACTGATATACTATAACATTTTGTAGAATTGATTATCAAGATTTGCTGCAATATATGCCATAAAATTGTCAAAAATTTAAGAATTAATTAAATATGCTGAGTATTTTATGACAGAAACCTTTGTTTTTTATATATTCGTGTATGTGACTAAATAAAAGAGTAGGAAATCGAAAGTGTAATAAATTTGATTTGCATCCAGAGAGAGAAATTAAATTACTATTAGTGGCAGTGTAATCATAGAACGCTTTACCAATCTTTGAACTTTGCATGACCTGTAGTGATCTTGATAAGTTCAGATGACAAGATTGAAAACATATATATATTTAGATGAATTAAAATATGATAAATTCATAATGGGTAAACAGATAAAGATTTACCCAGAAAACAAAAGTAATTAGCCAAAAGTAAAAAAATTAGTGTTTTAGAAATTTATACTTTAATTGAAGACTGTTAAGTCTATTTTCCTATCTAGGGAGGGTGCTCTGTTCACAATCAGCCTCCTACATATTTTTGGTAGTCTAACTCAATCACTCATTCCAGATTCTTACCTCCCTTTCTCTCCCTAAGACACTCGCTCTAGTTTACTTCTTTTTATGAATAAATAGTTCTTTATGCATTTTGCCAAGATTGATATTAAATGATATTTCTGATTGTTTTATTAGGCTAAACCATAATTTTCTCTAGGAACAAAATGGTCTAAGTTCATAAAACAAAGGCTTTGGTTATGAGATTGGTCATCAGTCAGAGGGTAATAGAAGGCCAAGGAAACACAAATCCTGAGTTTGCTTCAATGAGGATGAAGAACAATAAGGTTTTGAGAAGAAAAAGAAAACTTAAAATTACTTACTAACCATAGGAAATGGCAGGTGCTGAATTTATATTAGGTTCTTTAATTGCATACAAATAGCTTAAATTCAGTAGTCAAACACAAATAGTGATTCTGAATTAGGAGAAATTTTTAATGCCATTTAAATTGAGACATTGACATACAATTTGTTATGTAGAGATTTAGAACTGAAGTTTAAAAGTGATAAAATGTATAAATATGATGAAAGCTATATATATATATATATATATATATACACACACACAAGATAAAATAGGTAATCTTTGGGTAACAAAATATTTTATAAAATCATATCAAAATTATGAAATAATTTGTAATGTTCCATATTTGTTTTCATAGGAATAAATGGATTGCTGAAATAGGAAATCCATTAGAAATTACCTAATATCTAGCTTTAAAATTCCATGTTTCCCCTTTTTTGTCACTTCAGTTACACCCTGGTGTTTAGTACAATTGTATACAAAATGTGCTCAGCAACTTTTTGACCATCTGTTATTGGTATCTGTTTTGTTTCTTTTTAAAAAAAATTATAACTGTCATGAATGCTGAAATGGAGTATTTTTCTGGCCTTCTGGTTAAGATCATTCATACATCTGCTCCCAGGAAAATTGAAGTGAATGTGGCACAGAATGAGCTTTGTGATCTACAGTGGCTCATTTATTTCTGTTATGACTAAAGTGTATCTGAAATATTGGTGACATAAAAGTGCTCTAAAGATGGTCCTGGATTTCAACGTGTGGTATTAATTCTCCTCTTCTTGTGATTGACCAGAAAGAATTGATCGTCTTCTTCTTTTCAGAATCTTAAGTCGTAGATACTTGTGCTATTTGCCTCCTCCCACATCCTCCATCAGTTATAAATACTAGCAAAAATCACCCTTTACTCTTTAAAGACTACGTACGTTCTTTGAAATAAGTGACTGCTCTAGAAACTTCTAAGAGCTCCCTGGTATTTCCTTTTTTTTTTTTTTTTTTTTTTTCTTAGCAAAAGGAGAATGTGCTTTAAAGGTCAAGGATTTGGGTATGAATATTATTTTGTTGCTAAGAAAACTTACTAAGGTCATGAATATATAAACAAAATAATGATAATTCTGGTATATATCTCCCATGCATGCTTAATGATTAAGGTACATGTTTTTGCAAGCAACTTAATCTGATATATTGCTAGATTTCTGGATTTGAAAAGGAGTAACATGTGACAAAATCATCATTTGACTTTGCCCAGGTTCCAAACCGCTATCACTATAGAACTGTTGCCAGACACAAGAAATTGATTGTAGTTTAACAATGGCAACGTGGGATAGAACCTGAATGTGCAGAGCACTGACTTTTCTCAGTTCTTTCATGTTCACCTGTGAGCTGGAAAATTGGGATTTGATGATGATTGTTGACTAAACCAGGATGTTAGTATACACTTACATTGTTTCCCATTGTTTCTTCACTCCAGAAAGTTCTTTCATGCCTCTTTGCAGTCCACATTTTCTTCACCGCTCCATACGAAAGCATTGATCTGATTTCCATCGCTATATGTCCATTTTTGTTGCTTCTAGAATTCTGTATACATGGGGTCATACACTATGTGCACTTTGTTTCCAGCATAGGAGCATCTTTTGCTCAGCATAAGCTTTTTGTGAGTCTTCTGTGTTTTCCATACCAACAGTTTATTGGGTTTAATTGCTAACTAATATCCCATTGTTTTATTTTGCATTTCTTTGATGATTAATAATGTCAATGTTTTCATATGTATTTTGGTCATTTCTACATATATTTAATGAGATATCTGTTATGGCTTTGTTCATTTTTTTTTGGATTGTTTGTCCTTTCATTGAGTTGCAATAGTTGTTTATATATTCTGGATGGAAGTTTTTTGACAGTTATTTTTTACTACAAACACCTTTCCCCTACTGCTTGTGTTTTACTTTTCTTCAAGTTGTATTATGAAGAGAAAAGTTCTTATTTATGAAGTCCAATTTTACCACATATCCCACAACATAATCTTTTAAAGATGAGTGGGTTTCTCTGTATGTGTGTTTGTGTGTGTGTGTGTGTGTGTGTATGTGTACTCTATGAGAAATAACCTCTTTTTTATGAAGATGTCCTTTGTTTTTTTTTAAAGAAATTTTAAGACTTTAGATTTAGCATTTATATATACAAACATGTTAGTATATGCTGTGAGGTGGGAATGTATTATCTAATAAATATTTTATTTTTTATTTTTTTAATAAATATTTTAAATGGTTTATGGAAGAAAAATCATTTCTCCAATGAATTATCTTTGTAGAAAATTAAATGACATGTCTGTGTGTGTCTGTATTTTTTACTACTCTGATATCTATATTTCGCTAAATTGTATGCCATTTCTTAAACCAATACCACTCTTTCTTCATTTAATAGTTTTGAAGTCAAATAGTTTATCTTTCAAATTTACTCTCTCGGTCTCTTTCTCTCTCTCTCTGTTTCACTCTCTGTATCTCAATCAATCCTTTCTGTCTCCCTCTGGTTGTTCTAGATTCTTTGTATTGCAGTATAAATTTTAGAAACTTCTTATCACTTAGCATTTTGAAAATGGATTCTGGTAACTCTACAGATGAATTTGAGAAACATCTTTCAATATGCATTTCTTCCAATCTGTTAACATGGCATATGGCCACATTTATTTACCTTCATTTCTTTCCTCAGTTTATTTTAGAGTTTTCTCTATAGAGGTCTTACAAATTCTTTATTAAATATAATTTCTTATATTTAATAGTTTTATTCTATACTAAATGGTATTTTAAATATTTTCCAAATTCTGGCTATTATTTTATTAATGTTATACAGTCTTGCTATATTGACTCTAAAATTATAATTTTGGGGGTAAATTCTATATGATGTTTTAGGCAAAAATATTGTTGGCAAATATAAACACTTTTTAATTGCCCTTTAATTATATTGGCTAGGAATTCAGTACAATATTGAGTAAAAATAATGCGATCAATTGCCCTTGAATTGTTATTTTTAGATAGCAATTAGTGTTTGGTTATTAACTCTGATGTTAGCTATAGGGGTTCAGTAGATGTTCTCTTTATGGTTGAAGAAAGTGAAATTCTACTCCGAGTTTGTTGAAGCTGTTTATCATGAAAATGTGGTGTTATTTCTACTCTTTCTACTGAGACAATTGTGAGTTTTTTCCCCTCCGTTTTTCTCCTTGTTAACACGGTAAATTGTGTTGTTTGAGTTTTGGTCATTGAATGAACATTTCATTCCTGTAGTAAAACTAACAGATGATGATAGACTATCCTTTTAATATACTACTGGCTTCAAGTTACTAATATTTTGTTGAATATATTTGTATATATGCTTCAATAAGTTAAATATATTTTCTTTAAATATCTTTGTCAGGACATTATAGCAGAGATACACTGGCCTTCTAAACTAAATTGGGAAAAGTTCCCTTTATTGAAAGAATACCTAAACTTGGTATAATTATACCCTTAGAATTTTTATAGAATTCACTAGTATAAATATCTGGGCCTGATATTTGTCAGATGTATTTTGATTATGGATTCAAATAATAATTATTAATTGAATAGTAAATAGGCCTTCAAATTTCTATGAGCCTGTATGAGTAAGTTATGACCAGTCATCTGAAACTACCTTCTGTACTATACATTTTATTAGCGTGAAGTTTTTAATGTTCATATATATATGTGTAATTTAATATATTTTAATATAGTTTCTAATTTAATTCCAGTATAGTTGACTTACAGTGTTATATTAGTTTCAGATGTACAATATAGTGAATCAGTAATTCTATACATTACTCAGTGCTCATCACAATAAGTGTACTCTTAAACCCCATCACTTATTTCACCCTTCCTTCTTCTACACACCTTGGCTCTTGTAAATATCAGTTTGTTCTCTGTCGTTAAGAGTCTTTATTGGCTCTTTTTTTTTCTTTGTTCATTTGTTTTGTTTCTTAAATTCCACATAGGAGTGAAATAATATGGTATTTGTCTTTCTCTGACTGACTTATTTCACTTAGCATTATACCCTCTAGATCCATCTATATTGTTGCAAATGGCAAGATTTCTTTTTTTTTTTTAACCTCTGAGTAATATTCTATTGTATACATACACCCCATCTTCTTTATCCACTCATCTATTGGTAGACATTTGGGCTGATTCCATACTTTAGTTAAGATAAATAATACTACTATACTATAAACATAGGGGTACATGTATCTTTTTGAATTAGTATTTTCTTATTCTTCGATTACAGTCCCAGTAGTAGAATTACTAGATCATATGGTATTTCTATTTTTCCTTTTTTAATTTATTTTATTTTTAAATATTTATATATTAAAAATCTTTAAATTATAATTATAAAGATATTTAAAATCTTTAAATAACGATTTTATTTATTTATTCATGAGAGACACACAGAGAGAGAGAGAGGCAGAGACACAGGCAGAGGGAGAAGCAGGCTCCATGCAGGGAGCCCAACGTGGGACTCGATTCCGGGTTGCAGGACCATGCCCTGGACTGAAGGCAGCACTAAACCCCTGAGCCACCCGGCTGCCCCTCCATTTTTCATTTTTTGAGCAACTTCCATACTCTTTTCCACAGTGGCTGTGCCAATTTGCCTTCCCACCAACAGTACATGAGGGTACTTTTTTCTCTACATCTTTGATAACACTTGTTTGTTTCTTGTCCTCCTGATTTTAGCCAATCTGACAGATGAGAAGATACCTCACCGTGGTTCTGATTTGCATTTCCCTGGTGATGAGTGATGTCGAGCATCTTTTCACGTGACTTTTGGCTATCCATATATCTTCTTTGGAGAAGTTCCTGTTCATACTTTCTGACCATTTCTAATTGGATTATTTGTTTTTGGTGTTGGCTTGTACAAGTTCTTTATATATTTTGGATACTAATCCTTTTTTATTATTTTATTTTTTTTTATTTATGAGAGACATGGAGGGAGAGGCAGAGACATAGGCAGAGGGAGAAGCAGGCTCCTTGCAGGTATCCCAATATGAGACTCAATCCTGGGTCCCTGGGATCACACCCTGAGTGAAAGGCAGATGCTCAACCACTGAGCCATCCAGGTGTCCCACAATACTAATCCTTTATTGGCTATAACATTTGCAAATATCTTCTCCTATTCCATAGGTTGTTAGCTTTGTTCACCGTTTCCTTTGTAGTACAGAAACATTATATTTTGATGTATTCTCAGTACTTAATTTCTGCTTTTGTATCCCTTTCCTCAGGAGACCTATCTAGAAGGAAGTTGCTATGGACAAGGTCAAACAAATTACTACCTGTGCTCTCTTCTAGGGGTTTTATGGTTTCAGGTCTCACATTTAGTCCTTTATTCCATTTTGTGTGTGTGTGTGTGTGTGTGTGTGTGTGTGTGTGTGTGGTGAAGGGAATTGGTCCAGTTCCATTCTTTTGCATGTAGCTGTCTAGTTTTCCCAATACCATTTTTTGAAGAGACTTTTTCCCATTGCATATTCTTGCCTCCATTGTTAAGGATTAGTTGACTATATATATATATATATATATATATAGAGAGAGAGAGAGAGAGAGAGAGACTATATATATATATAGACTATATATTATATATATAGAGAGAGAGACTATATATATATATATATATATATATATATATATATATATGGGTTTATTTCTTAGCTCTCTCTTCTATTCTATTGATCTGTTTATTTTTGTGCCAATACCATACTGCTTTGATTACCAAAGCTTTGTAGTGTATCTTGATTTCTAGGATTAAGATACATCCAGCTATGTTCTTCATTTTCAAGATTCCCATGGCTATTGAGGGTCTTTTGTTGTTCCATACAAGTTTTAAGATTATTTTTTCTAGTTCTGCAAAAAATGATGTTGGTATTTTGATAGAGATGGAAAAAGTTCGTAGATTGCTCTGGGTAGTATGGGAATTTTAACAATATTTTTCTAGTCCATGAACCTGGAATATGTTTCCATTTGTTTATTTAATCTTCAATTTCTTTCATCAATATTGTATAGTTTTTCAGAGTAGGTTATTCACCTTCTTGGTTAAATTTATTCCTAGGTATTTTAGTCTTACTGGTGCAATTTAAATTGGATTGTTTTCTTAATTTATCTTTCTTCTGCTTCATGTCAGTGAATAGAGATGCCACAGAGTTCTGTACATTGATTTTGTATCCTGTGATCCTACTGTATTTATTTATAAAACTACTATTTATCTAGTAGTTTTATGGTGGAATCTTTTGAGTTTTCTATACCTAATATTATGTCAGTGAAATTTTTACCTCTTCCGTGATAATTTAGATGCCTTTTTTTGTCTTTTTCTTGTCTGATCACTGTGGAGAGGACTTCTATCTCTGTGTTGAATAGTAGTGAAAGTGGATATCTTTGTCTTATTTTTTATCTTGGGGGAAAAGTTCTGTTTTTCACATTTAGGGTGTTGTTTTCTGTGGGTTTTTTAGATATAGCCTATATTATGTTAAGGTATATTCCCTCTAAACCTATGTTGTTGAGGGTTTTCATCATGAAAGGGTGTTGTACTTTGTCAAATGCTTTCTCTGCCTCTATTGAAATGCTCATATGTGTTTTTATCCATTCTCTTATTTTTTTAGTTTTTTTTTAATTATTTAAATTCAATTTCTCAGCATAATGTATAATACCCAGGGCTCATCTCATCACGTGCCGCCCTTAATTCCCATCACCTACTTACCCTAACCCCCACTCACTCCCTTTCTACAATCCTTTGTCTGCTTACCAAAGTTAGGAGTCTTTCATGCTTTATTTTCATCTCTAATTTTTTGCCAATTTCTCCCATTCCCTTATGATCCCTTTCACTATTTTTATATTCCACATATGAGTGAAACCATGTGATAATTGTCTTTCTCTGATTGGGTTATTTACTCAGCATAATACCCTCCAGTTCCATCCACATTAATGTAAATGGTAGGTATTCATCCTTTCTGATGGCTGAGTAATATTCTATTTAGTTTATGTGTATATATATATATATATATATCATATCTTCTTTACCCATTTGTCTATCAAAGGACATCTTAGCTCCTTCCACACTTTGACTATTGTGGACATTGCTGCTATAAACATTGGGGTGCAGATGTCCTGGATTTTCATTACATCAGTATCTTTTGGGTATATTGGGCTAAATACCCCGTAGTGCAATTGCTGGGCCATAGGGTTGATTGGTTGGTTGGTTGGTTGGTTTATTATTTATTTTTTATTATTTATTTATTTACTTACTTACTTACTTACTTACTTATATATTTTTAACTTCCTGGGGAATTTCAACATTGTTTTCCAGAATGGCTGAACCTTCTTGAATTCCCACCAACAGTGCAAGAGGGCTCCTTTACTCTACATCCTCACCAACATTTGTTGTTTCCTGTCTTATTAATTTTAGTTATTCTCACCAGCTTAAAGTGATATGTCATTGTGGTTTTGATTTCTATTTCCCTGATGGCAAGTGATGTGGAACACTTTTTCATCTGCTTGTTGGCCATGTGTAGATGCTCTTTGAAAAGTGTCCGTTCTTTTTTTTATTTAATTTTTTAAGTTTATTATATTTTTTTCTGCTCATGTCTTCTGCTGACTTCATGACTGGATTATTTTTTTTCTTGGGTTTTGAGTTAGATAAGTTCTTTATAGATCTTGAATACTAGCTTTTATCTGATATGCCATTTGCAAGTATCTTTTCCCATTCTGTAGGTTGACATGTTCTTTAGACATGCCTCCTAGGTCTGTAGGTTTTGTTGACTGTTTCCTTTGCTCTGTAGAAGCTTTTTATCTTGATAAAGTTCCAGTAGTTCATTTTTGCTTTTGTTTTCCTTGCCTTCATAGATGTATCTTTCAAGAAGTTGCTGGGGCCAAGTTCAAAAAGGGTATTGCCTGTGTTGTCTTCTAGGATTTTGAAGGATTTATGTCTCATATTTATATCTTTCATCCATTTTGAGTGCATCTTTGTGTCTGGTGTCAGAGACTGGTCCAATTTCATTCTTATGCATGCGGCTGTCCAATTTTCCCAACACTATTCATTGAAGAGACGTTTTTTCCATTGGATATTATTTCCTGCTTTGTCAAAGATGAGCATAAAGTTGAGGACCCATTTCTGGGTTCTCTATTCTGTTCCCTTGATCTATGTGTCTGTTTTTGTGCCAGTATCATACTGTCTTGATGATCACAGCTTTGTAATAGAGCTTGAAGTCAGGCATTTTGGTGACCCCAGTTTTAGTTTTTTTTCAACATTTCTCTGGCTATCTGGGGTCTTTTCTGATTCCATACAAATTTTAGGATTATTTGTTCCAACTCTGTGAAGAAAGTTCATGGTATTTTGATAGGGATTGCACTAGGGTAGCATTGACATTTTCACAATATTAATTCTTCCAAGCCATGAGCACAGAATGTTTTTCCACCTCTCTGTGTCTTCCTCAATTTCTTTCAGAAGTGTTCTGTAGTTTTTAGAGTATAGATACTTTACCTTTTTGGTTAGGTATCTTATGGTTTCGGGTGCAATTGTAAATGGGATCAATTCCTTAACTTCTCTTTCTTCAGTCTCATTGTTAATATATAAAAATGCAACTTGTTTCTGTGCCTTGATTTTGTATCCTGCCACATTGCTGAATTGCTGTATGAGTTCTAGCAGTCTTGGTGTGGAGTCTTTTGGGCTTTCTATGTACAGTATCATGTCATCTGTGAAGAGAGGAAATTTGCTTCTTCTTGGCCAATTTGAATGCCTTTTATTTCTTTTTGTTGTCTGATTGCTGAGGCTAGGACTTCTAGTACAGTGTTTGAACAAAAGTGGTGAAATTAGGCATCCCTGTCATGTTCCTGATCTTAGGGGAAACTCCCAGTGTTTCCCCATTGAGAATGATATTTGCTGTGGGGTTTTCATAGATGGCTTTTAAAACGTTCCCTCTGTCCCTATACATCGAAGAGTTTTAATCAAGAAAGCATGCTGTATTTTGTCAAAAGCTTTCTCTGCATCTATTAAGGAGATCATATGGTTCTTGGTTTTCCTTTCTTGAGGTGATCAGTCATGTTGATTGTTTTACGAGTGTTGAACCACCCTTGCATCTCAGGGATAAATCCCACTTGGTTGTGAAAAATAATCCTCTTAATGTACTGTTGGATCCTATTGGTTAGTATCTTGGTGAGAATTTCTGTATCCATGTTCATCAGGTATATTGGTCTTTAATTATCTTTTTTGGTGGGGTCTTTGTTTTGGGATCAAGGTAATGCTGGCTTTATAGGACGAGTTTGGAAGTATTCTTTCTATTTTTATCCTTTGAAATAGATTTAGTAGAACAGGTATTATTTCTTCTTTAAATGTTTTGTAGAATTCTCCTGGGAAGCCATATGACCTGTACTTTTATTTCTTGAGAGGTTTTTGATGACTGCTTCAATTTACTTGCTGGTTATTGTTATATTCAGATTTTCTATTTCTTCCTGATTCAGTTTTGAGAAGTTGTAGGTCTCCAGGAATATATCCATTTCTTCCAGATTGCCTAATTTGTTGGCATATAATTGCTCAGAATAGGTTTTTAAAATCATTTCTATTTCCTTGATATTGGTTGTGATCTCTCCTCTTTCATTTGTGACTTTATTAATTGGAGTTTTTTTCTTTTTAAAAAGTCTGGCTAAAACTGTGGAAGGAGCCTTGGTGTCTATCGAAAGATGAATGGATAAAGAAGCTGTGGTCTATGTATACAATGGGATATTCCTCAGCCATTAGAAATGACAAATACCCACCATTTGCTTCGATGTGGATGGAACTGGAGGGTATTCTGCTGAGTGAAATAAGTCAGTCGGAGAAGGACAAACATTATATGGTCTCATTCATTTGGGAATATAAAAAATAGTGAAAGGGAATAAAGGGGAAAGGAGAAAAAATGAGTGGGAAATATCAGAAAGGGAGACAGAATATGAGAAACTCCTGAACAAGGGGTGGTAGAAAGGGAGGTGGGCGGGGGTTGGGGTGACTGGGTGACGGGCACTGAGGCGGGCACTTGATGGGATTATGCACTGGGTGTTATTCTATATGTTGGCAAATTGAACACCAATAAAAATAAATTTTAAAAAATCTGGCTAGAGGGTTATCTATGTTATGTTTCTTTCAAAGAATCAACTCCTGGTATTGTTGATGTTTTACAGTTGTTCTGGTCTCTATTTCATTGTGTTATGCTTCTCTACTTCTGCTTGGTTTAGGCTTTATTTTCTGTTCTTCCTCCAGTTCCTTTAGGTGTAAGGTTAGCTTGTTTATTTGGGATTTTTCCAATTTTTTTGAGGGAGGCTTGTCTTGAAATGCATTTTCCTCTTAGGACAGCCTTTACTGTATCCCAAAGGTTTTGGACATTTGTGCTATCATTTTCATTACTTTGCATGAATCTTTTTAATTCTTCCCTAATTTCCTGGTTGACCCATTCATTCTTAGTAGGGTGCTCTTTAACCTCCAAGTGTTTGAATTCCTTCCAAATTTCTTCTTGTGTTTGAGTTCTAGTTTCAAAGCATTATAGTCTAAAAATATGCAGAGAATAATCCCAGTCTTTTGGTATTGGTTGAGACCTGATTTGTGATCCAGTATGTGGTCTATTCTGGAGAAATTTCCATGTGCTCTTGAGAAGAATGTTTCATTAGGATGGAATGTTCTGAATGTATCTGTGTAATCCATTTGGTCCAGTGTGTCATTCAAAAACCTCCTTCTTTGCTAATATTCTGCTTAGAAGATCTGTTCTTGGCTAAGAGTGGAGTCTTGAAGTCTCCTAATATTAATGTATTATTATCTATATGTTTCTTTGGTTATTAATTGGTTGATATAATTGGCTGCCCCACATTAGGGGCATAAATATTTATAATTGTTAGGTATTTTTGGATAGACCCTTTAAGTATGATATAGTGTCCCTCTTCATCTCTTAGTACAGTCTTTGGTTCAAAATCTAAATTATCGGATATGAGGATTGCTCTCCCAGCTTTCTTTTGATGTCCATTTGCATGGTAAATGGTTCTCCACCCCCTCATTTTCAGTCTTAAGGTGTCTTTAGGTGTAAAATTGATCTCATATATAGCATATAGTGAGTCTTGCTTTTTTTTTTTTTTTATTTATGATAGTCACAGAGAGAGAGAGAGAGAGACAGAGACACAGGCAGAGGGAGAAGCAGGCTCCATGCACCGGGAGCCCGACGTGGGACTCGATCCCGGGTCTCCAGGATCACGCCCTGGGCCAAAGGCAGGCGCCAAACCGCTGCGCCACCCAGGGATCCCAAGTCTTGCTTTTTTATCCAGTCTGATATCTTGTGTCTTTTGAATGGATCATTTACCCTATTCACATTCAGAGTAACTTGAAAGATATGAATTTAGTGCCATAATTTACCTGTATAGTCACTGTTTCTGCATATTGTTTCTTTGGGCTCCCTCTTTGTCTATAGGGTCCCCCTTCCTATTTCTTGCAGGATTGGTTTGGTGGTTACATATTCTTTCCGTTTCTGGCTATCCTGGAAGATCTTTATTTCTCCTATTTTGAATGACACTTTTGCTGGATAAAGTGTTCTTGACTGCATGTTTTTCATATTCAGTACCCTAAATATACCATGCCAGCCTTTTTGGCCTGCCAGGTCTCTGTGGATAGGTCTGCTGTTAATCTAATATTTCTCACCATATAGACTTGGAATCTCTTGTCTGGAGCTGATTTTAGGATTTTCTCTTTATCTCTGAAATTTATAAGCTTCCCTATTTTATGTTGGGGTATTAATCAGTTTTTGTTGATTCTTGCTGGGGGGAGGGTTCCTCTCTATCTCTTGGATATGAATGCCTGTTTCCTTCCCCAGGTCAGGGAAGTTCTCAGTTACGATTTTTTTCAAGCATACTTTCTGGTTCTCTCTCTCTCTCTCTCTCTCTCCAACCTCTGAAATCCCAATAAGATGGATTTCATTCTTTCTCAAAATCTCACTTAATTCTCAGAGTCTCTCCTCATGGACTTAGTTGTTTTTCTCTCTTTACCTCAGCTTCTTTCCTTTCTATCAACTTGTCTTCTATGTCACTTGCCTCGTTTACCCTAGTTGTTAGAACATATGGTTTAGACTGCATCTTAGAGTATTTTTAATTTTGGCCTGATTAGATCTCATTTCTAGAGCAGTAAGAGCTTCTCTAAAGTCTTTTGTGCTTTTTTCAAGAGTCACCAGTAATTTTACAATTGTAATCTTGAATTGTATCTAACTTCTCACTTAAATCCATATCCATTAGATTTGTGGCAGAGAATATTACTTCTGGTTATTTCTTTTGGGATGAAATCTCCTTTCTAGCCATTTTGTCCAGTGCAGAATGGCTATACAAGTGATCAGGGTCAAAAATATCAACTATGACCAAAGCAAAATACACCCTAAACAATTCTGAAGAGGTCAAGGACCAGGAAATAAGAGGGGGAAAAAAAGACTACAAATGTGAAAAACAAATTAAAAAAAATAATATTAAGCATTAAAAAAAAAAAAAAGGAGAGAGGCAGAAATGATGGGGAAGAGAGAATATAGTCTCACAGAGTGGACCAAGACAGTGATCCTCTTCATTCTGAGTGTATTTTGACCTGATGTTAAAAGGTAAGAAATTCCCAATTTATATTAAAAAAAGCAAAAATTATACAGAGAAACAATAACATCAACAACAAAACAAAAACAAGAAGAAAAAAAGAGGGAATGGGAAGGAAAAGAGAATATAGTCTCACAAAATGGAACATTCATTCATTCATTCATTATTTATTTATTTATTTATTTATTTATGATAGACACAGAGAGAGAGAGGCCTAGACACAGGCAGAGGGAGAAGCAGGCTCCATGCCGGGATCCCGATACAGGATTAGATCCCGGGACTCCAGGATCGTGCCCTGGGCCAAAGGCAGGGGCCAAACCACTGAGCCACCCAGGGATCCCCTAAATTTCCTCTTTGATTTCTTGGTTGGCTCATTCATTATTTAGTAGCATGTAATTTAACTTCCACGTATTTGTGCTCTTTCAAGATTTTTTCTTGTGGTTGATTTACAGTTTCCTGGTGTTGTGGTTAGAAAAGATACATGATACATTCTTTTTTTCTTTTGTTGAGATTTGTTTCATGGCCTAACATACAATCTATTCTGGAGAATGTTCCATGTGCACTTGAAGAGAATATGTATTGTGCTGTTTAGGATAAAGTATCTTGAATATATCAGTTAGATCCATCTGATCCAATATCTTATTCTAAGCCACTGTTTCTTTGTTTCTTTTCTGTAAGATGATCGCTCTATTGATGTATATGGGGTGTTAAATTCCCCTACTATTATTGTATTACTTTCAGTTATGCACTATGTTTGTTATTAGCTGCTTTATGTATTTGGTGCCCCCAGGTTGGGTGCATAAATATTTAGAATTGTTATACCTTCTTGTTAGATCGTTCCCTTTATTATTATATAGTGTCCTTGTCTCTTGTTATAGTCTTCGTTTTAAAGTCTATTTGTCTAAGCATTGCTACTCCAGCTTTTTTCATTTTCTGTATGCATGAAAAATGCTTTTCCATCCGTTCAGTTCCTGATTTTGTATTGTTTGTTCTCTTTCTAGATCCTTCAGGTGTAGGTTAGGTTGCTTATTTGAATTTTGTTGTTAGTTTTTTGTTTCATTTTGTTTTTCCTCTTGAGGTAGGCCAATATTGTTATAAACTTAGTAAAGTAAGTCTTGTGGAGGACTTATTGGAATGTGGTCCTTGATTGTAGCAGGAGACATTTCTTGTGTCTCAGCTAGAGTCTCAAGATGTTAATGACTTGTTAACTTTGTATCTGAACTATGGGTTGTGGATGGACTGGAATTCTACTCTTTCCCACGCTGCTTGATTTCCATTACTTCTATTTTGCTTTAAATTCTGTAGAAACCACTCTTTGGTAAACCATGTGTACTCTACTCTACATGTGCATAGTCCAAACCTCAGCCAAGAACTAATGGTAATCTTCAGCACAGGACTATGTGAAACCTCTCTATACAGCTCCTTCTTTTTCAGAGATGCACTCCACAAATTACAACAGATTCAGCTGCTCTGAACTCAGATCTCTATCATCTCAAACCCAATGTAGTTCCATACTTTGACTGGTGTCTGGTCCTTGTGCCATAAATAGGAAGCTGTACCCAGACTTACAGCCAAGACTCTTTGAAGCTCCCTTTCTGAGTTTCTTTCTTTCTTTCTTTTTTTAAGATTTTATTTATTTATTCATGAGAATACACAGAGAGGAGAGAGAGAGAGAGGCAGAGGCGCAGGCAGAGGGAGAAGCAGGCTCCATGCAGGGAGCCTGATGTGGGACTCGATCCCAGATCTCCAGAATCAGGCCCTGGGCTGAAGGTGGCGCTAAACTGCTGAGCCCCGGGCTGCCCCTTTTCTGAGTTTCTATTATCTCAATGCTGCAGTATTTGCTTCTTTTATAATACTTGAAAATATTGCTTTATATTTTTGTCCATTTTATGATTTTTCAAGGCAAGAGGATTAGCTTAGTATCAGCTACTCTATCATAACTGGAAGCTGAAGTCTTAAATAATTTCAAGTCTCTGTGACTGCAATCACCCTTAATCTTCAGTCTCTTATAGTAATATATCAAAAGAAAAAGATCTTAAAAATACAAATTTTAACTGAACCACTATGAATAGATCAGTAAAAGAAAAGTTGACTTTTTTTTTTCTTTGATGTATTCCCTATGACCATGTGGAAAACAAATGGGAAGTAACTGAACCTTCCTGATACTATTATTATTATTATTATTATTATTATTATTATTATTATTATTTTATCTGTAGAATGAGTCTCAAAATTCTAACATTACAGTTTCATTCTTTAAGTTATACACATGAACACATACACATACATTGAAAGGTAGTAAAATATTGACACATATAACACATTCAATAAAAGGAATCTTTTTTTTAGAAGCAGAATGCTAGGCAAGGGGATCCCTTGAAATTTGTTTCATTCCCCAAAATAATAATTCTTAAATCATTATTTTATAAGATGTCATTTTCTAAGTGTTATAAGTATAGCCACATAATTTTATTCGGTTTTATGATGTAAATATTGTTTTACCTACTATAAAACTGATGAAGCAGATATTCCAGAGTTTAAGAAATATATCCAAAATTTAATAGCAAAAATAATTGCATAATATCAAAATCAAGTTTCTTACACTACTAATGTCTTTCTACCCCTTTTTCTAGATATGAAATTCCAGTATAAAAGAAGTAGAGTCACTGAACATTTCCTAACACATGGTTTACTATCAGTTGAAATAATAAACATAAATGTTTTCCTACTTGTAATGTGGACTTTCTCCTTAATTGAGATAGTAGAAATGTAACCTCCTCTACCTGGAATGGAGTAAATTAAAAGCATCTCAAATGGTCTTCCTTTTGAAGCTAAAAAATCATCTGGCTAATCTCTTAAATAGTCAAAAATGGTCTTTTGAAGAAAAATATAAATCAAAAGCCTGCTACTCAATGACACCAATCTCTCTGAATACAATTTCTAAAGATTTCTGAGTGATAATGATATTCATTTCTTCTATAGTATCATTAACTCTGATTCAGCAATGCTGGAGTCTCGGAAAGCATTGCCATTTTCATGTATATCTCTGAGAAGAATTTCTTCTTTGAGCACATTATTCCATTTGACAATAAACTGAGGAAATATGATTTTAATTTTAAAATCCACCTTAGTTTAACCAAACATGCAGTAATATTTTTGAAATGAGTTTAATCTCCTAAAATATTATCACTTTATTCTAATTCTGCTATCTAAAGTTGGATACAAAATGGAATATAAAGTTGTTAAAGTGCTTAACATGTAAAACCAACAGGAGACCTACCAAATAATTGGGCATTACTAGAATACCTATTAAAATGTACAGTCTAAAATATAGTAAGATAAATAAATTTGAATGCTGATTGGACATAGGTTGGTTTGAGATCTATTGTTTTTTGTTATAGATCTATTGTTTTTTGCAATTTTTAAATGTCTAATTACTTTTTAAAAATATTTTATTTATTTATTAGAGAGAGAGAGCACAAGTGGGGTAGATGGGCAAAGGGAGAGGGAAAAGCAGACTCCCTGCTGAGCAGGGAGCCTGATGCGAGGCTCCATCCCAAGACCCTGAAATCATGACCTGGGCTGAAGGCAGACACTCAACTGACTGAGCCACCCAGGTTCCCTGATATGTCTGTTACTTTTAATAATAAAAATTATCAAATTGTAGCATGACTGCTTATAGCCCTCTTTTTAGATACTTGTGCTAAAACCCAGGAGATAAAGTCTTATTAGGGAATATAGAAGTCCAAGTAAAACAGAGCTAGGGATGGATAGGATTAATAGTAATATGAGGATAATCAAAGCTAAGCACAGACACATAAAAAAACCCATAGAAGTAAAACAAAAGGGAAGAGAATATAATAAAGAAAAATAGCAATTTAAAGAATCTGGATGATAGGAGAAAATAAAATTCAAATAGGTATAAGTAAGCGTGCTAATGTTTTAGGGTAGAACACAGTATTAGTCTAAACTCCTGCTGAGACCATTTGGTTCAAACTCAAAATCCTGAAATCCAGACTGATGGGATCATTTCCTCATTGAGGCAGGTTGCAGGTGGTAGGGAAGGCAGACTTAGTCTGCCTGTGATAGGCTCATATTTGGAAAGAGTAGGGGGTAAAAATAAAGCTTTCTGTTGGAGTTGGTGTTAATCCATTTTATGACAGTCTCTATTACAGTGCATCTCTTTCTCTCATTTAATCTCCTGTGTACCATCATTCCATGTATCCTTGGCATTCATGCACTCCAAGTATTTTCTCCCCATTGAATATTATATTCTTATTATTTGTTTCTGTGAATTTTACCAAACATTGACTTTGTGTTTGCTGAATCACATTTTTTTTTAAAGCTTATTTTTAACCACATGGGATGGCTGGATATTATTTATTTGTCCTTAGTAATTTCTCCTTCTCATTTTCTATATTTATATTTTTACATTATATAACTTTGTCCTTCAGAAAGTCAAATGTACTTGGTAATGCTTTTCTCTTCATGCATCACTGCCAAGTCCCGTGGGTTTGAGGTTGATTTGTTCAAGGGACTAAATAATAATGTAGAAAATGATTCCTCATTTTGCCAGACAAATAGTGCTTTCATCAATCAGTTCTATAAAACATGATTAGAATTAAACAAAATAACAAAATGTGGATTTTGTAGTTTTCTAATTAATTTTTCTAATTGAATTATACAATGTAAACACATTTGCTGATACTGTTGACTGTACTTTTCTCTGTGGGATTTATGGGAAAAAAATGAAAAAGCCAGTATTTTAAAGACTGGAATTTCAGACATTTTTATTTTTATGATAGTCACAGAGAGAGAGAGAGAGAGAGAGGCAGAGACATAGGCAGAGGGAGAAGCAGGCTCCATGCACGGGGAGCCCGACATGGGATTCGATCCCCGGTCTCCAGGATCGCGCCCTGGGCCAAAGGCAGGTGCTAAACCGCTGCGCCACCCAGGGATCCCTGACATTTTTATAATATATTCTTATATATATACAGCTTTAGCATGCACTTATAAACTCTTAGAATTTTTAAACTATCTATATTTAATGTGTCAAAGTATCAGGTTTCTCAGGCCACTCATATTCTCTCACTTTTTATAGCTGAATATGGTGAATTTCAGTTTCCCTGAAAACTAACTCTGGGATAGAAAGAATAAATATGCCTCAACAACTAAGCAGAACCACATTAAAATTAATATTGAACTAACTAACAAGCAGTATTTCCATAAGCTACCACTCAAATTATTTTGTAGTACCTTATAAAAACATTCACACACACACACGCACACACACACACACCCACACACCATGACCATTCTACCAGCAAAGATTTTAAATTATATAGTGTTTTAAAAGCTATTCAACTCTATATTGGTATTCTCACTTGTGAAGGTCTTCTCTGCTTCCCAGACTGGAAAACTCTTGGAGAGGTGACAACACAGGAAAATTTATTCTTTCCATTGCACTTAAAATATAATTCTCTGAGAGGTGTAAAAACATAAAAAAAAAATCTTAGAAAACTTTGGAAGTTGTTGATACCTCGTGATAAAAATAATAAATTTGTATTGATCAATAAGAGAAATATACATTGACTTTGGGGATGGTATACTCACAACATATCTTCCTTCAAAATCTGAGAATAATTTCCCATCAGAATCCTAAGGTGAAAGAAGCCTTAAGGACACTCTGATTTTATTAAAAATGCAACATTAAATGTGAAGCTTTAATAACTATGTCATTTTTATTATTTTGTTCCAATCTTTACCCTTTTTATATAAATATGGATTATTTCTGTGGCGCATTGGGTATTATAGGGTTAGAGCAAGGCAAATTTTTGCTGAAGAACAAAGAGGAAAAGTAAAAGTAGAAAATATTGTTTTGGATGAGTCTAAGACTAAGGATCTTAGCTTATAGGTAGATAATAACCTTTTGCATTTTTTTAAAAATGAAACAATAAAATGAAACTTTAGTAAAGCATCTTAGCTGGATATCCTATGCTTTGCATAGTTTCTCCTTGTTAGTAGATGAAGCAAAAGGATTCAGGTTATAAAGAGAAGAAAATTGGAAAATTTATAACTCAGTCATTATAATTTATTTTTCTGTCTTCTGTTAGGAGGTTGTACAACTGTGAAGAAGAGGTAAATATGAATCGGTAGCCAAACGATAATTACTTACGATTTGGGGTTATTATTTGATGTGAAATTTCTATTATAAAAATTAATGAAAGCAAAAAAAAACTTACTATGTCTCTCAAGATATAATGGCAAAAGGGATTGGATGCAAGACAGTAAAATATGACTATGTATCTATTTTTTTGATGAGTGAGGAAGGAGAAATAAAGACAGAGAACATCCATTAGGGAAGCAATCGCTATGTGTCTGCATGATACGGCAATCTAACAAATTATTGATAATGGTCACTGCTATACATATGCATTTGTGAGATTTATGCATATACTTTATGGCCACATATTCTCTTTGTACAATATGAGATAAAGAGCATCTCAAGATATCTCCTTCAACATATCAAAAGTACACAAACATCCCTTGAAGAAGTTCTCATAGAGATAGACATGCGGTATCTTCCTTCTACTTACCCACTTCAGTTATCTCACAAGCACACATGGCCATAAATGCTCACACACTAGATTTTATGGATAAATTAATATCCCTTTGAAATGGAAAATTGTCGTTGTATAGTAATCCTATATAGTTGAACTTTAATATTTTTCTTAAACTTCAAAACTTTGTTAAAACATGCAAAAAAGGAAATAAGCAATTAAGATATAATCATCCTACTTTTTTCAGTATCCTGTTGAGAACCAGATGATAAACATCATATATAGTCATTTCTCTATCAGTACAAAATATCATCTATTATAAACATTAACAATTCATTCATTAGTCATAACAGCAGTGTTCTCATTTGAAGTGATCAATTACTAATGATTTCAAAATTCAGAAACTCTGGGCTTCCTCTAAGTATTAAGAGAATGATTGCTTTCTGATGAAACCCCATGCATGAGTATGAACTTGGCATATTATCCTAAAGGACTAATATTTGTAAAGTAACTTGCTATTTAAATACTTAATAACGTAATAACAGGAAAGGTTGAAATATTTTTGCACAAACATTTACTGACATAGGTCTTAAATAAGCTTTGACCAAAAAAAATCTGTATCTAAAACATCAATATTTAAGGGGTGCCTGGGTGGCTCAGTTGGTTAAGCTTCAGACTCTGGTTTTGGCTCAGGGCATGACCTCAGGGTCCTGAGATTGAGCCTGGCTGGGGAATCCATGCTCAGCTAGGAGTCTGCTTGAAATTCTCTCTCTCTCCTCTCTATCTCCCTCTTTCATCCTCTTTGCCCCTCTCCACATGCTCTTTCTCTCTCTTTACATTAAATAAAATCTTTTAAAAATCAGTATTTCAAAACAAGCACTAATTTGGTTAAGATAGTCATTTTAATTTCCTTAATAATAAAGTAGAATTTGTACATTTTTATTCATCTTTGGAAGTTTATTTTATTAGAACATAGTTTTTTTTCTTTTCTGTTATCATCTTATATCAAACATCTGTAAAATACTACTGTAAGATAATTTAGAACATACTATACTTTGTTCCTCTTTGTCATTAGCAGAATATCAAAGAAATGCTTACGTGATTCCTGTATAATTGAGCACATTTTCATTTAGTAAACATTTTTTTTTTGGTGGCAGTACATAGAAGTACTGAAAAAATATAGATGAAAGAGAGTCCAATATGTCTAGAGCTGCCAGATATTCAGTATTTGGAAGTTCTGATATCTATTTTGATGCCATATAACTTTAAACCATGAAACTTTTGAGATAATTCCATTTATCAGTCTATGATTACCTTTTCAGTATTCTCTTTCAACTGTCTGTCTTTTTTTACTTAGTCTAAATTCCTAGCCAATTTATTTGAAATCTTGATTTTAGCTACCAGGTGTTTTAAGATGACTCACCACTGTTATGATTTCACTTTCTGTTGAATTAGGTAATGAACATGATGAAATAAGCACAGTGCCTGAGACACAGTTCCTTTCTCATATTCCCTCTACCTTTCTGGAACTTTAGTTTTCATATTTGTCTAATTCTACAACACCAACTATTTTACATTTTAATTTTATATTTTACCCACCTCAGATGTTTCGACATTTCAACACTGTATCCAATAATTATAACACCTAGAGCCACATATTCTCCCCAGAGGAGAGTCTATGTAAATGTGATCTTTCATATATGTGGGTACTAAATGGGGGTGACACAAAACTCTCCCATTGTCTCTTGAGGATTATTTTCTAATAATATTGTTGGTGAACTCCAAGGAGAAAGAGAGTTTACAATACAGGGATTAATGCATCCCTCTGAAGCTGTTGTTAGTTATCAGATATTTGGTGCTGCTTCTGGACATCTTAATGGACTATTATCAAATGTCAAAGATATTAATATTAATGAATAGTTGTTAAACTTGTGTTGAACATTTCTAGTTCATGTGACATGGTAACAATGTTTTGGGGTATAGAAACTAATTTTGCTTAAAAGTCATATGAAGATTTACAATTAAACTTGAAGCATAAATAATGATATATCCATCAGGCATAGAAAGCAAACATTGGAAATTTATGTTGATTTGTTCTTTACAGATGCTATGTTAATGCATCCTCATAAGAATTTTATGAGTTAAATATCATCAGACTTCACAGTTGAAAAAAAGTGTTGTAAAAAAAAGTAAATTCTCTAAGATAACATAGCTAGTAAAGGTAATAATTTGAATTGAGCCAAGGTCTTCCTGTCTGTAAGAAACTAGTGCTAAGAAAGCAGACATAGAAGTCTAAACATTTTGTATTGTGTTGTAGAAGGTTCTGTTATGGGTGAATCTTTCACCATAGCCACAATAAGCACCAGACTCTCATGACATTTACTCATCAGATAACATAAGGAAAAAGTAGGGAAATCACGTAAGTAGATGCACTGTTAGATAATAAGTACCCCTGTTCCAAAGATGTAATTGATGTATTCCCCTTACCAAAATAAATGAAACAACTAACTGAAACTTTTCACTGAGACTTTCTTTTTCCACCTGGCCAACTAGTTGTAGAATTTACCTTTGTTCTCAAGTTTTATCAGAGGAAATTAATCAGGAAAGTGTTTATACCAGTTGAAGAGGCTACTTTTCTTTTACAATTAGGGAGACTATAAATTGTAAATGTATTCTAAGCTTATAAAATGAAAATAAAAATGTTTTCCATTTGCGTTCTTTAAGTTAGGGAAATGCTTCAGGGTATTTCAACATTCTTATTGCAATCGGTTGTTTTTATTTTTTTTATTTTTTTATTTTTTTTTAATAGGTTGTTTTTAAATGTTTCTGGATTTTTTTTTAATGAATCTTAAGTTACACAAATTTTTCTCCAATGAAATTCCTGAAACTCTAGTTCTCCATTCTATGTATGAGGGGCTCAGTTTCTTGATACAGGATCTTACTGAAGGTAAGACTGAATATTTAATCCCCACATGAGTCACTTGACACTACAGAGAGCATATTCTTGGACAGACTACTTACTGGTTAGCCTCAAGGAAACCTAGGTTAAAACAGTAGTTAATGGAGTTCCATCTACTATGGAAAAGACAACTCAAAATACAAGTTACATTGGTAGTGAAGGAGCAGGAGACTATTCACAAAGAGGTGTTTATTTTAATGTTACACAAAATGAGATTTTCAATACTGGCTGTAATGAAATACATTTGACTCTCTCACAATGATTGCAGAGTAAGAGTGAAAAGAATGTTTAAGGCTGTTCAATGAATTAGGTACATAATTCTATAAATCCAAAAGAGTAAGACATAATCGTGTTTTTCACCTGTCAGTTTGCATATAGGAGGAAACTTCAACCGGGCCATTCTTTCCTTCTACAGTTACAGAATACTTTTAAGAGAAAGCTTTTATGATAATCACTGTAAGGGATAGTCTTTTTCACATAAATAAGATTTCCAGTGCAACTTATTTCCTAATCAAATGGGCACTATTCCAACTGCATCAGTAAGTTATTACAATCCTGTACTTTTAAATCAAATGTACTTTTGGCTCCAATTTTCTCTTGTATATTCAAGTAGTTTCAGTAAGAAGTATTATTTCCACAGTTGCACTTCCATAATACAATGTCCTTTGCTGAAATGTATATAAGAAAGCAACCAGCCCTCACTTTTACCCTTGCATGGTGATTAATATTTCCTACCACAATGTAGGAAGATAATATTTGCGAAATCACCTAAGCTAATATGCAGACAGTGGTGGACACATAATAAATATTAATTCTCTGCTTATTTATACCTAAGGCTTAACTCTTACAATATTATATAAATTGTAAAAATGCCATTTTATATTTAATGTCAGAATATTGATGACTGAGACAAAAGACCATTAAGAAAATTACAATGTGGGATGCCTGGGTGGCTCCGCGGTTGAGCATCTGCCTTCAGTTCAGGGCCTGGTCTCAGGGTTCTGGGATCGAGTCCCACATCGGGCTTCCTGCGAGGCGCCTGCTTCTCCCTCTGCCTGTCTCTGCCTCTCTATTTTTCTGTGTCTCTCATGAATAAATAAATAAAATCTTTAAAAAGTAAAGTTACAATAAATTATATTATCACAAAATACTTTTATTTAATAGTAAACTATGTAAATTAATTGATTAATATCCATATGAGTTTATCTATAATTTGCTATTTTAACAAGTTGAATCATCTTTTAATTGATCTATTTTCAGTGTCTAAAACGTTGCCTGACATTTTGAACAGCTCTTCTCTAGCTTATTTACTGGGAAATATCATAATCTTTATTTTACATACATGTTTCATTACATTTAGCAAGTTTTGAGTTATACATTTTTTTGATTAACTGAAAATGTTAGAAAGCTATTTTGCTAACTCTAAAGGGGAGAAGACTAGAACCTGAGAAGTTAAAGTGAAGAAATAATAACTGAGGCTTATAAAAATCAAGGGAAGTATCATGTTTTCCAAGATAAGTAAAATATTTAAAGGAAAAAATATTTGATAAAAATGCTTATATGGAAAGCTTAAAAAATAAGGCACTATTTCTGCATAGGCCACTAGATATCTGTTTATAAAGGCCAATTATCTATTGTGTCTCCTTCTTTTATCCTTGGGCTAACTAATTAGGGAGTATCTGATGAATCATAATGTATTATTTACTACTGTACGTATATATATTACATTTTAATATGGCATAAATTATTATTTATTTATAAGAATACTTAATACACCTTTTGTAAGAATCCAAAGGCACCTTAATTTCTTTTTAAATAATTAAACTGAGCAAATGGGTATAGGAACACCATGTTAGTGATGTGATGTAACATATGTAAGTATCCAAGCAATAGATCCAGATTCTGAGTATTTTTGTTGCTAATCAGTCAGTTGTAATTATATCTCCTCAAAACCTTTCCAATGCCATAGTACTTACAATATTTAAATTTGTCAGTGCAAAGTTTCTGAATTCCATTCTAAAAGGTAAGTTTCTTGAAGACAGAGACATTTATATCTTCTTTATATTCTCTGTACCTGCTCAGTAACCTACACTTAATAAATGTTGAATGAATCAGTAGATTGAATGAATAAATTCGAATTTGCTTACAGTGTTATATATTAATACTTTGGAATACCATAACCATTATTTTTAAAAGAAAAAAAATAAAACCCTCAGAGGATTTTTGCAGTTATTTTTACTGACTTACCATAGAATTTTCAGTGTTGCAATTTCGATGTCCTGATCACAGATAACCAGTCTATGAACTTCTGTGGATTTATTATTTTTTTTAATCACCAACACAAGAAAACTCTCTAAATCAGTTTAAAAACATTTCATATGTGCATGTCTAGGTATGCTTTCAACCTTAATCACTCAATATTTATTGTTTTATTGCTTAGATCAATAAATATCAAATATGCATAGAGTAAGCATTAGATCCCCTAAAGATGACAAGTAGGGTAGGTCCTCTGTGTGACAGGAACCCATGTAGGTTAGAAGAGCAGAAACCTGTCCCCATGGAATAATTTTAGAACATAAATGTCTCAGTCACATTAACTAAAATAGAAAGTGGATGAAATTAAAAGAGTTGACATTTCACAGAATGATTGCAAAATCACATGTGTAACTCCAAAAACTAGCTGAAAAATTACTTGATAAGGGAAAAAATAAAAAGAATCCCATGTGAGGGAAAGATCTGAGAATTTTAATGAGCTCAATATAAAGAAGCGGAAGTGGCTATTCCAAAAAACACAGCTGTAGGAATTATTGATGCAATTATAAAATACAAGGATAATATATAGCATTTACCATATACTCGTTTTTGAAATTGAAAAAAATATTTGAAAATAACTAAACAATATAATTTGGTATTTTATTCTAACATATTTTATTCTTCTCTTTATCAGTAAGATGATCTTTTGGCTATATTGACTTTGTTGCTCCCTGCCCTTCTTTTGCAAAAACAAACTTCTTTATGTTCATCAGCAACAAATTCCTTTTTTGTTTAGTTATAAAAATCACTCTGTATACATAGTAGATTAACAAATATGATTTTCCATTTTTTTCAAGAATATATGTTTTACCTTGGCCAATATTATTCTTCCTTCAATATTTCATTGACTTTTTGAAGCATAAATTATATTTCACTTAGCTTTAAAACCATAATTATTATTTGAGAAACTAGATAAATTCACTGAGAATGATCATAGATTTGGAAACTGTGTATAGACATTTTCAAAGCTTTTGAGATTATTACTTTGTATATTTGAAAAATTATAATCAGTAGAGATTATTGATGCTATGTTATTTTGAACAGTAACTTGTAACTACAGTTATGAATGGCCTGCATTAAAAATTTAGCATGAATTTGCATTCTTTTGAGTGCAGATGTCTTTTTGTGGAACAATTTTAAGATGTTAGTTTGCTATCCTTTGCAAAGTGTGTATGTTGTCTGTCTTAGTCTATTCAGCTGCTACAATGAAATACCATGGACTGGGTGGTATTCCAACAACAGAAAACTATTTTTCACAGTCTGGAGGGCAGTTGTGAAATATCGGAGTGCCAGCATGGTCAGGTTCTGGTGAGAGCCCTCATCCTGGTTGCAGACTAACCACTTGTCCTCCTAACCTCACATGATGGGAAGAAAGCGAACCGGCTCTCTGTCTTCTCTTATAAGAGCACTGATACCATTTATAATGAAGGGCTCTACCCTCATGACCTAATTACCTCCTAATTACTGAGCCACGGTGACCTGAATACTTATTTTAAAAATGTCTAGGGGCACTTGGGTAGCTCAGTTGGTGGGCGGCTGCCTTTGGCTCAGGTCATAATCCTGGGGTCTTGGGATTGAGTCCCACATGGGGCTCGCTGCATGGAGCCAGCTTCTCCCTCTGCCTGTGTCTCTGCCTCTCTCTGTGTGTGTCTCTCATGAATAAATAAATAAAACCTTAAAAAATAAAAATAAAAATTCCTAATCTAAATTTGCATAAAGAACCACCTATCCTAAACTCTCTGCATTAGAAAGCACTTTAGCAAAATTATTTTCTAAGTATGAAGAAGTTCTCTCCTAAATATTCCTCATGATCCTGTCTAAGCCACAGAGCTGGATCATTCCTAGCCAGTTGGAACCAATGGTGGCCTTGGCAAGGTTGCGACTATTGGCATGATGCAGTACCTGCTCTGAAGAGTGCTCACACTGCTTAAGTCAGTGCGTGGAGATCTGCCAGATATACTAGACAATTTGGGGGAGGGGGCTGAGTAAAGGGAGGAAAAAAAAAAAAAAAAAACTACCACCACTACCACCATCATGTATTTCTTTTTGTTGTTCAAAGGTTTTTTTGTTTTTTTTTTTTTAATTTATTTCTATCACTACATCTTTGACCCATGGATTATTTAGAAGTGTGCTCTTTAATTTGTAAATTTTGGAATCTTTTCTTTCAAAATTTATTACATTGATTTCTAGGTGGATCCTATCGTGGCCAGAGACACACACAGTATAATGTCAATTCTTTTGTATTTTTCAACATTTCTTTTGGCCCAGGTCCTGCTGTATCTTGTTATGTGTCTGTGAGTGCTGAAAATCATATACTTTCTTTTGTTTCTTTGTGGAGTGTTCTATAAATGTCAATTAGAACCTGTTGATAGATGGTGTTGTGAAGTTCTATATCTTTGAAACTGTGGGTTACTGCCTTTTGCCAACTTGGGGATATTTTTAGCCATTACTTCTTCAAATACTTTTTTTTTTTTTCAGTCCTGCCCACTGGGATGCAGATGACATGAACATCACATCTTTTTTTATAATATCCCAGATCCTTGGGTCTCTGTTAATTTTTTTTTTCAGGCTATTTTCAGAATGAGTGATTTCTATTGTTCCACCTCCAAAGTTAATTGATTCTCTCCCATTTTTATGTTTATGTACTGAAAAAAAAGTGACCACTCATTGTTTTCTTGATATATATTTAAGTGACAAACTTTAAATTCTAAAGTGCAGGAAACCAAACCTAGAATAGATCATATTACTGATATCGTCCCTGGAATCAATAAAGAATACAGGGAAGGAAGCTGATCTGTCTCTTTAAATATCTTCTTTTTTTTTTCCCCATTAAATATCTTCTTATGTTATTCTCTGGCCTTTTTAGGCCCACTGACCTACCATAGGAAATATTCTCATTTATTTTTATTATAGGAAAAACAATATATTATTGGGCCACAATGAAAATTGAATATTTCCAAAGTATGATATTTTAGTTAATTCTTTAAGAATATAATGGCACTGAAATTGGACTTCACTTGGCATAGCTTAGCTGAGACAAAGAGGTACATAAAGATGTCACTAATAACATTTACCATGTAAAGATGGGAACGCAGAATAAGAAAATAGAAATACAAACGTGCACACACACACATGCAAACTGTGGAGATCATTAAAGATAAATTTCTTCATGTGATAATTTTGTTTCAAAACTAAAGATAAAATATTACCTTTATATTTGGTGATCACCTTATGTTAATTACCATAAATTTGGTAAATCAACATAATTTATTAGCAGATCAAACAATAAATCAAATACAGAAAATATACATATATTCACCAGGGTAGTTTTTCTTAATTTTGTTATAATTCTAGATAACTTAAAAAGTTAATGCATCTTGCAAAGAAGCCCAACTTTAAAAGACTTGAATATTCGGGGATGTAGTCTTCATGAATTTTTCTTCAATTCGTCTGGAATATATGATCAAAAGTACTTCAAGCTTTCCAAACATCTAAATATCTGACATCTCAATTCAATTTATACTATTTTTAAAACCTGAAATTTATGAAGGTTGCAATTATTAGATCTGTTAAATTTCTGTGTTTATCAAGCCCTTATCAAAGAACTACATTTTAAAAAACTAATCTTGCAAAACAGCAAGAGAGATAACAGGTGGAAAGGAGGTTTTGAAATTTAGCATATTGAAGTTCTTACTGTTGAACCGCCCTGTAAATAGCAGAGTTGTTCCTCTTCCACTTACATATCAATTTACCATTAATAGTTTGTGATGCTTTGTGTTTCATAAAATTTCTCTGCAAGATGTTTTTAATTAGAGGTTGGATTTCGGAATTTAAAAATATTATTCAAGTTGACCATTTTAAAATATGTCTTATTAATGCACTCAGATACCAATGAATATCTTTTCGGAGGGGAGAGATACCTTCATTCTGTTACACACAATAACTAGAAAGAGCTCTTTTAAGCTTTAGGTCAGTTCCCTTCAATCATCAGATTATGCCATTGTATTAAATTGCCAATCTGCAAATATATTGACCTTAACAACATGAGTTTCAATTACTCTAAAAGGCAAATTCCTTGCTTTCTTTATACCACCACTCAACTGTACTACAATCCATCATCAGGCTGATAGAAATGATAGAAATGAGCTGTTTTGTGTCATTTTTCTCTCTTTTCAAAATCAACTTTCTGAAAAGCAACCAATTCTGAAAAACATAGAGAAGAAAGCAAATCATCAGCCAAGATTGCTCCATCAGAAATATCCCTTGTTCTTTTTTCCCCCCCTCTGGTTTTTTAATAGTCCACAAATCTCCTATAGAGAAAAATAAAGTATAAGGCTTTAAGTAGAATAAACTAAAAGATACAATTTTTCACATATGGATGGTAGCATAATTGTTACTTAAAAACTAAATTATATGTAATCTTATTTAAATTGAATTTTAATTATATATTTAAATATTTATATATTTATATATATACTTATATATATAAATATATATATATTAAAATTTTATGAAACACAAAGCATCACAAACTATTAATGGTAAATTGATATGTAAGAGGAAGAGGAACAACTCTGCTTAAATATATATATTTAAGTATGATAAAAATACAATATGATATGAGTTTCAAGTATACAATATAATAATTCATCAATTCTTCGTTCTTTTGACAATAATGTACTTTTAATCCTTTGTCTTTTTCTCCCATCAACGTATCCTCCACCCCTCTAGCACCACTAGTTTGTTTTCTGTATTTAAGAGATGGCTTTTTTGCCTTGTTCATTTGTCTTTTTTTTTTATTCCACATAAGAATAAAATTATATGTTATTTGCCTTTCTCTGACTTATTACACTTAATATTATGACCTCTAGGTCCATCCATGTGCTGCAAATAGCCAGATATCATTCTTTTATATGGCTAACATTTCATTATACACACACACACACACACACACACATACACCACACTTCCTCATCCATTCATCTATTGTTTTCTATCTAAAGACTTTATTTATTTATTTATTTGAGGGAGAGTGAGAGATTATGACCGGGGTGAGGGGGTGGACAGAGGGAGAGGGAGAAGTAGACTGCCCGTCCAACAGATTGCCGAACACAGGATACTGGGATCTTGACCTGATCTGGCGCTTAACCCGTTGAGCTACCCAATGCCCTGTATCCATTCATCTATTAATGGACACTTGGGCTTTTTGCATAATTTGGCTATTGTAAATAATGATGCAATAAATATAGGGCTGTATTTATTTTTTCAAGTTAGTATTTTTGTTTTCTTTGTATAAATACCCAGAGATGGCATTCTAACTCATATGGTAGTTCTATTTTTCATTTTTTGGAGGGGCTTCCATACTGTTTTCCACCATTTGCATTCCCACCACAGTGCACAAGGATTCCTTTTTCTCCAACATTTGTTATATTTTGTCTTTTTAATTCTGGCCATTCTGACAAGTGTAAGGTGATACCACATTGTGAGTTTGATTTGTGTTTTCCTGATGATTAGTGAGTGATGTTGAGCATCTTTTCATGTGTCTGGAGAAATGTCTATTCAGGTCCTCCGCCCATGTCCTAATTGGATTATTTGGGGTTATTTGGGTCCTGAATTGTATAAATTCTTTAAATGTTTTGGATATTAACTCTATCTGAATACCATTTGCAAATATATTTTCCCATTCAATAGATCGGCTTGTCATTTTGTTTTCCTTTCATCTGCAAAAGTTTTTTCTTTTGGTGTAATCCCAATACTTTATTTTTGCTATTTCCTCCCTTACTTGTGAAATATATCTAGAAAAATGTTTTTATGACCTATGTTAAAGAAATCACTGCTTATGTTCTCTTCTAGGAGTTTTATGGTTCCAATCTCACTTTTAGGTATTTAATCCATTTTTATTTTGGGGGGTATATGTTATAAGAAAGTGATCCAGTTTCATTCTTTTCCTATAGCTTTCCAGTTTTCCCAACACCATTTGTGAAGAGACTGTCTTTTTCTCATTGTATATTCTTGCCTCCTTTATCAAAGATTAATTGACCATATAGTTGTAGGTTTATTTCTGGGGTCTCTCTCTATTCTGTTCCATTCATCTATGTGTCTGTTTTGGAGCCAGTCCATACCGTCTTGATTACTACAGCTTCATAGTAGATCTTGAAATCTGGGATTGTGATATATTCTGCTTTCCAAAGATGGATTTGGTGATGCAGTCTTTTGCAGTTCCATATAAATCTTAGGATTATTTGTTTTAGTTCTGTGAAAAATGTTGTTGGTATTCTGGTAGGAATTGCAATAAATCTGTATATTGTTTTGGGTAGTATGGATATTTTAACAATATTGGTTCTTCCAATCCAAGAGCATGAGATATATTTTCATTGGCTTATGTCATCTTCAATTTCTTCTTTCAATATTTTAGATACATTTATTTATTTATTAAAGATTTTTATTTATTTATTCATGAGAGAGAGAGAGAGAGAGAGAGAGAGAGCGGCAGAGACACAGGCAGAGGGAGAAGCAGGCTCCATGCCGGGAGCCTGATGCAGGACTCGATACCAGATCTCCAGGATTTAGTCCTAGGCTGAAGGCAGGTGCTAAACCACTGAGCCACCCAGGCTGCCTTAGATTTATTTTTAGAGTACAATTCTTTCACCTCTTCTGTTAAGTTTATTTTTTTAAAATTTTTTATTTATTTAATAGTCACAGAGAGAGAGAGAGAGAGAGAGAGAGAGAGGCAGAGACACAGGCAGAGGGAGAAGCAGGCTCCATGCACCGGGAGCCTGACGTGGGATTCGATCCCAGGTCTCCAGGATCGCGCCCTGGGCCAAAGGCAGCCGCTAAACCGCTGCACCACCCAGGGATCCCTTCTGTTAAGTTTATTACTAGATATTTTATTATTTTTGATGCATTTGTAAATGGAATTATTTTATTAATTTCTCTTTCTGCAACTTCATTATTATTGTATAGGAATGCAACAGATTTCTGTATATTAATTTGAAATCCTTTGTACTGAATTCATTTATCAGTTCCTCGTGTGTGTGTGTGTGTGTGTGTGTGTGTGTGTGTGTGTGTTTATTGGAATTTTTAGTGTTTTCTACATATAGTTCTATGCCATCTACAAATAGTGACATTTTCAGTTCTTCCTTACCAGTTTGGAAACCTTTTGTTTACCTTCTCTTGTCTGATAGCTGCAGTTAGAAATTCTAGTACTATGTTGAATAAAAGTGACAAGAGTCAACATTTGTCTTATTCCTAATCTTAGAGCACTTTTTTTTCCCATTGAGTATGATGTTAGCTGTGGGTTTTTAATTTATAAACTTTATTATGTTGATGCATATTCCCTCTAAACCTGCTTGTTGATTTTATAATGAATGGATGTTGTGTTTTGTCATTTTTTCTTACATATATTGAGATAATCATGATTTTGATCCTTCCTCTTGTTAATGTAATGTATCACATTGATTGATTTGTGAATATTGAATCACCTTTAGGTCCTTGCTAAATCTCACTTCATTGTGGTGACTGATTTTTTTTAATGTATTGTGAAGTTTGGTCTGCTAACTTTTTATTTTATTTTATTTTATTTTATTTTATTTTGGTCTGCTAACATTTTATTGAGAATTTTTGTATTTCATTAAAAATAGTGGTCTATATTTTTCTTTTTCTTTTATAAATTTTCTTTCTTCTTTCTTTCTCTTTCTTTCTTTCCTCTTTTTGTCTTTTTCTTTCTTCCTTTCTTTTCCTTTTGTATAGTCTCTGTCTTATTTTAGTATCAGGGTAATACTGGCCTCATAGAATGAATTTGGAAACTTTTTCTCTTCTTCTATTTTTAGAATAGTTTGAGAAGAATAGAGGTTAACATTGCTTTAAACATTTGGTAGAATTCACTTCTGGTCATCTGGTATTGCCATCTGGTCTTGGACTTTTGTTTATTGAAAGCTTATTGGTTACTTATTCGATTTCATTGATAATAATTAGTCCGTTCAAATGTTTTTTATTTCTTTTTGATTGTTTCAGAATTGTATATTTCTAGTAATTTATCCATTTCTTCTAAGTTGTCCACTTATTTGGCATTTAATTTTTCACACTATTATTTTTTAATCCTTTATGTTCCTGTGGTGTCAATTTTTAATTCTCTTTATTTCTTATTTTACTTATCTGAATCTCTCTCTTTCTCTTTTTTTCTTGAAGAGCAGGGCTACCTGTTTATCAATTTTGTTTATCTTTTCAATGGAGTAGCTCCTGGTTTCTTTGAAGTCTCTATTTTTTTAAAGTGTCTTTCATTTATTTCTGTTCTAATATTTATTACTTCTTTCCTTCCACTGGTTTTGGGGATTTGTTTATTCTTGTTTTTGTAGCTGCTTTAAATGTAATGTTAGATTTTTATTTGAGATTTTTTGTTTGTTTTTGAAGTAGGTCTTTATGCTGTAAACTTCCTCTTAGAACAGCTTTGCTGTGTCCCAAAGGTTTTGGACTATTGTGTTTTAATTTCCTTTTGTCTCCATGTATTTTTGATTTCTCCTTTGACTCTTGGTTGACCCATTAATTATTCAGTAGCATGTTAGTTGGCCTCCATGTATCTGTATTCTTTCTCAATGTTCTTAAAATCAACTTTAAAAAAATCTCCTGAGAAATTATATGCAAATATTAAAACCCATTTATGAAGATTTAATAACAGAAAGTAAATATATCAGCTTCAAATGGTTGAGGATTAATAATACTATAATGAGTAATTTAAGAAAAAACCTGTACAATTTAAGGTGTGTGTCTCTGTTTTTAATATTTTTAATGAAAATATTTTTATTAGTTTATTTTAATATTTAATGTTTTAATGAAAATTTTGGTAATAATCAGGTATAAAATAGCAAAATAATGCAGAATCTTTTGAGATTATGTGGTTTGTTTAGATAAATCACTAGTGATTAGTACTAGTAAACACTAATACTTGCTCTATGGTCACTGAAAACACTTTTCTACTTAATTATTGAGGAAAATAAATCACGTTGGTATAGAAATAATTTTAATTTCCCTTTTTAAGATAATTTTAGGGGCACTTCAGTGTCTCAGATTGTTAAGCATTGCCTTCAGCTCAGGTCATGATCTCCAGGTCCTGGAATCAAGCCCCACATCAGGCTCCCAGCTCAGTGAGGAGTCTACTTCTCCCTTTTCCCCTGCTTGTGCTCTCTCTCTCTTTCTCAGATGAATATACTTTTAAAAATAATAATATATTTTTTATTTTCTATTTGATTTTCTAATAAAAATTTTCATGAGTGTTGAAAATAAGTAGGTTGCTGTCAGTCTTTTTCATGCATTCAGGATATTTATGATGTAACTAAACATGGCAGAAAAGATAACTCTTTAACAGTATACCAAAAGAAGTTTTCTAATGATTTTAAAAATTCAAACTGAGTTTATAAAGCTAATTTCAAAGAATCAGAATTGCATGAATCATAAGAGATTATAATACTGGATTTCTATAAGTATGATTTTATGATACCATATGTTTAGAATAGCTGATCTTAGAGCTATAAATTACCCTGATTGCACATCTGCTTTTACTTTTGATATATAAATTTAACAAACCCATTTTTTCCAAATTTGAGTTCAATAGAAACAACTAATTATAAAAAAAATAAAAATAATAATGCCTATCAGTTTTCAACCGTATTTGCTAATATTATCATTATCAGTTTTGAGTGTGATTTTTTTATGCAGCAGACAATAACAGCACCTTATGCTAAAACTAAAATAAATATAAAATGTGTCCAAGTAGTTTCTTTCAAATATACTGCTTCAGGTTACACAAATTTTGCTCTTTCAGCAAAGATCACTTTCTTTTTATTTTATGATTTATTAACATTTTGCCTAAAATAAAATATTTACAATTCTCCATAGGCCCACTACCCTTTCAGTATCTTCAATAAGAAAACAGTATTTTATCTCCCTATCATCTCATTCACCATGCTCTCAGGAACCTCACCTCAACAGTATTGCTGATTTCTGACTTCAGTATTTCACAGTGAGCTATTTAAAAGCGCTTATCTGTGAATGATTTTATTTTTTGTATTATTTTTTAGAAGGTCCAACAGTAAACCTGACATGTTATTTGATGTTCCAATATATTATCAGTTTCTTTTTAAAAATTATCAGTACCTGAGAGTATTACATATTTTATCCTTTTGATGATCTAATAATGCCTTAAATTTCATATATTACATAATGTGTTCCACCCTTTAGAAACATATTGAAGATATGTGGCAAATGAATTGTGTCTAAATAAATGCCTCGATCTCCTAAATATACCTGATAATAGCAGAGAAAATGAAATTTTCAGTGCAAACTGATGCCTACAAAGGCAGCCATATCTATGAGGCAAAGGTCTTATTTACCTACTTTTATTTTGTAACAATTTCATTGATATATAATTCATATATTATAACATTCAATCACTTAATGTGTACAACACAGTATTTTTTTACTGTACTCACAGGATTGTGCAACTATTACTGCATCAATTTTAGAATATTTACTTACTCCAAAAATAAACCAAATATATATATATATATATATATATATATATATATATATATATATAATTTACTATCACTTCTAATCCTTCATCTTACCCTCCATGCTAGGTAACTACAAATCTACTTTCTATCTGTATATATTTCCCTATTATGGACATTTCATATAAATAAAACCATTAAAAAATGAATCATTGCTAATCGATCATTTCACTTAGCATAATATTTTCAACAGTTCATCCATGTTGGAGCATGTATTATTACTTTATTCATTGTATTATTTATATTACTTTGTGTGGACATACCACATTTTGTCTATCCATTCATTGGTTGAGAGGCATTTGATTGCATCCAACTCTTGGCTATTATGAGTAATATTGCTATGAACATTCATGTATAATTTTTCCTGTGGATGTGTGTTTTCATATACTTAGGAGTGAATTATTTGGTCAAATGGTCACTCTAACATTTTGAGTTACTGACAGGCTTTTCTGCAAGTGTCTAACCATTTTACAGTCTCATCTACAGTACATGATTGTTTTAATTTCTCCACATCCTTGTTCACTTTTATTATTTGATTTCTCCACATCCAACCACTCTTTTCTGTATTTTTTATAATAGCCATCCTAATAGCTATGAAGCTGCATGTTATTGTGGTTTGACATTCATTTTCCTAATAACTAATGTTGAACATCTTTTCATGTGCCTCTCACATTTGTATATCTAGTTATAGGGATGTACATTCAGTGCTTTTGCCCAATTTCTAATTGGGTTATTCATCTTTTAATATTGAGTTTAGGGCTTGATTGTATCTGCTAGGTATAAATCCCTTTTTAGCTATGTGATTTGAAAATATTTTTTTTGCATTCCATGTATACTCTTTTTCACTTTCTTGATAGTGTCCTTTCTGTCAGAAAAGTTTTTTTTTATTTAGGTGAAGTAAATTTAGTTTTTTGAATTGCTTATACTTTTCTTGTCATATCTAAGAACACATTTCCCAATCCAAAGTTGCCCTAATGTTTCTTCTATTTTTTATGATTTTAGTTTTTATGCTTTGATAAATTTTGAGTAAAAGTTTTTGATATATTGTGACATAGGTATCCAATTTCACTTTTCTGCATGTGGCTATCCACCTGTCTTAGCCAAAAGAAAGAAAGAAGGAAGAAAAAGAAAAAGAAAGAAAAAAGAAAAGAAAGAAAGAAAGAAAGAAAGAAAGAAAGAAAGAAAGAAAGAAGAAAGAAGAAAGAAAGAAAGAAAGAAAGAAAGAAGAAAGAAAGAAAGAAAGAAAGAAAGAAAGAAAGAAAGAAAGAAAGAAAGAAAGAAAGAAAGAGCAAAAAAAAAGAAATCTTAGCATTTGCAATGATGTGGATGGAACTAGAGATAAGCAAAATAAGCCAGTTAGAGAAAGATAAATACTGTATGATTTCATTAGATGTGGGGTTTAAGAAACCAAACAAAGGAGCAAAGAAAGGAGAAAGGGGGGGGGGGCAAATCAAGAAACAGACTCTTAACTATAGGGAACAAACTGATGGAGGGGGGTAGGTGCAGGGGTAGCATGGATTAAATAGGTGATAGGGATTAAGAAGTGCACCGGTGATGAGCACCAGGTGTTGTATGGAATTGTTGAATCACTATATTGTAAACTTGAGACTAATATTACAGTATATGTTAACTAACTGGAATTTAAATAAAAACTTAAAAAATTAAAAAAAAATTAGCCCCATTGTATTTACACATTTATTAAAATTCAATTGATCATAAATACAGGTTTGTTTCTGAATTCTCAATCCTATTCTGTTGATCTATATGTTTATCTTTGTATTAGCACCACACTGTTTGGATTACCATTGTTTTGTGCTAACTTTCGAAAGCAGTTGTACATCATACAACTTTGTCCTTCAAGATTGTTGTCATTTTCCTGGGTCCCTTGAATAAGTCTACACCATTTCTAGGATCAGCCTGTAGATTTATACAAAGAAATGACAGTTGGGAAAATGACAGATTACATTGAATTTGTGAATATTTGGGCATCATTGTCATTTAAAATTTTCAATATTATGTCTTCAAATTCATAAATTTTACCAGCTTCAATTTCTGTCTTCTTTAATTTATTTCACTGATGTATAAGTTTTATACTTCATTAGGAATTTATTTCTAAATATTTTTTGCTTTTTGATGTTACTTTAATTGGAATTATTTTCTTAATTTCATTTTTGCATTGATCATTGAAAATGGTTCATTTTTGTGTATTGACTTTGAATATGCTTAATATGTATTTAAGGTGACCTGCTTTCTTTAGGCTTTTATCTCCCCCTCTGCTCTTCAGGTTGCATAAAAAATATATCCGTCTTGATGTTTTCATGTTTGCTAATTCTTTCTTCTATTGAGCTTCTCTGATTAAGTTTTTTATTTCAATTGTAACTTTTAACTACAAATTTTCCATCTGGCTTTTTAAAAATATAGTTTTCATATCTTTATTTATATTTTCTTTTGCTGAAATGTTGTCTTCATAGCTTCATCCATTTATTTAACCATGATTTCCTTTATTCTTTGAACATACCTATAATGCTACCTAGTAACATGTAGTCTTTTATGTTAAATCTGTTATCTGATTGATTTCCCAGCTTCTTTCCATTGACTGATTTCCTCCCTCTCTATGGGTCATATTTTCCTGATTCTTTACATATTTTGTTGAAAACTGGACATTTTAAGTAATATGTTATAAAAACTTTGGGAAAAAACTGGATACTGGCCTTCCTTCTATATTATAGGTTTGGTTTTTTTTTTTTTAATTTGTTTAGGACTGACTGGATTATTTTAATGGAATCTCTTTCCCTTGCAATTCAAAATCTCTGATATTGTTCCTCAGGGTGCAGCCTCAGTATGTGCAGTCAGGCAATATGGCAGTGGCTTTAGTAGTGCTCTCTTTGTGTCTTTCCCTTACCATATACAGCTTTATTATAAAGTTCTATTAATAGTTCATTTATCACTGCACTATTTTCAACAATGCCCTGGAGCATAAATTTTCCCATAGATTGATTCAATTAAATTTGAGCTCCTTTGCAGGGATAAGTTCAGGAATTCAATGTTTGAGGTTTGTTCTGCCCCCAGGAAATTTCTTCTTGGTTGTCTATTTCCCTGGTTCTTTCTGGTAATGTTATTGGCTTATTGCTTAGCTAATATCTCTAATGAAGCCACAAATATTTTCTTAATCACTTCCTCCCCCACAAAAAATTCATTATTTTTGAGAGTATCCTTAGGCATCAACTTCATTACAGTTTCAAAGAAAGTAAATTCCTTCAGGAAACCTGTGGGCTTTTGTGTTGTATACCCTGTCTGTACCCTGAGAAAATCTGTGAGCTGTGGCTCTAGAAGTAAGGTAGAGATAGGGAGACAGAGGTATATTTCTCCCTTAGTGATATTCCTTTTTTATTTATTTATTTTATATTATTATTATTATTATTTTATATTCCTTTTTTAGAAGCTGAGCACTGGGCTGGTGGTGGTAGTCTCTGGTCTTCTTAGCTTGTGTCCTTCCCTGTGGAAACTTCACCCTATAAATAGGCAAAGGAGAAAATCATCAGGATCCCAGCATTTTCAGGAGGCCATGATGGCAGTAGAGCTATGGAATACTCAACTTCTCAGCTGTATTCCAGAACCTGGACCCTGAAAAAAATAATGGGATTGGAAGTGTGGGCTGAGATCATGAGAATTCCCCATACCCAGCCCCTCGCAGAAATATACCATATGCCATGACTAAGAGTTTAGGGTATAAAACCCTGTATTTCTGGATAAATCAACTTGCAGTGAAGTTCCTATTACATGGGCTAGGAGGGGACAAAGGGATCATAAACAAAATGCCTCAGATTATCACTTTTCTTACCAAGTTTTAGCAGATAATCCTGAATATGTATTTCTTCACTTTCTATATGTCCTTAGAAACATTTCTGGAGACTTTAAGTGATTGATTTTCTATTGTTGTTCCATTTCACCAGCTTCTCTAAAGATTTGGCTCCACAGAGTTCCCCCATATTGTTATTTGAGTCAGGGAACTCATATGGACCTACTTTTACATCAGTGATGATGATGGTGGTAATAATTACTATCATTATACAGAATAAATATCACAACAGATTTTTAAAACATATATATTTCCCCAGATAATTAAATATCTGATAAAACATATTTAATTGTGGTTTCTTTACAGTTGAGAGTAACCTGTGTGTTTTCAATAAACTGGAAATATCTATGATACCACACTATCCTCCCTTTCATACATATGTATGAGTGTGTGTATTTGGGTTTCTCTTCCCCACAAATTTAGACTTTCTGGAGGAACGATAGTGTTTATTCATCTTTATATTTTCTTACACATATCACATAGCCCACATTGTATGTTTTGAATATACTAGTTAGTTATTTGGCAGATAACAACTGCCTTGCTTGATATTAGGAAATATAACTAGATTTTGGTTTTGTGTAAACAGACTATTGCATTTTAACATAATGTAAAATGATGTGAGTGGGAAGTCAAGGGTCTTCTTTCGATTCTTTATGAGTTGAAGGTACACAAAACCTGTTACATATTTTCATATTGCTTCATCTACCTTTTTTCTGAACTCAAGGTCTATTTAACTATCCTGGTGATTGAATAATAACTGTAGATGAATTGAAACACCAATAATTTTTTAATCTTTCTACAAGTTCCAGAGGAACACAAAATTCCATAGACATCTTTGCATGTGAAAGAATTCCTTAGTAAAGAATTAGGTGGCTGAGGAAATAGGTTACTTAATTATCAAAACCTTAGCAAATTGACCTGATTTCTAGAAGTTGCCTTTCATGGACTAAAACATTTCAGTATACTAGCCTAGCTTTCATATAGATGTTCATCAATTGGCAGTTGATCTTCTGGAATCAGTATTTAATGAAATAAATAAAATAGCAATAAGGTGACTGGAAAAATAACTGTAATTTAGTTTTTGAATGAAAAACTGTCCTAGACCATAAAGATAAATTTATATGAGGAAGGATTTTAATAGAACACTGGAATTCCCAGTGCAATATAGAGTAGAGCAGTAGTTTAGCAGATAATTATTTGAATGAATGTACTTGATCCAGATTATAAATGCTTTAAAAAAGTCTCATTCTCCCTTTGTATGAATATCTGGAAATATTTAGTGGTTTGAGACTTTCAAAATATGTTAAGTGTCTAGGAAATATATAAGCAAGTCAAGGGTTATTAAAGAGGCAGTTTTTACTATAAAAAGGGGACAAATCCCAGGTGGGAGATTTTAATTAAATTCTTCAATCAAATAATTAATATTCTTGTTTTTTATTCACATTCACAAATATAAATAAGTGTACTACTCAAATGATTGTACAGTACTTTCATACTTGACATTATTTATTCAATAACATTTTACTAAATTTTAATTCTAGTATAGTTTAATTCCAGTATAATATATACAGTGATATATTAGTTTCAGTTATACAATATAGTGATTCAGTAATTTTATACTTTACTCAGTGTTGATCATGATACGTGTACTCTGTAATCCCCATCACCTATCCATCCCCCCACCTATTCAGTAATTTTTATAATCATTTAGAAATTTCTCTCACATTCTAACACATCCGAATATCATAAGTAAAAAAATAACCTTTTATCTCTTCCAGATATAAACTATATAGTATAATACTCTCATATTAAAATCATAGATAAAATATAAAAACTTAATTTACAATTACATGTACCTTAAGCTGCCATATAAAAACAAGTAATTCCTTTGCTCTGTATGTGTGTGTATTACAATAAGACCCTTCAAATAAAATTTCTATGAAATTGTAAAGAAAAGATTAAAGAGCATGCACACCTAAAGTCCAACTATGAAACATACAAAGTCATACAATAATTTTCCAACTTACTGAGCAATCATCTTTTCCTCTAAATTAATCAGAACTAAGTATACCTATATTAAAATACTTTTCTACTTTACATTAATTCTGAATATCAGAAAAGTGTGTCAGTATCTAGGACATATATGCAAGCCTAGTGTTGTGCTCATGAGAAAAAATACGTAAATAACAGGGATCATGTATCTAAAAAATGGAAATTTTCTAATATGTTTAACAATGAAATTATACCTGTACTTACTGTGTTTGAGTGAAAAAATTGTGCATTAAATGATGCTGTATTCTGTGGATGTTTCCTTTTAATGAAAATAAACATAAAGAAAAAATGGCATTGTAATGTAGGCCAAAGACAAATAAGAACAGTCTGCTCTTCTAGAGAAAACCATCATATCCAAATTATGAAAATAAACTGTTTTCTTCCCTGAATAAAGTGAACAAACACATTCCATTACCCAATGAAATATCAACTTACAGCTATTCCAATATAATTTCAAATTTTTCCCTTATTATTAAAGATGTCATGATTTAGACTGTAAATTTATATAGTTACCTAACTATAGATTTCCTAGAAATCGTGACATTTTCCTATTTATGTAATTTTTCAGTTAAATATTAAAAGCACCTTCAAAAATCTTCCCCCGGGAAGACAAAAATATTAATCTACTGTATTAACTAATATCAATTCCTATTCATAGTTTTCTATTATTTTATGCAGTTTAGTAAGAAAAAAACACTAAGATATTCTAGTTTTAAAACTGTATATTTGCTATAATTTTTAATAGCCTTCATAAGGCATAACTAAAATATAATTATTTTCTTTGGGAGAATAATTTGATGGTTATTCATAATCACATACAGTGATATAACCTCCATCACTACCAAGGTAGAGAATAATTTCATCTACAACATTGCCCATGTGCCACTTCATAATCAGTCCAGCCTCCTGATTACAATGCCATTTTTTCTTTATGTTTATTTTCATTAAAAGGAAACATCCACAAAATACAGATCATTTAATGCATATTTTTTCACTCAAACACAGTAAGTACAGGTATAATTCCATTTTTATTTCCAGCCCCAGGCAGATGCTGATTTGTTTCCTGAAACCATAGTTCTGCATTTTCTAGCATTTTAGATAGCTATCATGATTTTTGTCATTTTGCATACTTTTGAGACTCATTCGTGTTGTTGTGTGCATGACCTCTGTGTTCATTTTTATTGTTGAATAATATTTTGTAATTTGTTTCTCCTTTCATTGGTTGATAGACATTTGACTCATTTCTTATTTTTGATTAAACAAAGTTGTTTTGAAATATTTGGGTATAAATCTTTGCAAAAACATGTTTTCATTCGTTTAGGGTCAATACGTAGTATGAGATTGCCAGGACACCAGGTAAATGTGTGTCACCTCTTGAGATACTGTTACACCATCTGCAAAGTGACTGAACTACTATTCCCACAGTGGTCAGGAGATACATTTGCTTCACACCCTCAGCAGCACTTGGTATCGGGAGGCATTTTAACTTTAGTCATATTGGTGGGCATGTGATGGTGTTAACTTGCGGTTCTCTGATGCTAAGAGGTGCAGAACCTCTTTTCATCTAATTTCGATTGTTTTCATTTGAAACTTGTGTTTGAGTATTTTGTTGTGTTTTACTGGATTTTCTGCCATCTTATTCATGGATTGTAAGAATTCTTTATAGAATATAACATTTTGATATTTTTTTTTATTTTGCTGGTAACTTTTACTAGTACTAAGTGTGCTTTTTCATTTTCTTAGATTTGTCTTTTGAAAAGAAGACCTTTAAAAATTACTTTTATAGATAATTTTATATATCACTGTGTTTGTATCACATATAAAAAATTTGCCTAGCCCAATGTCACTAAGACTTATACCCATTATCTTCTTAAAAATTAATAAATTTAGCTTTATTTTTTTTGGTTTAGTATATAATCCATTTGAAGTTAATTATCACATATTATGTGGGACAAAACTGAGGTACTTTTATTTCCATACAAATGTCTCTTTTATATAACACAATTTTTTATAAATTCTATCTTTTCCCCTTGAATTACAATGGAACTTCTGTTGAAATCCAATTGCTAATATGAATATGTGACTATTTTTGGATTCTCTATTCTGCTCCAATGATTCATATGCCTATTTTTACATCATAACACAACCTTTTAAAATGATATCCACAAAGAGGTAGGAGAAATCCTTTAAATTTGTAGTTTTTAAACTTTTTCTTTCCTGGCTATAGTGTTCTTTGTTTATATACTGTAAATTATAAAATCAGTTTTCCAAATTCAACATAAAACTTTCTAGTACTATGATTAAGATTGCATACACTTAGAAATTAATTTGTGAAAGATTGTAACCTTCAATTCAATGATGTTAGTACTTTGCACAGTTGTGCACCTGCCATCATACTCTATTCTAGAGAATTTTTATGACCCAAGACACTATTCTTGTGCATATTTGCAGTTATTTCTTACTGTCACCTTTCATTTCTAGGCAACCACTAATCTGCTATTTGTCTAACTTTGCATTTCCAGACATTTTATGTAAAAGTAATAATACCTAGCCCTAACCCTAACCATAACCCTAACCCTAACTCACTATAACCCTTTATGTCTGGCTTCCTCTGACTTAGCATAATGTTTTAGAGATTGATCCATATTATATCACACATCAGTATTTTTCTGCTTTTAGCTCCTAAATAGTATTTACTATTACTCTACATTTTATCACCAGTGGGGAGATATTTGAATTGTTTTCAGTTTAGGGCTATTATGGGTAATGCTGCTATGCACATTCACAAACATGTATGTTTTCATTTATTTTAGATATATTCCTAAGAATGCAAATGCTGAGCTGTATGATGTTTATGTTTAACTTAAAAAAATTATAAACTCCTTCCAAATTGGCCACATTATTTACATTTCCAATAGCAATATAAGATTCCAATTTCTCTACTTCCTTGCCAACACCCCATACTGTATGTATTTTGTCAGTATTAAACATCTGTTCCAGTCTCATTTGGTAGCGCCGTATTGTGACTGTAATTTGTGTTTCTAAAATGACTAATGAAATTTAACATCTTTTCATGTATATATCTTATTTGGTGAAATGTCTTCAATTTTTTAAATCATTATATATTCGAGGTATCAAGCATTCTTTGTAAACTTAGGATAGAAGTTCTTTATCAAATGGTATTTTCAAATATTACTTGTAGGTTTTTTTTTTCCTTTTTACTGATGGTGACATTCAAAGCACACATTTTTAAAATTTTAATAAAATCCAAATTATATGGTTTTTCTTTCTATGTAGTTTACTTTTAATCTTGTATCTAAAACTTGTTGCCTAAATCAAGCTCCTGACAATTATTTTCTATGCTTTCTCTTAAAAATTTTATAATTTTAGCTTTCACATATATATAATAAACTTAAGCTAAATTTTTGTGTAGATTGAGGCAAATATCTAAATTAAATATTTTGATATGAATATCTGATCTTTCCAGAATTGTTGAAAAAACTATCCTTTCCCCATTTTGTCTTGGCAGCTTTATCAAAAATCTTTATTTGAAGTCTATCAATGTTCTTTAATTAAAATATGTTCTGCCTTATTAACGTAGACTTATAGTTTGTTTTGATTTGGGGTAATGTAAGTTTTTTACTCTATACTATTTTTTTTTCAAAATTACTTTACTATTTTAGATCTTCTGCATTTCCATATAAATTTTAGCATAATATTTTCAGTTTCCTCAAGAACAACAACAGCAACAATAAGATAACAATAAGGCTTTGGGATTTTGTTTGAAATTTTTAACCAATAGGAGAATTACTAGCTTAATAATATTGAGTCCTTCAATCTTTAGTCTTTTCAAACATGAAAATCTCTATTTACTTAGATCTTCTTTAATTTCCCTTAACAAAATTTTCTAATTTGCACTATACATGAATTGCATTTCTGTTAAATTTATTTTTGAGATAAATTGTGTACTTTTTGATATTATTAAAAGTTAAATTGTTTTTAAAATTTCATTTTGAGATTGTTGTGAGTATAATGAAATATAATTGATTTTAACATCCTGAAAGCTTGTTATATTCATTTATTACTTCTATCGATTGTATTGTAGTTGTCTCTGGATTTTCTGCTTATGCAGTAATATTATCTGAAAATAAAGACACATTTAATTATTCTTATCTGATATGGATACATTTGATTTCTTTCTATTAGTACATCAAAATGTGAGCATATAGTTGCTCATTTTGATCCTTTATTATCCTTTAAATCTCCATTGATCTGTAGGGATATTCCCACCTTCATTTCTGGTATTATTAATTTTGTCTTTTTTTAATTTTTTTAAATTTTGTCATTTCTTATATTCCATAGTTAGCCTGGCTATAGAATTTTATCAATGTTTAATCTTTTCAAAGAATCACATTGTGTTTTCATTGATTTTCTCTATTGATCTTTTTTTCAATTTCATTGATTTCTGTGTTAATTCTTCTTATTTTTTCTTTTGCTTATTTGGAATTAAATTTGCACTTTTTTCCCCCTAGTTTCAAAAGTTGAAAACCTAAATTAATGATGCTTATTTGAGCTGTCTTTTTTTCTAATATAGCATTATTTACTATAAATTTTCCTCAAGTACTACTTTTACTGCACCCCACAAATTTTGATAATTTATCTTTACATTGTTATTTCAAAAAATATTTTTCTCTTGAGAAGTTTTTTAGATTAATCCACTGTTACTGAAAGGAGACATTGTATGATTTCTATGCTTTTGAAATCATTAAAGTGTATTTTATGGCCCAGAGTGTGCTCTATCTTATTGAATTTTCCATAGGAGTTTGAGAAGAATGTGAATTCTGTTGTTGGATGGAGTAGGCTACAGATGGCAGTTTATTGGCATCTGGTTTATTGATAGTTTTTGAGTTCAACTTTATCCTTATTTTCTACCTTCTAGATCTGCCCATTTCTAATAGAGGGCTGCTGACATTTCCAACTATGATAGTGGAATCATTTATTTCTTTTTACAGATCTTTTAGCTTTTCCTTCACATAGTTTGATTCTCTATTGTTAGACGCATCCAACTTAAGGATTGTTTTGTTTCAGACAAAAGAAGACTGGAAAATAATTGGGTTAAAATATTTTAAAACCTAATATTTACCTTTTGGTGGTATCAAAAATAGCAATTAAATTTCACCTTGAAGAGAAATAATTTAGTCAACACTGTAAAGTAAGGTAATCCCCAAATTGTATTCTTCAGAAGATACTATTGTAGAGATATTAATAAGTATTTTATGGGAAAAGTGTTTTTGAGGCAACTATGTTCAGGAAGCAACAATATTCAACCCTTAACACTCAGTGCCTTCTTTCTTAAATCACACTGCATGCTAACATACTAAAAGTTCTAAGAGGTCCTGCAGTAGTAAAAATATATATAACTATTAGTTATATCTTAATAAAACTGAAAAGAGCAATATATAACTCTATTCAATAGTTTCTGAAATTAGAATGTGTTTATAAGTATTTCATTAGTAGCTTTCTTATATATCATAAAATTTAGTTATATGACTCAATATATGAATATGCTGATCAACAAAACATTTTAATTAGCTAATCTACATATGGATTACTATTCAAAATCACCTTTAAATTTTAAAATCTATATTATTAATGTTATCCTGTTGCTAGGGCAAAATAGATCATTATTCTTTATTTACAGCAAACAATAACTACTGATTTACTGTTCCATAATTCTTACGCATGAGGTGATGTAATAGGACACAAATGTCATGCAACACTTGTGCAATCTGTAATGCTGATAAGGAACCCCAAACAAAATGAATCTAGTCACTTATTTGCATGATGTATTACTCCCATCCAGAGTCTCCTTGGAAATATAATGGGGAAGATCCTGGCATCTTACTTTAACTCCATGGAATATAAATAAATCTCTCCAGGGGAAAGATAAATAAGTCCATTGTCACCAGATTTACAACCCAGAATGTCTTCAAGGTCCCAGGTTTCAGCCTACCTTGAAATGTAAATACACACCTCAGGAAGTAAATCTCTCTGGGGCTCTCTCTGTCTAATTAGTCATAAATTACCTTTCAAAACATGTTTTTTGCCCAGGCTTCAAGTTTCAGTAAAATTTGTTTAGAATGTCTTAACTGTGCAGAAACTATCTTCCCTACAGTGTCACACACGCAATGTGGTAATTAAAGCAAATCCAATTAAAATAAGATAATGTTTTTCTTTCAATATATGCAACACGTAAACAGTAATTTTGTCCATGTTGGTAACTCATTATAATTTATAGATATTTTCTTAGTCTTTATAAGAGAGTATCATATTAATAATTATTATGTATACCTAATATCAAAATATATTGTTGAACAAAATATTTGAAATATTGACTGACCTTCCATGCTAAAGATATCTTGGGGTCAATACTGACCTTAATCAAAAAAACAGTAAAAAGCAGAGTATAGCATTGTAACATTACATGGAATAATTTCTTGTAACATTATATGGAATAATTTCAGCTGATGAAAAAAAGTCAAATCACACCTAGTTATTTAAACAAGTGTATGTCAATCTATGAGGCATGTGAACCTTGAAGTTACTCCAGATGTGTATGGGGCTGTGCATTAAATAGATATAGAAATTGATCTCAAGATTAAATCCTTCATTGATTCCCTCGTCTTAATATAACAAGAAAGTCTGTATTCATATACTAACTGACAGATTGAACGTCATTTTACTTTTTCAAATAGTATATGAATACATGGCATGAAAATAAGTAATATACAGCACTTGAAATTTTAATAAACCTCAGTATGTCAGAACTATAAGATTGTTATTCGAATATGAAAGACAAAATTTATTCTTTTTTTTAAATTTATTCTTCTTAAATAAGATGGTCATTAATTTAGTTTCAACTTTTAATCTGTGGTTATTGCAATTGATATTTCAAAAGACTAGAAACTTTGTAGGTGAATTTCATTCTGTTATCCATTCATTGGTGGTTTTCTTTTTATGTGTTCTAGTAAACCCTCAATAGAAGCAGAATGATACAATGACTAATGCAATAAACACTCAAGTACTCACTCCACAGCAAGCACCATGAGTACATCTCCCTGATTCCATCCCCAGAGACATCTTTTGAATCTAAATTTTATCCTTTATGATTTGGTGACTACTTTTTTCATTTTTTAAAGATTTTTTAAAAATATTTTTTCTAAATTTCTGTCAATCTTACATTATCAAATTACTGAGAATAGTAGTGTGTATCTGATATCATCATTCTAAATACAAGATAGTAATTTTGCATCAACTTAAAATATTTTCACATCTCTACAGTACACTATATTAAGCCTACAATCTTGGTACATATTTGGTCCCAAACTTCTCGGCAGCTTTTTATCATTTAATTATATTAGTAAAATGATTTCTTATCGTCCCCAAATTGTCTATATTAATTTATGTGTATTATACTTACTTATATTTCATTTTTATTTATTTACTACTTTCTACTTACTCTACTTTTATTGCCTTTAAAATTTAACAATATTTAATGTAATTCAGTATATTTACTTTCTTCCAAAATATTATGGCCTTAGAATACTTTAATTCTAGTCACTTCCTTCCAATTCACATCTTACTTTGTATAACAGTCTATGTTTATAATCTTCCAAATTAAATGCAATCAATGTTTATTTAAACATGTACTTCATATTTACCTTGCTCATCATTCTTTCTTGCATCTCAAATTTTTATTTTGTGTTCATGGTCTCCCCCCCTGAAGTACACCATTTAGCATTTCCTTTGAGAAGGGTGATTTTGTCACAAAAATCTTCTCTTTTGTTTATTAGTAAAACTTGATGCTATTCCATTTATAAAAAAAAATAATAATTTAATTACAAAAAAGATGCCTTTGCCCCAATTTTATTCTCAAAACAATTCTAAGATATTAATCCATTATCTTTTGGCATCCAAAGTTGACATTAAGAATCACTGCTGGTTGAACTGTAATTTGGCATATGTATGCTTACTTTATCTCAGCATAATTTTTGTTGTTTCCCAGTTTTAATATAATATGCATAAGTGTGAGTTTCTGGCAATATTCACTGTGGAATTTGTTGTGATTTCTGTGCCTATGACTAACTCATAATTTCTTTGCAGAGACAGTTATTACCTGTGGTTCAGCTCTAACTTCTGTGCTATAAGTTAATTAAACCTACAGTAAATATTCTATAGAAAATTCCCTTTACCTTTTACAAATTTGAAATATTCTCAGTATTTACTTATTATAAATTGTCCTTCTTTTATTTTTCTATCATTTCCTTATGAATCACTGATTAAAAAAAAATATTCTCCCTTTTCTTTCCCTTTAACTTATCCTCCATTATTATAATTATTTATCCAAACTTGTCAACCAAGAACATTCCACTTAAAGTTGGAATATATAGTTTTTTTTACTTTTATATCTCTAAATACCTTTTATTAGAAACCAAACATGATAATCTGACTTTTTAAATGTTCATAATATATCCATAATGTATGTGCAGGCTAAGTAGACCCAGGCTCTGGAAATCACTTGGAAGTAGTAAAGATTATCCTTCACATCTTCACTGTTTGTTTGTTGCTATGCCATTTTATTTGGTTTATACTGGCATCTTTAAAAAAAATTTAGCATCATTTTCTAGATGAATAGGTATGAGGTTCTTCCCTTCATTTTTATCAGTATCACTGAAAATAAACATCTTTTGTCATTTGTCACAATGCCACATTCACCAGTAGGACACATCTTATTTCTTAAGCCCTCACTCTGTTCTCTATGTAGACATCTACATAAGAAAGGTAAAATTAGAAAAACTGACACGAGTATTAAAAACATGCTTATTAAATGAATGGATAAATAAGTGGATATAGTAAACCAGATATGTGAAGAACAAAACTTGTAATAAGTTGCAGAAGAGAGTGCAATCCAAATTTCAAGTATGTCTCCTGACCCTCCCACTAGAGGTAGAACTAAGTGGATTCTTGTATATGTACTGATACATACTCATCTTTATGGAAAAACTTATACAAACGCACACACCTGTATACACAGAGAGATCTCATCTACAATGTCATCTTTGCTTACTACAGTTTTTATGCACAATAAATGTAAGCATAGCATGTGTAGTAAGTTTTGTACTATAGCTTTGAAGGATAAGTCATGCACGAAGGATGGAGGATGGAGCATATCTAAGTGTTGCTACCTCCGACCTGGAACCAATTAAAGTGGACTAGTAAAGGCTAAAAGGAATTTTTATTTTTTTTTATTTTTATTTTTTTTTAAAGGAATTTTTAAAACAATATTTGGCATAACATCACCCTGCTAATTTCTCTTATAGTGCAAGTAGACTTTTTCCATGGAATATTTCCTATAGGTTTAATTGACTTATGGAACAGAATTTAGAGCTGAACCATAGGTAATAGTCAACTCTGCAAAGAAATTATGAGGTGGTAATAGGCAAAAGGCACAGTCCATGCATATTTATTTATTTAAAATCTACAGAGTTGTTATTCTAAACTGTCTGCTGAAAACCAGATTGTTTCTATTTTGTACATCAAAGTTACAAAAATATTTTGGTGGGAATATTATACAATGTGGGAATCTTGATGTTTGCACCATAGGTTATTGTAATCTAAATATTAGATTAGGAAACATTAGGTTGTTTTCTTTATCAATATCTTTTTAGTTCTTTACAAACAATTTTTAGATAACTCCTGTCTGATTTCGTAGAGCTTAGTAAATTTGGGAATCTTTCATTTATTCTAAATGCCTTTATGAGTTAAGATAAATGTCTATGTACTTTATATATGGTAAGAGAGAGCATAATTCCTTTTCTGGAACAATGAATGACAGCCTAATACATATTGAAATAAAATTATAATTTTTCTTGAAGTACTTTTATGAACTTCTCAGAAGGTATTTAAATAGTCAAGGAAAGTTATATATATTTCCTGGATGAAAAATATTGTGACATTATGCATAAAAATGATTGGCCATTTAAAAACTCATAACATAGATGAATGTCTTTAAAATATAAAATGAGACTATGCACTAAGACTCTGATGTTTTTTATTACTTTGCTACTAGAGCACTAAAATCTGTTCCTTTCTAACATTTGCATTTTATTAACTATGAAGAATATACTGAACATCTAAGACACAGTATTTTTTAACTACAAAAAATATATTAAAGGGTGTATATTTAAAGTTAAAAATCATATACAGACTATAACTTGTTAAAAATCCTGCATTGTAGGATAAATAAAACAAATTCATATAACTGGAAATAACCACAATATTTTAACACTATTAAAAATTCTATCTGTATCATATCAAACACATTTCTACCATTTTGCCTTATGTTTTTACTCCTACTAAGACCTCTAAATTATTATTATTTGCTAATACCTCATACTCCTGTACTGTTATCACTGGGAACATAGATACCATTCTTTTTACTAAGATATTCCTTTCTATTTTTACTTAAATGGCAAAAATCCAAATTCCTTTTATCTGATAAAAGGTGACTAGCTCTTGCCAGTGAACATTTTCTAATATTCTTAAATTTTGGTTAAGTCATAATGATTTTGATCATGGATCACATGAGCCAACTCAGATTCTGAGTTACAATCTGAGGTATAATAAATTGTAAGATAACCTCCCTGATCTTCAATTTACTCATTTTTCAAAGTTCATTTTTTAATAGACTATCTTCGTGGAAACAAACTCCATCTTCTTTATCTGTTCATCTATCAATAGATATTAAAGTTGACCTAGTGGTGCAATATCTATCTGAAATAGTGTTTTCATTCTTTGAGTAAATACCCAGAATTATGAAATTGTATATTTCTATTTTTGTTGTTTTTTGAGGATCCTCCATACTATTTTCTACAGATATTGCACAAATTTTCATTGTTGTTAGTATTACACAAGGGTGGAGCTGTCCACCTCCTCACTGATAACTATTTCTTGTCGTTTTGATAATAGCCATTCTGAGAGGTGTGAGGTGCTATCCCATTGTGGGTTTGATTTGCATTTTCCTGATAATTAGTGATGTTTAGCATCTTTCCATGTGTCATTGGCCATCTATATATCTTCTTTGGAAAAATGTCTATTCAGGTCTTCTGCCTATTTTAATCAACTTGTGGTTTTGGTGTTGAAATGTAGAAGTTCTTTATATATATATATATATATATATATATATATATATATATATATAGGATATTAACCCCTTATCAATATAACATTTGCAAATATCTTCTTCCATTTAGTTCCATTTAGTTCTTCTTCCATTTAGTTCTTTATATATATATATATATATATATATAGGATATTAACCCCTTATCAATATAACATTTGCAAATATCTTCTTCCATTTAGTATATTGCCTTTCCATCTCATTGATGGCTTCCTTTGCTATGCAAAATCTTTTTATTGTTTAAGTTTTTGTTTAAATTCCAGTTAGTTAATATACACTGTAACATCATTTTCAGGTATAAAAATAGTGATTCAACACTTCCATAAAAAAACAGTGCTCATCACAAGTGTAATCCTTAATCCCCATCACTTATTTAACTCATCGCTCCACCCACTGCTATCTAGTAATAATTACTTTGTTCTCTATAGTTAGCAAATTGTTTCTTGGTTTGCCCCCTCCTCTCTCTTTTTTTTTCCCCATTGCTCATTTGTTTGGTTTCTTAAATTCAATATATTAATGAAACCATATAGTATTATGTTTCTCTGACTACTTTCACTAAGCACAGCACTCTCTAGTTCTATCTATGTCATTGGAAGTGGTAAGATATCATTCTTTTTATGGCTGAGTAATATTCCATTACACACACACTCACACACACACACACACACACTCCACATATTCTTTATCCGTTTATCAGTTGATGGACACTTGGACTATTTCCATAATTTGGCTATTGCAGATGATGCAGCTATAAACACCAGGGCACTTATGTATTTGATTTAGTATATATTTTTTTTATTCTTTGGGTAAATACTCAATAGTGGAATTGCTGGATCATAGAGTAGTTCTATCTTTAACTTTTTTAGGAATCTTCATACTGTTTTCCAGAGCAGCTATACCAGTTTGCATTCCCAAAACAACATTTGTTCTTTTTTCTCTACATTCTCACCAGCACCTGTTGTTTCTTGTGCTACTGATTTTAGCCATTCTGACAGGTGTGAGGTGATAACTCGTTGTAGTTTTGATTTGTATGTTCCTGATAATGAGTGATGTTGAGCATCTTTTCGTATATCTGTTAGCCATCTGCATATCTTTTTTGGAGAAATGTCTACTCATGTCTTCTGCCCATTTTTAAAATTGGATTATTCATTTTGGGTATTGATTTATAAGTTGAATCTATAAGTTCTTTATAGATTTTGGATACCAATCCTTATCAGATATGTGATTTGCAAATATTTTCTCCCATTCCCTAAATTGCCTTTTAGTTTTGTTGATTTCCTTTGCTGTGTAGATTTTTATTTTGATGAAATCTAAATAATTTATTTTTTTCTCTAGCCTCAGGAGACATAGCTTAAGGAAGTTGCTATAGCTCATGTCAAAGAGGTAACTGCCAGTGTTTTCCTCTAAGATTTTTATGGATTCAGGGGTCACATTTAGATCTAAGATTTTATTTATTTATTCATGACAGAGAAAGAGAGAGAAAGAGAGAGAGAGAGAGGAGAGAGAGAGAGAGGCAGAGACACTGGCAGAGGGAAAAGCAGGCTCCATGCAAGGATCCGGGTCTCCAGGATCACACCCCGGACTGAAGGTGGTGCTAAACTAATGGGTCACTGGGGTTGCCCACTTTTAGATCTTTAATCTATTTTGAATTTACTTTTTTGTTTGGTATAAGAAAATGGTCTAGTTTCATTTTTCTGCATGTTGCTGCCTAGTTTTCCCAAAACTATTTGTTCAAAAGACTGCCTTTTACTCATTGGATATTCTTGCCTCCTTTGTCAAAGATTAGTCAACCATACAGTTGTGGATTCATTTCTGGGTTTTCTATTCTGTTTCATTGATATATGTATCTATTTTTCTGTCAATACTATACTGTTTTGATCACTAGAGCTTTGCAACAAGACTTGAAGTCTGGATTTGTGACATCTCTAGATATGATTAAGATTCTTTTTCAAGGTTGCTTTAGCTATTCAGGGTCTTTTCTGGTTCCATACAAATTTTAGGATTGTTTAGCTCTGTGAAAAATACTGTTGATATTTTGATAAAGATTACATTAAATGTGTAGATTGCTTTGACTGGGATAGACATTTTAACAATATTTGTTCGTCCAATCCATGAGCATGGAATGTTTTTCCATTTATTTGTGTTATATTCAATTCTTCCATCAGTGTTTTATAGCTTTCAAGGTACAGGTGTTTTACTTCTTTGGTTTGATTTATTCCTAGGAACAGATTTTTTTGTTGGAGCCTCTTGAGTTTTCTATATATAGAATCATGTCATCTGCAAATAGTGAAAGTTTTATTTCTTTCTGGCTGATCTGGATAGATACTTTTTATTTCTTTTTGTTGTTTGATTGCTGTGGCTAAGACTTCCCCTACTATGTTAAAGAACAGTGGTGTAAGTGGACATCCTGTCTTGTTCCTGACCATAAAGGAAAGCTGTTTCATTGTTTCCCCACTGAGGATATTAATTGTGGAGTTTTCATATTTGGACTTTATAATGTTTAAGTATCTCCCCTTTAAACTTCTTTCTTCAGTGTTTTTTATCATAAATCAATGTTGTACTTTGCCAAGTGCTTTTCTGTAATCTGTTGAAATGATGATATGATTCTTAATTTTTTTATTGATAAGGTGTATCACATTGATTGATTTGAAAATATTGACCCATACTTGCAACCAAGGAATAAATCCCACTCGATGAGCTGGCTCTTGCCATTTCCTTCCCTGCCCCCAGCATAAACACAAAGCCACTTGAGGGAAGCAGTTCAGTATGTACCCTGGCTACCCTACTCGCTTATACCACCACCACCTACCCCACTGCTCTGGTGGTATTGCCCCTCTCAGACAAGTTTGCCTTAGTCCCAGAATGGCCATCTCCTCCCACAAAAAAAACAGGAGAAATCCCTGCCCATGTTGTGTCTCCCAACCAGAGTCCTACAGAGCCTGAGTTCTGGTGGATTTGGTGTCAGGTGTCATTTCACAGGCAGACTGGAGCACACCTAGTTAAAATTCTCACATTCAGGCCAGAGACCAAACACTATCCACAGTAGACTGGATGAGCTCTGCATATGACTGGCCTGAAGGACAGAGTAACCAAAGCAGAACAGAGTACACTCAGCACACACCAGAGATAGTCCCCAAAACACCAGACCCTGGGCATTACCTGACTTCTTCTCCATGACATCATTACCTTCAGGAGCAGGACACACGGCTGGACTTTCTAATACAGAAAGGAAGGCAGAAACTTAAACAAAATGCCAAGTTGGAGACATTTGTTTCAAATGAAGGAACTGATAAGACCACAGCCAGAGATCTAAGTGAAACATATGTAAGTAACATGTCTGATGGAGAATTTAAAGCAACAATCATGAAGATAGATATTCACTGGGTTTGAGAAAAGAAGAAGTCAGTGAGAACCTTAATATAGAGATAAAAGAGTAAAAAGAGAATCAGAGATGAGGAATGAAATAAACAAGACTGAAAAAACCCTTGATGCAATGAACAGCAGGCTGGAGGAAGGAGAGTAATGAATTAGTAACCTAGAAGACAAGCTAATGGGAATTAATGAAACTGAACAAAAGAGAGAAGAATTATGCAACATGAGAATAGACTTAGAGAACTTAGTGACTCCATCGATTACAATAAAATTTGTATTATAGGAGTCCCAGAAGAAGAAGAGCAAAAAAAAGAGGCAGAAAATTTATTAAAAAAAAAAAAAGAAAATAGAAAGCCTCCCTTATCTGTGGAAGGGAACAGACATTCAGATCTAAGAGTCACAGAGAATTCCCATCAAATTCAGCAAAAGCGGCCCAACACTAAGACATAATTAAATTTGCAAAATATAGTGATAAAGAAAATATTCAAAAAGCAGCAAGGAAAAATAAGTCCTTAACTTAGAAGAGAAGACCAATAAGGCTAGCTGGGTATTTCTCAACAGAAACTTGGCAAGCTGGAAGGGAGTGGCATGATATATTCCACATGCTGATTGGGAAATATCTGCAGTCAAGCGTACTCAATCCAGTAAGACTATCATTCAGAATAGAAGGAGAGATAAAGAGCTTCCCAGACAAAAACTAAGGAGTTCATGGCCACTAAAACATATGTACAAGAAATATTATAGAGGATACTTTGAGTGCAAAAAAAAGAGTCCAAAAGTGACAAAGAATCAGAGAAAATTTCTAGAAACTGGAACAGAACAAATAATAAAATGGCAATAAATACATAACTATCAATAATTATTTTGAATGCAAATGAACACGCTAATCAAAAACATGGGTGTCAGAATGGTTCAAAACAAAACAAAATAAGACCTATCTGCACGATGCTTACAAGAGACTGACTTTTTACCTAAAAACACCCACAGAATGAAAATGAGAGCATGGAGAAACTTATCACATAATGGACAACAAACTAAAGCCAGAGTAGCAATACTTATATAGGACAAACTAGACTTTAAAACAGAGAATGTAAAAAGAGACAAAGAAGGTCATTCTATAATCAAAAAGGGGACAATCCAACAAGATGTAATGATTGTAAATATTTACATACTCAACATGGGAGCACCCAGATATATAAAACAATTAATAACAAACATTAAGGAAAAAACTTTTATTTTGTTGTAGCCTAAACAGTTTTTTTCTTTTTTTTCCTGAAGAGACATGTTCATAAATACTTTGTTAAGCCAATGCCCAAGATATTGCTGCCTATTATTTTCTTTTATGAGTTTTAATGTTTCATGTCTCATAGTTAAGTCTTTTATCCATTTTGAGAGGTTTTTGTGCGTGTGTGTTTGTATGGTATAAGGTAGGCCACTTTCATTTTTGCATGTAAATGTCCATTTTCCTCAACACCACTTATTAAAGAGACTGTCTTTTCCCCACTATCTATTTTTATCTCCTTTGTTGTTGATTAATTGACCATATAATCATGGGTTTGTTTCTGGAGTCTTCCACCTTGTTCCATAAATCTATGTAACTATTTTGTGGCAATAGCATGGTATTTTAATTATGATAGTTTTGTGATGTATCTTGAAATCCTTTGTCTCAGTGTTTCTTTGGCTATTCATGGTCTTTATGATTCCATACAAATGTTAGGATCATTTCTTCTACTTCTGTGAAAAATACTGTTTCTTTTATTTATTTATTTATTTATTTATTTATTTATTTATTTATTTATTTATTTATTTTTAAATACTGTTTCTTTTAAAGATTGTTTTTTTTATTTGAGGGAAAGAATACCTGGGGATTGGGTAGAGGAAGTGAGAGAATCCTGAAGACTCCTCAGTGAGCATGGAGCCCAGTGTGGGGCTCAATCCCAGGACCCTGAGATCATGACCTGAACTGAAATCAAATGTCAGGTACTCCACTGAGCCACCCAGGTGCTCCAGTACTACTGGTATTTTGATAGGGATCACATTGAATCCCTGGGTTGCTTTGGGTAGTATGGGTATTTTAACAACATTCTTCCAATTCATCAACATGGTACCTTTTCATTTTTTGCATGTGTTGTCTTCATATACTTTCAACAATATCTTAATAGTTTTCAGAATATAGTCCTTTCATCTCCTTTATTAAATTTATTCCTAAGTATCACATTCTTTTTGGTGCAATCGTGAGCTTGTTTAATTTTTCTTTGAACTATTTCATTATTATTGTATAGAAATATAATAGATTTCTGGACATTAATTTGTAATCATGCAACTATACTGAATTCACTTATTAGTGATAGTAGTTCTTTAGGGTTTTCTAGAAATAGTATTATATCATTTGCAAATCGTGACAGTTTTATTTCTTCCTTATATGGATGCCTTTTATTTCTTTTTCTTGTCTGATTCCTATGTCTAGAACTTTGATCATAATGTTAACGATAAGTGGAAAGAATATACACACCTGCCATTTCCCAATGTTAGAGAAAAAAACTTTCATCTTATCTCCATTGAGTATAATGTTAGCTGTGTGTGTGTGTGTGTGTGTGTGTGTGTGTGTGTGTAGCCTTTATTATGTTACAGTCTATTCCCTCTAAATCTACTCAGGTAGGTGCTTTTATCATGAACAGATGTTGAATTTTGTCACTTTTTTTCTGCATGTTTTGAGATGATCATATGCTTTTATCCTTTATTTTGTTAATTATTTAACATTGATTGATTTGCAATTATTGAATAATTCTTGCATCCCTAGAATAAATCCCTAGAATGACTGTGGTACCTGGGTGGCTCAGTTGGTTAAGCACCAGCCTTAGACTCAGGTCAGGATCCCAGGGTCCTGGGATTGGGCCCCATGTCTGGCTTCTTGCTCAGCAGGCCAACTGCTTCTCCCCTCCCCTGCCCCTCTCTTATGCTCTCTCTTGCTATCTCTCTCTTTCAAATAAATAAACTATATATATATATATATATATATATATATATATATATATATTAATCATGACATTTCTAATGTATTATTCAATTCTGTGTGCAAATATTCTGTTGAGGATTTTTTCATCTATATTCATGAGAGATATTGGCCTGTAGTTAGTTTCTTTCTTTCTTTCTTTCTTTCTTTCTTTCTTTCTTCTTTCTTTCTTTCTTCTTTCTTCTTTCTTTCTTTCTTTTTTCTTCTTTCTTTCTTTCTTTCTTTCTTTCTTTCTTTCTTTCTTTCTTTCTTTTCTTTCTTTCTTCTTTCTTTCTTTCTTCTTTTTTCTTTCTTCCTTTCTTTCTTTCTTCTTTTTCTTTCTTTCTTTCAAGAGAAAGAGGGTTGGGGGAGGAGCAGAGGGAGAGAGATAAGCAGACTGCAGTGAATGCAGAGCCTGAGGTGAGGCTTGATCCCACAATCCTGAGATCATGACCTGAGTTGAAATCAAGAGTTGGATGCTTAATTGACTGAGCCATCCACATACCCCTATCATTTTCTTTTTTCAAATGTCTTTGGTTTTGGTATTACAGTAGTGCTGACTTCACAGTATGAATTTAGAAGCTTTCCTTCTATTTTTTTGGAACAGTTTGGAAAAAAAAAATTGTAATTCTTCTTTGAACGTGTGGTGGAAATCACTTGTGAAGCCATCTGGTCCTGGACTTTTGTGTTAGGAGTTTTCTGGCTACCAACTCAATTTTGTTACTAGTTTTTATTTTCTTTTTTAAAAAATTTTATTTTCTTTTTTTAAAGATTTTTTAAAAAGATTTTATTTATCTGTCACAGAGAGAGAGAGTACAAGTAGGGGAAGCAACAGAGGGAGAGGGAGACGCCAACTCCTGGTTCAGCAAGGAGTCTGATACAGGGGCTCAATCCTAGGACTCTGGGATCAAGACCCGAGCTGAAGTCTGGGGTCACCCAGGTACACCATTGTCTTCAGATATTCTATTTCTTCCTGATTTAGTTTTAGAAAACTGTAGGTTGCTTGGAATTTATCCATTTCTTCAAGTCTTCCAATTTGTTAACATGTAATTTTTCGTAGTATTCTCATAATCTTTGGATCTTTGGTTAATACATTGTTAATTCTCTTTAATATCTGATTTTACTTGAGTCTTTTTTCTTGATGAATCTGATTAAATGTTCATCAATTTTGTTTATATATTTTTAAAAACAGCTCTTGGTTTTACTGATCATCTTGTTTTTTAATCATTATTTCATTTATTTATGCTGCATCTTTGTTTTCTCTCTCATTCTATTAACTTTTGACTTTGTTTTTCTACTATTCTCTAAAAATTTGAGATTTTTCTTGATTCTTAAGGTAGGCCTGTATTATGGTATCTATGGTAATTCCCTCTTAAATCAATTTTGCTGCATTTCAAAGTTTTTTTTTCTACTTCTATTTGTCACCATTGTTTTTGTTTTTTCTTTCTTTTTTTGATTTCTTTATTGACCCAAAGTATTGTTGCATTACTGTCAATTTCTCCTTTTATGTCTGTTAATATTTGCTTTATATATTTAGGTACTTATACATTGGGAATATAGATTGTTAAATTATTATATTCTCTTTTTAAATTAATTATTTTATCATATGTGCCTTTTTAGGACTTGTAACAGTCTTTGTTTTAAGGTCTATTTTGTCTGATATAACTATTGCTAACTTCACTTTTTAAAATTTTTATTTTACTTCCATTTGAATGAAATAAATTAAGCGTTCACTTTCATTCTGTACGGTTCTTTGAGGTCTGAGTGAATTTTTAGTAGGCATCATAGAAATGAGTCTTGTTTTAATACATTCAGTCACTTTATGTCTTTTTGATTGGAGTATTTAATTCATTTACATGTAAAGTAATTATTGATAAGTTTATACATATTGCCATTTTATTATTTGTTTTCTGATTGTTTTTGAAGTTCTTCCCTGTTTCTTCTCTTGCTCTCTTCCCTTATGGTTTGATGCTTTTCTTGAGTTCCTTTATTCTTTTCCTTACTGTGTATCTAGTATATGTTTGGGGTATGGGTTATATAAGCGACATCCTAAATATATAAAGTATATATTGATTGTCATTGAAGTTCAAACAGAATCTGAAATAACTACATTTTATTCCCCAATTAACTGTTTTATGTATATGATGTCACATTTCACAAACTTTTTTTTAGTTTCTGAACTAAATTTTAGTTATAATTTATTTTACTATTTTTGTCTTTTAACTTTCATACTAGCTTCAAAAGCGATTCATACAATCTTTTTTTTTCTAAATGTATTTTTATTGATGTTCAATTTACCAACATACAGAATAACACCCAGTGCTCATCCCGTCAAGTGCCCCCCTCAGTGCCCGTCACCCATTCACCCCCACCCCCTGCCCTCCTCCCCTTCCACCACCCCTAGTTCATTTCCCAGAGTTAGGAGTCTTTATGTTCTGTCTCCCTTTCTGATATTTCCCACACATTTCTTCTCCCTTCCCTTATATTCCCTTTCACTATTATTTATATTCCCCACATGAATGAGAACATATAATGTTTGTCCTTCTCCGACTGACTTACTTCACTCAGCATAATACCCTCCAGTTCCATCCACATTGAAGCAAATGGTGGGTATTTGTCGTTTCTAATGGCTGAGCAATATTCCATTGTATACATAAGCCACATCTTTTTTATCCATTCATCTTTCGAAGGACACCGAGGCTCCTTCCACAGTTTGGCTATTGTGGACATTGCTGCTATAAACATTGGGGTACAGGTGTCCCGGCGTTTCATTGCATCTAAATCTTTGGGGTAAATCCCCAATAGTGCAATTGCTGGGTGTAGGGCAGGTCTATTTTTAACTCTTTGAGGAACCTCCACACAGTTTTCCAGAGTGGCTGCACCAGGTCCCATTCCCACCAACAGTGGAAGACGGTTCCGTTTTCTCCGCATCCTCTCCAACATTTGTGGTTTCCTGCCTTGTTAATTTTCCCCATTCTCACTGGTATGAGGTGGTATCTCATTGTGGTTTTGATTTGTATTTCCCTGATGGCAAGTGATGCAGAGCATTTTCTCATGTGCATGTTGGCCATGTCTATCCTCCTCTGTGAGATTTCTCTTCATGTCTTTTGCCCATTTCATGATTGGATTCTTTGTTTCTTTGGTGTTGAGTTTAAGAAGTTCTTTATAGATCTTGGAAACTAGCCCTTTATCTGATATGTCATTTGCAAATATATTCTCCCATTCTGTAGGTTGTCTTTTAGTTTTGTTGACTGTATCCTTTGCTATGCAAAAGCTTCTTATCTTGATGAAGTCCCAATAGTTCATTTTTGCTTTTGTTTCTTTTGCCTTCATGGATGTATCTTGCAAGAAGTTACTGTGGCCGAGTTCAAAAAGGGTGTTGCCTGTGTTCTTCTCTAGCATTTTGATGGACTCTTGTCTCACATGGAGATCTTTCATCCATTTTGAGTTTATCTTTGTGTCTGGTGCAAGAGAGTGGTCTAGTTTCATTCTTCTGCATGTGGATGTCCAATTTTCCCAGCACCATTTATGAAGAGACTGTCTTTCTTCCAATGGATAGTCTTTCCTCCTTTATCAAATATTAGTTGACCATAAAGTTCAGGGTCCACTTCTGGGTTCTCTCTTCTGTTCCATTGATCTATGTGTCTGTTTTTGTGCCAGGACCACACTGTCTTGATGATCACAGCTTTGCAGTACAACCTGAAATCTGGCATTGTGATGTCCCCAGATATGGTTTTCTTTTTTAAAATTCCCCTGGCTATTCAGGGTCTTTTCTGATTCCACACAAATCTTAAAATAATTTGTTCTAACTCTCTGAAGAAAGTCCATGGTATTTTGATAGGGATTGCATTAAACGTGTACATTGCCCTGGGTAACATTGACATTTTCACAATATTAATTCTGCCAATCCATGAGCATGGAATATTTTTCCATCTCTTTGTGTCTTCCTCAATTTCTTTCAGAAGTGTTCTATAGTTTTGAGGGTATAGATCCATTACCCCTTTGGTTAGGTTTATTCCTAGGTATCTTATGCTGTGGGGTGCAATTGTAAATGGGATTGACTCCTTAATTTCTCTTTCTTCAGTCTCATTGTTAGTGTATAGAAATGCCACTGATTTCCGGGCATTGATTTTGTATCCTGCCACACTACCAAATTGCTGTATGAGTTCTAGCAATCTTGGGGTGGAGGCTTTTGGGTTTTCTATGTAGAGTATCATGTCATTGGCGAAGAGGGAGAGTTTGACTTCTTCTTTGCCAATTTGAATGCCTTTAATGTCTCTTTGTTGTCTGATTGCTGAGGCTAGGACTTCCAGTACTATGTTGAATAGCAGTGGTGAGAGTGGACATCCCTGTCTTGTTCCTGATCTTAGGGGAAAGGCTCCCAGTGCTTCCCCATTGAGAATGATATCTGCTGTGGGCTTTTCGTAGATGGCTTTTAAGACGTCGAGGAATGTTCCCTCTATCCCTACACTCTGAAGAGTTTTGATCAGGAATGGATGCTGTATTTTGTCAAATGCTTTCTCTGCATCTAATGAGAGGATCATATGGTTCTTGGTTTTTCTCTTGCTGATACGATGAATCACATTGATTGTTTTACGAGTGTTGAACCAGCCTTGTGTCCCGGGGATAAATCCTACTTGGTCGTGGTGAATAATTTTCTTAATGTGCTGTTGGATCCTATTGGCCAGTATCTTGTTGAGAATTTTTGCATCCATGTTCATCAGGAATATTGGTCTGTAATTCTCCTTTTTGGTGGGGTCTTTGGTTTTGGAATTAAGGTGATGCTGGCCTCATAGAACGAATTTGGAAGTACTCCATCTCTTTCTATCTTTCCCAACAGCTTTAGTAGAATAGGTATGATTTCTTCTTTAAACGTTTGATAGAATTCCCCTGGGAAGCCATCTGGCCCTGGACTCTTGTGTCTTGGGAGGTTTTTGATGACTGCTTCAATTTCCTCCCTGGTTATTGGCCTGTTCAGGTTTTCTATTTCTTCCTGTTCCAGTTTTGGTAGTTTGTGGCTTTCCAGAAATGCATCCATTTCTTCTAGATTGCCTCATTTATTGGCGTAGAGCTGTTCATAATGTTTTTAAAATCGTTTGTATTTCCTTGGTGTTGGTAGTGATCTCTCCTTTCTCATTCATGATTTTATTAATTTGAGTCTTCTCTCTCTTCTTTTTAATAAGGCTGGCTAATGGTTTATCTATCTTATTAATCCTTTCAAAGAACCAACTCCTGGTTCTGTTGATCTGTTCCACAGCTCTTCTGGTCTCGATTTTGTTGAGTTCTGCTCGAATCTTTATTAACTCTCTTCTTCTGCTGGGTGTAGGGTGCATCTGCTGTTTTTTCTCTATCTCCTTTATGTGTAAGGTTAGCTTCTGTATTTGAGTTCTTTCCAGTTTTTGAATGGATGCTTGTATTGCGACGTATTTCCCCCTTAGGACTGCTTTTGCTGCATCCCAAAGATTTTGAATGGTTGTATCTTCATTCTCATTAGTTTCCATGAATCTTTTTAATTCTTCCTTAATTTCCTGGTTGACCCTTTCATCTTTTAGAAGGATGGTCCTTAACTTCCACGTGTTTGAGGTCCTTCCAAACTTCTTATTGTGATTTAGTTCTAATTTCAAGGCATTATGGTCTGAGAATATGCAGGGGACGATCCCAATCTTTTGGTATCGGTTCAGACCCGATTTGTGACCCAATATGTGGTCTATTCTGGAGAAAGTTCCATGTGCACTTGAGAAGAATGTGTATTCAGTTGAGTTGGATGTAAAGTTCTGTAGATATCTGTGAAATCCATCTGGTCCAGTGTATCATTTAAAGCTCTCGTTTCTTTGGAGATGTTGTGCTTAGAAGACCTATCGAGGGTAGAAAGAGCTAGATTGAAGTCACCAAGTATAAGTGTATTATTATCTAAGTATTTCTTCACTTCGGTTATTAATTGGTTTAAATATTTGGCAGCTCCCACATTCGGGGCATATATATTGAGGATTGTTAAATTCTCTTGTTGGATAGATCCTTTAAGTATGAGATAGTGTCCCTCTTCATCTCTCACTATAGTCTTCGGGGTAAATTTTAGTTTATCTTATATAAGGATGGCTACCCCTGCTTTCTTTTGAGGACCATTTGAATGGTAAATGGTTCTCCAACCTTTTATTTTCAGGCTGTAGGTGTCCTTCTGTCTAAAATGAGTCTCTTGTAGACAGCAAATAGATGGGTCCTGCTTTTTTATCCAACCTGAAACCCTGTGCCTTTTGATGGGGTCATTAAGCCCATTCACATTCAGAGTTACTATTGAGAGATATGAGTTTAGTGTCATCATGGTATCTATTCAGTCCTTGTTTTTGTGGATTGTTCCACTGAACTTCTACTTAAAGGGAAATTTTAAGAGTCCCCCTTAAAATTTCTTGCAGAGCTGGTTTGGAGGTCACATATTCTTTCAGTTGCTGCCTGTCTTGGAAGCTCTTTATCTCTCCTTCCATTTTGAATGAGAGCCTTGCTGGATAAAGTATTCTTGGTTGCATGTTCTTCTCATTTAGGACCCTGAATATATCCTGCCAGCCCTTTCTGGCCTGCCAGGTCTCTGTGGAGAGGTCTGCTGTTACCCTAATGCTCCTCCCTATAAAGGTCAGGGATTTCTTGTCTCTTGCTGCTTTAAGGATCTTCTCTTTATCTTTGGAATTTGCAAGCTTAACTATTAGATGTCGAGGTGTTGAACGGTTTTTATTGATTTTGGTGGGGGGGAATCTCTCTATTTCCTGGATCTGAATGCCTGTTTCCCTTCCCAGATTAGGAAAGTTTTCAGCTAGAATTTGTTCAAATACATATTCTGGCCCTCTGTCCCTTTCGGCACCCTTGGGAATCCCAATTAAACGTAGGTTTTTCTTCCTCAGGCTGTCGTTTATTTCCCTTAATCTAACCTCATGGTCTTTTCATTGTCTGTCTCTTTTTTCCTCAGTTTCCCTCTTTGCCATCAACTTGTCTTCTATGTCAGTCATTCGTTCTTCCACCTCGTTAACCCTCATCGTTAGGACTTCTAGTTTGGATTGCATCTCATTCAATACGACCTTTTAATTTTAGTACCTTGATTGTGCAAGCCATATACAAAACAATGACTAGAAAACACATAATATGCTATGAAACATGAAGCATTCTAATTTCATTCATACTAAGAAACATTCCTACCATTGAACATATTAAGACAATCTACAGCTCTAAGGTAGGACTGTACTAAATCTGTCTTTATATCATAATTAGACTGGTTCAGTTAATATAAGTTAGTGTTGCCTTGGGGTCTTACAATTAAGGCCTCATTTCATACAAAGGACACATGAAGTCATTAGATGATGTAACGAACTATTCAGTTTCTCAGAAGCAACCATATTAAATGTTACCTATTTCCTTGAAATGGTTAGCAAGTAGTATTATTCTTAACCTCCTAAAAAAAGGCAGCTATCTTGGGTCTTTATTTCTTAAAATAGATTGACTGACTACCTAGAAATCAGGAGAAAACAGGGATTGATTTTTTTTTTCATCAATTCTAGAGATTCTTACTGGATTTATTCTAAAATAATGATATATCTGATTCTTTTTTTTTTTTTTTTTGCTAATTCCCTCTCTAAATAGAAATTGTCAACATTCTACCTACATATTAGATAGACTCCTGTTCTTCTGCAAAACCATCCTTAATAAGTTCAATTTTTATATTTTATTTTCTAATAGTTTATAAAATGATTTTAATCTTATATCTCATGCATAATAATGGCAATATATTGATATTATGGTTATAATGAATAATTTCTGTGTCTTGCAGTGTAATTTACTAATTGTTCTATACAATGAAGACCTTGAATTCTATGTAATATATTATTTATATTTCTCATTTTTTGTCAGTCTGCATCATAAGCTTTTTGTAAACAGGACATTATGCTTCTTTTATATTTTCAAAACAGTCTGCACAATGATAAACACATAATAAAAAATAGATTCTTAGGTTCATCTCAGCATTACAAATAAAGATTTTCACAATATATAGCAAAAGTTAAATAAAATCCTGGGGGAAAACAATTTATTAAGGAATGTTTCAATAAATTGGAAAATGAAAACAAGGAATAAGATTTTGGTGGGGATAAAAGAGGACATGAGATTGGAAACGATTGGGGAGATAGCCTGTGGTGAACTTCCATGCCCCAAACTCCTGCTCAATTCCAAATAAATAAATAAATAAATAAATAAATAAATGGTGATTAAAATGAAAAGAAAAATAGGGGCACCTGAGAGTCACAATCGGTTAAGTGCCCAATTCTTGATTTCAGCTCAGCTCATCATCTCAGGGTCATAAGATTGTGCACTGCTGTTGGGCTCCATGCTGGGTGTGGAGCCTGCTTAAGATTCTCTCTCTCCCTTCCATCCCCTGCTCGCACATGCTCTCCCTCAAGAAGAGAGGAGGGAAAGAAGGAGGAAAAGGGATTAAAATAGGGAAAGTGAGGTGGGAGGAGAGGGAGAGAAAGGACAGGAGGGAAATGGGATAAGGAGAAAGGTAGTAGTACAAGAGCATACTGCTTTCATTTAAAGTTTTTCTGTAATATTGGGACAGTAATTCTACTCTTTGGGTGCCATTCTGAAAATGCCAAACACAAGTGGCAGGAAAATGGGAGCCATTCTATACACTTATGAATGAAACTCAGGGCAATCCCAATACCTTAAAAATTCCACACAATTCAGGACCACTTTGCAATATTGAATATTGAACATGAATCATTGTGAAGAATATCATATAAAAAATGATATGGAGAAAAAAGGGATGAGAATATGGCATATATTATTTGGTTAATGTATATGGTATATCCATTGGGAAAATGGAAAAAAATGTATATAGAGTATATTACTTGGCCTAATACAGTTATGAAAGCCCATGATGAACTATGCAGTTTAGATGCTATTGTTACTGGGGGTGGAATTTGAAGTTGGATGAAAGTCATGCAATACAAAGGAAAGTCTAGGACAGAGAAATAATAGTGTTTTTCTTTCTTGATTTTAAATCCTAAACTCTCAGAGCTTTGGGACTCATGTAAAGTCAAGAATACATTTTTCAACAATATTTTCTTCAAATCAGAAAAAATAAAACTTTTAGCTTATGTCAGTATTTCCCCAGTCCTTGTAGTATTTTTGAAGTCATTTTCATTACATCAAACTTACTATTTTATGGGTATTATTAGCTTTCTTCTTATGGAGTATCCACCTTCCCTCCTAATGAGATTGCTATTACATTTACCTGAAAGATAACAGTTGGAGAAAGTTGACTTAAGTTTGAAATTCTCCACCCTTCCTCAAACCACTCTATGCTCTTTGCCTTAGTATATCGAAAATCCTATTTTCAGATATCTGGCTATGGCATGAATATCTTTCAATGCATAGGTTAGAGGTATCATTTCCAAACATGCATTACATGTGCTTTTCTATGTTTTTTGTTCTCAATTAATTGTATAAATACTGAGAAAACTCTTTCCCAAATCACCAAAGATATTCTTATTGAGAGTAGAAGGACAAAAAAGATTTCTTAATTCAGTAATATGTTGATACTGTTCAATGATATAAAAATTACAATCAAGTATCAGTATTAAAATGATAGAAATGAGAAAAATAGGAGCGCTTTGTGGCACAATTGGTTAAGCAACTTCTCTTGGTTTCAGATCACATCATGAGCTCAGGTTTGTGAGATCAAACCCTACATGGGGCTCAATGCTCAACAATGGAGTTTGCTTGAGATTCTCTTACCGCCTCTCCAACTCATGCTGTCTATCCCTCTCAAATAAGTAAATAAATCTTTAAAATAAAGAAATGAGAAAAATAAGCATAATTTTTAAGAGCATAAACTTCAGGAATTTCCCTGCAATATTGTACAATGAAACCCTTATACAAAAAGTAATCCTTTTCTGTCTTTCTGAGTTAAAGGTTTAAGCTGCAGTGCAATACCTGCAAGTAAATTGTAGAAAATGCCAAATGTTGGCAGGCATGCTGAAAACGACTCCAGAACATGAGAGAATATCATATGCTTAGAGATAACACGTTGAAATTTATGAAATTACCTGTCCACCATGAAATAATAGGCTCTAATCTATGGAGGTATACTTTGCAAGATTTTTTTTTATTTCCTAGTGTGGAAGTTATTACAATTATTATTATTTGTTGCCTCAATATATAGAAGTAAAGGAAGCATATTTTAGTCTAAAAAATAATCAAGCTTCAAATCACCTTTTTATTTAAAGATAACATTTTTTTCACCAATTCAGAAGCTAAATGTAGTCCAAATAAAGGAACAGCTGGCACAGATGTTAAAGAATTCTCTGTTCCTGCTAGTCATAGCTGAAGTTTATGTCTAGCTTTTCTTGGAGCCTCAGAGGAACATAATAACTGGTCAGCTTGAAAGAAAGATGACAAATTTTGCATTTTTATTTTTTACTAGTTAGTTTTGTGAAAATATACTCCTCCAATATAGCAGTATGCTGAGCCACATCTGTTGTAACCTATCAATACCCCTGAGATATGATATCTTAACCCTGCCTGTGACATTATTATAAAAATAGAATAGTTGGAGAGAGTACTCAGATTCTTCTTTCATATAGCTCACTGAGAAGCCCTAAAACATGCAGAAAGATAATGGGCATTAACAGATTTCAAAACTCTGTCACCAAATCCTTTTTTCATTATACCAAAGTACCTGCCAATTGTCCACAGAATGAGTCTTGGCTAGAAAACCTAAGGAATGTTTGTATTCTTATGTAACAGTAGAAACTTCACAAATGTTATGCATTTTCTAAAAAATCCAGATCTTTGTTTGTTTGTGGATAGTGATGGAATTCTAGAAAAACAGGTGATATTTAAGAAAGAGAATATTCTCTGTGGGAATCTCAAATTTCTGCCCATCTTGCAAGTAGAGGTACTGACTGCCTGTGTTCCAAATGCCTTATTTTGTTGTTGTTGTTTTTTAGCAGTTGTAGCAAAAACCTTGGAAGATGTAGATAATGTCTGCCTCGGTAGCAAAAGGCAAGTTCGTTTACTGTCGAGTTTAAGAAAAATAGTGTACCTGGAGCATAGGTTGAGCAGGCTGCAGCTCACTAAAAACATTGGTGGGTTTTTTAATTTTGTTTAACATCAGGGTTCCTCTTTTGTAATACACCTACTCTGTGTATAATAAATACTCTGTGAGAAATGGGAAGGGACCAACTACAGTTGCTGATTTTCTGGCTATTGCTTTTGCTAAAAAAAACAAAACAAAACAAAACAAAAAAACAAAACAAAACAAAAAAACAAAAAAACCAAACCAAAACAAAAAAACCTTTTTTCCTCCTGACCCAGTAGTCTTATGTCTTTGGCCACCATGTATGAAACCGGGGCAGGCTAACTTGTTAGACTGAAAGTAGGATAAAAAATCTCTAACTCTTCCAAGTCCTTGACAGCAATATTGAGCTAACAGACATAGAAGAAATATTTTCATTTAACTTCAGGAAGAAAAACTTGACAGGACATTAGGTTTAGAGGCAGTTTACCTATCTTAATGCCCTCATTTCTTCTATTACCCCCAATGTATTTATTTTATTTTTCTTTTGGGAAAAAATATTAGGGAGTTGTGCTCATTACCCTTCTTTTTTTCCCACTCCAGATCCAAACCCCATCCACATCCACTCTGCTCTGTGCTTAAATACTTCCCACCCCCAATAGTGTGGCATCTGTGGGGTTTTTGGAGCCCAGACTTCTGGCTGTAATTAGACCATGGGGATAGTGCCAGATATTTGGAGTGAGAAAAAAAAAAGAGTAGGTTTTAGTGTTTAGTTTTTGGTTCCTTTTGAGAAGGGTTACTGGGGGTGGGTAGATGTTGATAGATATAAATATAGATACAAATAAAGATACAGGTTACCCAGTCATTGTATGTCCCTCTCTGGGTTCCATGTTTCCTGCAAATGGCTCTCCTGGCCTGGGAGCTGTTCAGCGGTGTACTACTTGATATTATGCGCTGAGCCAGCACATGACTGGTTCAAACTATGTGAACCATTTATTGCCACACTTTTGTCACTTGTGAAAATTCTGCACAAAACAATGGGACCTTGTCAGGTCTGCTACTAAGCAAGATCCAGATTTTATCAATGCTCAGTAAATAATTTTGAAAAAATAATTGAGCTCACTTACTCATAAAACTTATATATGGCCAGACCACTTTATATTTATGTGCCATTTTTATATGTTGAAATGCAGAAAGCTCTTTAGCTCTTCAAATCTCTACCAAACTATTTCTTAACATGCTATATGGCCCAAAGTCCAGACTCAAATTCTCAATATTAGAAAATAGAATACCCACCTTTTCAACAGCGGTTGTGACTAACTAGAAATGGGGCACTTCTTGCTTAGGGAGGCCTAAAATCAATTGATAAACTCCACATATCGATGGACAATGTGTTGACTTCTGAGTATTATGTATGCTCGTGTAGCCACCCCCAAACCATACGGAAATTCACTCCCCATTTTTCAAGTTTGTTACCTTGCATCTGATCTTAAATCACTTTCTGACAACACTCGCCATAGATGATTGCTGCCTGATACATCTTGGATGTCGTACCTATGAAAAAATAGAACACATTTTGTATTTTTCGTGTATCTGGCTTTTCTTGATTATATTATTTTTGAGCCCATGCATATTAGTAGGTCTATCAGTAATTATATTAGTACTTATCACTGAATATACAATTATATGAATATATGTAAGGTGTTTACTGTCCTGCCGGTGGATAGTTAGCACATTTACATAATTACTAGGAATAGGCTGCTATGGACATATTTGTATGTCTTTCTATATTTCTAGGTTTTTGTTTCAGATAAACGCCTAGAAGTGGAATGTTTATCTTTTCACAAAAATCCTCAACCGTCCTACAAGTTGGTTATACATTTTCCACGTCAATCAGTAATCTGTGAAATTCTCTATGATTCAGCATCTTGCCAGAATTTGTTTTCAGTCTAATTGATTTTAGTTATTCTGGTAGGTAGACAATGTTGTATCAACCTTGTTTCAATTTGCATTTCTTCAATTACTAATGATGTCTTTTGCCTTTTCACAAGCTTATTTGCCACATACATAAAAATGGGCCATGCATACCAAATAAATAAACAAATATATATATGCACACATCTTTTGAAGTATTTTTCAAATCTTCGCTAATTTTGTTTTTTAAAATATTTTAAAAATATTTATTTATTTATTTATTTATTTATTTATTTATTTATTTATGAGAGAGAGTGAGAGAGAGAGAGAGAGCATAAGGAAGAGGGTCAGAGGGAGAAGTAGACTCCTGCTGAACAGGGAGCCCAATGCAGGGCTCGATCCTGAGACTCAGGCTGACACTTAACTAATTGAGCCATTTAGGCACCCTGTTTTTTAAATTATTTTTAATATTGATGTGTAGAAGTTCCTTACATATTTTTTTCATATTAGATCATTGCTTGATCTTATTCTTCAACTGTTTTTTGCCTCGTCTAGTCTATGATTTCCCTACTGATCTCTCTTTTGATGAAAAGAAATGTTTATTCTTTATTAAGTCACTATTTGTTTTACTTTTTTGTTTATAGCGATTGCTTTCTTGTCTTCTTTCAAATAAAATATTCTCAATGTAAGGCATGGATATATTCTTTGTTCTACTAGGAGATTTATGAACATTGTGTTTATATATATGAGCCTTCTTAAAATGATTTTTTTGATATGAGGGTTGATTCAAAATGTTATGAAGGTGTTTAGAAAACTTTTTTTTTTAAGCAAAGGAGAGAAAGAGCACATGCAAGTGGGAGGCAGAGGGGCAGAGGGAGAGGTAGAGAGTGAATCTTAAGTGGGCTCCACACCCAGCACGGAGCCCGGTGGGGTACCTGACTTCAGGATAGTGAAATGATGACCTTATGACCTGATCCAAAAGCCAGAGTTGGATACTTAACAGACTGAACCACCCAGGTGCCCCCCCCCTTTTTTTATATGTATATAAAAATCTATTTAGCTCCAAAAAAATTATTGAAAATACATTCCTCCCCTTTGAGCTGACTTGGTCAATATTCCATTGTTTCTAAATACATACATCACTTTTTGGACTCTCTTTTATTATTTTAATTTTTTTTGTCCCATCCTCATATCAATACTTATTATTATGATCATGCTTTAGCCTTGAAGTTGGGTAATGTAAGTCTCAATGTTGTTTTATATTTTTCAAGATTTGTTTTTGGCTACTCTTTATCTGTTACATATAGGTATATATTTTAGAATCAATTTAACAATTTTTTAAAAGATCACCTTTATGAGAATAAATATATTAAGAGTACAAAGTGTTTCAGTTTCAGTGATCATGGTATATGCCTCCAATGATCTTAACCTCTTTTAAAATCCCCATCACAGTGTTTTCTAATTGGGGTAAAAGTCAAATGCATGTCATTCTATTTAAAATTAGGTAATTTATACTATTCTTCTATTGTAAGTAGTTTTGTTTTTCTTAATTTAATTGTTATTGATTTATTGCTAGAAATTCAGCTGCTTTTATTTTAGCTGCTTTTTATATAATCTTACATCTTACAATTTAGCTAAATTCATCTTTTAATGTTTTTTTCAATTTTTTCTGTTTTTTCTCTTTTAAAAAATTTATTATAAAAATATAGTTGACATACAATGCTCCCTTAGCTTCACGTGTGCAGCAGAGTGATTCAACAATTATATTAATTCCACAATGCTCACCATAATAAGTGAATTTACTGTATGTCACTATATAACATTATTATAACATTGTGAACTATGTTTCTTATACTGTACTTTTCATCCCCTATGTGTTAATTATTTTATAAATGGAAGTTTTTACCTCTTATTCTGCTTCATCTATTTGTCCCATCCCACCATCCTTATCCCCTGTAGCAATCATTAGTTTGCTCTCTATAATTATGAGTCTGTTTCTATTTTTTTGTTTTGTTTTACACATCAATTGATTTACAGATACTGAACCAATCTTGCATACCTGGGATAATTTCTACTTAAGTGAGGTAAATGATTTTTTTTTAGAGCATCTTGAATTCAGCTTGCTAATATTTTGTTGAAGACTTTCCATCCATGTTCATGAAACATACTGGTCTGTAGTTTTCTGTTTTACCTGTAGCATTTTTGTTTGGCTTCAGTATCAAAACCTCACAAAATAAATTTGGAAGGTATCCTTCATTATTATTTGTTGAAATAGTTTGAGAAGAGTAAGTATTAATTATTCTTTCAATGTTTGGTAGCATTCATAATTGAAGATATTTAGTCCTAGATTTTTGTTTTTGGGGTGTTTTTTGAACATCTATTCAATTTGGTTCCCAGTAATCCCTCTTTTCAGATTTTCTATTTCTTCCTGATTCACTTTGGGAAGATTATATGTTTCTAGGAACTTTTTTTTTTTTTTTTATCCTAGGTTGTCCAATATTGACATACAATTTTTGAAAGTAGTGCCTTACAATCCTTTGTATTCTGGTGTGAATTCTCTTTAATTTCTGATTTTATTTGAGTACTCTCTTTTTTTCTTGATGAATCTGGCTAAGGGTTCATGAAGTCCATTTATTTTGTTTTATTTTTTTATAGGACCAGCTCTCAGTTGCATTGATCTCTTTCTTTCTCTGATCCATTTTATTTTCACTCTGATTTTTTTAAATTTTTTAAAATTTATTTATGATAGTCATACAGAGAGAGAGAGAGAGAGAGAGAGAGAGAGAGGCAGAGACACAGGCAGAGGGAGAAGCAGGTTCCATGCACCGGGAGCCCAATGTGGGATTCGATCCCGGGTCTCCAGGATCATGCCCTGGGCCAAAGGCAGGCGCCAAGCCGCTGCACCACCCAGAGATCCCTCACTCTGATTTTTTAATTTCCTTCTACTAATTTGGGGCTTTGTTCTTTTTTTCCTTTTGTCATCCCTGTAAGCATAAGGTTATTTATTTGGGATTTTTTTTGTTTTTGTTTTTTGAATTTGGCATATATATTGTTTTAAAGTGTATATTTCCTGATGTAAGTACTGTTACATAGGCTTTTTGTTTTTTTGTTTTCTTTTCCACTTTCATTTGCTTGGAATATTTTTCCATGCCTTAATTTCCTGTATGTATACTTAGGTTTCAAGCGAGTCTTAGAGAAGATATGGATAGGTCTTTTTTTTTTTTTAATCCATTCAGTCTCCCTATATATTTTTATTAGAACATTTAATCTATTCACATGTAAAATAATTATCTGCAGATATGTACTGTGTACCTCCTGCCATTTTGTTGTTATTAGAGTCCTCTTCATTTCTTCTCCTGTTCTTGTCTGTGTGTGTGTGTGTTTGTGTGTTTATGTGTTTGAGTAATAATGTTGTTTAGTACAATGCTTGAATTCATTTTCTTAATTTTTTGTGTATCTGTTTTAGATTTTTGGTTCATGGTTACCATGAGGTTTAGATATCACTTTCTAAGTATATAGCAGTATCTATTAAGTTGATGTCACTTAAGTTCAAAAAAATTGGAAAAGTACTACTTTTTTATTCCCCACCCCACCCCTGAGTTGGATGTATATGATGTAATATTCTACATCTTTTTATTTTGTGATATCCTATTTTTTAATATAATGGATTTACTTCTTTTGTCTTTTAACATTCATATTAGCTTTGTGAGTGATTCATCAGCTACTTTCACTATATGTTTTTTTTTTTTTTTCACTTATGAAAAAGTTTTCTAATTATGGTCTTCTCTCTTTTCCACTAAAGAAGTTCCTTTAACATTTCTTGACAGGCTATTTTAGTGGTGATGAAATCCTTTACTTTTTCTTGTCTGGGAAACAATTTCTGTCTCCCTCCATTCTGGTTGATAACCTTGCTGGGTAGAGCATTCTTGGTCATAGGATTTTTTTTTTCTTTTCAGCACTTTGAATATATCATGTTACTCTCTCTGGCTTGCAAAGTTTCTGCTGAAAATTAGCTAAATAGACTTAGTCATTTTCCATGTCTATAACTAATTGCTTTATCCTTGGTGCTTCTAAGATTCTCTCTTTATAGTTACTTTTTGTAATTTTAATTTTTATGTATCTTAGTATGGACCTTCTTGGTTTCATCGTTTTGGGGGCCCTCTATTGTTCCTGGAACGGAATGTCTGTTTCCTTCCTCAGGTGGGGTCATGCAGCTATTTATGCAAATATTCTCTACCCCTTTCTTTCTGTTCTCCTGGCATGCCTAAATACAAATGTTAGTAGATTTGCTTTTGTTCTAGAGATTTTTTACCTACCCTTATTTAATGTTTTTAATATTAACAAATTATCTCTATCCTCATTTTTTCTCTTTTTTGCTGGTCAGCTTTCATTATTCTGTCCTTTAGATTGTTGATTCATTCATCTGCATCTTCTAATCTGCTGGGTTCATTTCAGTTATTGTATTCTTCATGTGATTTTTTTAGAATATATTTTCTCACTTTCTCTTCAAGTTCTCCCTGAGTTTATCCATTCCTCTCAACTTCTGTTAGGCATATTTATGACCATTACTTTGAACTCTTTATCAGATAGATTGCTTATCTCCTCTCATTTAGTTCTTCTTTTGGACGTTTTAACTTATTCTTTCATCTAGAACATACTGCTTTGTCTTCTCATTTTGTTTCACTATCTGTGTTTATTTCTATGATTAAGCAGAACAGCTACTTCTCTGGTATTTGAAGGAATAGTATTTTGTAGGAACATCTCCTGTGTAGACTGTGCAAGTTTGACATCTTTGGCTGGTTGGCTGGCTGGAGTTGTGTTAGGTATTGGCCACTGGTTGTTGGGCATTTCATGCTGGGGCTATCCTGGTGGAATGGCTGGCATTTATGCAGGTGTGGGCTGGTTGTCCGGGGGTGCTCTGCTCAGCAGGTACCCTGGTGGGTCATTTGGTGATGAGCTGGGTGCAAGTTGTGTTCCTTCAGTGCCCTGGAGAGTAATTTGGAGCTGGAATATGTGTAGCCCTATGTCACCTTGGTGAGATGGCTGAAGCTGTAATAGGCTAGCATTGTTTGGGTATGTCCTGGTAAATGCCATCCTAGGGTCACTTCAGGGGAACAGCTTTAGTTGAGCAAGTGTGTGTGTGTGGAGGGGCTGTCATGTGAGATGCACTGGGACTAGATGGGCTATGGCCTGGGGCCCTCTAAGGTGGCAGGCCACCTAGGGTAGCCAGACCCTGCCCCTGTCTGGCCCATCAAAGTAGAGGGCAACATTAACATTGGCACTTGCTAGCATCTCTGCACAGCTATTCCAGTAGCTCTCCTGTTATTTGCAAGATGCTCTAGGACTGGTCCCTTTATATTCTACTTGATCTTTTAGAACACAGCATTTTGTGATTCTTTGGGGTTGGTGTGGTCTAGGGCCCAAGGACTCACTGAAGTAGCAGACTGGTTAGGACACCCATACCTTGCTCCTCTCTGTGCTATCAAGGTAGGAGACAAAAGTACTTGATAGCCCCTCTGGTTCCGGAGAGTCTTCCATTAGCGCTGCCCCCCCTAACCATTTGGTTGAAGGTTAGTTCTTTTTTTATCTAGACACTCTAATAAACTATGGCTTTTTTTCCCCTGTGCCTCAGGGGCAAAGTGGTCCTTCAGTAGTCTTTTTCCTAACTGTAATTTGTAGCATCAGGGATGGGGTTCCTGTCATTAGAATATCTTTATCTCTCCTGCCTTTCTCTCTGTGGTCCCTCTATGCTTTTGTTGTGCAGGAGCTGTTGCATCAACTTTCAATTCACTGAATTTTTAATATTTTCCAATTTTTCTTGTGATTTATTTTTTGATCAATAGGCTATTTATAAAATCCACATTGTTTTGTTAAGACAAGGGTGACAATCAATAAGTGGAGATAGAATTCAGCTTTTATTTTTACCATTTTATTTTTACCAAAATTGCCCCAATATACAATTTTCTTCAGAGAATGAAATCTGTGAGTTTCACCCTTCTTAAGAAAACTGACCTCATTTATTCTCAAATGACATGCCTGTCTATATAAAATCTTACTCTGTGATTTCATTGGAGATTTCCATTCCAAAGAAGAAATGATCAATGTTTTAAAAATAATTTAGTATCTTGGCAATACCATTTTATAGCTAGTATCTTAGGGGAAAAAAATCGCTCAGGTTTACTTTCTTGTCTGACTTCCATCTAATCACTAATATTGCTACATTAGGCATTTCTATCTATGAAAAGGAAACTATAGATGAAAATACTATAAATGAAAACATACATTTGAAAATGCCATTTTTTTAAGTATACAAATATCTGTTTTGCCAGGGGAAATATCTTAAATTCATTTTGTACTTCAGTTTATCCATGTCTTTTCTAGGTACACTCTCTATTTCAGAAAGTTGTGTTGAAACAATCATGAAGAAAGCACATTGAAAGAAACTCTTAAACTCTCTACCAAGATCATCCAAACTTTATTGAAATTGACTGTTTTTTCTTCTGAATTAAATATTTACTGCAAGAAATTAAGAGAACGTCAAAGTTGCCATATGTTTGTTTTTCACAAATTATCAACAGAAAACTTGTTCCTGGACTGTTGATAATTTGTCAGCAATTATTAATAGGTATTGACACTGACAAAGTTCCCACTGGGGTTTAGTCTTCAAAATAGTTGAGGATTCAAAACTTATCAGCAAGCAGCTGCTGCTATCATCAAGTGCACATTGCAGTTCTATTTTATAAGGAAGTATTTATTTTAAATAGAAATTTTTGAAAAATGGTGATTGTTTTATATCATAAATTTATTTTCAAATTTCAAGAGTACCAATCAGAATATATGCAGTTGGTAATAACCTTAGTAAAACAAAAACACAATCAAAATCTTAATTTTTAAAATAAATCCTTATTAAAAATAAATCCTTATTTCTATCAATGTTTCACATAAATATACTCTACAAGGTTAAATAACTTTAGAAAAAAATACAAAAATAAGCAGTGCCCAGTTTCAATTATTTTAACAACTCTCTTTGGGTCAGTTGGTGATTTGTTATTCTTGGCTGGGTCCACTTATTTGTCTCAGGGGTCAACTAGTTTATTTGTTTATGTAGGCTGCCCATACATGCAATGACTAGAGAAGCTGCTATATTTCACATGTCTCACATACTCCAGTAAACAAGTCTGGCCATATTCCTATGGTGTTGATAAAAGTACTAGAGAGAGAGGAGGGGTGGGAAACAATTACATAAGCACATTTCAAGCTTACATTATGTCTCATAACATCCAATCTGTCAAAGTAAATTACATGACCAAAAACAGAGTCAACCATGGGCAAATTATAGTTTTATGGCAAAGGACATAGACAGAGGGAGGGATTAAATATAGAAATCAATGGCACCACCTACTATGCTATCTATAGGCCTTTAAATTAAATATTTTACCTACTTACACATTTCTTATATTTGTGTATATGTGGTAAGTTATATCAGAAAATTTATAGTTAAGTTGAGATTACTAGGTTAAATAATATTGTTTCTATATGTATTGGTATATATATATATATATAATCAAATATATATCAAATCAAATATATAATATATCAATCAAATCAAATATATATAATCAAAATAAAGACGTAAGAAATTGTATGTAAGAGAAGATTATGCACTTTAAAAATGCACAGAAAATATTGATTATCAAGGAAAAATCTGCATGTGTTGTGGATGGTAGGTCAAAGTCTCAACTTTGGCTACTTGATGAGCCATATAACACTGGAGGCTTGGATTTTAAGCTTTGATTTAGAATCCCCAGAGGTGGGGCACAGAGCAACAGCAGCACAGCCTGATGACAATGGTTCAAAGCTGGGATTACTTAGGACTCAGGGGGCAGTCATAGAACAGCAGGAGCTTGACCCATTTGATGTCACATGAAAGCCCCAATTTAGGACCTAGAGGACATGGTGCAGTGCAGCAGCAGTATGGCTCTAGGAACGGCAGGTTAAAGCCATTACCTGGGTGTGGGGGCAGAGCACAGAGCAGCCATAGTTCTGGTCTTTTGCAGATGACAAGGCTCTATGGTGCCTGACACTAGAGAGCTGGCCCAGCGGTAACTGGGGCCTCAGGGATCAAGTTCACTACAGCAACTATTCTAGCCCTACCTAGGAGCACCACCACAGAAAACCCAGGCGGCTCGGTTAGTTGGGTTCAGCTTTAGTGAAGATTGGGATACAGGTCACCAGTAGCAAAACTTGCAAATGTCTACGGAAGCAAGGTTTGCTGAGCTTCTCCTTTTTTTTTTCTTCATGGGCTAAAATCCCTCTGAGGGGAGCCCCTTTGGGGCCAAGCTTCTCTGGACTGGGGGGTAGGGTGACACAGGTAAAATGCTTTGTATTTTTTTCTTCCCAGCCATCCTTGGTTTTTGAATTCCACAGGGTTTCTGCAGCTCATTCAGTGTAGTCCAGAGTTTTCCCAGAAGTATTTTCATCGGTTTGTAGTTGTTCAATTTTGTCAGAAAGAAAAGTGTTAGGACCTCCTAGTCCTTTATCTTGTTGATGTCACCCACCAAAACCAAGGTTTAATATGATAGTCTTTGATTAGAATTGTGTTTTCTGAGGATAAAATTTTCTGCTCTTACACTTATTGGAATGAGCTGTGCTCTGCACATGTATGAGCATTTCAGTGATCAATGCTAAGAGCCCATACATACCAAGGTAATATGGAACAAAATCTGGGCCAATTTGAAAAGATTCAAGTTTCTATAGTAATTATTTTGTTGGAATCTGTCCATGCAACTTCTCCCTGAAAACAATTAAATGTTACTTATTCATGTATAGAGAACATTGAGCACACCACCTCCTTTAATAGATATTTTATAAATCATTGCAGGAAGGAAGGCAGGGAGGGAGGGAAGGAGGGACAAAGGAAAGAAGGAAGGAAGGAAGGAAGGAAGGAAGGAAGGAAGGAAGGAAGGAAGGCAAGCTATTAACATGCAGTAAAAATATACAAGGATTCAAGAAAAAAATGGTCCTGAATTTGGATCCTTGCTAAACAAAATACATATTTTCTGAGCCTAGGGAAACTATTTGATTTTCTAAACTTAGCTAGCAATCTTTACAATCTGAACAAAATTTCCCAAGTTGTTGAAAGAATTAAATGCTTTATCAAAAAAAATGCTTTATCACATGTAAAATTCTCATATCAATGCTACATCCAATGTACTCAAGGAAAAATAAGTATTAACTTTTCTGTCTCTGAGAAGAATTTTATATTAAGAAGAGCACAATGTCAGGTTGTTACTAAGTGTGAAAACTGGAGTTTTGTATGCTGGCTTTCTGGACAGAGGCTGAGCTCTTAGCAACCACACTTTACCACACTCCCTTTACAGAGTAGACTAGAAAATCACTGTGAATTCTATAGAGGAGCCAGGTCTGTCTCACACTTGTCCTGCCTTGTACATCCTGCCAATTTCAGCACTGTGTAAATGTTGCCTCCTCTCAAAATCTGCAAAAATATTTTTTTCTCCCCCCCTCAATATCTTATTTTAATAGAATTAATCCCCATGTGTTTTTAGGACCTTGTCATCTGTATATTTCATTGTAATTATTTATATATCTCTTTCAATCTTTTTATTACTAGCACATGACATATTATCTAAAACATAGTAAGTACTCAATTTTGCATTGAACAAATAATAACTTATGCAAGTGATATTTCTATTGAAAACTATGACTATTGATCATCAAAATACAAAATTCATACTTGTGATGAATAAAGACACATATGCTGTGAAATAATATAAATTTACTCAATATAGAAACAAAAGCAAATGAGATCATAAAATCATCCCATAAATAGACAAGGGCCATTTTCTGTCATTGATGGTTCATGATGAAACATGGTTTGTTTAATATAATTTGTGTTTCCCAAATACCATTGACTAGCATACAGATAAATAAGAGTATTGAAGTTGACTTTAAAGTTATTTAGAAAAATTAAAAAAATAAAAAAAAATAAAGTTATTTAGTCTCTGGATTTTCAGAAAAAAATATATGGGTTGGAAATAGCAAACAAACAAAAAAACCAAGCCACTTGAAAATTTTAAGACATACAGTTAAGTATAAGGTTAAGTTTTCTTCTCTGCACATATTAATGCTTCTCAGAAGACAGACATCATTCCATAAATATTTATTATCCCAAGTGATCAAAGTTTATAACCATTAGTGCCTCATATTAGAGAGTAGAAGTGTCAGGAGAAGAGCATTCAGTTTTAGTTTGCGTTACTTTGTGAGAACTAGAAGTAAAGTGGTGTGTCACTTACAGAAGTGTTCCCACAGTATTTCCCTACATTCCTTTACCTCAATCAACTTGTATGAGAACACAGAAAAATTCTAATAAGAATGTGAATAGTAAGACTATTTTAATCTCCAAAACTGGTCAGTGTTGAAACCACTCCCGCTTTCAAATCCCTTTTCAAACACGGATTTCTTTACAGGACCAAGTTAGGCAGTTGATTTGGGGAGTGTCATTATTATCTTCATTAAAGGTAATAGAAATGAATTTCAGGCATTTTAAATATATGCCTAAAGACCTCAGAATGGACAAACATTTTATAGATGCCACAAGTTAGTATTTTTCATCCCTTAAAATAACTAGCGGGTAACTTACTCAAGTTTTCTTTTGATTATCAAATGCATTTTTACTGTGATTTTATTCGGTCTCATGACTTTAAAAATGTCCCACAAAAGACTTTAAGAAAGTTGCTTTATTTGGTTTAGTGTCAATTAGATATTTTTGAGATTATTTTCTTTCCTAGTTTATTCATTGTAGACGTTATTTATTTTCCTTAGAAAGTTTAGCCCCAGGGTTTCATGACAATGCTATTATATTATAGAATATAAATAGAACTTCAGTCTCCCTTTCCCCCCAACCCCTATAAATTCATTTCTAATGACTGAAGAGCATGCAGAGGCACTCAAATATATATCAGTTTTTTTCAAAGTCCTTATTTTCAGCAAGAAAAAAGAACTCTAAATCGGAACCCATTACTTATAGTTCATTTATTTACTGGTCTAGAAAAGCGAATAACCTCATTATAGCTCAGCTTTGTCTTGCACATATAAGAAATCTTTCATCATTATGATGTAGCAGTTATCTTGAGTAAAAAATGAAATTATTCTTTTAGCAGACTGTCTTCCTCTCTACTTATTAAGTTGTGTTAAAAGTACATTTCTTACAGAAAATGCCAATGTCTGGTTAGATTTTCAACATACTACATTGAACTGACTGCATACATTAAATTGAGTTTTCCAAGTAATATTTTTTCTCATCTCATTTTTTTCCTCTTTAATTTCAGAAAATACTAAGAACATGTGCCATGTTATTTGCATTTTTGAAGTTTCATCTTATAAGTTCTATTAGGCCAGAAACTGGACTCAGTGAATATGATCTTCAAATTATTATAATTCAAGAATTATATTTATTATTATGTGAGTGAACATACAAAATGTTTTAAAATGATATATACTAAAACAAATTCCATATAGAAAAAAGGTAGTAGTAAGAGACCATCATATTTTATTTTTATATAGACTGCTGAAAAATTCTGTTTGATAGCAAAATATCTTCCTTTGGAATGAAATACATATTGATGAAAATATACTGTGAGTAATTTAATAAGGCCAATACTTAGCTACTCAGTACAGAAAGTGAAGTAAGAAAGAAAGACAAAAGAGTAAACCTAATGTATCCAAAGCAATTAATGATAGTTATATACTCACGGGACAGAAAAGCATGGCTTGCTCATAACCCACTGACAGTAACCTAGGATGCCTCCTTAGATTTACCCCATCTTACAAAAAATATATTTAATTGATTAAAGTCTATTAACTATAGATGTCATTTGAAAAGTTAAAAATAAATAAATTTGGTATATAGAATTGTTTCTCTAATAGTTGTACTGATTTTTGCAATGCCTTTAGCAGTAGAGATATCATGGTGTAAAATCAAGGTACATAGTAGTCTTTAAACTCAGACATCTATAGAAATCACAACAAAAGCTGTGTTATGTTGAAAGTAATAGTAATTAATTACATACTTAACTCACCTACTTGCAGAGTTTTCGAATAGTTGTTTTTTTTTTTCTTTCTTTCCTACAGTTTCAAGACAGCTATCTTAAATGTTCATTACGGAACATAACAGTAAAAGGAGAGGGAATAGCAAAGTAAATCATCATGGGGTGTTCTTATTTTCTCTGCCTATGCAAACTTCTTTCTCTTCACAAATGTATACATTTTCAAAGATTATTTATGCACTTATTATTTGAGAGAGAGTAAGCAGGAGAGAACACGAGTGGTGGGTGGGGAGTGGGCAGAGGGTTTAGGGAGATGCAGACTCCCTGCTGAGCAGAGAGCCCAATGCCTAAATCCACAATTGCAACCCCTGGATGTTTGAGTTTAAATATATTTAAGGGCAATTTAAGGAAGAGATGTCACTCCCGGCCACTCTCTAGAAGAGTTTGTTGTTGCTGCTGTTGTCTTTGTTGTCGTTGTTTTAAATCTTGTAATCAAATCACAGAAACATGCAAATGGATGTCAGGGGCTTGGAGAAAATGGTGGAGAAGGGAATGGCATATTCCTTTTGGACATACAGTCTTCTTACCACTCTTATTGGCTAGAAAAACACACAGACACACACACACACACACGCAAAGATGTCTTTAAAAATATCTTAATCAGTTAATTTCACAAAATGTCCTTTTTATTTATTCATGGAATCAGTATATAAATTTATATATATGTTTTATATGTCGAAAAGACATATGTTTAAATAAGTATAGCATACAAACACATTTCTATCATAAAAACCCTTTCCTATGGTTTAATTTACAGCTTTGCTCTTGCAGATAAAAAAAATCATGCATTTATAATCACTGCCATTTTAGAGTCCCTGAAATAAGACAGTTAATATAAATCAGTCTCCCCTTTATTTTATAGATACTAAATACTGTAGGTATTTGTGCAATGTGATCACTTTACCTATTTTATATTTCTTAATATATCTCCTGGATCATTTACTATTCTCCTAATTTCAGAACAGAATATATTATGAAATAATTCACCTGCTATCAGTTTATCAAATTACATAATCTACTATTTTTTTAAATTTTTATTTATTTATGATAGTCACACAGAGAGAGGCAGAGACACAGGCAGAGGGAGAAGCAGGCTCCATGCACCGGGAGCCCAATGTGGGATTCGATCCGGGGTCTCCAGGATCGCGCCCTGGGCCAAAGGCAGGCGCCAAACCGCTGCGCCACCCAGGGATCCCCATAATCTACTATTTAACCAATAAAGTAAAACTACAAATTTATAAGTTCCTCCTTGTGAACTGATGTTTCTTTTTTCTCAAAACTATGCATAAAATAATTATCAAATATATCTACTGAACTAATTATAATAAATATTAAAATAAATCAAAATAAGAAACATCATCCAGAGCATGTAGTTAGGTTTGATTTTGATTCACTAGTATTTAGTTCTTTGAAATTGGTTCTTACATGTTTATTTCTTTTTTTAACAATTTCATAATTGCTTATTATATGCCAGTGTGTTTCTAATCACTTTATAAGTATCACCACATTTAATGCTAATAACAACCTTTTGAGATAGGTATTGTCATCGACTCTATTTTACAAAAGAGAAAAATGATGTGCAGATAAATTAGTAAGTTATCCAAGACATTAGAATGGTTACTGACCAAAGTGGATGACCAAACTAGGTTCTTTTCTTAAGATTTTATTTATTTATTCATCAGAGACACACAGAGAAAAACAGAGACATAGACAGAGGGAGAAGCAGGCTCCCAGCAGGGACCTGATATGGGACTCATCCAGGACCCCGGGATCATGACCTGAACCATCCAGGCATCCCACAAATTAGGTTCTATAAGAGTCTACAATGTACAATAAACTTAGTGGGATTTGAGAAAAATACTTCTTTTTTTTTGAATGTCATATAAACTGATCACATTTTATGCTGACAAACAAGAGAAGGCAGCCTTACACCATTATTCTGTGCTCTATTTCTATTTCTATAAAATTGGCTTTTTTCTCTTTTTAATTTTTTTTTTTTTAGATTTTGCATACAAGTGATACCAGACACTCTTTATCTTTCTTTGTCTTACTGCATTTGGTATAATGACCCCCAGTTTCATCCATCTTATTACAAATGGCAAAATTTCTTTCTTTCTAATGGCTGATTACTAATCCATTGTCTATGTGTATGTGTGTATAAAGTAACATTTTCTACAGTCATTTGTTGATGAACACTTAGGTTGCTTCCATGACTTAACTCTTGTGAATAATGCTGCAAAAAATATGAGGGTGCAGATACCTTTTTGATATACTGATTTCTGCTTCTTTTAGTTATATACTTAGAAGTAGGATTTTTGAGCCATATTATAATTCCATTTTAAAATTTTTGAACAACTGTCATCAATGATGGTTAGTGATGCTGAGCATCTTTTTGAGTACCTGTTGGCCATCAACATCTTTTTTGGAGCGGGGGGGGACATGAATTCATATCATCTGGCATTTTTTAATTGCATAATATTTGTTGTGCTATTGAGTTGTAATAGTTTCTTATGTATTTCAGATATTAACCCCTTATCAAATATATGGTTTATAAGTATTTTATCCCATATCTTAGGTTGCTTTCTCAGCTTGTTCATTGTTTCGTTTGTTGTGAAGATTTTTAATTTAATGTAGTCACACTTGTGTTTTTTTGCTCTTGTGGTTTGTGGGTTTGAGTCATATCCAAAAAATTTTGCTAAATCTAACGTCAAGGAGGTTTTCCCCTGTTTTCTTGTATAAGTTTTATAGCTTCAAATATTAAGTTTTAAAATCCATTTTGAATTAATTTTTGTGAGTGACACAAGGTAGGGGATTGTTTTCATTCTCTTGCATGTGAATGTTGAGTTTTCCCAGCACTATTTCTTTTAAAGACTATCTTTCCCCCATTGTGTGTTCCTGGCATCCTTGTCAAATATCAGTTAAATGCATAGGCAGGAGATTATTTCTGGATTCTCAATTCTGTTCCAAAGGTCTATGTGCCTGTTTTTATGCCTGTGACATATAGTTTTGCGATATAGTTTGCGATCAGGACATGTGATGCCTCCAGCTTTATTCTCAAGATTGCTGTGGAGGAGCTATTTTGGAATATTTTGTGGTTTCTTACAAGTTTTAGGATTTTTTTTTTATATCTGTGAAAAATGCCACTGGAATTTTAATAGAGATTACATTGAATCTATAGATTACTTTGGATAGAAATGACTTTTTAAATGATATTATTTCAATTCAAGAAGATGGGACTTTATTTTTTCATTTGTGTCTTCTTCAGTTTCTTCCATCAGTGTCATAGTTTTCAGTGTACAGATCTCTTACCTCTTTGGTTAAATTATTCTGAGGTATTTTATCCCTTTTGATGCTATTGTAAATCGAATAAACTTCTTAATTTCTCTTCATTATTAGTGTATGAAATATAACTGTTTTTATTGTTGATTTTGTATTCTGCAACTTTACTGAATTCATTTATTAGTTCTAACAATTTTTTTGAGGAGGCTTCAGAATTTTCCACATGTAAGATTATGTCTTCCACAAATAGATACAGCTTTACTTTTTCCTTTCTGGTTTGGATGCCTTCTATTCCCTTTTCTTGACTAAATACTGTAGCTAGGACTTCCAGTAGTACGTTAAATAAGAGTTTGAGTGGGCATCCTTGCCTTGTTCCTGACCTTGGAGGAAAATCTTCTGACTTTTCATCTTTGAGTATGAGGTTAGCTGTGGGCTTGTCATAGATGGTCTTCATTTTGTCGAGATACATTCCCGCTCCAGTTTTTTGAGATTTTTTTTTTTTATTATGAAAGGCTTGAATTTTGGCAAATACTTTTTTTGCAACTGTTGAGATGATTATTTGAGTTTAATTCTTCATTTTATTAATGCAGTGTATCAGATTTATTGATTTGCAGATGTTGCATGGCTGGGATAAGTCCTACTTGATTGTGGTGTATGATCCTTTTAATGCACTCGAATCCAGTGCTAATATCTTATTGAGGGTTGATTATATTTTTAATGCATTTTATATAATGTCCCAAAATAAGGCTCTTTTTGCTGATAGTAAAAATGCTGTAGAGTATGTCACATAAAATAAATTAGTATTTCATGAGTAAAGAATTAAATGATCTCAGTCTAGTCAAAACACCAACAAATAGTATAATATAATTACTATCAACAAAATGAAATAGTGTTTGTGCTGAAAATCCTAATCCAAAATGATTTGTGACAGAGTAAAGAATGGTTTTCTTTTCTCCTAATTTATAATTTAGTCTAGCAAAAACTTATGTATATTTTTATTCATAGCATTTATCAAGGCTAATGTATTAGCTTAAATTTTTTAGGTAAGGTTTCTTAAATCAGAGTGTGAGTGTGATTATGATCTTGTTTAAAATCTCACTTATTGGGATATCTGGTGGCTCAGTGGTTGAGCATCTGCCTTTGGCTCAACACGTGATCCCAAGGTCCTGGGATCGAGTCCCACGTTGGGCTCCCTGCATGGAGCCTGCTTCTCCCTCTGCCTGTGTCTCTGCCTCTCTCTCTGTGTCTCTCATGAACAAATAAATAAAATATTTTTAAAAAACTCATTTATTTTTTCTAATTAATTTAGTGTTAGCATGTTTATAGTGAAAAGGACGTTGCTGTTGACTATTGATATCCACCTCAGCCTGCTTGCTATTTGTCCATAACCAAATATAACATTCATAGACTTTTACCATGGAAATAACATTTATCTCCAGACTTCTTACATATTGAAATATTATGCATTTGATATTTAATACTAGGTTTTTAAAATCTTTCTCACTTTGTCCAAATATTTGGGTATTAAACACTGTTGTATTATTTATAATCAAACTTATTGATTTTGGTATTTTGTGAAATCTGAACAAACACTTAATACAATTTTCTTCCCTTCCAGTCTCACTTTTGCAGATTAAGATGCTATGTACAGAGATTTTAAGTTATAAATCAAATGGGTCATAGTGGTTCATTCATCAACAAAATGTATTAATTGCCTAATAATGTGTTCAACACTCTTCTAGGTGAAGATACAAAAGTGATCAAGATAAGACAAAACTCTAAACATTTTTTAGACTTTAAAGGGGCAAAGACTAAAAATGAATAACTAGAGCAAGATTATTTCATATAGCAATAAATAAAAAGAAGTTAAGGACATCCAGAAAGTGATGTCATTGTTTAGGTAAAAAAATAAGTGTCGATGTCATTTTTTTTTCTTTTTGATGTAAAATAATAATGTTTGCTGCATGACAAGAACACAAGATTTGAAGTGATTGCATTCAAATCTGCAGCTGAGACCAGATTCTTTACTTCAGCCATCTGGATTGAGTGGACATTCAAAAAATCATTATTGTAATATAAAAAAATTTCATTTCCATGTGACATCACCTACTTGCATATTTATTATATGTTATTTCAAAATATCAACTAAATTTCCAGGTAGTTTCGTTATGATTGCCTGACCCATATTTCAGAATAGTCCAAGAACATCCAAAACTGATTATACATCAACTGATTATACATACATAAATCCAAAACTGATTATCTTGGCAAATTATGTTAATAACTGATGATCTATCTCCTTGCTTTTGATTTATCATAGACCACCTGATGTATTTTAATAGAGTATTTATTTTTTCAACTACAAAATTTTTGTTCAAATGAAACTTTACGTACATTTCCAATATATGAAACAAATTGAACTGGAGCTGGTCTGTGAGTAATCCATTCTGCTTGCCCTCTTTTCTCCATCTACTCAGTAAAGCTCAAGAAGTCTTTTTTTTTGCTTTTAAATTTCTCCCCACCTTTATTAATAGACTATGCTTTGTGCTATGTAGCCTGTAGCCTAAAAATACTTTAATCCAATGAGATATCTTTTAGATTGCAGAGAATGGTTTTCATAGACTTTATAAAAAGCATTGAACTGTTCTGATTATGGGTAAAGAAGGAAGTATTAATACTTTTGAGGTGAAATTATTAAAAATAATTAAGCTCTATTTTACTTTAGTATTTATTCATAATAACATTGAGCAATATCAATATCTTATTCACTCTAGGAAGTTCAGTGCATGCTTCTTAGAATATACTGTGTCAATGATTGGCTTTGGGCAGGGTGTAATGAACTGGAAAATCCATAAATTCCTTTCACATTATGCTATAATACATCATTTTCCTTTTTTATAGAACAAGTGAGGCTTAATATTGTCATTTTTATTATTATGTTTGTTTCCATAACCGAGATATTACACAAAATATTAATTGAATTTTATGAAATATTCCTGAATTACTATTTTAAATGAAGCATGGTGCTACTGCTGAAATGTAATTTGAGCTCACATTTTACTCATTACTGTATTTTGAAACATAATATCTTCAGATTAAAGTAACACTATTTTGTCATAGATGGATGGAAAGTTATATCCTTATTATTATTTTGTGAATAATGACACAGATCCATTTTGCAATTACAAAAAAAAAAACACTTTTGAGGCTTCCTGTAAGAACCTCGAAATCCCTGTTTATGGGACCAATGATTTATTTTGAAATTGCTCCAGCTTTAGAGTAAATTGTTTATCCTACTAAACATCTTTAAAAGTGTGTTATTTTTCCTAGACATGATTCATTGCCTTCTCCTGCATTTTTTTCCTCAATTACTTCAGTGTTAATTGCTTCCTACAATTAGCATCAGCCTCAGGAACTAGTTACTGCTAAGCAGCATACGTAGAATAAGTATCCTCAACCAGCTCCACAGACTTGTGGTTCATTGGTCTTTATCTCTCTTGTACTTCCATTGATCTTGATATTTAGGCTACATTAGATCTATTAATAAACAAGCATCAAATATATGTTTCTGATATGTTTCATGACCTGAGCTGAAATCAAGAGTTGGATGCTTAACCCACTGAGTAACCCAGGCTCCCCTACAAAAATATTTTTGAATTAGTATTTAGGAAAATGATCAATGAGACTTAGTGATAGAACAGGAGCTAGATTCAATACACCGCACTATTTGTTAAGTGTCTAAAACAAAACAGACTTTCAATCTTCATGTTATATTTTCTGTTTGTATAAAATATGTTTGCATGTTTTTTTTTAATTTTTGTTTTAATTAACTCAAAACTTTTTTCAAATATCTGGATTAACACTTTTGTTCGTTAAATTATACTTTACAAAATAAAATTACAATGCTATTAATGCTTTTATACAAATAAATGAACTCTGAGGCTTAGGTCTGAGGTTGCCAAGGAAACATATCAACTATCAAGCAATACTCAATGCACTTCCCAGGTCAAATCATTTCATCTTCCCTGGGTTTTTTTCTCACAACACGTTACAGCTTTAAAAATAATTTGTTAACCTAAATAAGAACAAATGTCTCAATTCCATATCACATTTGTGGTACTCTTTTGAACCTTGTAAATTCCTGTATCTCTTAAGTTTTAATATTTAGAAAAGTATCCACCATTAAGATATTAGCCTGGTAAAATGTGAATATTATATTATAATGGTTTATTTTGCTTATTGTTTGTATATTAATTTTTTAAATGTTATGTTTTTAAATTTTATGATCTTTATATAGTATATGCCAAAGTACAAAGGGTTAATGTATAAATGTATACATTTTAAGAATTATCACCAGAAAAAATTAATATATGTATATCTCTAGGATTAAGAAGATGTTTTCCACATTCTTTTCCTTAAGGAACTAATAGTACAATCACTAGACGGGGGAAAATAATATAACCCGGAACATCAGATGATCAGTTATTACTGAAGGATGCTTTCTCTAAGGAGGCAACTGAGAAGGAGTGGAAGTAATCTTGAGGGGAATATAACTGATAACACAAATATTCTTTTCTGAAATTATAACCCTTGTAAAAATGACCATTATGGTTCATTATTTTTTTAGAAAGAATTTGTTATTCAAATCTTAATAATTTATGTATTTCTAATTCATAAGCTCACATTTTATATTATTCCTACTTTCTTTTTATGAGGCTCTTTTGGAGTTCTTAAATTTAGATAAAATGTGATATTGAACTTCTTATTTTGAAAATAAAAACACACTATATAGGGGCAGCCCCGTGGCTCAGCGGTTTAGCACCGCCTTCAGCCCAGGGCCTGATCCTGGAGACCCAGGATCGAGTCCCATGTCAGGCTCCCTACATGGAGCCTGCTTCTCCCTCTTCCTGTGTCTCTGACTCTCTTTCTGTCTCTCTCTCTCTCCCCCTCTCTGTGTCTCTCATGAATAAATAAATATAATTAAAAAAAAAAACACTACATATAAAAATAAAAGTAAAATAAGCTATGCATACTTATGTTGACTCTAATGTTATATATATATATAACAGTAATTCCTCTTTCTCACCATGTAAAATATTTTTAAATGAAACAGGAAAAACAACAGAGATAGGAAAGTAACATCAATGTAAATGGGGGGCAAGGGACAAGGTGAACAATAAATATAGAAATAAAAACATATTTAAGGTTTTTTTTTAAACTCTTTGAAATGAAAAACAAAAACAAAAACTCTCTGAAAGTCTTTTGTAATATTTTTAAAGGCAGGCTTTATATTTAGCTCCAAGATGATATTACAAATCTGATCATAGGTTAAGAAAGGAAATAGTTTGGTTTTGCCCTCAATATTTTGAAATTGAAGATAATTTCTTCTCTGTAATTATATCTATCTTTTAAATAACATCTAAAAATTGGACTAGTTGATAGCTACAGAAAGATAAATGTTTACTGAGATTCCCAAAAGTACTTTTGAGAAGAGTAGATAAATATCCAAATTGTTTGAAATGTCTTTCCATTTTTTCCCTAAACTTGTCTGTGCTATCTTGAGGGGGGATTAGGACAAAACTGTCTGCATTAACTCTCTGGGCACCTCATTTCCATACTACAGTTTCTTGTTCTATATCTAGGTTCAGGTATGGAAGAGTCAAAACAATTGAGGTGGGACAGGGGGCAAGCAGAGTTTTGAAATGAGGAAAACCGTAGCACTCCCTTATTCGTGGTTTTGCCTTCCACAGCTTCAGTGACTGCCAGTCAGCAATGGTCCAGAATCATCAGGTCAGTAGTAGCCTAATGCTAATATCTATGTCACTCCTTTCACTCCATTTCATCACATACGCATTGTATCTCAAATAATCACAAGAAAAAGGGTGATAAAAAAGGGTATTTGTTGTTAAGCTCTCAACTATTCCTCATTTATAAATTAAATTTTATGATAGGTTTGTGTGTATAGAGAAAAAACATAGTGTATATAGAACTCTTACTATTCAAGTTTCAGGCAGCAACTGGGGGTCTTTGAACATGATCCTCATGGATAAGGAGAGACTACTGTATTTCTGTGAAAGGTAGGGTAGCATTTGCCCTTCAGATGAGTTACATGAAAATGGTAACCTTATTATAAGATGCATCACCGGAGTCACTACGATTAAAACCAGAATTTAAGGTTTATTCCAATTTTCTAACACAAGCACAATGTTACGATCCAAGCAACAGTCTCTCTGAATCCTGGAGATTACTAAAATGATTGCTTTTATAACATAATTTTCTGTGTGCTCTGCTCCATACCAAAAGTGCTCAGGGTTTTCTTTTTAAGTAGCTATTGAAATATTATATTAGGTTTTAAATAGTATGTTAACAAAACATCTTGATAAAAAATCGGATACAACAAGTTTTTATATTTTATTTAAAAGAACTTTTATTCATTCTAGATAAAATTTTCCACATAGTACAATTTATATATATTTGGGTATATAGATACGTATACACACATACACATATAAAGGGCCGAGTGAACTGTATAACACTTGAATATAAATGTTTGTTTTGTCATTTGAATTTATAAAAATCTTTTGATATATTTTTAAAGATTTTATTTATTTATTCATGAGAGATACAGAGAGAGGTAGAGGCAGAGGGAGAAGCCGGCTCCCTGTGGGGAGCTCAATGCAGGACTCCATCCCAGGACCCCGGGATCATGACCCGAGCTGAAAGCAGATGCTCGACCACTGAGCCACCCTGGCGCCCAATCTTTGATACGTTATTATTATGTGTTTTTATTTTTGGATTTTTGCAAGCTCTGGAGAAAGGGGAAAAAGCATTTATTCTTAAACATAAAGACTCAAGGAAAACCCCTAAATATCCTGTCACATGTTCTAAAACTAGCTTCCTTCCTCTTGTAGATTAATCAATACCCTCATTTGAAATGTTGTATTACCACTAATTCTCATCTTTGCTTTCCTCATCTTTGATGGATCCTTTCTTGCTTTAGAAACATCCTCAGGAATTTATTGGAAAAAAATAAACTGTTAAAAGACATGGTACTATCTGTTTTAAAGTTCACTATATTCAAGAGAAAAATTATTAATGTATTTTGCCACTATCCTTTCCTTGTAATGGTGACACCGACTGTATTGGACATAATTATGGAAACATATAATTTATCTGAGATATATATTTTTGAAGGACCTATATAGATTTTTTATTCTTTCATAGAACAGAATCTCAGCTAATAAATTTGCGTATTCTTATTTCCATATCAGCATCTTGATAAATAAAATATCAGGTTCCATGAAAAAAATAATTTTTATCTTAGTTCATTATACATTCTTAATAATTAAAATTGAGTAGAATCACGAAATTTAATCAGAAACCTACAAGTTCATTCAGCCTTAACACATTCTTTTTCCTTTCCTTTTCCCAGTACACTAGAACAGTCAGATCAGCTATCAATTTCTGAAATGCACTTTTCCTGTGGGATCAGATGTCTTAGCAAGTATGTCCAATCTGTCAGCAACTTGAACCTGTTGATATTAAAATCTATATTCCCCAGTTCATTGGTACTTCTTCAAGCATCCTGTTATGTGTGACCTTGCCCTGACATGTGTTATGTCACAAATCCTAGACTCTCCTAAAACAATCTGGAAGAAAAGGTATTTAAATGTGGGGAATACTATATATATTATATACAGTATAGAAAAAGAAGCAAGATAATGGCGAGCATTCTCTCCCCTAATGTATCTTGGATATTCATCGTAAATTCTTTTTCTTCACATGATTTGCCTTTTCTTCAGAAAAAAAAAAATCTCTGATTTTCAGTATCTGTCATAAAACGTTTAGTACATTTCAAGTTTGTCATATAGTTCCAAATAAAGGGAAGCAAAACTTACCAAAAACTCAAAAACTTACCACAGGATGCACCTGGTGTTCATTCTTTAGCTCCCTATAGGCTACCAAGACAGCAAGAGCTTCAGGCTCATTTTGCATAGATCAAGTAACTCCCTAAAGTGCCATATCATTCCTGAGAAGAAGCCTGAGATAGCATATGAAGATAGCATTTCAGAAAATAGCATTAAATAGATCGCTTACATTAAGCCTCAAATAAGTGTAAGTCAGAGAGCAAGACAAGTTGTTTTTTAAGGCTATGTTTAATTGAATTATTGATAATAGAAAAATTAGAATATACAAATAAATTATTTGGCTCTCTGTACCCAAGGAAGGCATGCACGGTTTGAGAAGTTGAATAGGAAATATAGAAAATATCTAACTAACCAGTCTTAGGAATTCAAAATGAAGCTTTTTCTCATTGCATATTTTTCAATTTCTATCAGCAGATTTTTAATTGAAAAATTTCAGGAAATATAGGCCTATATCACAGACACATTTTTAGATTAGTACATTTTACTTTTATAAACCCCAAATGAGAACTAGATGAACTTTTTATATTTTTAATTGGTAATTTTAGAGAAACAAGCATATTTTTCAACAAGGTTATTTGCAGAAGTTGAAAATGTATAAAACTTAAGACTGAAGAATTGACAGTCAAATTCACATTTCCGTGCATGTGTGTGTTTGATGGAGGTGAAAGTCACATAAGACACATTTAACCATTTTAAAGTGCATAATTCAGTGATATTTGGTATATTTGTGACACTTTTTTATCGCTGTAAAAGGATGTTCCATATGCATTAAGTAATCGCTCTCTGTAGCCCGTTGCCTCCATGCCCTGACAACCATTAATCTACTTTCTGACTCTATGGATTTGCCTGTTATGGATATTTTGCTTAAAAGGAATCAAACACCATGTGACATTTTGTGTCCTTATTTCACTTAGCATAATGTTTCCAAGGTTCATGCAAATGATAAAATTTATTAATATTTCATTCTATGTTATGATTGAATAATATTTCATTGTATGTACGTAACAAAATCTGCACATTTAAATATTTGCCGATGGATAATTTGGCTATTATATTTTAAGCTGCTGTAAACATTCATGTATAGGTTCCTATGTGAATATGCATTTTCATTTCTCTTGCATATATACCAAGGAGCAGAATTGCCAGATTATATGATAATTCTATTTCTAACTCCTGGAAGAGTTGCTAAACTGTTCTCCCCAGTGATTATGTCATTTTCCTTTTACGCTAGCAATGTAGAAGAGTTATTTCTCCCACATCCATACCAGCGCTTGTTTTCTGTCTTTTTTCGTATAGCCTTTTTAGTGGGTATGAAGTGGTATCTCAATGGGACTTGAAATATATTTCCTTAATTGATTAAATGATTTAAAAATCGTTTGTAAATCATGTTGACAGAAATGTCTGTTTAAATCCTTTGCCCACTCTTTACATTGTGTTGTCTTTTTGATAAGAATTCTTCAAACATTCTAAATATTAACCCTTACTAGATATGATTTGCAAACAATCTTTTTTTGCATTTTTTTTGTGTTTGATAATGTTTGGTGCATAGTTTTTTTTTTATTTTTAAGAAATCTACTTTAATTTTTAAAGTTTTGTTCTAGTAAGAATGCTTAACCACAGACCAACCCCTTAACATTTTAAGTGCACAATACAGTGTTTTCAGATATGGGCACTGTGTGTTACAGCAGATCTCTAGAAATTATTTATCTTGTATAACTGATACCATGTACTTGTTTAAAAACAGCTTCCCATCTCCACCTCCCTCCAGCTTCCAAACTGCCCCCTGTACTCTTTGCTGCCATGAGTTTGACTAGTCTACATAGTCACACAGCTGGAATTGTGCAGTATTTCTCCTTGTGTAACTGGCTCACTTTATGTAGCACGATGTCCCCAGTTCATCTGCGTTGCTATGTCTGGTAGGGTCTCCTTTCTTTTAAAGGTGAACACTTCCCAGTATGTATATACCATATTCTCTCTATCTAGTCGTCTGTGGACGGCATTTAGACCACCTCTCTACCTTGGCTATCATAGAATAGTGCTCCAGGGACTGTGAGAGAACAGATATTCCCTGAGAATCTACCACCAAATCTGAGGTCCTGAAGATTTATCCATGTTTTCTTCTTTGTTTGGGATATTAGCTCCTATATTTAGAGCCCTGTTCCATTTTGCTTTAACATTTGTGTGTCGTGGATTAGAGATCGGGTAGCCTTTTGCTTATGTGTGGCAAAGACCTACTATTATGCTATAAAATTATGTGCTGACTTGATATTTGATAAAATAGGCCTAACGGCAAATGGCCTCCCTGCAAGTTCTAGTCTTCACTCTGCTCCAGCAGATAGGTCCCCTACCCAAACAACCCTCCTTTTTTTTTTTTTTTTTTTTTTTTTTTTTTTTTAACCCTCCTTATTAAACAGACCAGATGCATTCCTATTTATCTTTAAGCAATGGGTTTCGGTTCCCTGCAAACCCTTGGAATTACTGCCAGCTGACGAAAGTATCCAAACACATCATATCATCCTGAGTGCACCAAGGCCACCCCAAACTGTTGATAGTACAAAGCCTGCCTGCATCTGGCTGTCCATTTTGTTCCTAAGTGCAACTTGTGACTTTGCATAGCATTTGATAACCTCCCACCACAGACTGGCTCTAAGTGTATGCAGCTAATACATTTTTGTCAGTCTAATCTGCCCAGTGTCGGATCAGGTATGGTCCACCACTCCTAAAACTCTAGGGTGGAAATCCCTCCCTCTTGAATGGGGTGAGTAGAAGATGATTAAAACAATGAGATTGTCCAGTTGTCCCTTCACCGTTTATTGAAGAGAACATTCTTTCTCCCACTAAATATTATTGGACCATTGTTAAAACCAGTTGGCCATGAACATTCGGGATTACGTCTGCACTCTCAATTTTACGTTGTTTTTATGTCTATCTGCATGCTAGTACCACATTGTTTGGATTAATATCGTTTTATATTAAATTTTTAAATCAGAAGATGTGAATCGTTCAGCGTTACCTTTTTCAATATTGTTTTGCCTGTTTGGAAGCCCTAATAATTCTGTATCATTTTGAAGTTCAATTTTCTAATGCTTCAAAAATGGCCACTGGAATTTTAAGAGTTACTCCATTTAATTTGTAGATTGCTTTGGGGAAGTATTATCATCTTAATAATAAGAATTCCAATCCATTAATCTGAGAGATCTTTTCATTTAATTAGAGTCTTCTTTATTTTTTTGGTAATGTTTTGTACTTTTTAGTGAACATCCATATTATATCCTTGGTGAAATTGATTCTTATATATTTAATTCTTTTGAATAATGTTTATTTTAAATGAAATTATTTCCATCACCACTATCCATCTCTTTTCTCTATCCATTCCTTTCCTCTCATAAAGGTCAATTTTGTATCCATTAAACAATAACTCCCCGTTGTCCACTACCTCTCACCCAGAAACCCCAAATACTTCCTACAATTATAATTGTATAGTATTTGTTTTTGTGTGACTAGATTATGTTACTAATCTTATTTTTTAAATTGAAGTATACTTGACATGTAACATTAAATTACTTTTTGATGTACAACATAGTGGTTCATAGTGGTTCCTAAATACATTATAGAACAAGTATATGCTATATTATTTTGTATGCTGTATTTTTCATTTCCATAAGTAATTTTGTAACTTGAAGTTTGTACTTCTTGATCCTCTTCACTCATGCCTCAAGTCCTTCCTCTTTGGAAGCAGCTACTTTGATCTTTATGAATCTGTTTTTTGTTTTGTTTTGTTTTGTTTTGTTTACATTTCACACATAAGTGAAATTAGCATTTGTTGTTCACTGTCTGACTTATTTCACTTAGCATAATACCTTCTAGGTCCATCCATATTGTTATGAATTGACAAGGTTTCATTTTTATGACTGAATAATATTCCATTGTATATATATACCACAACTTCTTTATTCATTTATTTCTCGCTGAACACTTAGGTTGTTTTCATATCTGGCTATTGTAAATAATGCTGCAGTGAACATAGGGTGCATTTATCTTTCTGATGCAGCATTTTAATTTTCTTCAAGTAAATAGCAGAATTACTGGATTATATGGTACTTCTATTTTTAATTTTTTGAGGAACCTCATGCTGTTGTCCATAGTGACTGCACCAGTTTGCATTCTCACCATAGTGCACAAGGATTCCCTTTTCTTCAGCATGTGTAATTTCTTATCTTTTTGATACTACCCATTCTAACTGGTGTGAGGTGATATCTCATAGTGGTTTTAATGCATTCCTCCAATTAGTGATATTGATCATCTTTTCATGTGTCTTTTGGTTATCTGCATATCTTCCTTGGAAAAAAAATTCTATTTAGAAAAATGAGTTCACTGCCCATTTTTTTAAAATCCGATTGTCAGTTCCTATGGTGTTAAATTATGAGTTTTTAAATATTTTTGATATTAATCCCTTACTGGGTATATCATTTACAAACATTTTCTTCCTCTCAGTAGGTTGCCCTGTGTCATTTTCTTGGTTTCCTTCTCAGTGCAAAAGTTTTTTTGTTTTGATGTAGTCCCAAGTTTTTATTTTTGCTTTTATTTCCCTTGCCTGAATTGACAGATCTGGAAATATTACTATGTCCAAGGAATTACTGCTTGTGTATTGTTTCAGAATTATTATAGTTTCAGGTCTTACATTTAGAACTTTACCCCATCAGAGTCTATTTTTGTATATGGTATTAAGAAAACGGTCCAGTTTCATTCTTTTGCATGTACCTTTCCAGTTTTTCCAAAACCATTTGTTGAAGACTGTCTTTTCCCCATTGTATATAATACTTGCCTCCTTCATCATAAGTTAATTGACCATATATGCGTGGGTTTATTTTTGGGTTCTCAGTTCTGTTCTTTTGAACCATATGCCTATTTTTGTTCCAGTACCATAATATGTTGATAACTGTAGGTTTGTAATATATCTTGAAATCTGGGATTGTGATATTTCCTTTTTTTTTTTTTTAGTTTTTATTTTGGTTATTTCTCAGTATTGCTTTGGCTTTTCAAGGTCTTTTGTGGTGTTATATAAATTTTGGAGTTTTTGTTCCAGCTCTTAGGGGAAAAACAACAACAACAACAACAACAACAACAACAACAACACTATAGATAACTTGATAGAGGTTGCATTGACTCTGTAAATTGATTTGGGTAGTATGGATTTTTAAACAATGTTCTTCAGCCCATGAACATGGCATATCTTTACATTTATTTGTGTCACCTTTGATCTTTTCATCAATGTCTTATGCTTTTCTGAGTATAGTGTAGCTCTTTCACTTCTCTTGTTAAATCCATTCCTAGATATTCCACTTTCTTTAATGCAAGTGTAAATGGCATTGTTTTATTTCCCTTTCTGCTATTTTATTATTAGTGCATAGAAACATGATGGATTTTTTTTTAAGATTTTATTTATCTATTCATGAAAGACACACAGAGAGAGGCAAAAACATAGGCAGAGGGAGAAGCAGGCTCTCTGCAAGGAGCTCGATGTGGGACTTGATCCAGGATCCTGGGATCACAACCTGGGCCAAAGGCAGGCGCTCAACCGCTGAGCCACCCAGGTGTCCCATACATGATGGATTTTATATGTATAGATTTTATATCCTACAATTTTTAATGAATTAATTTATTATTACTTCTCATACTTCTTTGGTAGAGTAGTGAGCGCTTTCTATGATAGTATCTTATGATCTACAAATAGTGACAGTTTTACTTCTTTCCTAGCAAATTAGTTGATTTTTATTTCTTTTTCTTATCTGATTGCTATGGCTAGGAATCCAGGGCTATCCTGATTAAAAGTGGTGAGAGTGAACGTCCTTGTTTTGTTTCTGATTTTGGAGAGAAACTCCTTTTTACATATTTGTCCCTTATTATGCTGAGATATATTCTCTGTAAGCTCACTGTGTTGAGAATTTTTATTATGAGCAGGTACAGAATTTTGTCAAATGGTTCTTCTTCACTTACTGAGATGTATACTTTGTTGATGTGGTATATCCCATTGATTTGTAACTACCGAATCATCCTTGCATCCCTGGAGTAAATTTGATTTGATCTCGGTGAGTAATTCTTTAAATGTAGTTTTGAATTTGATTTGCTAATATTATGTTGAAGGTTTATGCATCTATATATCATGGTTATTAGTTGGTAATTTTCATTTTTTGTAGTGTCTGTCTGGTTTTTGTATCAGAGTAATGCTGGCCTCTTAGAATTTAAAGCTCTCTTTCATCTACTTTATGAAATAGTTTGAGAAGGATAAATATTAACTCTTTAAATATTTGATAGAATTCACAGGTGAAGCCATCTGGCCCTGGACCTTTCTTTATTGGGAGTTTTTTTTTTTATTATTGATTTAATTTTGTTCCTAGAAATCAGTCTTTTCAGACATTCTATTTTTTTCTGCATCAGTCTCAGAAAATACATTTGTAGGAATTTATCCTTTTCTTCTTGGCTGTCAACTTTCTTGGTTTTTATTTAATTCCTTGTAGTATTCTCTTATAATCCTTTTTATTTCTAGCGTCAGTTGTAACTTCTTTCTAATTTTGAGTCTTTTATTTCTTAATTGGTCTGGCTAACGTTTTATGAATATTGTTTAATTTCAAAGCAGCAGCTCTATTTCTACTATGATCTTTATTATTTTCCTTCTTGGACTAACTTTGGGCTTTGTCTTTCTTATGTTCTGATCTTCAGGTGTAAGGTCAGAATGTTTAAGATTTCTCTGTGTGTGTGCCTCTTTTTAAAGTTAGGCCTTGGTACTATAAACTGCCCTCTTAAAACTGTTTTTACTGTGTCCCCAAAGACTTTGGACTATTATGTTTTCATTTTCACTTGTCTACACCTATTTTGTGATTTCCTCTTTAAGTTTTTCATTGATCCACTGGTTTAGCATCATGTTATTTAGCTTCCATGAGCTCTTCTGGCCTGCAGTATTTCTGCTCAAAAATCAGCTTCTTGCTACCTTTAACATTTTCTCTTTCTCTTTAATGTTTGTCATTTTAATTTTGTCTTTGTGCAGACCTCCTTGGGTTCATGTTGTTTGAGGCTCTCAGTGCATATTGGAACTGGATGTCTGTTTCCTTCCCTAGGTTAGGCAATTTTTCAGCTATTATTTCTCAGAACAGGTTTTCTGTCCCCCATATCTCTCCCTTTTATTCCTGGAACTCCCATAATAGGAATCTTATTACTCTTGTTGCTGGCACAAACATCTCTTAACCTATTCCAATTTTTTAAAGGATTATCTTATTTTTATTTTTGCAATTCAGCTTACTTGCTTTCCATTACCCTGGCTTCCAGATAGCTGATCCATTCTTCTGCATCTTCTAATCTGCTGATTCCTTCTAGTTTATTTTTTATTTTAATTTTTGTATTCTTAAGCTCTGACTGGTTCTTTTTTTTATATTTTCTATCCCTTTATTGAAGTTCTCACTGGGTATATATTCATTCCTTTCTCAAGTTTAGTAAGCAACTTTAAGACCATTACCTTAAACTCTTTATTTAACATATTGTTCATTTCTGTTTCATTTAGCTCTTTTTCTGTGGTTTCATCTTGTTTTAAATTTAGGACATATTCCTCTGTCTCCCCATTTGGTCTAAATTTCTGTGTTTGTTTCTAGGTAGAGGTGATTTGGCCGTGTCTCCTGGTTTGAAAGTAATAACCTTGCACAGAAGAGGTACCATGCTGCTCTACAGCAGTGTCCTCCCTGGTCAGCAGTGGCGTGGCTCCTGTGCTAGAAGTGTAAATAGAGAATGCTAGCCCTGGCTCCCACCAATGTCTAGCTATCTAAGCTAGGGAAGGGCAAGAAAAATGGTGCTCATTAGCTCCTCTGGTCTCAGAAAACTCCTGCAAACCTCTGCTCCTTCTACACACATCCTAAAATTAGTCAATACATCTTCACATATATTCCAGGCCCTTGTAAAACTGCTTATTTTGTGTCCCATTTCAGATTGAATGATTTGGTGTGCTGGCTCTTTAAGGCTAGGAACTCAGTTTTCTATTGCCCTCTGGCTCTGTCAAAGTTAAGCCCCACTGATTTTCAGTGTCAGGCATTATGAAGACTCACCTGTGTCAGCAGGAGATCCTAAGCCAAGAGGGCCTGGTGTGAGGTCTGATCCCCCCATTCCTCCATGCTTGTGTTGTCCCCCCCATTTGTAGTTATTTTCACCAGCAGTTTGGTTCGTGATGTATTTATTTGTTTCTTCATACAATATCTTTTTTTAATTGAAATTCAATTAATTGGTGTATACTGTATTATTAGTTTCAGAGGTAGTGGTCAGTGATTCATCAGTCTTGTATAATACCCAGTGCTCATCAAATCGCATGTCCTCTTTAATGTCCATCACCCAGTTACCCACCCCTCCCCAGCTCCTCCCTCCAGCAACTCTCAGTTTGTTTCCTAAGATTAAGAGTCTTATGGTTTGTTTCCTTCTCTGATTTTGTTTTTTTTCTTCTTTCCCCCTATGATCTGTTTTGTTTCTTAAATTCCACATATGAATTAAATTATATAATTGTCTTTCTCTGATATACTTATTTTACTTAGCATGATGCCCTCTAATTCCATCCACATTGTTGCAAATGCAAGATTTCTTTCTTTTTCTTTTTCTTTTTTCTTTCTTTCTTTTTTTTTTTTTTTTTTTTTTTTTTTGATGGCTGAGTAGTAGTCTATTGTATATATACACCAGGTCTTCATTATCCATTCATCTGTTAATGGACATCTGGGCTCTTCCCATAGTTCAGCTACTGTGGATATTGCTGCTATAAACGTTGAGGTGCAGGTGACCCTTCAGATCACTACATCTGTATCTTCGGGGTAAACACCTAGTAGTACAACTGCTGGTTCGTAGGGTAGCTCTATTTTCAACTTTTTGAGGAACCTCCACACTGTTTTCCAGAGTGGCTGCAGCAGCCTGCATTCCCACCAACAGTGTAAGTGGGTCCCCTTTCCCTACATCCTCGCCAATGTTTGTCATTTCCCGACTTGTTAATTTTAGCCATTCTGACTGGTATGAGGTGGCATCTCTTGTGGTTTTGATTGTTTTTTCCATGATGCTGAATGACATTGAGCATTTTCTCATGTGTCTGTTGGCCAGTAGAATAGAAATGTCTATTCATGCCTTCTGCCCGTGTCTTGATTGTATTATTTGTTCTCTGGCTGTTGAGTTGGATAGGTTCTTTATATATTTTGGATACCAACCTTTACCTGATGTGTCATTTGCAAATATCTTCTCCCATTCTGTAGGTTGCTTTTTGGCTTTGCCAACTGTTTCTTTTGCTGTGCAAAAGGATTTTTTTATCTTGATGAAGTCCCAATAGTTCATTTTGCCTTTGTTTCCCGTGTCTTTGGAGATGTGTCTAATAAGAAGTTCCTGCAGCCAAGGTCACGGAGGTTGCTGCCTGTGTTCTCCTCCAGGATTTTGATGGATTCCTGTCTCAGAGTTAGGTCTTTCAGCTATTTTGAGTATTTTTTGTATGTGTTGTGAGGAAATGGTCCAGTTTCTTCTTCTGCATGTGGCTGTCCAGCTTTCCCAACACTGTTGAAGTGACATTTTTTTCCCCCCATTGGATATTCTTTCCTGCTTTGCCAAATATTAGTTGACCATATTGTTGACGGTCAATTTCTGGGTTTCCTATTCTATTCCATTTATCCATGCATATGATTTTGTGCCAGTACCACACTGTCTTAATGATCACAGCTTTGTAATATAGCTTGAAGTCTGGCAATGTGATGCAACCAGCTTTGATATTCTTTTTCAATATTCCCCTGGCTATTTGGGATCTTTTCTTGTTGTATATCAATTTTAGGATTATTTGTTTTAGCTCTGTAAAAAATATCAATTGTATCTTGATAAGGTTACATTTAATGTGTAGATTGCCCTGGGTAGCATAGACATTTTCACAATATTTATTTTTCAATCCATGAGCATGGAATGTTTTTCTATTTCTTCGTGTCTTCCTCAATTTCTTTCATAAGTTTCTGTAGATTTTAGAGTACAGACCCTTTACTGCTTTGGTTAGGTTTATTCCCAGGTATCTTAGGTTTCTGGTACAATTATAAATGGGATCAAGTCCTTAATTTCTTTTTTCTTCTCTCTCATTGTTAATGTATAGAAATGCAACTGATTTCTGTGCATTGATTTTATATTCTGCTACATTGCTGCATTCCTGTATGAATTCTAGCAATTTTGGGGTGGACTCTTTTGGGTTTTCCACATAGAATATTACATCATCTACAAAGAGTAAGAGTTTGACTTCTTCTTTGCCAATTTGAATGCTTTTTATTTCTTTTTGTTGTCTGATGGCTGAGGCTAGGACTTCTAGTACCATGTTGAACACTAGTGGTGAGTGGGCATCCCTGCTGTGTTCCTGACCCTGGGGGAAAAGCTCGCAGTTTTGCCCAAGGTTCTTGATGTTTTTTGTCCTTCCTACCCTTTTTGTACAACCCCTTTCTCTAGGACTAGCTGTGGAAGATCTAATCTGCCAGTCTCGGGTTGTTTTTAGGGGAAGTTGAAATACATATAGCTGTCAGTATGTTTATATGATAAGGTGAGCTCAGGATCCTCCTATTTGGTCATCTTCCCAGCAACCAGGGAATTTTCTTTTTTTCAAATGTAATTAATATTTCATTGTATTTACACACCATGTTTTGCTTATTCATTCATCCATCAATGTTCTGCAGTAGATCTGCTTTTGCATCTAGTTGGTTTATTTTGTTGTAAAAGTTCTCTATTTACTTAATATAGCTCCTATTTGGTTGTTCTATCCATTATTGAGAGTAGGTTACTGAAGCCTCCAACTACAGTCTATTTCTTCCTTCAATTCTATTGATTTTTGTGTGAATAGTTTGATGGTTTATTAGATGGGCAAATGTTTATAATTTTGATATCTTCTGGCTGCATTTGACTCATTTATCTTTATGTAATCTCACTTCATAAAAACTTTGATTTAAAATCATTTTGTCAATATTAGTATACCCATCTCCCCTCTCTTTGCTATTATCTGTGTGGAATATCCTTTCCTACCCTTTCTCTTTCAAACTATTTTGTTGATCTAAGTCCCATAGATAACATAGTATTTGGAGAGTTTAGTCCATTTATATTTAATTACTGATAAGGAGAAACTTATTTGTCATTGTTTGCTACTTGCTTCCTATGACCTTTATAGGTTTTGTTGTTGTTGTTTTTGTTGTTCCTTATATTTGCATAAATATCTTCTTTTGTGTTCAGTTGTTTTTTAAAAATAGTGAAATATTTTGATTTTTAAAAAAATAGTGAAATGTTTGGACTTTTGGAGAAGATAATAGAGTAGGAGGATCCTAAGCTTAACTTGTCCCATGGCTACAACTAAGTAACACACACACAGCAATATAAATAGCCTAGAAGATGACTGAGAACTTGCAGAACAGACTCTCCACATCACAGAAGGCAGGAAGGGTGGAGCCACTGTCTGAACCTCAGAGTCAGCAATCAGAAGAGCACAGATCTCTGATATTGGTGGACAGGCCTACTTTTTTACCCTCTTTGGCTCCATCAAACTGTGTAGAAACTCTGCCATAAACATGTTGCATGGCTATCTGATGGGGATACTTCTGTGCAAAAAGTTGAAATTGACCAAAATTAACCACAATTTACTGTTCAAAACGTCAATTGACTCCAAAGTTACAAAATAGTTACATTCTGTAGGAATCCTGATTCATTCTAACATTGTACCACAACCCTCGCTCATTTTTCTTTAAATATTTTTTTTTCTTTCTCTTTTTCTATCCTCCTCCTCAAACTCTTAGCACGTATATGTTGGCATGCTTGAATTCATCCCATAAAGTCCATTAGGCTTCATTCATTTTCCCTCACTCTGCAACTTTATATTTTCTCAATTTTGATGTACCTCTATGGTGAATGTCTTATTTACACTATTATATTTTCCATCTCCACAATTTCTATTTAGCTCCTTTTTATCAATTCTTAATCTTTATTGATATTCTCTACTGATTCATATTTCATTTTCTGACCTCTTTTGTTCTTTGTCCATAGTTTTCATCAGCTTATTTTTAAAGATTTAAAACATTTAAGACAGTTAAAGTCTTTGTCTAGTTATGCCCAATGAGACAGCTTCCTTGGAGATGGCTGCTGTCAACTTTTTCTTTCCCCACTGTGATTGGACCATACTTTCTTTGTGTGTGTGTGTGTGTGTGTGTGTGTGCTTTGTATTTTTGTTGCTGATGTTAGTATTTGATGGGGGGGGCTTCATTAGTCTGTTTAATGAGATTATTTTTGCAAAATCTACTTTTTCCCCCCAGATATAGTCACTGAAACCTTCGTTTAGTTATCTCTATAGGCAATCAGTGACCTCACAGAGGTTTCCTCAAATGCCTGGATTAATAATCATAGACAATAATAAAAGTGTTCTTTATCTTTAAACTTTTTCAACAGATGCTGCCTGAGAATCCATTTGTGACACAGGTGATTGGGACAATAACTTATTTTCTAGGCCTTAAGGGAACCATCCATCCAAACCCAATTTTTGGTTATCAAAGCTCTTATTGCCTAGGATGGCAATAGTAAGGCACGCCAAAATTCACCAAAATGCACCAGTTTTTCTCTCTTTTTAATTGTTTTAGATGTTTCAAGTGTTTGGGTAATATTGAAATTTTAATAGGGTTTAATTTTAATATTACAAACTCAATAGATATTTTGTTAGAAGGACTTATTCTTAGAGCTTTTTATTCCATCATTTTTAAACTACACTTAATTCATGTTTTAGCAGCTTTTAAATATTGTAGCTTGGTAGAAGTTATATAGTCCTGTCCTATGAGCTGGGAAGGATAGACTGACTTTTAATATCTTGGAATAGGGACTCCTGGGTGGCTCAGCAGTTTAAACAGCTACCTTCAGCCCAGGGTGTGACCCTGGGGTCCTGGGTCCCCAAGTCCCACAGGGGGCTCCCTGCAGGGAGCCTGCTTCTCCCTCTGCCTGTGTCTCTGCCTCTCTCTCTGTCTCTCATGAATAAATAAATAAAATCTTAAATTTTTTGGGGGGGGAATAGAAATTATATTGGTGGAGGAGGGAGGTGCCTAGGTGGCTTAGCTGGTTAAGTGTCTGACTCTTGATTTCAGTTCGGCAAGCCCCACATTGGGCTCTGTGCTCACCGTGAGTCTGCTTGAAATTTTCTTTCTCCCTCTGCCCCTTCCCCCACTTGTACTCTCTCTAAAAATAAATAGAATCTAAAAAAACAATTGTATTAGAAATGAAAATCTTTATATAAGAAATTTTGTCTTACAGGTTGATGGCTAGGGCCAAGATGGATCAAAACTATAAGACAATGTTTTTTCTTTACACAAACACACATATGAATGTATTTTCTAAATTGAGTGTGTGTCTGGAAGGGATGTAATAATGATGAGGAAACCAAGGAATACTTCCAAACATAAGCTGATAGGGTAAAGAATACAGGATATAGAAGAAAAGTATAATGATTCAAAACTTAAACTAATGGAAATTAAATAACAGGGGAACATGAGGTCCTAAGACTCGTAAGGATGTTTCACAACTTATATGTAAATATTGGGCAAGGAGATCTAAATAACAATATAGTCAAACCTGTTTTGTATAGAGAATTCCAAAACATGTTATTCAAATTTCAAACTAATATGTTTAAAAATATATTGCCCTTGACTGTCGCCAAACTTTTGGTCTAATTTTTTCTGTGAACCAAAATATATATATTTTTTTCTTAGCCTGACTGCTACTCTTGTAATATTTTTACTTGTATATGATAGTTCATTTTTCTTAAATAACAAATTACTTTTGTTGTTGATCTTTTAACTCGTCTTATAGAATACTTCAACAAGCTACATTCAACAGCTCTCAAGACACAGTTAATAGTACCTGTATTTTCTAGTATCTGTGTTTTTCCTTTATCCCAGGAATAGGAATTGCCTTCTGTTCGGGGATTCTGGGCCCTATTAAAGAGACATATTGTAAAAATCTAAATTTCTGGCACAGAGATGCCCAAACTTAGACATTTATTTTGTTCAGCTCCCATATGTAACATCAAAATAGAACAAAGCCAGCTGCTTTGTTCTGATCATTGTTTTTGAGAACCAAAGTGAAAAAAATAATGCTTTTCGAATATTCAAGTTTTGATGGGTCATTTTCTATCCTGTATATCCTTTCATTAATGGACCTTGGGTAACGTTACATTTATCTTATTTAGTTTTTTTTAAGATTTTTAAAAATTTATTTACTCATGAGAGAGAGAGAGAGAAAGAGAGAGAGAGACAAGCAGAGAGAGAAGCAGGTTCCCCATAGGGAAGCCCCATGTGGGGCTGGATCCTAGGGTTTCAGGATCACACTCCGAGCAGAGGGCAGATGCTTAACCACGGAGTACCCTTATTTAGTTTTATATCATCAAATTCAGAAAAATAATCCTGATGAATTAGGAAAACTCTTCTTTTTTTTTTTTTTTTTTTTTTTTGGAAAACTCTTCTGATAACTATAATTGAAATATTTACCCACTGACTTTGGTGTCGACCATATTAATTTATGAATGCTTTATATTAGTGCCAAGACTATAATAACCAGATTACAAGATTCCATTTGAAGCAAAACCAAAGAAATTTTGTATAGCAATAGTCTGCAATTCTGGGCCTGGAAAATAAGCCATACTGACTCTAACATATGCTACATGTGATTTCCTATTTATAATATTTAAAGTATAAACTAATAATATTATAGATAATTGTTAGCCACTGTTGGGGAAAATATATAAATATATATCATCTTACCTTCTTAACAAAATAAATGATTACAAAGCATAAGGTATATCTAGGTAAATGTCATTATAAATTAGGTACAAAACATTAAAACTATTTCAAAATAAATAGCACAAGCATGACACTACTATTAAATAAATTAAGATTATAGGCATTTGTTATGGGTTGAATTATGTCCCCACTGCCAAAAAGAAAAAAGTTTTGGAATCCTAACCGCTAGTATTTCAGAACGTGACCTTATTTGGCAATAAGGGGTAATAAAGGTAATAATAAAAGCAAAAGCAATAAAGCTAAATGGGTCATCAGGGTGAACTTGAATCCAATGGCTGTGTTCTTTATAAAAAAGGAGGAAATTTGGACACAGAGAGATACACTCAGAAGGAAGTTAATGTGAAGAGGAGCAAGAAGAACATGGTCACCTCCAAAGCTGAGAAGATAAATCTATCTTTCTTTCACAGCCCCTCAGAAGGAACTAATCCTGCCAACATCTTGATTTCAGATTTCTAGCCTCTAGAACTGTAAGAGATTAATTTCTGTTTTTTAAGCCATCAGTTTGTGATAGCTTGTTATGGCAATCTTAATACATTAGACATTAATACATTAGACAGTATTGTGGAGAATAATCTAAAGTATTTTTTTTATTTTCTACCATTAGATATACATTATTTTCCAAAGTACAACCAATAATACATTTTTTCATTTCTAAATTGCTATTTCTTTTGAGAGATTGTTAATTTTGAGTTTGTACAATTTAAAGGGAATGCATTTTTTTTTGAAGTGGGTCTTTTTTAAAATTTAAATTCAATTAACTAACATAGTATATTATTAGTTTCAGATGTAGAAGTCAGTGATTCATCGGTCTTATATAACACCCAGTGCTCATTACATTACGTGCCTCCCTAATACCCACCACCCAGTTACCTCATTCTTCCTCCCCACTCCACCCAGCACCCCTCAGTTTGTTTCCCTGAAGTGGAACACCCAACCCCCAAGAAGAATTGCTAAACTGTAGGGAATGCCTGTACTTTAAATTTTGTCAGATTATTTTCCTCAATACTTGTGTCAGTTTACAGTCCCTATTCAATAAGGTTTTTAACTCCCAACCATCACCACCACACTTGACATTTTTCATCTTCTAAATTTTTGTCAATCTAATAATCGTGAAGTGCTGTCTCATTCTTGCTTGATTTGCATTACCCTGATTACTGACAAATTTGAACATGTTTTCAAATGCTCATAGGCCTTCTGGATTTTCTGTTATAATGTTTTTATTCGTGTCTTTTTAATTTTCTCATTAGATATTTAGTCTGCTGGGCTGCCTTCACAAAGTACCACACAGAGTGGGTGGTTTAAACCAGAAAATTAAATTTCTCACAATTCTGGTGGCTCCAATTCTTAAGGGAAACAGTTGGCAGGTTTGGTTCCTTTTGAGGCCTCCTCCTTCATTAGCTTGTAAACAGTGGTCTTCTAACTGTCCCTTCACGTGGTCTTTCCTCTGTATGTGTTGTGTCCTAATTTCTTCTTATATGTATACCTGTCATATTGGATTATGTCTTCATTTTATCTTAATCACCTCTTTAAAAGATCTATGTCCAAATATAGTCACATTCTGAGATACTGGGTATTAGGACTTAAACATATGAATTTGGGGAAGGGGCACAACAGCCCATAATATAAGTGATGCAAAATGTACTAAAAATATTTGAGGCCTGAATGACCTGCAGATATAAAATACTGTTCTCCAGGTATAGAATTACTAACCACATCTTCCCACTTATGTCACTAATTTCTTCATATAGCTTCGCTTATAACTAAATCATAAATCAGGTGAGAAAAATGTACAATATTTTTTTATATTGATCAACAACTTCTACAACTATCCTTTTAAATGATTGTCTTCCATATTTGGCCTCTTAGTGCTTAGGAAACAACTGCTTATTGTATTTTAATTCAAGAATGTAAGGCTAACTAAAGATAAAAGCATGCTTTATATTTCCATTTAATGTTAGAAATTAAGATATAACAGATCACATTCAATATCAAACTACTTTTCTAGATAACATAACCAAATGAATAAGCCAAGCTTCTCTTTGATTTTAGTACAGTAAGGAAAAACTCTGCTGAATACACAGAAAAACAAAATTTCTGCCTTATGGTCTTGATAATACAGGAGTTATTTCAAAATATGACTAATATTTTATGCTTGAACTATGTAAAATTACAAACACTTTTTAAAAAAAATTTATGAGTCTTTCTCATGTAACTTCCAGCTTAAAAAAAGTCTCTTTGTGTTCATTCTGGATTTTCTTTGTTCAAGTAACTGTACAATAGAGAAAAATTTTTTCCTTATACCAGAAAAATCCCCTTGTGTCAGTTAGAATAACCATATCCACATTTCTAAGATGTATACAGAAGTGTAGTATAGTAAATACCTATGGTTATGCCAATGGTGTCTGGTAGAACTAGGGCTAGTATGTTTGTCTGCAAATATTTATATGGATAGGACATTTGTGGGAAAAACTAATGTAACATCCTTACCTAAACATTTATGATCAACATCTGTCTCATCTAATTTAATCCTTTTAACAAATCTATAAGGTAGGTAATATTATCCTTGATTTAAAATTAGTTATCTAAGGCATAGAGATGTAAAGTTACTTATCACAATAGAAAAAAAGAAAAAAAAATTTTTTCTAATTCTCTTCCTTTGGGATTAAAACTCAAAGTAGAGCTAATCCAAAACAAAGAACTAGTTGCAACTATACCATGTAAGTGACTTAGAGGTTGTCACTTTTGACATTGTAAGAAAAAAACTATACAAACTGAAAGTCAATTTTTTAGTACTCATCATGGGACAAAGTTTGGAAGGCAAACTACCATTCTGAAATCTGGAAAAGCAGGTGCTTTCTAGGATCTGCTTACCTGGAATAGAAGCCACTGGAACTTTAAACTGAAAGAAGCATGAGTCCTAATTTTGATGCATTTCTGGAGTTAAGCATGGACTAGCATAAGAGTGACAGACTTATGGGGGACCATACACTTTTATCAGCTTTATCTCCAGGAATCCCATCAAGTTCTAAAAGTGAACATCTGAGAAAGATTCTTTATTTTACTTGCAAGGGGTAGGGGACACAGACTCTCTCCAATCAATGACTCAGAGAAACACCCAAAGCCCAAAGTGAGACAAAAATAAGGAATCTGAGGAATGTAAAGTCTCTGATACCTAAAACAGACATTAAATACAGCCAAATAATTAGTCAAATATCATAAATCCTCACATTAAAGACTTATTTACCTCAATTTCTATTCCTTAATACAACATGTTTGGCTTTCCTAAAGGCAAGAAAAAAACTGAAGAGAAAAAGAAGTCATCAGAACTAGTCTAGGGCATTATACAGATGTAAATTAGTAGACAGGAACTATAAAACAACTATAAATATCATGCAAGAACAGATAGGTCACATTAACTCTAAGACAGGATCTCTAAGAATCAAAAGTAAATGCTAGAAATATTTTTTTTAAAGGCAAATGCTTTTGATAGTCTTATAAGTAATATACTTGGCATGCTTGAGGAAATAGTCAGCCTGAGCATAGAGCAACATAAACTTTCCAAATAAAAATAAAGAAAGGGAATATCCTGTAACCATAGGAGAACATTAAAAAATATAACACATCAGAATGAAAAAAAAATAGAAGAAACATTTGAAATTAAAACAACTGAGAACTTTTCAAAACAAATGACAAGCATCAAACCACAGAGCAAGGCCCCCAAAGAATGTTAACATCACAAAACAAGCAAAAAAAAATAAACATCCATATCTAGGCAAATCATATTAGCAATGCAGAAACCCAAGAAAAACATAAAATTCTAAAGGAAAAGGCCAGGGTGAGGAAAAACACAACCAACAAAGGAATAAGAATAAGAATTAGAGTATTGCTTGCTTCAGCAGCACATACACTAAAATTTGAATGCTACAGAGATTAGCATGACCTCTGCCGAAGGATGGCATGCAAATTATTGAAGTGTTTCATATCTTTTCATCAACTGATTAAAAAAGAAAAATCACTTTACTTTCAGAAAACTCACCAGCAAAAAGAATGAGTGAAATATTTAAAATGTTAAAAGAAAAACTCATCAACCTAGAATCCTAGAGCTAGTGAAATGATTCTTCAAATTTAAAAGAGAATAAAGACTTTCTGAAGCACACAAAAATAGAAGGAAACCATTGTCAGCACCTGTTCTACAAGAAATGTTGCAAAATATTCATTGGATGCAAAAAATAAAATAAAAATAGATCAGAAATTTGTATCTAAATGAAAAGAGGAGCTTTGAGCAATAAATAAAGTTAATGAATAAAGATAGATTTTTGTTCTATTTCTTAATTAGCTTAAAACCTGGTACCTGGGCAGTCCGGGTGGCTCAGGGTTTAGCTCGCCTTCAGCCCAGGGTGTGATCCTGGAGATCCAGGATCGAGTCCCACATTGGGCTTCCTGCATGGAGTCTGTTTCTCCCTCTGCCTGTGTCTCTGTCTCTCATAAAAAAATAAATAAAATCTTAAAAAGAAAAACCTGATACCTACATAAATACAGTCAACTCGTCTTTGACAAAAGAGCAAAAGTAATGTAGTGGAGCAAAGTTTAGATATAATACCAAAGGCACAATCTTTGAAAGAAGTACTTGATAAGTTAGACTTTAGTCAAGTTAAAAATTTCTACTCTGGTAAAGATGTTAAGTGAATGAAAAGACGAGTCACAGAGTGGGAGAAGATACTTGCAAAAGACACACTTCTTAAAGGACTACTTTCCAACATATACAAATAACATTTAAAAGTCAAATGGAGAAGGGAGCGTGGTTGGCTCAGTCGTTTAAGCATCTAACTCTTGATTTCAGCTCCTGTAACGATCTTAGGATCTTGGATTGAGTCCTGCTTTGGGCTCCATACTCAATTGGGGGTCCATTTGAGATTCCTTCTATTTCTTTCTCCTTCTGTGCCTCTCCACTGTTCTTTCTCTCTAAAAAGAAATTAAAAAAAAATGAAAATAAGGAAACAACCCAGTTAAAAAAAAATGGGTCAAAAACCGTAACAGACACAACACCACAGAAGACACATGCATCTTAAAAACCTTTTCCTCATTTCAACGAGTGGTGTCCAAATTTGATGTCCACAGACATAAAAAATGATCTAAACATAGAACACAGATATTAACTTAAAATGAATCCCAAATCTAAATATAAAACACAAATTCATTCATTCATTCACTTTTAAAGATTTTATGTATTTATTCACAAGAGACACAGAGAGAGAGGCAGAGACATAGGCAGGGAGAGAAGCAGTCTTCCTGCAGAGAGCCTGATGTGGGACTTGATCCTGGGACCCTGGGATCACACCCTGAGTCGAAGGCAGACACTCAACTACTGAGCCACCCAGGTACCCCAAAACACAAATTTAAAAACTTCTAAAAGATAACATAGAAAATTTAGATGACTTTGGGCTTGGTAATTTTAGACTTTTTAGAGATAACACCAAAGGCACAGTACATGAAATAAATAATTGATAAATTTAACTTTATAAAAATTTAAAATTTCCCTCTGTGAAAGAATGTCAAGAGGATGAGAAAATAAACCACAGACTACGAGGATATATTTACAGAAAACACATCTGATAAAGATTGTTTTCCAAATTATGCCAAAAAAAAAATCTTCAAACTCAACAACAAGAACAAAGTGGGAGGGGAGATGGCAAGGTAGAAAGATCCTAGGCTTACCTTGCTTGCTCCATGGGTACACTAAGGCAACAACTATATGTACTGCAACAAATTGTGAAAACAACCTATAGATGGGAAGAATAGATCTTTCACAATTAGTCATTAAGGCCATATTGAAAATGGCAGGAGTAGCAAAGATGTAGTAGGAAACCAAATCTCCAGTATGAACTAACTACAAATGGGAGAGACATCACAAGGAGAGGAATGAGGTGGCCCAACCACACACTTGGCCCTGGAGACCTGCAGTGGGAGGACAAGTCTTCATAATATCTGGCTTTGAAAAATCAATGGGCTTTGAGACCTGATTTGTAAAGCTCCTGGAGTTAAAGACCCAACACACTTAAAAAATTGGTCTGAGACAGCATAGAAGCAGCAGTTTGAAAAGTGCCAGGAATCTGTGTGAAGAAGATCTATTGATTAGATTTAGGATGTGTGCCAGAGGGGCAGTGAATTGCAGAAAATTTTTCCAGGAACAAAAAGGGTACCATTATTTTTGCCCTCCCCTAGACTAGATAGCCAGATGCTTCCAGGAGCTAATTGTAATTTTCTCTTATCTTGCTAGCACCCCATGTCATACTTTGGCATTCCCCTTTGGTTCCAGGCTACCCATTTTGTCAGCCATCCCGCCAAAGTTCTCCTGTCTCACTATAACCTGTAGGCAGCATGGTACTGGCACAGAGACAATAAATGGAAGGAAAACTGGCAACAATCCAAAGAGACTCCTGCTATGAGGAAGGGGTAGGAGGTAACAACACATCAACTTATCTGCAATTCCTGTACCTGTGCCTCACAACTGGCTGTTCAGGGAACAAGCCCTGTCCTACAGTGTTCCTGGAGCTGTCACAGTGGCTTACTGCAGACAGCCAAGATGAGGGCTAGGCCTGCTCACCAGTGAGCCCACAACAGCTTTAGCCAAACCTATCAACAATCCAGGCAGAAAACTCTACCCATTGCCCCCTCAGCTGGCAAAGTGGGTCATTGCAGCCAGCTGGGCTGAAGGACAATGCATCAGTGTGCCCACAGCAATCATAGCTCAGCCACAATATAAGACTGCATGTAGCCCACACAGAGGACACTCCCGGATCATCTGGCTCTGCTGACAAGCGGGATTATGCTACAGGACATCACAAGGTCTCTTCTACACAAGGCTTCTTTACTGACTAAAGATGAAAAGACATAGCTGACCTAATACATAGAAACAGACAAAGTGAGATGACAGAGGAATATGTCCCAAATGAAAGGCAAGAACATTATCACAGAAAAACTTTAAATAAAATGGAGATAAACATTATGTTTGATAAAGAATGCAATGTAATGGTCAAAAAGATATTCACTGGACTAGAGAAAGAGTCAATGCACTCAGTGAAAACTGAGAAACTATAACAAAGAGAGCTGATGGAGACAATAAATGGAAGGAAAAATGGAGCCTACAGGGACTGAACAGCAAATTAGAAGATACAGAAGAATGGTTCAATGATCTGAAAGACAGTGTAACAGAAAAAAAAAAAAAAAGCTGAACCTCAGTCAATTAATCAATCATCAAATAGAAAAGAATAGGTTGAAGGACCTCTGCAATATCACTAAGCATTATAGCATTTGTATTGTAGGGAATCTCAGAAGGAGAATAGGGAATAAAGGAGGTAGAAATCTTATTTGAAGAAATAATAGCTAAAAAGTTCCCTAATCTGGAGGGAGAAAGATACTCAGGTCTGGAATTACAGATAGCCTCAAACAAAATGAACCCAATGAGGTCCATACCAAGATACATGAAAGTTAGCTTTGCAGGCCAGAAGAAAGTGGCATGATATATAAAAAATGCTGAAAGGAAAAAACAGTCTACAACCAAGACGACTCTACTCTACCTGGCAAAGATTATCATTCAGAATTGAAAAAGAGATTGTTTCCTAGACAAAAGATAAAGAAGTTCATTCCAACTAAACCATACTTACAACCAATATTTAAAAAGCCTTCTTTAAGTGGAAAAAAATACCATAACTGGAAGACAGTTGTGGAAAGAAAAAATTCCACTGCTACAAGCAAAGGTATAGTAAAGGTAGCAGATTAATCACTTATAAAGCCACTATGTTGGTTGACTCAAAAGTAGTAAAATCAGTTATAATTATAAACATTAGTCAAGAGATATATAAAATAAAAAGGTATAAAATATGACACTAATACATAAAATGTGAAGGGCAGAGTAAAATATAGTGATTTTAGAATGCGTTTGAACCTTAGTGATTATCAACTTGAACCCCATGGTAACCACGAATCAAAAATGTAAAATAGATACATGAAAAACCAAGAAATTCAAGTATCCTATAGAATATTACTGAGCCATCAAGAAAAATGAAATCTTGCCATTTGTAACACTGTGGATGGAGCTAGAGAGTATTATGCTAAGAGAAATGTCAGAAAAAGACAAATACCACTAGATTTCACTCATATGTGAAATATAAGAAATAAAACAAAGATACAAAGGGGGGAAAAGAGAGGGAAGTAAACCAAGAAACAGAGTGTTAATTATAAAGAAAAAACAGATGGCCACCAGAAGAGAGTGGATGATGAGAATAAAGAAGGAGTGCACATGTAATGAGCACTGGGTGTTGTATATAAGTGATAAATTACTAAATTCTATACCTGAAACTAATATTACACTGTATGCTAACTAACTGGAATTTAAATAAAAACAAAACAATTAAGAAACTGGGAACAAGTACATACCTATCAATGATTGTTTTAAATGTAAATGGACTAAATATTCCAATTAAAAGGCATTCGATGACTACATGAAAAGAAAACAAGATGATATATATGCTGCTTATAAGAACTCACTTTAGACCCAAAGCTAAAGTGAACAATGGAAAATAGTGTATACAAATAGAAGCTTAAAAAATCCAGGATAGCAATACTTACATCAGACAAAATAGACTTTAAAATAGATTATTGTTTTATAAATAGCATTATATAAAGACAAAAGGATTAATCCAAGAAGAGAATATTACTGTAATAAATATCTATGCACCCAATTTAGAAGCAGTGAAATATACAAAGCAAGTATTAATAGACATAAAGGGAGAAATTGACAGTGATATAATAATGGTAATATAATATAATTAACACCATACTTCCATCAGTGAGTATCTAATACATCCAACATCAGCAGCATGCACATTATTTTTAAGTGAATATGGAATATTATCCAGGATAGATCATAAGTTAGGCCACAACACAAGCCTAAACAAATTAAAAGATCAAAATCCTATCAAGTGTCTTTAAAAATATTAGCCAAAAATTATTTACAAGGAAAAAATCCTGGAGAAAAAATACAAACATGTGGAGGTTAAACAACATGCTACTAAATTACCAATAGATCAATGAAGAAATCAAAAAGAAAAAAAAAAATCTATATATATTTAGGGACAAAAAGAAAATGGAAACACTATGGTCTATAAGATATTGGTATGCAGCAAACGCAGTTCTAAGAGAAAAATTTATAGTGACACAGACCTTAAGAAAAAATAAAAATCTCAAAAATTCTAACCTTACACCAAAAGGAACTAGAAAAAAAAAAGAAAATGAAAAACACTAAGCCCAAAGTTAGTAGAAGGAAGAAACTAATAAATAACTGAATGGGAATAAATATACAACAAAAATAAATTAAACCAAAAGCTGCTTCTATATAATCACTGGGTGTTATATACAACTGATGAATCACTAAATTCTATTTCTGAAACTAATAAAAAAAAGGCCAATTGAAAAAAAAATAAAAAAGGCCAATTGAATAATATAAAAATGCAAGAAGAGAGATAAAAGCACCACAGATAGACATAAGAGAAGACAATGAAAGATTTATGCCAATAGATATCTAGATACAATCTTTTAAAACTGTAAGAAATAGAAAATCTGAAGAGACCCATTACTAGGAAGAAAAATGAACCATAATCATAAAACTTTCAACAACAAAAGTCCAGAACCAGATGGGTTTATAAGTAAATTCTACCAAGGACTTACAAAAGAGTTAATAACTCTTCTTTTCAAGCTATTTAAAGGATTGAAGTGGAAAGAAAACTTTGAAACTCATCCTACAAGGCCAAATTACCCTATTTATGATCAATGACACCATAAAAACAGAAACTACAGGCCAATATCCATGATAAACATAGGTGCAAAAATTCTAAATAAAATACTTTAAGCCAAAATCAACAATAAACTCAAAGGATTATTTCCCACAGTCAAGTGGAGTTAATTCTGGGGATGCAAGAATGATTCAATATTCACATATTCATCATTATGATAAAATATATTAAAGAGGAAGGATAAAAACTATAGGATCATCCCGACAGATGCAGAAAAATTATTTAACAAAATACAACAACGATTCATGATAACATTTTTCAGTAAAATAGTTTTAGATGGAATAATCCAACATAATAAAAGCTACAGGGAAAAAAAAATATCCACAGCTAACCTCTGACTCAATGGTGGAACAGTGACAGCTTTTTCTCTAAGATCAGGAACAAGACAAAGATGTCCACTTACACCACTTTAACTCAAAATACTAATGGAAATCCTAACCCATAAATCAGACAAGGGAAATAGATAAAAAGCGTCAAAACTGGTAGGGAAGAAGTGAAATTGTCACTATTTTCAGATGACATAATACTATATATAGGAAACTCGACACCACCACAAAACTATCAACATCAAAGAAGCAAACCATCTGATTCAAAATGGACAGTGAATCTGGACAAACATTTTTCTAATGATGACATACAAATGGCCAATAGACACATGCAAATATGCTCAACATCACTAATCATCCGGGAATTGCAAATTGAAACCACATTGATATCACTTACACCTGTTAAAATGGCCAGTATCAAAAAGACAAAAAATACCAAGCATTGACAAGGGTATGAAGAAGAAGCTCTTGTACATTTTTTTAGCCTCTAGATACTTCTTAAAATTCATTGTTTTGTTTCAAGATTTTATTTAAGTTTTAGGTAACATACAGTGTAATATTGGTTTCAGGAGTACAGATAGCCTCAAATTTAGTGACCCATCATTTACATAGAACACCCAGTGCTCATCACTAGGCCCTCCTTAATACCCATCATCTATTTAGCCGATCACCCACCCATTTCCTTCCATCAAACTCCTTTTGCTCTCTGTAGCTGAGTCTGTTTTATGGTTTGCCTCTCTCTCTTTTGCCCCCTTCTCCTATGTTCATCTGTTTTGCTTCTTAAATTCCGCATATGAGTGAGGTTGTATGGTCTTTGTCTTTCTCTGACTATGTTTTGCTTAGTGTAATACACTCTAGCTCCATCTACACCATTGCAAATGGCGATCTTTCATTCCTTTTAATGGCTGAGTAGTATTCCATTGTGTATGTGTACACGTCTTCTTTATCTGTTCATCTGTCAATAGATATTTGGGCTTTTTCCATAATTTGGCTACTATTGATAATGCTGCTATAAACATCGGGTGCATATGCCCATTTGGATCAGCATTTCTGAATCCTCTGTATAAATACTTTGTAGTGAAATTGCTGGGTTGTAGGGTGGTTAACTATATTTTAACTTTTTGAGGAATCTCTGTACTGTTTTCCAGAGTGGCTGCACCAGTATGAATTCCCACCAACAGTCTAAGACGGTTCCCTTTTCTCTGAATTTTTGCCAGTATCTGTTGTTTCTTGTGTTGTTAATTTTAGCCATTCTGACAGGTGTTAGAGGATATCTCATTGTAGTTTGGTTTGTATTTCCTTGATGATGAGCAGTGTTGAGCATCTTTTCATGTCTTCTTTGAAAAAAAAAAGTCTATTCACGTCTTCTGCTATTTCTTAACTGGATTGTTTTTTGGGGTGTTGAGTTTGATAAGTTGTTATAGGTATTGGATACTAACCCTTTATCAGATATGCTATTTGCAAATATCTTCTCTTATTCCAAAGGTTGCCTTTTAGTCTTATTGATTGTTTCCTTCTCTGTGCAGAAGCTTTTTAGCTTGATGAAATCTAATAGTTCATTTTTGCTTTGTTTCCCATGTCTCCAGAGATGTGTCTAGTAACAAGCTGCTACCACTGATCTTCTCTAGGATTTTGATGGTTTCCTGTTTCACATTGAGATTTTTCATCCATTTTGAATTCATTTGGGTGTATGGTATAGGAAAGTTGTCCAGTGTCATTCTTCTGCAAATTGCTGTCCGGTTTTCCCAGTAGCATTTGTTGAAGAGATTCTTTTCTTTTTACATTTGATATTCTTTCCTGCTTTGCCAAAGATTAGTTGACCATATAGTTGGGGGTCCATATTTGGTGTTTTCCATCCTGTTCCACTGATCTACATATGTCTGTTTTTTTACCAGTACCCATACTGTCTTGATGATTACAACTCTGTAATGTAGCTTGAAGTCCGGAATTGTGATGCCTAGAGTTCATGTTGTCTGTGAAGAGTGAAAGATTGATTTCTCCTTTGCCAATTTGGATTCCTTTAATTTCTTCTCATCATCTAATAGCTGAAGCTAAAACTTCCAATACTGTGTTAAATAACAATGGTGAGAGTGGATATCCCCATCCTAAGCTCCTGACTGTCGAGGAAAAGCTATTAGTTTCTTCACATACGGGATGCTATTAGCTGTGGGTATTTCATTTATGGTCCTTATAATGGTGAGGTATGTTCCCTTTATCCCTACTTCCTTGAGGTGTTTTTGTCAAGAATGGATGCTTTACTTTGTCAAATGATTTTTTCTGTGTGTATTGAGAGGATCATGTGGTTCTTATCCTTTTTTTATTAATGCAGTGTGTAACATTGATTTGTGAAGATTGAACTATGCTTGTAGCCCAGGAATAAATCCCACTTGATAGTGGTAAATAATTATTTTAATGTACTGTTGGACTCAACTTGCTGGTATCTTGTTGAGAATTTTTGCTTCAATATTTGATAAGGATATTGGCCTCTAATTCTCCTTTTTTAGTGAGATTACTGGTTTTGGAATCAAGGTAATGTTGGCCTCATAGAATGACTTTGGAAATTTTTCTTCCATTTCTATTTTCTGGAACAGTTTGAGAAGAATAGGTATTAACTCTCCTTTAAACACTTGATACAATTCCCCTGGGAAGCCATCTGGCCCTGGACTTCCATTGGGAGATTTTGATTATTTTTTTTCTTTTGCTTGTTAATCTTGTGCACTCTTTTTGGGAATATTATTTGGTGGAACCACAAAGAAAAACAATGTGAGCCATTCTTAAAAAAATTGAAAATGTAAATATCATAGAATCCAGAAATTCCACTACTGAGTATTTACTCAAATAAACCAAAAAACACTAATTCAAAAAGATATATGAACCTCTATGCTTATTGAAGCATTATTTACAAAAGCTAAGATATGGAAGCAACTTAAGTGTCGCTTGATACATGAATGGATGAAGAGCCGTGTGTGTGTATGTGTGTGTGTGTGTGTGTGTTGTATAATTAAATATTAGCCATTAAAAGTATGAAATCTTGCCATTTCCAACATCATGGATTGACCTAGAGGGTATTAGGTGAAGTGAAATGTAGAGAAAGGCAAATACCATGATTCACTTATATGTGTATCTTAAACAACAACAAAAACTGAAACAGACTCATAAACACAAAAAGCAAACTGGTGGCTCCCATCGGGGAAGTGGCTGGGTGATAAGTGAAATAGTGAAGTGGATTAAGAGGTACAAACTGCCAGTTTTTAAATGAATAACTCATTGAGATGAAAAGTACAGTAAAGGGAACATAGTCAATAATATTTTAATAACATTGTATGGTGATGAATTGTGACTATACTTGTGGTAAGTAATGGGTATAGAATTGCTGAATCATTATGTTGTACATCTGAAACTAACATAACATTGTATTTTAGTTATACTTTAATTTTCAAAAAGCTAAAAATTATGCAAATGCAAAAAAAAAATAGTGTGTCAGAGAACTTACCAGACACTATCAAAAAAGATATGCAGATAGGAGATAAGCCTGTGAAAGGATGCTCCACATCATATTTCATCAAGGAAATGCAAATTAAAACAATGTGATACTATTACACATCTATTAGAATGGCTCAAATACAGAACAAACACTGGGAAGGATGGGGAACAGCAGGTACTCTCATCTATTGCTGGTGGAAATGCTAAATGATATATCCACTTTGGAAGACAGTTTGGTGATTTCTTACAAAAATAAACATACTTGGGGTAAATCCCCAACAGTTCAATTGCTGAGTCGTAGGGCAGGTATATTTTTAACTCTTTGAGGAACCTCCACACAGTTTTCCAGAGTGGCTGCACCAGTTCACATTCCCACCAACAGTGTAAGATGTTTATAGCAGCAATGGCCACGATAGCCAAACTGTGGAAGGAGCCTCGGTGTCCAACGAAAGATGAATGGATAAAGAAGATGTGGTTTATGTATACAATGGAATATTACTCAGCTATTAGAAATGACAAATACCCACCATTTGCTTCAACGTGGATGGAACTGGAGGGTATTATGCTGAGTGAAGTAAGTCAGTCGGAGAAGGACAAATATTATATGTTCTCATTCATTTGGGGAACATAAATAATAGTGAAAGGGAATATAAGGGAAGGGAGAAGAAATGTGTGGGAAATATCAGAAAGGGAGACAGAACGTAAAGACTGCTAACTCTGGGAAACGAACTAGGGGTGGTAGAAGGGGAGAAGGGCGGGGGGTGGGAGTGAATGGGTGACGGGCACTGGGGGTTATTCTGTATGTTAGTAAATTGAACACCAATAAAAAAATAAATTAAAAAAATAAACATACTAAAATCATGCTTCTTGATATTTAGCTAAGTTTGTTGAAAACTTATGTTCATACAAAACCTGCAAATAGACATTCATAGATTTATTTAGAGTTGCCATAACTTGAAAGCAGGATATCCTTCAGTAGATGAATGGATACATAAATTATGAAAAAGCCAAACAATATAATATTATTTAGTACCTTAAATTCCTATTACTAAATGAAAGAAGTCAATCTGAAATTTAGCCTATTACTAACTTAAAGAAGCCATATTATATAGTTCTAACTATACAACATCCTGAAAAAGACATACCTATAGAGACAGCAAAAGGATCAGTGGTTGCCATGGGTTGAGAAGAGACATTCAGAAGGATGAATAGGTGAAGAACAGAATTTTTTAGGGTAGTGAAAATATGCCATATAATAGTATAATGATGTTTCCATGCCATAGACATTTATCCAAACCCATGGAGTGTACATCAAGAATGAACAATTATAGGGCACCTGGGTGGCTCAGTAGTTGAACATTTGCCTTTGGCTCAAGTAGTGATCCCAGGTTCCTTGGATCCAGTCCTGCATCAGACTCCCCACAGAGAACTTGCTTCTCTTCTCTGCCTATGTCTTTCCTCTCTCTGTGTCTCTCATGAATAAATAAATAAAATATATTTTTTAAAGAATGAACCATAATATAAATATAGACTTTGGATGATTATGTGTCAGTGTAGATTCCTCAACTCTAATAAATGCACCACTCTGTTGGGAGATGTTAATAATGGAGGATGCTATGTTTGTGTGTAGATAAAAAAAAAAAAAAAAAAAAAAAAGTATAGGAAATTTCTGTACCGTCTCAGTTTTAGTGTAACCTAAAACTTTCCTAACAAATAGAGTTGTAATAAAGAAAAACTGTTTAGAGTAATAATATTAACAATGGTTAATTGAATATATCATGTGGATTAGAGTACTAAATGACAGAAATGTCACAGGAGTTGGGGGTGAGAAATTAAGAATGCTCTCTTAAAAGGTATTTGCACTACCCTTTAACAAAACAGAATAATATGAAGGCAAACTTAGATTAATGAAAAATATATATTTTAAATTCCGGTGCAACCACTACAAATATTAACAAGAAATATAAAAGAGACATTAAGAAAGGACACAAAATTAAATCATATGAAGTGCTTAATTAAACCCAGATGAAGCAGAAAGAGATGGGGGAAAGAAACAATAAATGAATGCAAATAATATAAAAGAGATACAAAAATCATTGAAATGAATTCATCTATAACAATGATCACTTTAAATGCTAATAATTTAAATGTACCAACTTAATATTTTTGAGGATTTTTACATCTATGAAATCATCAGAGAAATCCTATTTCATCCAATAATTCCACCAGTGGGTAGTTACCCAAAGAAAATGAAAACTCTAATTCAAAAAGGCATATCCAGGATCTTTGAGGAAGATGGCAGAGTAGGAGGATCCTAAACCCACCTCATCTCACAATCTATATAACACCCACATCAGTATAAGTAACCCAGCAAGTGACCCAAAGAATGCAGAACAGATTTGTAGAGAAGAGGCCATATCAAAAACAGTAGGAAGGGCAGAGATAGAGTCTGAAACCAAACTGACCCCCAAGAGAGGGAGAGATACTGTAGTCATACAGAAAGTAGAGGTGCAGACCCCACTCTAGACAGAGAGACCTGCATTGGAAGATTCAGTGAGATCCTCAATGAAGAGACAGAAAACATTTTAAATAAACCCAGATGGAATTCGATTGAAATCAATCATAAAAATAAGGATAATTAGACTAAAAGAAGTAGAACAGATCAGTGACCTGGAAGACAGAGTAATAGAAAGTAATCAAGCTGAACAGAGGAAAGTAAAATGAATTATAACAAATGAGAATAAACTAAAAGACTTCTGCAATATGATTGAGCATAATAATATACACATTATAGGGATCCCCAAAACATACACATTATAGGGGTTCCCAGAAGGAAAAAAAAGGAGGGAAAAGGGACAGAAAATTTATTTAAGGAAATAATAGCTGAACACTTCGCAAATCAGGGGAAGGAAGCAGAAATCCACATATAGAAAGTACAGAGAAACCCTAACAAAACCAACCCATGGGGGTCCACACCAAGACACATAGAAATTAAAATGACAAAAAAAAAAGTAATGACAAAGACAAATTGTAAAGCAGCAAGAGAAAAGAGTCATATAAAAGGGAAACCCTACATGGCTATCAGCTAATTTTTCAGCAGAAAATTTTCAGGCCACACAAAAGTGGCATGATATGTACAAAGTGCTGAAAGAAAAACAAACAAACAAACACCGCAGCCAGGATATGATATCCTGATAGCCAGCAAGACTATCATAGAAGAGATATAAAGGGTTTCAAAGAGAAACAAAATTTAAAGTAATTCATCACCATTGAACCAGTCCTGCAAGAAATGTTAAGGGAATTCTCTGAACAGAAAGGAAGGGCCATAAACAGGAGTAGGAAAAGTAGGAAAAAAAAAAAAAGATATAAATATAAAATCCAGTCAAGGGTTTCACAAAATAAAGGAATATAATGTATGAGATCATATATTTTAAAAGTACCAGGAGGGAAATAAAAATGTAGTGCTTTTAGAAAGGGTTCAAACTTATGTGATCAACTAACTATAGACTGCTATATACATAAGATATTATATATCAACCTGATAGTAACCACAAATCAAAAACAAGTAATATACATACGTACATACATACATACATACATACATCAAAAGGATTCCAAGTAAATCACTAAAGAAACTGAAAAACAATGAGAGCAAGGGAAGAAAGGAATGAAGAACTACAAAACAAGCATAAAACAAGTAACAAAATGGCAATAACTACACATTTGTCAATAATTACTTGAATGTAAATGGATAAACACTCCAGTTAAAAGACACAGGGTGAATAAATGAGAAAAAAAGAGACTCATCTACATGCTGCATATAAGAGACTCATTTTAGATCTAATGTCACAAGCAGATTGAAATCGAAGGCAAGGAAAAACATTTATCATGCAAATAAAAGTGAAAAAAAGGTAGAGTAGCAATACTTATACTGAACAAAATAGACTTGAAAACAAAAACTGTAATAGGATTGAAAGAAGGACAATAGATAATTCTAAAAGGAACAGTCCAACACAAAATTATTTATAGTTGTAAACATTTATGCACCTACAGGGGAATATCCAAATATATAGAGCAGCTAATAAACATAAAGGAAGTCATCAATAGTAATACAACAATAGTAGGAAACTTTAACACCCTACTTACCATCATCTAAGCAGAAAATTAGCAGGAAATCATTGCTTTAAATGACACATTGGGCCAGTTAGATCTAACTTATATACTGAGGACGTTCCATTTAAACAGAAGAATACACATGCTTTCCAAGTATACAAGGAACATTCTCTAGAAGAGATCACATATTTTTCCCTGAAATAGTCTCAACAAATGCAAAAAAATTTCTATGACACTAGAAATCAACTAGAAGAAAAAAATCTGGAAAATGTACAAATACATGGAGGTTAAATAACATGCTACTAAATAGTGAATAGGTCAGCCAAGAAGTCAAAGATGAAATAAAAAATGTCATGCAGATAAACAAAAATGAAAACACAATGATCCAAAAATCTATGGGCTTGAGCAAAACTTCCAAGAGGTAATACTACAACAATATTACAACAACATCTTAAGAAGCAAGACAGATATCAAACAACATAAACTTATACCTAAAAGAGTTGGGAAAAAAAGGTGAAAATCAGTATAAGGAAGGAAACAAAGATTAGAAATGAATGAAATAGAAACTAAAAACACAATAAAACAAATCAATGAAACCAGGAGCCTTTTTTTTTTTTAAAGATCTACAAAATTAAGAAAATTTAGCCAGAATATTCACACATAAATAAAGAGGGGACACAAAAAAATCAGAAATAAAAGAGAAGAAATAACAAATGACATCACGGAAATACAAAGTTTTATAATAGAGTATTATGAAAACATATGCTAACAAACTGAACAACCTAGAAAAAATGGATAAGTTCCTTTCTCCGAAAACTCAATCTGGAAGAAATAGAATATTTGAATAGATTGATTACCAGTAATAAAATTGAATCAATAATTTAAAAATTCCCAAAAAACAAATGTCCACAACTAGAGGGGTTCACAGGTGAATTCTACCAAACATTTAAGAAAGAATTAATACTTATTACTCTCAAATTATTCCAAAAATTAGAAGAGGAAAGAAAGCTTCAAAATTCATTCTATGAGGCCCGCATTACCCTGAGACCAAAATCAGATGAAAATACTACAAAAAAGAGAAACATAAGCCAATATATCTTATAAATGTACATTAAAAATATTCCACACAATATTAGCAAACTTAATCCAACAATTCATTAAAAATACCATTCATGATACAGTGGTATTTGTTCCTGGGATACAAGTGTGGTTTGATATTCACAAATCAATCAACATGACACATCACATAAACAAGAGAAAGGTTTTAAAAAAAGCATATGATCATTTCAATATATGCAGAAATAAAGCATTGAAGTACAATATCCATTTATGAAAAAACCCTCCACAAAGTAGGTTTAAAGGGAACATAACTTAGCATAATAAAGGACATATATGAAAAACCCACAGCTAACATCATCCTCAATGATGAGAACAGAGAGAATTTCCCCTATTATCAGGAACAAGACAAGGATGTCCACTCCCGCCAGTTTTATTCAATGCAGTACTGGAAGTCCTAGCCACAGCAATCAGATAAGAAAAAAATTAATAAATAAAAGGCATCCAAATCAGTAAGGAAGAAGTAAAACTTCCACTATTTTCAGTGACACAATAATATATATAGAAAACCCTAAAGACAAAAAAACTACTAGAACTGATAAATTAGTTAAGGTCACAGGATACAAAATAAGTATCCACAGAAACCTGTTTCATTTCTATACACTGATAATGAAGTATCAGAAAGTGAAATCAAAACAATTCCATATACAATTTCACCAAAAGAATAAAGGACCTTAGGAATCAACTTAACCAAGGAGGTAAAAGACCTATATTCTGAAAATTATAAAACACTGATGAAAGAAACTGAAGATGACCCAAACAAATGGAAAGATATTTCATGTTCATGAGTTGAGAGAATAAATATTGTTAAAATGTCCATACTGCCCAAAGCACTGTACAGATTTAATGCAATCTCTATCAAAGTACCATCAATATTTCTCACAGGACAAAAATAAATAACCTAAAATTTGTCTGAATCACAAATGAACCTGAATAGCTAAAGCAATCTTGAAAAAGAACAAAACTGGAGCATTATAATCCCAGATTTCAAGATATACTACAAAGTTCAAGTAATCAAAACAGTATGGTACTGGTACATGCACACACAAAAATTCCTATAGCTCAATGAAACAGAATAAAGAGCCCAGGTATAAACCCATGTCTATACAGTCAATCTTTAACAAAGGAGTCAAGAATATGCAATGGAAATGGAAAAAAGACAATCTTTTCAACAAATAGCTTTTGGAAAAATGGACAGTTAAATGTAAAATAATGATATTGGACCATTGTCTCACACCATACACAAAATAAAATAAAAATGGACGAAGGACCCAAATATGAGACCTCAAACCATAAAAATTCTAGAAGAGAGCACAGGCAGTAATTTCTTTGATGCAGGCTATAGCAATATTTTTCTAACTACATCTCCTGAGGAAAGGGAAACAAAAACAAAAATAAACTGTTGGGACTATACCAAAACAAAAAGCTTTGCACAGCAAAGGAAACAATTAACTAAATGAAAAGGCAACTTACAGAATGGGAGAAGATGTTTGCAAATGAGATACCTGATCAAAGATTAGTATCCAAAATATATAAAGAACTTACACAACTCAACACCAAGAAAACAAGTAATCTGATTAAAAACAGATGGAAGATATGACCAGACATTTCTCTAAGGAAGACACACAGATGGCCAACAGATACATGAAAAGATTCTTAACAGCACTAATGATCAAGAAAATGCAAATCAAAACCACAATGAGGTATCACCCCACAGCTGTGAATAGCTAAAATCAAAAACACAAGAAAGAACAAGTGTTAGTGAGGATGTGGAGAAAAAGGAACACTTGTGCACTCTTGATAGAAATGCAAACCGATATAGCCATGATTGAAAACAGTATGGAGACTCCTGAAAAAAGTAAAAATAGAACTACCGTATGATCCAGGAATTATGCTACTGGGTATTTATTCAAAACATATAAAAACACTAGTTTGAAAAGATATATGCACGCCTATGTTTATTGCAGCATTCTTTGCAAAAACCAAATTATGGAAGTAGCCCAAGTATCCATCAAAAGATGAATGACTAAATAAGATATGTTATATATATATATATATATATATATATATATATATAGTGTGTGTGTGTGTGTGTGTTTATGTGTGTGTGTTATGTATGTATATATAAAATAATAATAAAGTACCTAGGAAATATTGTCCAGCTATGTAAAAGAATTGTCTTGTCATTTGCAACAAAAGGAAATAAAACTTTATGAGTAAATCATAAGATTAACTATTTAGAAAATCCTCAAAAATCTACAAGAATACTTTTTGTAATTAATGGACTATAAAGGATAAAAGGTTAATACATAAACACATTATATAAATATGTATGAAAGATGCTGGACATCGTTTGTCTTTTGAAAATTGCAAATTAAAATTATAATGAAATACACTATGCATCAATTCTAACAGCTAAAATTTTAAAAATTGCCATTATCAGTATAGTGAGGAAATGGAGCAAAAAGAACTCCCTTACGTATTGCTGGTGGGATGCAAAAGTGTCGTCAGATGCCATGGAAGACAGTTTGAGGGTTTCTTCCACACCCAAACGTAGTCTTACCATGCAATTGCACTCCAAGGTTTTTACCCAACTAATTTGAAGATGTATATTCACACAAGAAACCTGCACATGAATAGAAAGTTTATTTATAATCAACTAAAACATGATTAAGATAGTGTTCAATATGTGAATAGGTAAAGTGCAGGGCATGCATACAATGAAACAGTCCGTGGTGATCTAAAGGAATGGGCTACCAATGGGTGTTGGCAGTGCATATACCCTGATGAGTCTTAAATGCATAGTATCAAGTGAAGGAAGTCAGTTTGAAAGGATATAAGATTCAATTTCTGTGACATTCTAGAAAAGGCAAAACTATAGATATTTTAAACAAATTTCAGACAGATTTGAATAGGTCAAGTTCACAGAAACTTTAGTGCAATGAAACTAATCTATATGATACTGTAATGGTAGAAACATAACACTTTTTAAGAAACAGTAGAACTTTACAGCACAAGTGAAACTTAATACATGAAATTTTAAAAAAAATTAGCTGTTCAGGAGATCCGAGGTAGAATTCAGACTATGATAAAAGACTTTACCTGTATTACAAATTTATGAAATGTTTTCATGGGTGAAGTTGAGGGGAACGATGCCGACCTATGTGACTTTGGAAGAAAGAGTATAGACTCTAAGACTAAAGGCAAGAGGAATTTTATGTAAATGTTGTACTAAACTTGGTAAAGTCTGTCCACAAGTTGCAAATTAATACTTCTAAAACCATTATACAGATTTTTATATATATATGTGTGTGTGTGTGTGTATACATATTATATATATATATAAATTTATATAATATATAATAATATATAATAATATATAATATATACATACATGTGCATATATGCATATATATAAATTTTGATATTTCTCACAATATTTCACAATTTTTCATGATTAATATATTTGGTATGGTGGTCTTTGATCAGTGACCTTTGATGTTACTTTTATAATTTTTCTTAGGTGCCACAAACTACACCCAGACAAAACAGTGGAGCAAATGGATTGTGAATGATGGGAGCTAGGTTAATCACTATTGGAGTGGAAGGCTACAGACAAAGGACTATGCTAGAATAATTCATGTGACAGTGGGTTAGAGTTGAACTAATCAGGATAAGCTCATATTTAGCTTAATTTAGATACAGAGGTACACACACGTATATATGTAAATACACATATATGCATATATGCATAGATTAGTGTAGGTTAGTATACACCCATGCATTTCCTTGCCCTCCCAGCTGAGAGAGCCTGGAAGCAAAGACATCTCAGTAGCAAGGAACACACTTAGTGACCAATCTGTTTCAAATACCATTGTCCAATAAAAGCAACCAGAGCCCTGTAGAGAAATGGGTGATATTAGGAATTGGACAGAGACTACATAGAATGAGCTTGGATCATCTTAGCATCTTGCACTGCCAGAATTTACAGGTACTAAAAATAAGAATAAAAACCCAACAACAATATAAGTACGTTGAAGGACACAAATGCCAACTGAAAGAGCTCCTAATTGCTCAAGCCAGAAAGTTTTGAGGAACAAATATTATGGGATTATAACCAAAAGTATAAAGTAAATATCTATGAGTCCATTCAGATATGAATTATTAAATATGTAAATGAAGAGGAAGACAATCCTCCCAAAGAGAATTACAAATAGTTTATACAGATGCTGCCCCTCTAATGAGGTGGAACGTAATTCCTTCTCCTTTCAATCTGAATTATACAGTGTAACCTCTTTCTAAATAGTATAGCCCTCCAAGGGAGTAGGGAAAATCATGGTGCAGATGCCTGACAAACCTACCTTAGCTAGTGGATCGAGGTTAGCATTAACAGTGATATCATGTTGATAGCATATGAACTGGATGTCGTGTGATGAGAATGGAACTTTATCCCTGTTGCTTTTATTTAAAAAACAAAAACAAAAACAAAAACAAACAAAAAGAAACATGATTCCTGTGCAACACTAGAAAAACATCAAACTAAAGTTGATAAACATTTTATAAAATACCTAATCAGTACTCTTCGAAATTGTCAGAGTCATCCAAAACAAATTCTGAGAAACTTTCACCATCTACAGGAGCCTGAAGAGACATGACAACTAAATGTAATGCACATAACGGATGGGATCCTGGAATGAAAAAATCAGATTCAAGTAAAGAATAGACATTAGTTAATACAAATTCATTGGTGCTTGTTTGTTAATTATGACAAATGTACCACACTAATGGAAAAATGTTAATAGGGAAATGGTGTGGGATTATATGGCAACACTGTACTATTCTCATATTTTTTCTATAAACCTAAAATTATTCTGAATCCAGAGTATGTTTTCCTACCTTAGTCATTTATGTATACATATATAAATATATATATACACACATATAAGATATAGATATGTGATCTCAATCAGTTAGAAGACACAAAAAAGTAAGGTATAGGCATACTTCATTTTAGTGTGCTTCACTTTAGTGACTTCACAGATATTTTTTTAACTAATTGACGTTTTGTGGCAACTCTCCTCAAGCATTTGTTTACTTTGCGTCTTATCACATTTTGGTATTTCTCACAATATTTCAAAATTCTTCATCATTAATATATTTGGTATGGGGATCTTTGATCAGTGACCTTTGATGTTACTTTTATAGTTGTTCTTAGGTGCCACACACCACACCCAGTAAAAACGGTGAACTTAAATGATAAACATTGTGTGTTTTGGCTGTCCCACCAACCAGCCATTTCTGTCTCTCTCCCTGTTCTTTGAGACACAACATTGAAATTAGGCCAATTAGTAACGTTTCAATGGCCTCTACACGTTCAAGGCAAACAAAGAGTCACACACTTCTCACTTTAAATAAAAAGCAAGAAATGAGGAAGCTTATTGGGAAGATCAGGACGGAAGCTGAGACAGGCCAAAAGTGAGACCTCTTGCTCCAAAACAGCCAAGTTCTGAATACGAAGGAAAAGTTCTTGAAGGAAATTAAGAGTGCTGTTCCAGTGAACACACAAATGATATGTGAAACAGTCTAACTGCTGATATGGACACAGTTTTAGTGGCTTGGGTATAGATAAGGACCGGACACAACTTTCCCTTAAGCCAAAGCCTAATCCAGAGCAAGGCCCTCTCTCTCTTCAATTCTATGAAGGTTTAGAGGGGTGAGGAAGCTGCAGAAGGAAAATTTGAAGCTTGCAGAGTTGGTTCATTTGCTTTAAGGACAGAAGCTGTATCCAGAATATGAAAGGGAAAAGTGAGGGAGCAAGAGCTAATGGAGAAGCTACAGCAAGTTATCTAGAAGATCCGACTAAAATAAGTAATGAAGGTGACTATGAAAACAAATTTTCACTGTAGACAAAACAGCCTCATGGTGGAAGAAGATGTCATCTCGGACTTTCAGATAGAGAGGAAAAGTCAATGCATAGGCTCAAAGCAAAGTCTGATTCTCTTGTGAGAGGCGAATGGAGCTGGTGACTTTAAGTTGAAGCCAATGCTCATTAACCATTCTGAAAATCCTTAAGAATTATTCTAAATTTACTCTCCCTGTACTCTATAAATGAAACAACAAAGCCTGGATGACAGCACATCTGTTTACAACACCACTTAATGAATATTTTAAGCCCACTGCTGAGACCTAGTGCTTCAGAAAAAAAAAAAAATGATTCTTTTCAAAATATCACCAACTCATTAACAATGCACCTGTTCACCCAACAGCTTTGATGGAGGTGTACAATGAGATTAATGTGGGTTTTTTTTTTTTGTGCCTGTTAACACAACATACATTCTCTAGCCTATGGATCCAGTAATTAGTTGGAATTTCAAGTCTTAATATTTCAGAAATATATTTTGTAAGACTATAGCTGTCATAGTGACTCCTCTGTTGAATCTATGCAAAGTAAATTGAAAACCTTCTGGAAAGGATTCACCATTCTAGATACCATTAAAAATATTCATGATTCATGGGATGAGGTCAGATTATTAACATTTACAAAAGCTTGGAGGAAATTGATCCCAACGCTCATAGATGACTGGGAGGGGTTCAAGACTTCAGTGGAGGAAGTAATTGCATATGTGGTGGAAACAGCAAAAGAATGAGGATTAGAAGTGGAGCCTGGAGGGATGGCTCAGCGGTTGAGCATCTGCCTTCTGCTCAGGGCATGATCCCAGAATCTGGGGATCAAGTCCCGCATCAGGCTCCCTGCATGGAGCCTGCTTCCCCCTCTGCCTGTGTCTCTGCCCCTCTCTCTCTCTAGCTCTCTCTGTGTCTCTCATGAATATGTAAATAAAGAAAATCTTACTTAAAAAGAAAAGAAGAAGAAGAAGAAGAAGAAGAAGAAGAAGAAGAAGAAGAAGAAGAAGAAGAAGAAGAAGAAGAAGAAGAAGAAGGGGGGCACTGATTTGCTGCAATCTCATGATAAGACTTCAAAAGGATGAGGAAGTGCTTCTTATGGATGAACAAAGAAAGTGGCTTCTTAAGGTCATATAAACTCCTGGTGAAGATGCTGTGAAGATTGTTGAAATGTCAAACAAAAAGGGAGGAGAGTTTAGAATATAACAAACTTTGTTGATAAAGCAGTGACAGCTTTTGAAAGGAACGGCTCAAGTTTTCAAAGTTCTACTGTAGGTAAGATGTTATCAAAGAGCATTGCATGCTACAGAGAAATAGCTCATGGAAGGAAGAGTCCATCGGTGTGACCAACTTCAATGTTATCTTATTTTTTTAAAGTTCCTACAGCTATTCCAGCCTTTCACAACCAGCATCCTGTTCAGTCAGCAACCATGAACATTGAGGGGAGAACTTCCACCAGCAAGATTAAAGATTATGACTCACTGAAAGCTCAGATGATGGTTAGTAATTTTTTTAGTAATGTTTTAATTTTTAAAGCATGAACATTTTCTGGACATAATGCATGTAAACATAACTTTTATAAGCACTAGGAAACCAAAAAAAAAAAAAAATCATTTGATTCACTTTATTGCAGTGGTCTGGTACCAAGCCCACATATCTTTGTGGTATTACTGTATGTTGATACCATATATTCTATTGTATAATTAAATATAGGGTCAAAAGATGTAATATTGATATCATTCCAGAGAAATATCTACCTATATCTTACATTTTGGATTCTTAAAATTATTTATTCACTTAGTAGTATGTATTAAAGTAGTGTAACCTTAAATACTAGATGGTTTAGTCTTCATGTTTCATATTTTGTTCTTTGAAATTTTATAAAGAAAATTGAAATTTTTAGTCATAAATTTTTGCCCAAGGAGTCAAAACTTTATATTTCCTTCAATTATTTTTGGGTTTTATATACTCTGACTTTTTATGGTGCTGTTGTGATGGTTAATTTTATGTGTCCACTTGAGTGAGCATTAGGTGCCAGGTATAAACTATTATTTCTAGGTAAGTCTGTGAGGGTGTTTCTGAATGAGATTAGAATTGGTGGATTCTGTGTGCCCTTCTCAATCCAATGAGGACTGAGTAGGACAAAGGTAGAAAGAGAAATTTGTTGTTGTTGTTGTTGTTGTTGTTATTTTTCTGTCCCATTGCTTGAACTAGAATATCTCATCTCATCTACAACTGAGCTTGGTGAAGAATTTACATCATTGGTTCTCACAGGTCTTACACCTCTGCACTCAGGCTGAATTATATCATATATATCACATATCATATTCCTGCAGATCATGGAATTTAGTTTCCACAATGGTATTGTCCAATTCCAAACATATCCAGTTGATTTTGTTTCTCTGGAAAACCCTGACTACTGACATGCTAGTGATTTAAAATCTCTTTTATTATAGTTTTAATGTCTATGCTTAGGGTTGTTTAGTTCTATAAAGCCAATAAAAAAGTTAGACTTGTCTAGAAATTTTATATCATATATATATATAATTTTATATCATAAATATATAAGTTTATGTCATATACATGTAGAAATTTAAAGACCTCTAATAACAGGCTGCATATAAAAATTAAAAATTCAATAACAAAAATATATGACTATTTAAGATTTAAATTAATCCATTTTATATGCCCATTTTCTTATAATACCTAATATTAAATGATGATAAGAAGGTAAAATTATGAATATCAGATTCCTGGAATGTATTGGTTACTCAAAAGTAAATGGAAAATAATTTTAGAAATAGTTTAACTGGGGGATCCCTGGATGGCTCAGTGGTTTAGCACCTTCCTTTGGCTCAGGACGTGGTCCTGGAAGTCCCAGGATCCAGTCCCACATTGGGCTCCCTGCATGGAGCCTGTTTCTCCCTCTGCCGGTGTCTCTGCCTCTCTCTCTGTGTCTCTCATGAATAAATAAATAATCTTAAAAAAAAAGAGATAGTTTAACCAGATGATACTGTATTTTCATCACTATATATAAACTGAACCAAACACAAGAAGCAACCTTGTTATATAGAATTTATTGTCACTAGAGAATTATATCTTTATTATTAGACTTACATAATGATATAACTGGAATAGGCAACCATTAATATTTTTCTTTTTTCACCATGAAATGACAAGGAGATTTACCAATATGTGTGTGGACAGGTATCTAAGTATCTACACAAAATTTGAACTGGGACACACTCAATGATAGTGTCTTTCTCCTCACTCTTATACCTTGGTTCCATAATGTTTTATTCTTGCATATTTATAGGCCATTTCATAGTGCAGGGGGAATAAATGTGGTATCAGTTATTCTTTTTTAAGGTTGCTTATACTTTAAAAGCATATATACCATATAGTAGGTAAACTTAAAAAATTATCATTATTTCCTTGCATTATGAATTGCAATAACTATAGAGCTACATGGGTCTGTATGAAGATATGAAAATCTAGTGTCTGCATATTTTTTGCAAATGTCTCAAATCCCTGAGCCTATTTTCTACTCTGTAATATAAGGGAAATATTATGTCATGAATCCTTGGGAGAATAAAAGTATAACACATATGAAAACACCAAGTACATTATACATATAATATGCCTACTGTTTCATCGATGTCCAATAAATGATAATGATCACATTATCCTTAAAAATCTAGATCGTTTACATAATTGTGAGCTTCTGAAGAGCATTAATTGTGATTCATTTTAGCACCTGCCACAGAAGTTGGCAGTAGTCTGTATTTATTTTAAAATTTCAAATGCTATGGAATTGAAAGTCAGTTTATATTGTAACAATTTGCTTTTTCTAATTCAGTCCTGAGGACTATCTAATATCTATAATTTTACTTACATAAAAATCTACCTTAGTATGCATTGCCACTCACAATTCTGAGCATAAGAGTTCACAATTCTGAGTATAACGAGCATAAGAGTTCCTATGTATATTTTATTTGTACTTTGAAAATTATCATTTTGCTACTTCCCAAGTAAAAGTTAACTTTGAAAACTATATTTCTTTACAATGCATTCACTCCCAAGAAATCTCTAATAATGGTTAAACAAGAGAGGAATAATTGCATTATTAAAATTGCATACAATTATATATTGTAAATCCCTAGAATATCAGTCAGAAGATTATTTAATTAAATAATTCTTAATTTTAAAAGTTAACGTTGTCAGGCTGATATATCCTACAATCATTTTGCTGCATAATTCTTCAAATGAGTAATTGTTTGTTTTATGCCATTATCTGAGGAATGCTGATATTTATATTCCTGGTATTTTGTAATGTTTAGTACATAATTGTAAATAACACAGAGCTTTCTTGGGAAAATCTTAGTTCCTTTTACCTATAATGTCTGAATCAAGATTTCATATGTTTAAGACATCAATCAAATAAAAGTATAATCAAATGCATCTCTGCCTTGCTATTCTATTGACTGTAGTCATTTTACTTATTACTCTCTATTCTCATTTCTCCATATGTCACTCAAAAAATCAGGTGTTTAATAAATCCTGGTCATCAGATTACTTTTCATAATTTTCCTTGTATTCTCCATAGAAATTTCAAATTGATTATTTGAAAGAAAAATATGTAAGTAGGATAACAACTAGCATACTCTTGCATGGCATATATACTCTGAGAAAACACTTTGAATGATACAATTAGGATTTTGAAGGTCATATAATGTGTTCTAGTTTTTTAATTTTTATAATTCTACAGATATTGGTGCTGTATAATAGCACAATGCTGATTTATAATTCTCTGGGATGTGAAATGTTCATGCCACATACAATGTTTATTAACATCTATGTGATAAGATTATAGGCTTTTCAGGCAACCAGAATATATTATCTAACTGGACTTTTATAGAGTTTTCTCCTTCTCTCTTTCCTAATAATTATATCCACATGCCATGTCTGCCTGTAAAATTAGTAGAGATTAAAGATTCAAATGCTAATATTACCAATAGTGGTAATTAGCTTTTTCTTAAATAGCAATGTGAATCAGCTATTTGATTATAATAATTTTAAACCTTATGAGTGGCAGACATCAGCTGATTAGAATATCAAGTTCCCTGTCAGTTGGTTAAGGATCCAATTCTTGATTTCAGCTTAGGTCTTGATCTCAGGGTTGTATGATCAAGCCCCACATGGGGCTCCACACTTAGCATGGATTCTGCTTGAGAAACTGTCTTTCCCTCTCCTTATGTGTCTACCCTCTCCTCTTTCAAATCGACAAGAAAAATCTTAAAAACAAACAAACAAACAAACAAACAAAACTCCTTTGATTAAGTTGCTGTGCAAAATGGAATCATGAAGTTAGGTATGTGTTTCACCATCTACCTCCCAAATAAATAATAAGCACAGAATCCTATTGTTCAGGACTATTTTTCTATAGCCTAAAATACTGAAGGAACTTCTGTTTAAAGCAATGCTTATATTTTCAGTTTGAAAGAGCATGAGAGGATTAAGTAAAAACAATCCTCATCAGCCCACATGAGGTTCAAATTTTCCTAGATTCTAAAAGAGGCTTGCTTTCATAAGATATGGATCTTACCTGAGTTCTAATAGGACTGTCTACATTCTCTATACCTATAGTCATGTTCAAGATATGCTAGTACCAGTTCACATTCCCACCAACAGTGGAAGAGGGTTCCCTTTTCTCCGCAACCTCTCCAACATTTGCGGTTTCCTGCCTTGTTAATCTGCCCCATTCTCACTGGTGTGAGGTGGGATCTCATTGTGGTTTTGATTTGTATTTCCCTGATGGCAAGTGATGCAGAGCATTTTCTCATGTGCATGTTGGCCATGTCTATGTCTTCCTCTGTGAGATTTCTCTTCATGTCTTTTGCCCATTTCATGATTGGATTGTTTGTTTCTTTGGTGTTGAGTTTAATAAGTTCTTTATAGATCTTGGAAACTAGCCCTTTATCTGATACGTCATTTGCAAATATCTTCTCCCATTCTGTAGGTTGTCTTTGAGTTTTGTTGACTGTATCCTTTGCTGTGCAAAAGCTTCTTATCTTGATGAAGTCCCAGTAGTTCATTTTTGCTTTTGTTTCTTTTGCCTTCATGGATGTATCTTGCAAGAAGTTACTGTGGCCGAGTTCAAAAAAGGTGTTGCCTGAGTTCTCCTCTAGGATTTTGATGGAATCTTGTCTCACATTTAGATCTTTCATCCATTTTGAATTTATCTTTGTGTCTGGTGCAAGAGAGTGGTCTAGTTTCATTCTTCTGCATGTGGATGTCCAATTTTCCCAGCACCATTTATTGAAGAGACTGTCTTTCTTGCAGTGGATAGTCTTTCCGCCTTTATCGAATATTAGTTGACCATAAAGTTCAGGGGCCACTTCTGGGTTCTCTATTCTGTTCCATTGATCTATGTGTCTGTTTTGTGCCAGGTCTTGATGACCACAGCTTTGTAGTACAACCTGAAATCTGGCATTGTGATGCCCCCTGATATGGTTTTTTATATACTGTGTGGCTTTATATTTATTAACTGTTTATTCCAGCCTTTGTCATTCTCCAGCTTTATATCACAGATTAAAGAGATCTAATATACATGTAAAATAATAATAAAGTAAAATCTTAAAATGACATTAGATTGGAAAAGACAATATAATAATTAGTTCCAATCCCACTTAGAGTCTGTGCCACCCCCCACATGGCTCACAAATTCAGCAATTTTATGCCTCTTAGAGCTTCCCCAACAGCTCCACCACCTGAGCCCATTGAGCTTACACCTGCTTTATAACACACGACTGCCTGAAAATTAGGCTAAAATTTCCCCCAAAAATAGAGTGATATGAATAAATAAGAATAATTATTCTTTCCTAACAATATTTGGACTGAGAAATTTAAAAATATTTTCCTTAAAAATATGAAATTCTGCATAAAGAGTGCAAAACATTATTTACATAATTGAGTACCCAAAAGAGAAAAAAATGTCCTGGAAGCTCAATATGAAAATGATATTACAAAAGAGAAATCTCAGAGGGTTAAAATCATGAGTAATTGCTGTCTAGTAGGGATATGGGTGGGGTAGGGTTTGGATAAGAGATGCAACATGTGGTAGGAGTTTTATTATCGCCCATAGTCCCAGGAGTCAAGTCCTAGGATCTTTATACAGTAAAGGATTGGAACTAACATTTCTGTAAAAAGTTGGAATTCTCAGGGTCATGGTGCAGTAGTTTTAAAGACACCTAGCAGCAAAGGGAGATGATGGGAAAATGTCTTTGATTATGTATGAACTCTGAAAGAATGAAAAAAAAAATATCTCCCTGATATTTTGAAGCTATAGGTTTAGGATTCCTACAAATTTGAGATTCAAATGTATACTACTCAAGTATTCAGGAAACATCAAATTTTGAAACTGTATTAAAAATTGGTCTAAGACCTAGAGTATATGTCAGGTGTCAAGCAAACTAATGCAAAATTGATTTAGAGATGCAGTTCTACAGCCAAAGCTCAAGGTTTTCTTATAGAAAAAACGCCATAATTTTAAAAATACAAAAGATTACAAAAGAACAGCAGAAATAGATCAAAAAAGGCTTAAAAACAGAATTACAATGTAAAAAACATTTAAATCTGTTTAATCCAAAAGGAAAAAAAGTAATTTGCCACAGAAAAATGAGTGTTTTTAAAGAAGCAAATTTATAAAAATAAAAAAGACCATCAATTCAATTAATTCTATTAGCAGATAATACAGTAGGATAAAATAAGCAAAACAAAGCCAACATACTGGTATAAAAACAACATGCAATGAAAAGTGATCCAATTTAAACAGCTTTTCTTTTTTTAAGAAGTTTGTAAAAGCATAAATTCAGTTAAGACTTTATTAAGACAAGTACACCTGTGAAAAGTATAACATTATTCACTCAAAGAGTAGAGTACAATGGAAAACTTAACTGTTAAAAGATTTAAAAAAGAAAATTTGATCAAAATAATGATGGGAGAAAATATGCATGTTTTAAGAGCTTGGCAAATGTAAAGATATATTATTTTAATATATAACATATTATGAGTTCTCATGGATAGGAGAACTATAGAAGTATTCATAGTAAATATAATCTTAATGTTCAGGGTGGAGGATAATTTTGGAAGATAGCATTGAAGTTTTAGTCATAATCCATAATTCTTACAAGACATACCCATGTGTGGGAATGCCAATTGGTGTAGGCACTATGGAAAAGAGTATGGAGTTTCCTCAAGAAATTAAAAATAGAATTACTATATGATTCAGTAATTCTACTGGGTATTTATTCAAAGAAAATAAAAGCATTAATTTGAAAAGATATATGCACCTCTATGTTTACTGCGACACTACAATAGCCAAGATTGGAAGCAACCCAAGTGTCCATCCATAATTAAATGGATAAAGAAGATGTGGTGTGTGTATACACACCCATACATACACTAGAATATTGATCATTCGTAAAAGGAATGAAATCTTGAGATTTGCAGCAACATGGATTACCTACAGGGTATAATGCTAAACCAGCCAGAGAAAGATAATCCCATGTGATTTCACCCATATGTAGAATTTAGGAAACAAAACAAATGAAAAAGAGACAATCAAATAAACAAAAGACTTTTAAATATAAAAAAACATACTGATGGTCACTAGAGGGGAGTTAGATGGCAGAGTGGGTGAAATAGATAAAGGGGATTAAGAGTATACTTATCTTGATGAGCAATGATAATTGTATAGAATTGTTGAAACCTTCTATTGTACACCTGAAACTAAAGTCACACTGTAAGCTAATACCTCAACTAAAAATGCATATATCCAAAAAAAGGAGAGATAAAGACAACGTATACTAAATAGGACAAAAGGCTAATATTAAAATGTGATAATGAATATGTAGATGTCTATATTATCTGTTTTTTGTATATTTAAATATTTTATGATTTTAATAAAGTATTTTTAATAAAGTATTTTCTATCTAATTTCCAAATATGTTCATTACACTGCCACCAGAGCCAGATAAAGATATCACTTGGGAAGGAAACTGCATACTAATATCCTTCATGAATATAGATATAAAACTCTTCGTAATATGCTAAGTGAAACAAGCAAAAAAATATAAAATACTATGTATCATAACTAATTGGGATTTATCTAAGGAATGTAAGAATTGTTTAACTATGGAATTAATAAATGTAATACATCATGTTACTAGAATAAATGATGTAAATCGCTATCTTGATAGACACAGAAGTAGAATTTGTTAACATCCGGTACCTTTTCTTAATAAAAACAAATAAACCCTCAACAACTAAGACTGAAATGCAGTAGATTCAACATGATCAAGGGTTTCTACAAAAAACCCACAGCTAATATTTTTAAAGTTAATTATTTAATCCTTTTTCCCTAAGTTCAGGAAGCACATAACTATTCTATTCATCTCCTTCTATTTATCCCACTTCTATTCCTCATGTCCTGGGTGTTCTGACTAGGAGAAAGAAAAAAGGAGAAGGTATTGAGATAAGAATAACTAAATCTGTAGTTTCAAGTGACATAATACATACACACATATTTTTAAGGAATAAAACAATATACAAATAACAAATAATTTTAGCAAGATTGTGAAATATAAGCTCAATAATCAAAACTCGATTGAAGATTTCCAGGGGACAATATGAGAAGACCCACTCTTCAGTGAAATTTGTGAAATTATTAAATAAAAATGAAAAATAATTTAAATAATCTAGAATGGGGTCCAGTGGGCATATGGTAAATGAAGAAATATTTATTTAAGAAAATCTACTAAACTTTAGGAAGAACTTTGAGAGTTTGCTGTATTTGAAGCAAGATGTATACCCTCTCTCTTCCATCCTACCTCTATGAGGTAAAAACTCTGCTCAGGCCTCGTGTAGCCAAGGACGCAAGCCTCTCTCTTCCCCAAGCCTTAGTGGTGGGCTAGCTTCCTGTGAGAGGCAGACCGCCAACATCTATTATTCTATCCCAGCTTTTTGTTGTTAAGTCTATATTTTGGTGACTGCTGAGAGGTGGGGGTCTCTGATTCTACTTGTTCTCAAACAAGAAACAGAGGCTCTATGTTGGTATAACACCACCAAGAATCCTTTGTTTCCAACTGTCCCAGCTTGTGGCAATGGGAGTTCCACTCCAAGAGAAGAAAGGTAGGGAAATCTGCATCTGCTGTCCCCCATCCACCAAGCCCTCATCTCCTAAAGTGTGAATGTCACTCAGACAGAAGTATGCCGTTGACCCACCCATGCAAAAAAAAAAAAAAATATATATAATGGCCCAAAGATTTGCCTAGGGTAGAGGAATAGATTTATAATGAGAGAGAGAGGGGGGGGGGAGGGTAGAGAGAGAGAGAGAAAGAGCATGCTCCAAGTCCCATGCAAAGGAATTTGCAATAGAGTGTAGAAAAGGTCAACCCCAAGGGAACTCAAAAAACAGTGGAACTTGTGAAGAAAGAAATTAGAAGATATTCATGAATTTATGTTAAGCTATAGATTGCCTATTTTCACAGTGATAGATGGGAAAATAAGTCTGTGGAAATCATATTCTTGGAGTCAGAAAAAGTAATTTCAAACACGGACTTAGGAAACTATTCCTTAAAAGGAGTGCAAATTGAATTAGCCTGTGAAGTACTTTATGATTCAGGATTCTGCTAAAATGTAGATGGGTATGTGTGTCTGTGTGTGTGTGTGTGTGTGTGTGTGAGAGAGAGAGAGAGAGAGAAATTAGCTGGCAATTAATAGAAGTTAACATATTTCCAAGGAAAGAGATGGCTAAAAAAAACCTACCAAAATTACCATTATCCCAGAGTGTCTTGGAGCGTACACAAACCTGCACTCCCCTGAGGAACAGTAATAGAAGCCTTGACTGTACTGGGTGGGGAGTATTTTTCACTACAATAATCCAGCTAGCCACTGAATAATTAAATGAGCAAGTGATAGTAATGAACTCTGGAAGGGGTACACCCATACCCAGATTATCTATTATGTAAATTAATTGTCCATTACGCAAAATGTCAAGTTTCTAACAGCAATATGAAAAATATGAAAACATGCCTTGCAGAATAATAGGAAAGTATGACCCGTATACTACTGAAAGACAGCCAATCAAAATTGGCTGTGTCACCGGATGGTGGATTTAAAAAAGACTTTAGAGTATATTTGTATAACTAAAGGAAACCATGATTGAAGATGAAAGATATAATAACAATGTCACGTTAAATAAAGAATATCCTTTGGATACTTGGGTGGTTCAGTGGTTGAGCATCTGCCTTTGGCTCAGGATGTGATCCCAGGGTCCTGGGATCGAGTCCCACATCAGGCTCCCTCTGCCTATGTCTCTGCCTTCTCATTCTGTGTCTCTCGTGAATGAATAAGTAAAATCTAAAAAAAAAAAAAAAAGAATATCCCTTAATTATAAAAATTATAATAATGAACCAATTGGAAATTCTAGAGTTGAAAATAATAATGACTAAAATTAAAAATTCACCAGAGTTCAACAGTAGATTTGAACTGGTAGAAAGGACAAGCAAACTTGAAGATAGACTGATAATTGATTTGCAAGCTAAAAGCCAGAGAGAAAAAAGAATGAAGAAAAATGAACAATGTATCAGAGAAATGTGGGATGTTGTTAAATGAACCAAATGAGCATAATAAGAAAGCCAGAAGAAAAATAGAAAGTAGCTGAAAACAAATAGGAAGAAATAATGGCTAAAAACATCATAAATTTATAGACAAACACGAATATATCTATCCAGGAAGCTCAGCATACTCCAAGTAAATAAACTATAAGAGATTCACAAACAGAAACATAATAAAAATGCTGAGGGCTAAAGATAAAAAGAAAATCTTGAAAGCAGAAAAAGAAAAATAATTTATCATTTACAAAGAAATCCCAATAACAGCTGACTTCTTATGAGAAATGGAGGCTAGAAGGCAGTTTTAAATACTAAAATCAGAAATAAAATAGGTGATATTTCTACTGATCTAACAAGAAACTTAAAAAGCACATAGAAAGGAATTCTATGAATAACTGTATGTAAAAGAAAAAAAATAGTAACTTACATGAACTATCCCAATGCCTAGAAAAACACAAACTACAAACATTGACTAAAGAAGAAATATAAAATCTTAGTGGACCACTAACAGGTCAAGAAATTGAATTATAAATTAACCCCCCCACACACACACACACCAAAACATAGGCCCAGATGGCTGTGTTCATATACTTTGGTGCTCGGTATTTTATAATTTTAAGAATTATCAACATTATTATAATAAATTCACCAAGAAAGTATGAAAATGTATACTTTAAAAATTTCAAAATATTGTTGAATTAAGAAAGACACAAATTGGGAAGATGGTGGAGTAGGACCATCTGAGGCTCACCTCATCCCATGAAGACACCTCATTAACACCCACATGAGTGAATAACCCAGAAGAATATCTGAAGACTGGAAGAATAGACTCTTCACAGCTAAATGGAGAGAAGAAGCCACATCGAAGAGGGTAAGAAAGGTGAAGCCATCATCAGGAACCAAACTAACCTGCTAAACTGTCCAAGGGAGACAGGGATGCCACAAGCTCAGAGAGCTCATAGGAACAGACTCCACACAAGTTGCCCCAAGTATGGAGGACCCACATGGAGAAGATGCGCCACCTGGACATTTGGCTTTGGAAACCAGAGTGGTCTAACTTCACGAGTCCCTAAAATCAGTAGGGCTTTGTATCTGGAACTTTAAAAATCAGCAGGTTCTGCACTGGCTGAGCCCCAGGACACAAGGAAATGGAGTTCTCACCCTTTAAGAGAAAGCACAACAAATATCCCCACTGAGATACAGTATAGAGGGAGCAGTTTGAAAACTGCCTAGGTTATAGGAGAGAGATTTGTTTACTAATCTCAGACCATGTGCTGGAGGGGCAGGGATATTTGGGACAATATGAGAAGACCCACTCTTCAGTGAAATTTGTGAAATTATTAAATAAAAATGAAAAATAATTTAAATAATCTAGAATGGGGTCCAGTGGGCATATGGTAAATGAAGAAATATTTATTTAAGAAAATCTACTAAATTTTAAATGTAACTTTTTGTTCCCAGTAACAAAAGAGTAGATGGGCACCATTTCCTTCCCCCAGCTTCCAATCAACATGCAGGGACACTTGTGGGAGCCAGCGTAGCACTAACACTCTCCACCTAGCTTGTTAACAGCCTTCTCCGCCCCTATGCTATCCTGAAGACCCACCCCGTCCAGCCCCTCCTCTGCAGGAGTTTTTCAGGGCACCTGCAGGTCCCCTCCTGCAGTGGACCAGAGCAGCTTTGCTGGCACGGCTCATCCATCACTGTGTTCCCCTATTTGCCCACCCCCATCTAACACATCCTTGGTAGGAGTTCGTCCAAATTAGTACCACAAGGATGGCAGCGGGTGAGCAGCTCCCCACAGGGACCATCACCAACCCCAAAGTTGTCCCTGCTCTGGGGAGAGGGAAAAGAAGCCACACGCACCAGTCTGACTGCAGACTCAGCTATGAACTGGGAGCAAATATCTAGTCTGAATGCAAGCCCTGCAGGCCAATGAAAGCTTCTCAGGGGATAACACAAGGTGAGCACCCTAGAATCGAGCTACCAGAGCTCTGGCAAACACTTGGTGTGAAGATATTCACAAATAACATATTGGATAAAGGATGAATATCCAAAAAAAACAAAGAATGCTTGAAACCAAGAATTCAAGAGACAAGTGTTGGCAAGGATGTAGAGAAAAGGAACCCTGCTGCATTGTTGGGAGGAATGAAAAGCTGGGTAGCCATTGTAGAAAACAGTGTGGAGGCTTCTCCAAAAAAATTTAAACGTTAGAATTATCACACAAGGGGGGTCTGGGTGGCTTATCCAACTCTTGATTTCAGCTCAGGTCATGAGCTTAGTGTCTTAAGATTAGCCCCAACTGCATCCTGCTTAAAATTATCTCTGTCTCTCTCTCTGTCTCTGTCTTTGTCTCTCTCTCTCTTTCTGCCCCACCTCCCCACTCACTCTCACTCTCTCTCTAAAAAATATAAGTAAATAACTACCACATGATCCAATAATTCTGGATTCACTACTGTGAGTTTACCCAAAGAACATGACAACACTAATTTGAAAAGATATATACACCCTTATGTTTATTGCAACATTGCTTACAACAGCCAAATTATGGAAGAAATTGAAGTGTTCATTGATAGATGACTGGATGAAGATGTGAGATATATATATAGGGGTGTATATATCTTTTCAAATTAGTGTAGAAAGTTTTGAAATTACAAATTTATATAAATATATAAAATTTATATATATATAAAATGGATATATATATAATGAAATATTATTTGACCATTTAAAATAATGAAATTTGCCATGTGCAACAACATGGATGGACAGAGGGTACTATGTTAAGTGAAATATGTCAGTCCGAGGAAGACAAATATCATGATTTCACCCATAGGTGGAATTTAAGAAACAAATCTATAAGAAGAAAATGAACAAATGAACAAAACAAATGAACAGAAAAAAAAAAAAAAGAATAGAAAAGAAAAACTATAATAGTCCTATGTATCCATCAAATTGATGGTTACCAGAGTGGAGGTAGGTGGGAGGATAGGTGAAATAGGTGAAAGGGATTAAGAGTACACTTACCATGATGAGCCCTGAGTAATGTATAGAATCACTGTATTGTATATGACTAACACTGTATTTAATTATACTGGAATTAAAATTAAAAATAAGAGAATAAAAGATCATGTACGGGAAATTCATCCATGTTCATGGGTCACAAAATCTATTGTTGAAATGGCAATAATCCTTCCATTGATCTTCAGATTCAGTGCAATCCCAGTCACAGTCGGCATCTTGTAGAAACTGACAAGCTCATCCTAAAATTCATAGACATACTCAAAGACCTAGAATAGCTAAAACAGTATTGAAAATATTGAAAAACAAAAGAGAGAGAATTGGATGACTTCTACTTTGTAATTTCAAAACATTCTACAAAGTAAAATTAATAATGTGGTATTGGCATAAGGATATACATATCAGTCAATGGAATAGAATTTAAAAATCAAGATATAAGCTTTCATATGTATGGTAAATGGAATTTTGACAAGTGTGCCAAAGCAATTCAATGAAGTAAAAAATATTTTCATGTAACAGTACCAGGACAACTTTATATCCAAATGCAAAATATAAATTTGGGCATCTACTCACATCATACATCTTACACAGAAATTAATCTAAAGGCCTAAATTTGAGACATGAAAGTATAAAACTCTTAGTTGAAAAAAACAGGGAGTATTTTTGAATTCATTAGACAATTGTCTCAGATATGACACTGAAACAAGTGACAAGGGAAAAAAAAAAGAAGTGACAAGGGAAAATCTTAGATAAATTGGATTCATCAAGATTAAAAACCATTGCACAATAAACAATACCATCAAGGAAGTAGAAAAGCAAAGCCAGAAAGGGAGACTATGTTTGAAATCATATACATGATAAGGAATTTTTACACAGAATATAGAAAGAAGTCTTGCAATTGAATATGAGAAAAATAATCTGATTCAAAAATGGGCAAAGGATCTGTACAGACTTTTCTCCAAAGAAAATTACCCAATAAAATACAAATGAAAAGATGTTTGACATCAATAATCATTAAGAAAAATGCAAAAAAATGGTTGCAAAAAAATGCAACACCTGGTTGGCTCAGTGGTTGGGTATCTGCCTTCAGCTCAGGGTGTGACCCTGGGGTCCTGGGATTGAGTCCCACGTCGAGTCCCCCACAGGGAACCTGCTTCTCCCTCTGCCTATGTCTCTGCCTCTCTCTGTGTGTCTCATGAATAAATAAATAAAATCTAAAAAAAACAAAGAAAAATGCGAAACTAAACCACAATATGTTACTACTTCACGATCGCTAGGATAATATAATTAAAGAGCCAGACAATTAAGATGTTGGCAAGGACATAAAGCAATTGGAATCCTCACACACTGCTCGTGCTAATGAAAAATGATGTAGTCACTTTGGGAAATAATCTGTCAGTACTTCAAAATGATAAATATAGAGTTACCATAGGACCTAATAATTTTACTCCTGTGGAAGTACTCAAGAAAAATAAGTGATATAAGAGACTAAATAATAATCAATAGAAATGAAAAAAAAAATACATGCCCTCTCAAAAACATGTTCACAGCAGCATTATTTATAATAGTCAAATGGAAATAGCCCAAATGTCCATCAACTTTTAAGTGAATAGATACATATGGTATATCTGTACAATTGAATAGTATTTGTCAATAAAAAGAATGAATTATTAACATATGCTCAGCATGATTGAACATGGAACACATTATGGTAAGTGAAAGAAGCTAGTCACTGTGGGAATCACTAAACAAAACATAAAAAATATAGATTCCCTATACTTTGTCTACAAAAGTGTACAGAATAGGCAAATCTATGGGTAAGGAAGTTAGTTGAATGGGGTGGACTGGCAGGGAGGGGTGTGGAGGGTTATGGCTAATGAGCATAGAGTTTCTTTTGGGTGATAAAAATATAGATTTAGATTATAGTGGCAGTTGTACAACTCTGTATATATTAAAAACGTTTAAATTGAACACATCAACTGGGAAACCTTGGGGATGAAAGTATCATATCTTAATAAAGCTGTTAAAATTGGACATAGAATAAAGGGCCAATATATATAGTGATGAATTATCAATTGTTTGTTTCTATATAGTGTATTTAATTAATATAAGTACTAAACTATAATATATGGATCACACTTAAAAGTAAGTGCTAAAGCCAATTGGATAGGAAAGGATTTTTTTGAGAGACACTGAATATGAAGAGGAGTATTTGAACCAATTATCAATTCATTTCACTTTAACAATATCCTCTCTGTGTGCATGTTTGATTTCAGAAGTCTGAATGAAATTTATTTTACTAGTGGTTGTGTTTATATATTGAGATGTTTATTTTTATGTACTCTTGCCAAGTATTATTGATTGTCACTATATTTTGTGATGATTTTTCAATAAAAAAAAAACTATTGCATTAGGTCGTACTGACAATCAATACACTTTCTGGCTAATCACTTGATCACTTATACAAAGTTAACACTTTGTATAGCGAAAACATGACACACCAAAACCTTTCACATAACGGAGCTGTGCACTATGTAAAGAAATCTATTCATAGTTCATTGATTCTATTTACTGGTAATAGTTAAGATTTTATTACAACAAGCTCCAAACTGAAACAATGGATATAGTTTTGCTGTACTTACTAATCATTTGCATATTCCTCATCTCTAAGTTTCCTATAATTTATCATTCAATGTTAGGATAATGAGAAAGAACATCTCCTTCACTTAAAATTAAGAAATAAGTAGTAAGTTTAGAAAATCATGGAAGAGAGCAAAAATGTTTCTATGTGTGTGTGTGTATGTAGAATGTAAAATAAATATAGTATATATGCCAGATTTGTAAAAATGTTTACTTGAATATAATTTGTCATATTAATTAATATTAACCTTATTAAATTGCATAGCAAAAGAAATGTCCACTCTATTCGTCAATATGTTCAGGCATAAAAGAGACTGTAAGCATCTGTTAGCTTAAAGTCAGTGGAATAAATTTGATTTTCATGTGCTCAATTTGTTCATTTATTCCATCAGTCAGTCATTTCTTCCTCCCTACCTTCCCCACTCTCCCCTCTCTCTAATCTATCATCTATTACCTATCTAATATGTTCCTAATACCTACTGGGCACCTGGATATTGATTTGTACAAAATACTCAATAAATATTTGGAAGACCTGGTAATTTGATTTTAGCATTTATCACAGACTCTATGTGGTACATTTATTCTTTTCTTTGAGCATATGATTTCTCCTGTGACTGTGACTTCCCAGAAGAATAGTAGCTTTCCTGCTGAGTCAGGTACAACCTTGCCATCATCTCCTTCTGGGAATAAGTTTTATAGAGGCGTATTTCTCTTCTATTATTTGCTCCTTTCCAGAAGAGTGAGTGAACTGTCATGTATTACAAATTACTTCTAACCTTGCTGTATTTTACTTGGAGTTACCTTTGTAGGCAGTAGATACCCATCAAGACTAACAATTAACTAAATAGATGGTAATACGGGTGTTAAACTATAGATAGGATAAAAAATGTTAATATTCATTGCATGCATACTACATATCAGCCACTGTTTTTAACTTTTTACATGGATTGAATTTTTATTCAATTCCCATAGTTTTATGAAATCAATAATAATATCCAAACTTATAGATGAAGAAGAATTCACCTTTCATTTCCCTTTCATAACTCTCATTCAACATTACACACCAGATTTTGTCAGAACCTAAGACTATCTACATGCTGAAATTTAATATTGTATGCCCTGGTATCTTGTTACCTTTCTTGGTTTATTATTTTCCAAGAATTAAAACATTAAACCCAGTAGGAGCACCCAGCTTATTATTCTATTCTAAGTAAATACAGTGATTGAATAATACTTTCCTCTCTTTATCTGCATTTTTATTTCCATACATAATCTCTTTTCGCCACATACTATTTCTTGTCATTGTTACATTTCAATAATCTTCCTGAAAAACCCTAAGACCTTCAGAGATCTGCCTTCAGCTCAAGGAAATAGACTTAAATTGACAAATTTTCTACAGCATTAGATCACTCTGTTTCCTAAAGGTCTCACTTTTCTAATTTGCTGTGCTTATTCTTTGGCTTTTCCCTCTCCCCCACCCCCATATTGTAAAGTCTTATTTATGTATGCATTTTTTTGATAATACCTTAAATATCCTCAAGAGCTAATATTTTAGCTATTGCCTCTTGCAAATTACATATTCTCTTAGACATTTCCTCTAAATCCATTGTTTGTCCTGCCCAAGAAACCAGTCTGGTATAATATGGATACTCTACTTCTTAGTACACAATCCAGATTTCCAACAAGCTTTTCTTTTGTTTTCTAGTGATAACAGAACGTGTGAGTCTAGAATTCTCACTAAGCTCCAGATAATTATATTCAATTTTCCAGTCGACTTTTCTACTTGGATATCTCATAGCTACTTATAATTAATATATTTAAACTTTAACTTTTTGTACATTCTACACCCCCCTCGATTATATCTCCACTCCTTTTCACTGGTACCATCACCTGCACGGACAATGGGCCTTTGTCCCTTTTTTGCCACCCCTACAAATACATGCTGTGATTTTTCTTCCTGGGGTGTATGTATTCCCTTCATCAAACTTCTATTGGCTGATCCATCTCCTTAGAACCCTCAGCTGGACTCCTACGCTAGACAGTTCTGTATGTTCTGCTTCCACTCACCACTTTGTATCAGAGCTCTATGATCTTTTTCTTCGCGATTCCACCTTGGAGATAGACTTCCAAAAATGTGTGAGTAGCCAAAGAGCTGTCAGGAACACTGCTTTACCATTTTTATGGATTTTTGGTTTTGTGAGAAATTTCTTGAACTTCACTCAAAATTTTTACTTTACCAAAATTTTTTTTTTCCCGTACAGCATTTATTGGTACTCCTAGGGAACAAATTCATAGATTTAGATAGGTGATCAACTGGATGCATTAATGACACAGTAAAAAATCAAGAAATTTCATGGAAATGACTAATATTTGTTACAATGTTAATAATTTAGATTTTAATAGTAACAATGCACTCATTAAAAAATGATTGCAAAGTTTATAGCATGACACTTGGCAAATGCATGTTTTATTTTAAAATTTATTTAATATCTTTCCTATTTTGATATGGAAGCCAGTTTTGTTCAGTAATAATAGACTAGCCTTTCTAAATGTGTATCACCCTATCTTCCTATGGGGTGTTTAAGCATAGTATGTAATTTGGTAAAATTTTTACCATTTTTTTGTCATTTCAATCATTTTACTTATTGTGAATGGGAAAGATGGACAAAAAATATTTGCTTTTTTTAACAAAGATTTTATTTATTTTAGAGAGAGAGAGCATGAGTGTGGTAGGGGCTGGGAGAGAAGCAGACTCCCTGCTGAGCAGGGGGCTTCATGTGGGGCTCAATCCCCGGACCCCAAATTCATGACCTGGGCTGAAGAAAGATACTCAACTGACTAAACCCCCCAGATTCTCAACAAAAAATACTTCTATGAAACAAAATATTTCCCAGGGAAGTATGCACCCTACAGATAGATAGGGTACATGTAAAGGTTTTGCTTATTCAACACTAAAATGCCAAAATATTCTGAAGTAATTGAGAATGCAATTTAACAGTCTTGATATAAAGCTGTACTATAAAACTTTACAGTTTTCCAAAGAAAGAACAACACTGAGAAAATGTTTTACTCACATCGCAACTTAAATTTTTACCTTGCCCTCTTCAATGTGGTTCGAGATTTACAGCTTCTGACATTCTCCCTACAATACCTATTATATCCAGCCAGTGAGCACTTAATTGATAATGATGAAAATCATCTCTCTATCTGCGGCATATGTTGAACATCTGTTTCAGGGCTATAATTTTAAATTTATGCCTTCTGTTTAAAATGGAAGCATTGGAAAAATACCTATTCACTTTTCAGGTTATGTTTTTTAATTGTTGGTTGGCCAGTGACTGCAGCTATAGTAGAGACCTTTACTCTTGAAACTGTATCAGAAGAATACAGAAGAATCATAAGCATAGCCCATTATAAAAACGGATCTACAATATATTTGTTTTCTAATTTGTGTATATTCTCTAAATATTCATCTCTTCAGTCATGTGAACATGTATATTGATGTGTTAAGGTTCAGGCATCTGACCAGAGCTTACTGTTAAATAAAATGTTCAGGGATGCCTGGGTGGGTCAGTGGTTGAGCGTCTGCCTTGGGCTCAGGTTCTGACCCCAGGGTCCTGGGATCGAGTCCCACATCAGGGTCCTGCAGGGAGCCTGCTTCTCCCTCTGCCTGTGTCTCTGCCTCTCTCTTTCTCTGGGTCTCTCATGAATACATAAATTAAATATTTAAATAAATAAATTAATTAAATGTTCAATTGAGACGTATCTGCTAATCTTTGCCTCATAAAGAGGTATTATGAAAAGGAAAACAGTGAATTCCTGCTTACAAGCTGTTTTGCCTTGACCAAAATTTAATGTAACTCATCTCTCTGAAACCAGTAAGACTTACCTATATTATGGATATTTTCTTCTTTTTTTCCATACCATAGCCTTTCCCCTACTTTTAGTAAAATGTCCCTTATTTCCAAAAGGAATTTTTCACGCTTCATCCTATATGGTTCTGTGGAAGATTCCATTCATAGAAACTTTCTCCTCTTGCTTACTCCTCCTACCAGTGTGGATGGGCAAGTGATTCAATCACAGCAATAGGCTTTAGCTCCTGGTTAAGTTCAATGTGAGAGCAATGTCACCTTGAGATAATACTAAACATGAACATCCACAAAAACCACAGACCATGTGTTCCTGATTGAATTTTCTAGAGCTGTGAAAAATCCGGCCCTTTATTTAAAATAGTAATTAGCAAAAATAAATAAATAAATAAATAAATAAAAATAAAATAAAATAAAATAAAATAGTAATTAGCTTTTTCTTCCTTTCTCTAAGATGTAACTATTTGTTAAGCTGATTTCCTTTTATTTTTATTTATTTATTTAGTTAGTTAGTTGGTTAGTTAGTTAGTTAGTTAGTTAATCAGCAAATTTCTCTCTTAAAAATTACATTAGTGGGGATCCCGGAGTGGCTCAGTGGTTGAGCATCTGCCTTTGGCCCAGGGCATGATTCTGGAGTTCCCGGATCTAATCCCACATTGGGCTCCCTGCAGGGAGCCTGCTTCTCCCTCTATGTCTCTGCCTCTCTCTGTGTGTCTCTCATGAATAAATAAATAAAACCTTTTGAAAAGTAGCTAACTAACTAAATAATAAATAAATAAATAAATAAATAAATAAATAAATAAATAAAAAAAAATCACATTAGCTAGAGTGGATTTCTCTTCCTTGAGATGAAAGAATTCTTACCAATTCAGTACTCCATGGTTATTATAATAATTAAACTTCATTAATTGAAACAACATGTGAAATTGTCTATTTAATAGGTGATTCTAACAGAACAGGCTGAATAATAATTTTTTTACCGCCTTTGTTACCTTGGCATCTTCCCTAATTCCTATTAACTGCTTTTATAATTTCTGTAAGCACTTGATGAGTTTTGTTTTAGTAGTTGGGAATCATGGAATGTCAAGCCTCAGGTTTTGCCCCGACTGATTTAGGATTTATCCAGACCAGTATTCTCACCTAACAGAAATGAAAAATCAATTAAGGATTTAAACACCTGTCCTTGTATTTCAAGAAGTTGGCCATGACCATGATTCCTGCAAATGCCTTTTTCAAGAGAAAAACAGGAGTCATTAAATTCATAGATTGTACTAGAGATTTGTTTGTGACCACATCCTGCAAATCCTGAAGCATTATTCTAGTATCTTAAATAATGTGTGTCACACAATAGGTATTGGGTAAATCTCTGTTGAGGGAATTATCTTTGAATTTTTTTTTTTTTTGCTTTTTGTGATTCTACTCCTTAGGTATACAATCATCACAATCCCTTTGTTTTAAATGAACCACAGCCTTCTTCTCTAATTCACAAAAAAGTAGCAAATGAACTTAGGTTGGCAAAGACATGAAAGAATTAATGTGTAAATAAATAAATAAATATGGTCTAGGGATAAATAAGTAAATAAATATGGTTTAGGGATGTGTGTGTGTGTGTGTGTGTATATATATATATATATATGGAGAGAGAGAGAGGGAGGGAGGGAGAAGGGGGAGGGATCTATTCCATTAATGTGGTTCATGATGAAAGATCTGTTCAACATATCTCTGGAGATACATTTTGTTGATCATTTCTCAATTTTAAATGCCATCTCAATGCAAAATGTAGAGTACTTTTCCTAAAACATGCATAATATTAAAATGAAATTATGCTTTTAAGTTGGCTATTAGGAATCTGTAATTTTATTTTATTTTATTTTATTTTTTAATTTTTTATTTATTTATGATAGTCACAGAGAGATAGAGAGAGAGAGGCAGAGACACAGGCAGAGGGAGAAGCAGGCTCCATGCACCGGGAGCCCGACGTGGGATTCAATCCCGGGTCTCCAGGATCGCGCTCTGGGCCAAAGGCAGGCGCCAAACCGCTGCGCCACCCAGGGATCCCGGGAATCTGTAATTTTAGAAATAACTCTTCTTTTTTCTTTTCATATGGACTATATAACCAGAGGGGAGTAACAGCATAGATGTAAATATTGTCAGGTGGAATAACATTAACATTGTAAATGAGGATAAACGCATGTACCATTGTCATTATGTCTATGAATTCTAAGTAATGCATCAGAGTATAAACATTTGCTTAAAATTTATAACACTTCCCATAAAATATATGGCTTATATCACAGAAACCTGCTAAGGGCCAATATAACAGTCTCACAAATAAACTGAGGAGTAAGGAAGAAGAAAACTAACACCTAAAGTAGAAGTTCAATCTGTTATTTTTCCCTCCAAACTCAACACTCAGACTTATTGATTGATTACCTGCTTACAAATACAAGACAGAACCACAAAACTAGTTACACCAAATGTAACGTCATGGCAAAGCAACTAACTCCATGAGATTGCTACCTCCCTGAGCATTTTATCTGGCCAAGAGGTGGGCAGGTGCACTGAGTAATGCCGGCCGGCACGCTGTGCAAGTGTGTGCCTTGTGTGGCAGCCCTCAGAGTCACAAGCAAATAGGAGTTGATGCTACGACTGCCCAACAGTTCCTAGAATCACCAGGCCCCTCAGACCATGTGCCTCTTAGATGAGATCCATATGGGGCTAACAAAAACCCTACTCTTTGTTGTGAATCAATGAATCCAGCCTTGGCTCAGGAATCCAAAGCACTCCATTCATGGACCCTGATAAAGTCATGCCCCAGCCACTAGGGCTCTTTCCCTGCGCCCTGCCTTGACTTCCCGGCATGGCCCTCCACGCCAGCCCTGGACTGCCTCCAGGACCTGTGAGGTACAAACTGCCCCATTTTAATTTTTCTTGTGGTCTCTTATTGAATGGCAACTCACCATCCAGCACCCTGTGCTCCACTAGACAAATGTAAAAACAACCAAAGGAGATTGTTTCCAAAGATTAAAAAATATAAAGAAGACTGTTGGCACTGAGATAATATAATAACAGCCCAGCTCACTGTAGATCAAGGAAATTGAGGCGCAGAGCCATCAGTGAATTTGCTTAAACTTGCACAGTTGGTTATTTGATAAAAGAGGGCTTCTGTCCCTTCCCCCTGGCTTTGTCTCTGTTTCTGGGCCTTTGCCCCTGGTCATTCCTTTTCTTGAGTAATTTGCTCCACAGATCAGCACATTCATTTCTCAGATGAAGCATCAAATCTTTAAAAGAGATCCTGGTCTATTAAAAGTAACCCTGACTCCCCCTCACCCCACCAGCATTTTGTTGTTGTTGTGAAGGTATTATTTTGTTTCTAAGGCTTCATGTCTGGCTTATCTCTGGCTCTATCTCTGTCTTTCAAGCTTCTTGTCTACCTCCCTTGTTTTTAAGGCCATGGAACCTACAACAGTAACACATAGGGAAGAATTGAATAAATACTGTCTGATGACTTGTTGCATGTTGTTCACATCTGAAATATCAGCTCATCGGAGGCTTTTTCTCACCATCCTGTCTGAAGTAGTAGCCCCCAGTCTATCACCAAGCCCTGCCAGATGCTACTGTAACTGAACAGCCTATTAATAGAAAAATTACTAAATCATGTAGCACATTATATATTCACCATGTGCTGTACACAGTTTGACAATTTTAATCAAATCAGTATGTGCAAACTAATAACCTTTGCTATTAATTATATATACTTACTCTCTATTGATCAAATTAGCTAAACAAGTTCTCTGCTATGTAGAAATACCTCGAATAAAAACTGGAAAAATAGCTCATCAAACATACTGCTGATATTGAGATGTACTTTCTGTGCCTCCATTTCCTTATTGAAATGATGACAATAGCATCATTCTTATAAGGTTATAAACATTGAATGAGTGACTAAAAATAAAATGCTTTGTAGATTGGCATACAATAAAAACTGAATAAGCATTAGCAAGTATTTGTTAAAATGTAATTCCCATTTATATTTCTAAGGATGCTTTAAAATTTAAATGTTGACTGTATTCAGTCGATAAACAGTTTTACTTGTGTTTTTTTTTAAAGATATATTTACTTATTTGAGAGAGAGAGAAAGAGCATGTACTTGACTGGGGGGAGAGGTAGAAGGAGAAAATCTTCATGAAGACTCCCTGCTCCCTGCTGAGTGCAGAGCCCCACTCCGAGCTCCATCTCATTACCTATGAGATCATAACCTAAGCCAAAACCAAAGCAACAGGCTTAACTGACTCAGCCACCCAGGCGTCCCTTACTTGTGTTTGTTTTTGGGCCATGAGTACCTCTAACTAACCATGAAGCAAATTTATTATTTTACCAATGACCACAGATTTTACATTCATAATATTTAACACACTAAATGCATTCCTCCCTATTATCTGTTAGGCTATATTTCAGTGTTGTTATCCAACACACACCTCAGCAGAAAAGATGATATGGCTATGAATGGCAACCACAACTGTTTTTATAAAACTCATTTAATGACCTCATTTTATCTCCACTATTATTTTATTGGCTAAATCTTCTTTATTATTATTTTTTTTTGGTTGTGCTCTAGAGCATCATGTAGAAAAACCTGAATATGTGATATAGACTGTATGTAGCCTACGAATTCTAAAATATTTTTGTTTGGCTTTTGTCAGAAGAAGGAAGGAAAGAAAGAAAGAAGAAAAAAAGAAAGAAAAAAAGAAAGAAAGAAAGAAAGAAGAAAGAAAGAAAGAAAGAAAGAAAGAAAGAAAGAAAGAAAGAAAGAAAGAGAGAAAGAGAGAAAGAGAGAAAGAGAGAAAGAAAGAGAAAAGAAAGGAAATAAATTTGCCAGACCCTCAAGAGCTGCCTATGATGATATCCTTTTATCCTTCCATCTCTTACTCCTTTGTTTACCTCAACCTCTCACTCTTTTTGCTGTTTATTCTTTTATTTCCTACCTTTGGTAGACTGATGATAGACAGACAGACAGACATAGATATAGGTCTTTAAAAAGCAGAACAACATCCCTAGGAACTAGGGCACGATCAGCTTTGCCCACTGCCTCAGACCATAGTTTGCTAACACTTAGTCTAGACTTTACAATATATATATTAATTTTATCATAATCTACCTTTAAATTATACTATATTATTTCTCCAAATAGCTTACTAATATCATAATTGCACACTTCCATCCTCTTACATATCTTATACTTTCAAAAGAACGTTGTTGTATTGTTATTATTTTTGTTTTGGATGATAAATTATTGTTTAAAGATATTTAAAATAAGAAACAATATATTTTATATTTATTCAAAATTTAACATTTCTGGCTTTCTTTATTCTTTTCATCTAAAGCCATATGTCCATCCTAGGGTGTTTGGGTGGCTCAGTTGGTTGAACATCTGACTCTTGATTCTGACTGGAGTCATGATGTCAGGGTCCTGCGATGAGTCCCCTGGCAAGCTCCATGCTTAGCAGGGAGTTGGCTTGAGGTCACTCTCTCCATCTTCCTCTGCCTCTCCCCCAACTCATGCTCTTTCTCTCTAAAATAAATTAATCTTAAAATAAATAAATAAAGCAATATTTCCATCTGTTTGTTTCACTTTGCATTTTGTCTGAAGAACTGCCTTTCCCATTTCCTCCAGTGCCATTCTTTTGGCTGTGAATACTTTCAGCTTTGGTTTATCTGAAAAGTATTTTCAAAAAAAAAAAAAGTATTTTCATTCTTCAAAGAGATTTATTTATTTTTTAAGAGAGAGGGCATGTGCACAGTGAGGAGGGGCAGAGGGAGAGAAAGATTCTTAAGCAGACTCAGCACTGAGCTCAGAGCCTGACAAAAGCCTTGATCTTACAATGCTGAGATCACGACGTGAGCCAAAATCAAGTCTGACACGTAACAGACTGTACCATCCAGGTGCCCCATGAAAAGTAATTTGACTTAGGTTTTGAAAAATATTTTCTTGGTATATAAATTTCAAGCTGACTGCTTTTTGCTTATTCCTTCTTGGCACCTTTTAAATATGCTGTTCCAATGCCTTCCCGGTTCCATAATTTTATTATTTTCTATCTATATAATTTTTAAATTTGCTACTTTTAATTCTCTCTTAATTGAGGTTTTCAATAAATTGATTATGACATATCTGTGCTTCACTTGATGTTTACTATTCTTGAGTTTAGTTGAGCCTACTAGATCTGTGATTTATAATTTTTTTGTACTTTGAGAAATATAGAAGAATTATTTCATCCAAAGGTTTTCTTTTCTCTCTTAAGTCCCCACGGAACTCTAATTGCCCAATTATTAGGCATCTTGGTATTTTTGCACAAGTTAGTAATGTTCTGTGCAATTTCAATATTGTCTTCTCTGCTTCATTTTAGATAGTTTCTATTTCAATATCTATCATCATTGTCCTTTTTCCCTTTATTGTCTGGCATACTGTTGATTCCATCAATTTTATTTTTTGCTTTAGATGTTTCATCTCTTTTTATAAGATTTTATTTATTTGAGAGAGAGAGAGAGAGAGAGAGAGTGCATGCACGAGCAGGAGCAGAGAGAGACAGACTCCTCACCCAACACAGGGCTCGATCTCAGGACCCTGGAATCAGGACCTGAGCTGAAAGCAGACTCTTAACTGCCTGAGGCACCCAGGTACCCTGAGATGTTTCATTTCTCATCTTTAACTGATTTATTTAGAGCTCTTTATATCTTTCATTTTTCTTCCCCTTATATTTTCTTTCCCTTTCATCTCTGAACATATCTGTAATAAACATAATAACTGTATTAAAATATTTTCTTGCTAACTCATCATCTTTGGTGTATCTAGTTCTATTTCTATTAATTTTTTTTTCTGGTTATGGGTCCTATGTTCTTGCTTTCTTGCATACGTCCTCATTTTTACTGATGTCTGACATTGTGATTTTTATATTGTGATTACTAGGATTTATAGCTTTTGTACAACTGTTAAAGCTTTGTTCTGGCATTCAGTCAACTTCCAAATCAGTTTGATCATCTATATTTTCAGGCTTTGCTAGGATACAGAAGAGATTTTTACTCTAGGGCTTTTCAATGAAGGCATGAATCTTCTGAGAATGCTACCTAATTCCCTTCTATTACAAGGACTCTTTATTCTGACACTTGGGGACATGAATGATTTTAGTTTTACATCTGCTCAGACAATTGTTCCAGCCTATTGCTGTCTAGTAGGTATTTTTCAGCATCAAGAAGCATCACCATGCATAATGGCAGATCAATGCAAAGCCAAAGCATTTAGGAGATTCTTCTTCACACCTCTAAGTTTTCTGCAGTCTCTAATCATTGGTACTTTGTTCCATGAATTATAACTCCTGGCCTCCCCACATCTACCCAAATCATTGAATCATTGGGTCCTGTTTGTGTTTCCTCTCCATTCTATAGCCTTGAAACTGTGCGATCAGTGTGATGGATAAAGTTTAGGACTCATCTTATTAGTGTCTCTTCCTAGGGCAAAAAGTCCTAGGCTGACTCTAGTTCAATGTGTGAAAACTCTTGTTTCATTTTTTTTTTCTAGTTCTCTAATTGTTTGTGAAGGGAGGACAATATCTCTAACCATAAATCCTTCATCGTTCGAAGCAAACATCTTGACACAATTTTTCTTTAGTATCTTGGCCTATGAGAAGGTGAATTTCAGAGGTTTATTCTTGTGTGTTTCACAGCAATGGCTATTATCTGACAGGCCATGAAGAGAATGTATGCATTCAGTCCAGTGTTTTAGACAGGCACATTAATGTTGGTTTGTAGACCTTCTAGATCTACTGTGAACTGGACCTGGTCCAGAATTCAAAATATTATCTATCTCCTTGATGCTCCATTCTAACAGAAGGTCATGGCCATGTCTGAGTCCTTGGATATTAAAGCTAAACTAGGCCTAGTATTCAAAATTCCACAAAACATCATTTTTTTTTGTCTCCACTATATTACTCATGTTAATCGACATAGGCTCCCTAAGAAAGGAATCAGAGAAAAGTTATCATATGCAATCGCTATGGTGATACAGGATCCTCCATCTTAGGGACTCAAACTCTCCATCTGATAATGATTATGGAGCTGAATATATACTCAGGACTAGAAAGTAGGGAAGATATTGTGACTCTTTACCTGTATCTCTGTTCTAAGTTTCCCGGTTTATTTTGTAAATCAAGTAATCTTTATTTTCATTACGTAGATTATGAAATTTCTTTTTTTGCCACCCATCTGTCTTTCCCGTAGGGACACCATATTCCAGTAGCCATCCTGATAACTCTGTACAACACAAGATCTCTGGCTGCCACTCTGCCATTGTCACTTATTAAGTAACTTACTAAGTGTCTCCCCTCTTATTTCTGATGATTAAAGGCAATTAGATGAATGCTATTATATTGAGATCCTAAGTTCACCTTCACTATTAAGGACCCAGTTCTTAAACTCTCCTAGCCTCAACCTGAAAAAAAGAAGGTATCATTGATTCTCAAGTAGGCACCAGGATTCTCAGAGTAACCTTGTCTCTAGCACACTTCTTAGCATTGTAGTAATAGAGTGATTTCTGTGACATCACATAGGACACAGGTGACTTGTATATTTTCAGTCTTCTAAGAGACCCTGCTCATTTTACTCAACTTTTTGTTCGAATTTTTCACTGACTTCTACAGAAGGTCTGGGGTTTATACTTCAATTACTATAAGTCCTTTACTATTTCTAAGCTTTTAAGAATCAAAACAGTTGTGTATGTGAGCAGCACTCCCTCCTGTTCTACTCCTACCTTGACCAAGTTTTAATCCTTATATCCAAGGAGAGTGCTCTCATAATGCTAATCAGTCCCTTATCAAACTTTATTTACAGGCCCAGAACATGCAGGGGGATCCTTAATTTGAGATTCAAAGTGCTTTAATTCAGGGATCCTCATGACATATTGCAAGTTTAAATTCTATCCAACCAGTCCTCTGACAGTGGCATACCTGACTTAAATTAATAAAATGTTAGCTTTTTTTGGAGCTTTGCTTCTTCTCTAATTAAGTCCTAGGTTCAATTCATAGCTTTTAGTACCCTATAGTTGAGGTGTGGAATTTTTTATATGCTACTGAAGAGGCCCTCTGGCTATTACACTTCACCTAAATCAATGATTAGTCACCCTCAGCCTTTCATCGTCTTTCTCCAATGCACTTATTGTCCCCATAACAACTATCAAATGCCATCCTTCTTGTAATTACTACTTTCCCCATATATCTCAAAGTCCTGATATGTTGTATCCATTAGTGAATTAATTTCCACTGGTATGACATTCTAGTTTCCCACCTTATCACTCATGAAATTTAACAATGGCGTTGCCACAGCATACTGGTACCTGTCCATATTCATCATATTACCAGCAATGTGGACCTCGTTGCCAGTTGGTGTAGAATGGTCCATGGTGTAATTACATGTCCGTGTTGCATTCTTAGGACCCTGAGGAATGAAATGCCTCAGGTATGAGTACCTGAAAATGCTATTCTGTATGCAGAAGGCTTTATGGGAAGGGCTCACAGGAAGAGTTTTGAGAGAGCAACTGAGGCAGATGGCCAGAGAGATGTGGTTGCTGTTAGTGGCCTCAGTCAGTCTCACAAACAGTGTGAAGGTAGAATGATCCTTAAGGAATGTCCTCCAAAGAGGCAAGGGGAGTCATTTATATATTCCCTTTTTGAGCAGATAAAAACTTGGGAGAAATAGCTACCTTCAACCCAGTAAGCATAGGTCATCAATACTCAGCATTTCTAGCAATTGGAGTATTTAACAGAAATCAAGATGTGCAAGGATACCAATTAATTAAAGAATCATGCACAATAAGTTCTCATAATATCTATGAGGGAGAATTAGAGTATGTTATGACTGCACAATTTGTCTCTTCAAACAAATCTGGGGGACAAGAGAATTCTTTTGTGAGAAAACCCTGTTTCTGTTGAAAGCCTACAACCAGCATTTCCTAAGACATGGAGAGAGATCATATGTTACAGATTCAATGAAACGGGTAAAATGTTGATGGATTAAATAATACTCAGGCAAATAACTCCATTATTTTGTCACCACTGAATATAACACAACTACACAAAAAACTTGCATGCATTTTGATTTTCAGTAATATACATTTGAATATAGGATTCTAATTTTTAATAATTTTTATAAGTTTAATATATCCAAACTAGTATTGCCATTAAGAATCAACATAGGGAGCTCCATAAATACTGAGCAACATTGGCGTAGATCGATACAACTCTTCTGGTATTGGCTTGTGAGATACAATAATATCATTTTTTTAAATTACATCTCAAATTTTGCCAGAGACCATATACTTTGAGTGTTGGGGAGGAATCTGAATGCGTTTGAGATACATGCAATTGTAAGGTTCTATTAAAAGGAGGAAGACATTGGCCATTATTGAGGCCAATAGAGATTGATGCAGTAGGTTTTGGGAATTTCATTCAGATCTCATGAAATTCCTAAAACTTACTGTATCTTTACAATAAAGGAAATGAATCCCAGTGTTAATAGTTTCAGACTCCAGCACTCTGGGCAGTATTTTCAGTAATGATACAAATTCATCTCCTTGATGTAGCAGCTTTACTGTATTCTCTCTTTTCACATATTACCAAAACATCCTTCCAGTTTTTCCATCAATATTCTTTAGATAACATTCCTTATTTTTGTATTGCATTAATGGATTTATAGCAGACTATTTTAAGAACCAGTTAAGTGTGAAAGCAGGTGTTAGAAGAAGAATAAGAAACAACTTATATATTACTTATAGAATAATCTATATTTATATAAATAGTAAAATACATTGTTAAATAAATGAACACATAAACGGATTTGGCACAGGGTATGTTGGGTTTACAAGTCTCCTTATGATCTGAAGCCAATGAAAATAAATGAGTAAGAGTAAGAAGCCCAACCTTACTAGCATCAGATATCTTTTGTTGTCTTCAACATACTGCCCTACCCATCCCCACTTTCATCAGGAAATGAGTTTCAGTGGTTAAAAGGGTAGAGGAAGGGGAAGTGGAAAGAAGAGTCTCAGTGGGGAATGAGTATAAATCTATGACTAAGAGGGAATAACTAATCCAATGGTTCAGTGGCATCATCTTTATATGTATAAAACAACATATTTCCCCTGACACTTTAGAAACATCCTCTGACACTTTAGAAACAGTCAGCAGGTTATGGTGGCTGTGCTGCCACCAATAAGTAAATTATGGAATTAAGCTGTTAGGAATGGATATCATCATTCACTTTTTTCTTCTAATGTCACATTTTTCATTATGTCTTAGGTACACTGCAAAGATGTATCCACCTCTAACCTTCATGGCACTGAGTAAAAATAAATGTGGATTTCAGTAAGTGAAGAACAATATTTCATTGGCAAAAGTAGCCTTTCAGTTTTAATGATAACTAAACATTTTGACCCTCAAACTGGCTTTTTTCCTATACATTTGCAAATTAGAAAGGTTATATTACTAGAAATTATGATTACTAACTTTTAAACTATCCCCCTAAAATATCACCACATATGTAATACACACATATACATGTTACATTTTCTTTTTTTTTTTTTTTTTTTATTTTTATTTTTTTTTTTACATGTTACATTTTCTTGAAGATAAAACTATTTTCAAAGTAATCATTATGTTATTTGACTTTTTTCACTTGTTGACATTTGAAATGGTGCAAGATCAACGTTGGAAAAAGTTCCCGATATCTTAACATGCATATCAGTAGTTACTCCAAAACGTTCTAGTGGTCACTGTACTTTTCACTGCCACACATAGTTAAAACAACAAGAAACCTAGTTCCAACTAAAAGACACCCTTGTTTAAACAGTAAACATAAATTTTATTAAATTAAGGCATTTGATTATGTATCTTAATATTCTCTCTGACAAAATGGTAAGTCTACTTGAAGCATATAGAGATGCCATGGCGTTCTTGAGAAAAATCACTTGGGAAATTGAGTTGCAAGCTGAACTAGCCACTTTTTTATTGAATAGAATTTTTACCGGAGGTCATGATATGATTATTCCAATACAAGTATTTGGCAAATACAATTCTGAAATATGTATATTTCATGATGAATATAATCTCATTAACATACGCATAGTTAATGTTGAATATAATCTCATTGCTCTGGTTGGATTTATTTGTCTAGTTGAAACATGTTCTCTGTTTTTCCTCCTATTTACTTAGTGTATTTTGGTACACTGTTTCAGTTTACCTATTTGTATTTTATAATTCCATCTTATCATTTTTTGCACTCTTCTTTTTTAGATTAATTTCTATCACTTTATGTTCAAATTCATGGATTCTTCCTATTACTCCATGTTAAACTGTTAAGTCCACATTCCACTAAGTCCACTCTGTATTTCTCCTTTATTTCAGGTTTCTTTTTATTGTTGTTTTTTTTTAAACTTACTTCTATAATGACTACCTTTTTTATATTTTATAGTTCTCCGCTGAGATTTTCTGGTTTTTCATTCACTACAAACATAACTACCCTATAGCTGTTTGAACATAGTTTCAATAGGTTATTTAAATTTTTAGTTGGCTAAGATCACCATCAAATTATTTTGCCTTTTATTTCTTTTTGATTATGACTCACATTTACTTATTTTGTATATGTGTTATAATCTTAGATTATACCTTTTACATTGTGAAGAATATGTTTTAGAGATTGTAAGTTCTGTAACATTCATTTAAAAGTATTTTAGTTCTTTTTAGTAATTTAATTTATTTTTAAAATTTATTTAATTTTTTTTTCTTTAGGTATAGGTGATGCACAATGTTATATTAATTGCAAGTGTACAGCATAGTGATTCAAAGACTCGAGATATTATGCTACGTTCACCAGAGTTGTAACTATAATCATCACCATACAATGCTATCACAATACCATTTGTTATATTTCTCTGTGCTGTACCTTTAGTCCCTGTGACATATTTACTTCTTAAGTCAAACTGGAAGCCTTTATCTTCCAGTCCCTTTGCCCATTTTGTCTATCCTTCTTGCAACCACAAGTATGTTCTCCAAATTTATGGGTCTGTTTCACTTTGTTCATTTGTCTTGTTTTTTAGATTCCATAAATTAGTGAAATCATGTGGTATTTGTCTTTTTCTCTGTATGACTTATGTCATTTAATAGAATACCCCCGGGTCTCCCCATGTTGTTGCAATTGACAAGATCTCATTTTTCTGACTAATATTCCATTATTTATATACATGTATATCTTCTTTATTTATTTATCTATCATGGACAATAAGGTTGTTTCCAGAGCCTTGGTATTGTAAACAGTGCTGCAGTAAATAGAGAAGTTCATATTTCTCTTTGAATTAGTATTTTCATTTTCTTTGGGTAAATGCCTAGAAGTGGAATTACTAGATTGTATGATATTTCTGTTTTTAATTTTTTGAGGAAACTCCACACTGGAGTTTTCCACAGTGGCTGCACCAGTTTGCATTCCCATCAACAGTGCAAGAGGGTTACTTTTTCTGCACATACTCACTAACACTTGTTTTTTTTTTTTTTGTCTTTTTTTAATTTTAGCCATTCTAATTGATAGTGTTTTTCATTTGCATTTTCATGATTATTAGTGGCATGTGTCAGTTGACCATTTGTAGATCTTCTTTGGGGCAAAAAAAAAATCTATTCAGATCCTTTACCCATTTTTAATCACATTATTTGTTTTTTGATGGTTGAGTTGTATAAGTTCTTTATGTATTTTGGATATTAGTCCCTTATCATAAATATCTTTTGCAAATCTCTTTTCTCATTCACAAGTTGCCTGTTTATTTTGTTGATGGTTTCCTTGGCTGTGCAACATTTTTTGTTTGTTTGTGTGTTGCTGGTATAGTCCCCCTAGTTTATTTTTGCTTTTATTTGTCCTGTTTGAGAGGATATAACTAGAAAATGGTTTCTACAACTGATTTCCAAGAGATTACTGCCTATGTTTTCTTCTAGGAGTTTTATGGTTTCAGGTCTCTCATTTAGGTCTTTAATCAATTTTGAGTTAGTTTCTGTGTATAATGTAAGAAAGTAGTAAAACTGTCACTATTTGCAGATGATACAATATTATACAAAGAAAACCCTGAAGACTCCACCAAAAACTATTAGAATAAATCAATTTGGCAAAGCTGCTAAATACAAAATTAATATACTGAAATATTTTGCATTGTTATACATCTCTATGAAAGTGTCAGAGAGAGAAGCCAAGAAAACAATTTCATTAAAATTTCATCAAAAATAAGGAAATAAAATACCTAGGAATAAACTTAATCAAGGCTATGAAAAACTTGTACTCTAAAACTATAAAACATTGATGAAAAAATTAAAGATGACACAATTAGAAAAGTATTGTGTTCATGGATTGGAAAAATTAATATTGTTAAAATATTCATACTACCCAGAGCAATCTATAGATTCAATGCAATCCTTGACAAAATATCAACAGCATTTTCACAAAACTAAAATTTGTAAAGAACAAAAGAACCCAAATAGCCAGAGCAATCTTGAGAAGAACAAAGCTGAAGGTATTAAAATCACAGATTTCACAATATACTACAAAGTCATAATAATCAAAAAGTATGGTACTAGTGCAAGAATAGACACACAGATCAATGAAAAAGAACAAAGAGCCCAGAAATAAACCCACACTTATATGGTCAATAAAACTATGACAAAGGAGGTATGAAGACACTCTTTCAGTAAATACTGCTAGGAAAACTGGAAAGCTGCATGCAGACAAAAGAATAAAACTAAGGTATTTTTAAAATGTATTTTAATATCAAATTATAGTGAGTGATCTAAAAACCCTCTGCATGGCCTTCTTGCAGTATGTGGCAAGAGAAATCCCTCTTTGGTTATTTTATCATTAGCTGGTCTGATTAGGAGTCTCTCTTGCAAATGTATAGTTTTGAAACTAGCCAGATATTTGGGTAGAGATTATATATAAAATATAAGTTCTATGTACTATTCTGGAATTTCACCCTATGTGCCTTTCTGGAATTTCCTCTTAATCGAGTTAATGTGGTGTCTCTGAGCTCTATTTTACTTCTTCAATTCAGAAAGATTATTATTATTTTTTTTTTTTGCCCAGCAAAAAAGCACATAATATAGGAAATACACAATAAAGGAATATTGTCAAATGCCATTCTGTTTTCTAAGTGTAGACTAACCTTTAATTTCTCCCTATTCTGGATTATTCTCTAGTGACCTCCAGTTGTTGGTTATTTATTTGCTTGACTATTTATTAATTTATTTACAGGAATGAGACCTATTACATGTACATGGTTGATCTGATAGGTGCTGCTTGGAAATTACTGGAAGTACAGCCATCTAAAAGTAATTTTGTGATGCAATATTAGGAGAAATCAGGATGTAAGATAGTTTGTTAAGTTTAGAATAAACACCAAATGTACGCTAGAATTGTATAGAGAGCAATGATTAACTAGAATACTGAGAAAATATCAAGAAGGGCATAGTATTTGACTTTGGATTTTTTCTTTTTTTTATGAAAAGTTACTTCAGCTTGATGCATATAAAACTAAATATAATAATATAATATAAACTTATTTAGAAAAGACTTATTCATATAGACTTGAAACTTTCACATAATATATATCAGTTTTATAGAGGTACAAATCAGTATTTGTGAGTTTTTTTTCTTTTGAGATAAACTGAATTGATTCACAAAATAATGTTATCATTTTCTTTGAAAATTTTGAATGTTGAAGGTGTTCTTTGAAATAATTATTTTAAAATGTATAATCTAAAAATAAGACAAATCAACAACCTTTTATAGATTAGCGACTAACACTTATACACTTAGAATTGGCTCACATGTTCTATGGAAGAATGAATATCCAATTTGAAATTAAAAAAAAAAGAAAGAAAACAATTACAAGTAAAAAGGTGATTTGTAACTATGAGAATGATTATGTGTCTCCTTTTACTGATCTTACAGGTTATACTGTCTCTCCCCTCTACCTTTAAGAAAATTTTTCAGGAAGTCAGAAATCATTAATCTTCTTATTACAATGTCATATCTTTGGCTACATAAGTTAAATTTAAAGTCATCATTGCTAGTTATTGCACTATGTGAAAGTAGGGTTCTGAAGTGTGAAATGTGTAATGAGATGAGAGAAATATATGCCAGAAAAAAATAAGGAAGAAGTTTTCACTGAAACATAATGCCATCAACAATGACAGCACTTCCTTTATATCAAAGTGCATGTTTAGTGATAAAAAGAGATAAGAAATAAAATGTTTTAAATAACTATCATGTGTCAACTTCACATTTTTTCATTTAATTTTACAATAAAATTTAGAGATAAGTTTCATGATGTGTATGCAGAAGAGGAAAGAGATAAATTGTAAATATTTCCTGAGGAAGTGAAGGTACTAAAATTCAAAGACATATGCTCTCTTTCCACATTAGTCCCCAAATATTTAATTCCAAGTCTATACTAGACAAATGATTTAAACTATTGGGCTAATTAAATAGAGAATTAAAAGTAATTAGTTCCTTAACTGATTTTTAACCAAATTGATGGACTCTTACAGAAAATTCTGCAATGACGATTATGTTTTGTGTGATTTACATATTGGTGCAGATATTATGTGTTAAACTTCTGTTTACAAAGTCATGATTATAAATAACACATAATTAAGATATGCTGTAATCATCAAACAAAAATTCTGAGCAACAAACAATAGTATGTGTGCACTATTCTTTGCAAAACAAGAGAAATTGATAATGTAACAGTAGAATTACACTGAATGTGTTCCAGTCTTTTTGATTATGTCAAAAGCACTTCATGATACTGCAATGATTCGAAGTCTTCAACATGAATATCAATTACATTGTGATGGTAAAACAAGAAAATGACAACTAATTGTCTCCTGTTAATAAAATGACAGATAAATTAAGCTAATTTTCTATTTTCCCCAAATAGGGTCTAGTTAAGTTCAAAGCTCTCCACTATATAGACTCTTAAAATATCTTTGTTAATTTGAGTTAGAATCCTTAGCTTTCACTTTCTTTCCCTCCCACTTCCTTTATAGTAGTCAGCTTATGATAAACAGAAATAAAGGGAAAATTTTGATCATCTTTGCCTCCTAGGAGATCTACTTGAAATTTGCTTCACAGCATAGTGTGCCCATCTGTATCACTTCCAGCTGTGCTCAAGGAATACTCCTTTTTTCACACCTGGCACTCTATATTATCACTTCAGAAGGCTGAAAACTGTAAATAACTCTTATAACTTTGAGACTGCTAAAAATTAAATATAAGAGGAAGTCACCAAAATTTAAAATCTTTCAAATAGAAGTCTTTTGCTAAAAGGTCTTTAATTCCTAAGCTACCTTTAATGCCTTAAAATGGTGAGGCTACACTAAACAGTTATCAACAGCTACAGTAAGTGCCAAGAGAATCTTCAAATCCTCATTGCCTTCATACTAGACATGTATGAGCATCAGTTCTTGGGACTTTTAAGACCACTCCTCCTAAATTTTTACCATTAAATATACCACCTGCAATATCCATAAATCTGCATCCTCTGAGCTAACATTTATAACCATAGACATGAGAGGATTTGGTTAAATATTTAGCCAATGGCTCTCAATTTCATTATTTTCTCTAGGATGAAGTGGGTATTATATTCTTTCAAACATGTCAGATTTTTCACCTATTGAGTGAGTGTTATATTATGGACTGGATTCCATCACTTTGATATTTTCCTGGTATTTCCTCCCCAAGCTTCTATATACAAATGGATTTCCAACTTTGGGTGTAAATAAACCATGATTCATATTTATGTGCCTACAAATGAGACACTCCTAGTTTTTATCACCAAATACTTCAACTGGTTATTTCTTCCTTTTGGCCCAGTTATAAAATCTATCGTAAGAGATGTGATACATGCACACTAAAAAAAAAATAAAAAAAAAAAAAACAAAAAAAAAACCTCAAATAAAATCATTAATGATTTTAAAGCATAGAACTGATCATAGTAATTATCTAAAACTAAAACCATGCAACAAAGCTAAACTGCCTTACAGCAATAATATTTTCTACTGAGTCTATTCTGAAACAAAATGTATCATAGCATAGCTTTATAAACATTGTTTTTCTAATTTTGAGTTCAAATAGGTTATGGAAACTGTCATTTCAGCAAAAGCATAGTTTAGAGATTCATCATATTGATACCAGCTCTCATAGTACAAAGAGTGCAAATTAACAATTATGTTATAAATGTTTTATACTCATTCTGTTGGACAGTATAGAGGGAAGATGTATGTGTATAAAAATGGTTTTAAAACTATTGAAAAGTCATTGAACACTACATCTTAACTAAGTATGTACTTTATGTTGGCTAATTAAATTTAAATTTAAAAAAGTAAAGAACTGGAGGATGCAAATTTTTTTTAAATAAACTATTAGAAGAAAATAAGTAGAATCAATGTCTTATTCATTACCTAGGAGCAAATTTCAGAGACAAAAAAAGTCACAAGACATATATGAATAACTAATTCATTTCAGTGAACAATTTATTAATATCTAATAAATTTGTAGGGAACAGTCAGAGTTATACACCCCAAAACAGAGGAGTCAGCAATGCATTTTCAGTTTTTAGCTTTCCCCTCCATATTTATATAGAAAAGGGCTCTGTTATGAAATATATTTTACCACTCAAATTTAACTTATTTCATAGTGACAGTACATGCATATGGCTTCTAGAAAACCAAAAGTTCCTTGTATTCATTTAATAATTTTTAAAGATTTTGTTTATTTATTTATGAGAGACACACACAGAAAAAGAGGCAGAGACATAGGCAGAGGGAGAAGCAGGCTCCATGCAGGGAGCCCAATGTGGGACTCTATACCAGGACCCTGAGATCATGCCCTGAGCCAAAGGCAGATGCTCAACCACTGAGGCACCCAAGTGTCCCTTTCATAAATTTTCTTGTCAATCAGGCAGATATTTGTTTTTAAAAATGTTAAAACAAGTTCCTTGTGTTTAGATATTGCTTTTCAATTTGTTTCAATGAATGTATTGAATCTTGATCAATAGGAAATATTTGGATTAAGAACTTCAATATGGCATTATGATGCCCCCAGATATGGTTTTCTTTTTTAAAATTCCCCTGGCTATTCGGGGTCTTTTCTGATTCCACACAAATCTTAAAATAATTTGTTCTAACTCTCTGAAGAAAGTCCATGGTATTTTGATAGGGATTGCATTAAACGTGTATATTGCCCTGGGTAACATTGACATTTTCACAATATTAATTCTGCCAATCCATGAGCATGGAATATTTTTCCATCTCTGTGTCTTCCTCAATTTCTTTCACAAGTGTTCTATAGTTTTTAGGGTATAAATCCTTTACCTCTTTGGTGAGATTTATTCCTAGGTATCTTATGCTTTTGGGTGCAATTGTAAATGGGATTGACTCTTTAATTTCTCTTTCTTCAGTCTCATTGTTAGTGTATAGAAATGCCACTGATTTCCGGGCATTGATTTTGTATCCTGCCACGCTACTAAATTGCTGTATGAGTTCTAGCAATCTTGGGGTGGAGACTTCTGGGTTTTCTATGTAGAGTATCATGTCATCGGCGAAGATGGAGAGTTTGACTTCTTCTTTGCCAGTTTGAATGCCTTTAATGTCTTTTTGTTGTCTGATTGCTGAGGCTAGGACTTCCAGTACTATGTTGAATAGCAGTGGTGAGAGTGGACATCCCTGTCTTGTTCCTGATCTTAGGGGAAAGGCTCCCAGTGCTTCCCCATTGAGAATGATATTTGCTGTGGGCATTTCATAGATGGCTTTTAAGATGTTGAGGAATGTTCCCTCTATCCCTATGCTCTGAAGAGTTTTGATCAGAAATGGATGCTGTATTTTGTCAAATGCTTTCAATGCCAGATTTCAGGTTGTACTACAAAGCTGTGGTCATCAAGACAGTGTGGTCCTGGCACAAAAACAGACACACAGATCAATGGAACAGAATAGAGAACCCGAAGTGGACCCTCAACTTTATGGTCAACTAATATTCGACAAAGGAGGAAAGACTATACACTGGAACAAAGACAGTCTCTTCAATAAATGGTGCTGGGAAAATTGGACATCCACATGCAGAAGAATGAAACTAGACCACTCTCTTGCACCAGACACAAAGATAAACTCAAAATGGATGAAAGATCTCCATGTGAGACAAGATTCCATCAAAATCCTAGAGAAGAACACAGGCAACACCCTTTGTGAACTCGGCCACAGTAACTTCTTGCAAGATACATGCACGAAGGCAAAAGAAACAATAGCAAAAATGAACTATTGGGACTTCATCAAGATAAGAAGCTTTTGCACAGCAAAGGATACAGTCAACAAAACTAAAAGCCAACCTACAGAATGGGAGAAGATATTTGCAAATGACGTATCAGATAAAGGGCTAGTTTCCAAGATCTATAAAGAACTTCTTAAACTCAACACCAAAGAAACAAACAATCCAATCATGAAATGGGCAAAAGACATGAACAGAAATCTCACAGAGGAAGACATAGACATGGCCAACTCGCACATGAGAAAATGCTCTGCATCACTTGCCATCAGGGAAATACAAATCAAAACCACAATGAGATTCCACCACACACCAGTGAGAATGGGGAAAATTAACAAGGCAGGAAACCACAAATGTTGGAGAGGATGCGGAAAAAAGGGAACCCTCTACCACTGTTGGTGGGAATGTGAACTGGTGCAGCCACTCTGGAAAACTGTGTGGAGGTTCCTCAAAGAGTAAAAAATAGACCTGCCCTACGACCCGGCAATTGCACTGTTGGGGATTTACCCCAAAGATACAGATGCAATGAAACGCAGGGACACCTGCACCCCGATGTTTATAGCAGCAATGGCCACAATAGCTAAACTATGGAAGGAGCCTCGGTGTCCATTGAAAGATGAATGGATAAAGAAGATGTGGTTTATGTATATAATGGAATATTCCTCAGCTATCAGAAATGACAAATACCCACCATTTGCTTCAACGTGGATGGAACTGGAGGGTATTATGCTGAGTGAAGTAAGTTAGTCGGAGAAGGACAAACATTATATGTTCTCATTCATTTGGGGAATATAAATAATAGTGAAAGGGAATATAAGGGAAGGGAGAAGAAATGTGTGGGAAATATCAGAAAGGGAGACAGAACGTAAAGACTCCTAACTCTGGGAAACGAATAGGGGTGGTAGAAGGGGAGGAGGGCGGGGGGTGGGAGTGAATGGGTGATGGGCACTGGGGGTTATTCTGTATGTTGGTAAATTGAACACCAATAAAAATAAATTAAAAAAAAAGAACTTCAATATGCCAAATATTTGGGAGAATATCTCTCCCCAACTATCATTACCAGGAATTTATATCAGTACAGAATTTTTAGTTTATGTAATTATTGGCCTTTTATTTGCAATTCAGAATTCTTAAAAATACAAACATAAAACTGCTCATACATTTGCACAATTTCACTTCCCAGTGGTTTCAATACAGTTTAGAAACACTGACTGCTAACTTCTCTTTTTTTTTTTACTGCTAACTTTCCTTAGTGCATTCAAAATTTTATTATACCCACACATATTTATTTTAATTTTTTGTAAGCAAGTATGGAAAAAAACAGGATGCATTAATTTCTTATTTGGAAGACTTTCATTATTTTAGTACATTTTGTTTTCATTTTATTTGTCCAAGTAATTTGACTTACAACTTGCAAAACTAAACAAATTTCACTGCATCTGATCCCCTCATTTCCTTCTCATCTATAACAGCAATCACTCTTCTCCAAGTTCCAACTTCCTCTAAAATATTTCTCATCACTTTTCAAAAATGATCTAAAACATCTCATCTTAAAAGACACTACCAAAATATGGGTTCTATATCATGGTAGATACTGTCTTTGCTGAAGCCATCACTAACTCCCCCCAGCTTAATTTATCTTATATATAATTTATATTATCATTTAAAATTTTCTTACTACACTTCCACTTTATTTCACACAGGAACATTTCTTTCATTTTAAAGAGGATCTTCAAAAAATCCAAAGTGGGACAACAAATCAAATCTTGATATTAATACTACTAATGCACATTTCCTTGGTCACTATCTCATAGAATCCATCAAATGATTGGACAGTGAAGAAAAACTCTTCATTTCAAGGATGAACGTAAGGAAATCACAAAATATATTATATATGCAAAATAAACTAGGAAAAAAAAGTGTGGGAAAAACAAAAGATATGATCCTATAATTGAATGTGGTATGCAAAATGAAAATTTTGATCAACATACTTTTTGAAATAAGAAAATAGTGATGAAAAAAGGAAAGGATTATATTAAATTAAAAAAAATTATTATCTTGCATATTTCTCATAGGAAAATAGTGATAAAACACATCAAAGGTAAATGCTTTTAAAATATAAATTAATAAAAACAACATTTCTATTAAGAAAGACTTGAGTCCAAAGTTTGAAAGGACAGAAATTATGAGAAAAAAACTAATAATGGCTTATGGTAGCCGAACAAAGGAAATTCAAGGTCAATAATTATACAGGTTTCTGAGTTGTCTATCCCACCACTCCCTCACTGAAAATCATCTCTAAGAAGTAATTTAACTGGTTTAAAACTTGTATAAAGTAATGTTCAACATATTAACTTGGGAATCTCTAAGTCTTTGTGGGAAAATGGAATCCAAACATTCAAAGAATTTCAGTCCTCATTCATGTATATAAAAGGAAAAAGACATATTGTTAAACATGCAGATACAGAAAATAGTTACCATAAATTTGTCTTTACAGATGATAATAGTAATAATGATAATATTGGATCAGCTTCACCAACCCTACAGGTAAAAGAAAAGAAATTGATTAAAAGCCTGTTTTGTTTAATTCATTTAAATCTGGACCTAATATTACAATACATAATGTAAATATTATAAGCTACTGTAATATAAACATTTAGTAACATAATGAACAAGAACAGGGAAGAGTAGAAAGCAGAAAAAATGAGTAAAAAAAAACATATAGATTACCTTCTTTATGACAGAGGAAATAAATTGACACTATACAAAAGTAATAAAAAAACTGGTTAGATTATTAAAAGTAAGATAAACATTAGATATAGTACTATAATAGGAAAACCCACATACAAAATTGCTTCTTGGAGGAAAAGACTTAAAATAAGATGAGTATAAATTATGAATATTTTTAAAAATTGGAAATGAGAACTCAATGGAATGATTATATAAAGTTATCCATGCATCCCTGCCTAACTGAACAGCTATATGCATACAGAAAGAGAACTTGAAAGAGCCCACCACAGAGTGAAAGCCAAGTTAGTCTTCAGAATTGGTTGAACTTTGAGTACACAACCAAACCCAAATTTCAGTTCTTACATAAATAAAATGAGAAGTGAAGTTACAGACTGAAAAAAAAAATTTGTAAATCATATACCCAATAAAGCATATTTATCCACAATATATAAAAATCTCTTAAAACTCAATTGTAAGAGAAATAAAACACCTAAATAAGAAATAGGCAAAACTTTTGCATTGAAATTTCCCCAAATGTCTATTAAGTACATGAAAAGGAGTTCTACATCTTTAGTCACTCAAGAAATGCAAATCAATCCACTGTGCAATGCCAGGAATAACCATTAGAATGGTGGTAATCTAAAAGATTGACAGTACCAAGTATTCTCAACAATTTGGTATGTAGCAAAAGCTAAGGAGAATTGCTGGATCATATGATAAGTCAAAACCTATGTCCATACAAGACTTGCGTGCATAAGTTATATAAATAAATATTATTCATAATACCTCCAAATCATTATATCCAATCAAACTCGCATTGACTAATCTGTGGATGAACACAAAGTCCTATATACGTATAATGTACCCCTCAGCAAAGCAAGAAATAAAGCTATTGGGGCACCTGGTTGGCTCAGTTGGGTAGGCATCTGACTTGATTTCAGCTCAGCTCATGATCTCAGGGTTATGAGATCAAGCTCTTTATCAGGTTCTACACTCTGCAGGAGGTCTACTTCTCTTGCTCTTTCTCCCTCTCCCTCCACCCCTTCCCCTGCTTGTGCACTCTCTCTCTCTCTCTCTGTTTCATAAATAAGTAAATCTTTAAAGAAAATAAAAGAAATAAGCCTATTGACACAGTCGGCAAAACAGATAAATCTTAAAAACATAATCTCAGGTGAAAGAAGCTAGACCCAAAATAATATATAATTTAGGGTTCCATTTATAGGAATTCCAAGAGGCAAATCTATAGAGAATGGTGGTTGTCTGGGTCAAGGAAGGAAAGAGAATTGATTATATAAGCAGGAGTAATGACTTAAGATGTCAGGTCGAATAGCATCTGGATAATGGAACAATAATAAGTCAACCTGCAATTAAAGATTCCTATTTAGCACATGCTGTGATAGTTATTAATGTATATTTTCATGAAATTTTATTTTTATGAAAGTATTTAGAAAACTCTGATAATATTTTATGATATATGTCACATATTTCAATGAAGTTAGATAAATAAGTCTAAGCAGCCAATAGGATAGTGGTGTAAGTAAAACAAAATATAATTTTTGATAAAAATGTAGACATACTCTTCATTCACTAATACGTTATCTTTCTCCAGACATTGTGCCAAACTTTTACATTTGGCCATACATACATAAACTGAGTACACATACATATATGCCTGAAACCATAAAAACTATACATTTTTCCTTGTGAAATGTCTTAAAATATACAGGCAATGACATTTATAATAAAGTTTTATTTTACATATTTTCCTGTATATTTTACAAATTATATATTAGATTCAATTGTATATATATTTTTAAATATTTTATTTATTTATTCATGAGAGACACGGAGAGAGAAGCAGAGACATAGGTGGAGGGAGAAGCAGGCTCCCCATTGGGAGCCCGATGTGGGACTTGATCCCGGAAACCAGAATCATGACCTGAGCCAAAGGCAGACGCTCAACCACTGAGCCACCCAGGCGTCCCAGATTCAATTATATTCTTAATTAACATATGTAATATAATTTATATGATATGTTATAAAATATATTAACCTTAATTTTAAAGCCAGAGTTATCTGAAAATATAAAATAGACTGTTATTAATTTTAATAAAAAAGCAGTATTTTACTTTAAATTTTATGCAAATGCATTACTTCAGAATGCCTTTTACCTATTTTCTTTGCAATGTCAATACACTTAAACCTGGATGGAATATTAATGAGATCAAGGATTATGTCCATTTTATTCATTTTGTAATTTATTTTAAATGGTGCCTGACATACCATGAGCTCTGAACAAATATTTTTAAGCTATTTGATAAGAAGTTGCATGTGTATTTGTATATATTTAACCTGCCTGCTGTATATAATTGATCAATTTAAATACTATACACTTTTCTATTTAATCCATTCCGAAGCAAACTTCTGTTTGTGTGATACCCATTTTCTAGATGCCAAATACATATAGCTTATATGGAAGTGGAGGTTACCTCACTACTGTATAAATTAGATATAGTTAGAATATGTATCACATGATATTATAAATATATACAATTCCATATAAACATTAGAATTGTGACAATTATTTGATAGGATATTTTATTCAAGTTGTATAGTTACAAATCTGAAATTTATTTTTTTTCTGTTCTCCACTTAAAATGTTGACCTCAAAAACAGCTATTTATCATGAATTGCTTTCATTTAGATATTTTCTCACTTAGATATATTTGGTTTTCTCAGTAAGTTCAACTTATGTTTTTGTAGATTTCTTTTAAGGATTTATTTATTTTAAATAAGCTCCACATTCATCATGGAGTCTAATGGAGGGCTCAAACTCATGACTCTGACATCAAGAATTGAGCTGAGTTCAATAATTGAACACTTAACTGAGTCACCCAGGTGTCCCAGATTTACTTGAGAGAAAGAAAGAGAGAGAGAGGAAATGAGCACATGAGCATGAGAGAGGAGTAGAGGGAGAGGCCAAAAATCTTAAGCAGACTGCCAGCTGAGCACAGAGCACAACATGGGGCTATGTCCTACAACATGAGAACATGACCCCAGTAGAAATCAAGTCACTTAATTGACTGAGCCACCCTGGTACCCCTTCAATTGTGTTTTTATAGTCATGAAGTCAATATTTATATGAATTTTACTATTCAAAAATGCTTCCTCCTTCATGTTCCATGGACTATGTCTTCTAGCATGGAAGCTGACAGTTTTAATATTTTTCTCTGTCAAAAATAGAAAATCATATTAAGGAATAAAACCTGAGGGATGCCTGAGTGGTTCAGTGGTTGAGCGTCTGCCTTCGGCCAAGGGCATGATGATCCTGGGGTCCCGGGAACAAGTCCCACATTGGGCTCCCTGCAAGGAGCCTGCTTCTCCCTCTGCCTCTGTCCCTGCCTTCTCTCTGTATCTCTCATGAATAAATAAATTATTTTTACAAAGGAATAAAATCTGAGAATATCGTGTGACAGTTATTGACACTTAAAATAAATTATGTATTTTTCTGACTAGCAAGTTTTGACTAGATATTTTTAGTGATACACTATAAACTACCTTGAACTACTAGTGTTCAAACTCTTGAAAAACATCAATGATCATTTTCTTTCATTGAATGATCATTTAAAAAGTTGGCAGTGGAGGCAATTTTGTGAAATCCTACCATACATATAGAATTTATCACTCTACTTTTATTTCATATGCTTTGCATTTCTGCCATATCTAAGAATTTTAAATACCAACATGTAATAAAAACCATAGAGATGGCCAACATTGTTGCATGTGTATATGTGAAGATGGTAAAGCTATCCTTTGTTTAATAGTTAAAATTAATGTCATGAAAATTAGAAAACTTGACTAATATTTTATAGTTTATGCACTAAATGAGAAAAGGTTAATCATGAGACACATATGTATCTGGTGTGTAACAAAAATATTAAAACTAACACTATTGCTTTACTCTGTTAACAGTATACTCATTTTATTTTGGCACAATTTTTATGATACAGTGAATTTTTTATTTGTTTCTTTAACATGTGTAATTTAGCATGTGGAAAAGTGACTCTTAAAATATATTCCTAAATCAGGCATTTATTAACAACCCTTCAAAATACACTAAAAATTGAATCCTACTTATAGAAAGTACATCAAGATAGCAAAGATCTAGCCCAGTTTATTTGGAATCAAAGGACCTATAGTCTCAGTATCATTTATCAACCAAATATTTTGAGCAATTTCTGTAGAAAAAAAGTGATGGCTGTATTTGATGGAAAAAAAAAATGATGGAGTAAACTGCTCCGTAATGCACTATTGTAAAGTCATTTTTCTGCTAGCAGACTTATTCTGGACTGTGCAGAGTTCAGATTATAGAATCAAGATTTGTTAGATAGCAATTTGAATATTTGGGCCAATTGAAAAAAGTCCTACAATGTCACCTATACTTCTGTTAGCAAGCGAAACCAGTGATTTATGACTGCCTTCACATAGCACTACATGTGGATATTATGATCAGAAAATTCATGTAGGACAGGAAATAACTAGGAACCCTCAAAAGTGTAATCATTCCCAAAACACACAGCAAGATACTGAATCACAAGAGCCAACCAACAGTATATTCAGAATGTTTCACAAGATCACCAGGTATTTGAGAATACTGCTACAAAGATTCAGTGCAAAACTAAGAATTAACAGTGTTTGAAGACAAATGAGAAACTCCAGAAACAAAGGAACTTATAGTTTCATTGAAATAGTTAAAGGACCCATTTTAAAAGGCTGTTAGATATGTCTGCTCTGTTTAATGTGGTGAGATCTGAAATTATAACAAGAAGAGATAATAAATCAAGGTCAAGTCCTAAGTAGAGGAAACTGAAATCCTTAACTAGGAAATTCTTCCAAAGTATGTGGGTGATAAAAGTGTAGAATGAGTAAAGTAAAATATAAAGTCATGAAATATAGAGCTAAATGTTTGAATATCTAACATAAAAACAAGAGGAAAAAAGACAGTTGAAAGATATTTGAAGAAATAATGTAAGAATTAAAGTCCTCAAAGCTTAATAATCCACTGAAAATTAGAAGGATTAAAACTCAAAAACAGAAATCAAACAAAATTAGGATAAAAAAGGAAAGAGGAAAGAAAGGATATAGTGAAACCTGCACATTTAGTTTGATAAAAACATTCAAAGAGGATCACAGAAGAAAAAACTGTCTATAAAAAAAGGATTTACAGTATATTTCTCATTACCTACACGGATATTGATAATAGTTCAACATCTCCAATTACAGAGGGAAAAATATAAAACTAAAATACAACTGCAAAATAACACCACTTATGAACATTTATGAGCTTCTAAGGATAAGGAGACTAAACTCAGGTACTTTCTGAGGGTACACTAAAGACTTTGTATTATTTAAAATGAAAAATTAAGTCAGAAGTCACATATGCTTAGAGTCAAGAGAGAATACCAAGTGCTTAGATTTATTCTCCTCTCTGAACAACCCAAAACGTGACACAGTGATTTGGGGATACTTCACATTGGCCACAGAGTGTAGCACTCATTGCGAGATGGGGGAACATGAAAGGAATTTCATGGGCTTACTGTCTTGTACAGGAGAGCTCCCTGCCCTGGTTGCCAGTGGACATGCCCGGAGAATGCATCTCTGGTGGAAAGACAGAGCAGTGTGTCTGTTACTAGGGCGGCTAGAGGGCACAGGACAGAAGAACAGAGAGGGGAGAGCTCCACAGAAAGCCTCCTAGAGTCTGCAATTAAGTACTAATCAGAAAGTTTGATATGAGGAAACCACTCAAGGTAGGGGAAGAACCACATTAAAAAATTAGTGCCTTTTATCACCCAGACTGGAACGATTCCTAATTCAGGAGGGATGTAGAAGAGTACTCAGGAAGGTGGTGTTTCCCTGGTAGGTCACAGTTAGCCTTACATGGGGCACTGCTCTAGGCCTGCAGGTCCTACCTTAATACAGAAACCCCCAGAAAAATCCAAGAGAAAAATAACTAGCAAATGATGTCTCTCATGTACCTAGATATAAAAATTATTAACAAATATTTAGCAACTAGAATCCAACAAAATATTAAACTAATAGTATATATTATAGCCGCTGGAGTTTGTCCCAGGAATGTAATCTTGATGTTACATCAAAAAAAAAAAAAAAAATCAGTCAATGCTAAATTCTATGTGATGTCTGCATTATTTTCAAAGAGTAAAATAAAAATTAATGGAAGAATTAGAGAAATCTGTGTGAGGTCCGTAGCTTAGGTAGTTGCTACATACCAAAGATAATTTCTTACTTTTTACAAATATACTGTGGCTATATAAAATGTTAACATTAGGGATACTGGTGGGTGCTGTACTAGAACTCCATAATACCTTTACAACTTTTTTTCTGCTTTTTTTTTTATTCTTGAATAGTTTATTTAAAATCAATCAGTGCAATGGACAATATTAACAGACTATATGTGGAAAAAGAAAAAAAAAAACAACTTATGATCTTTTAGGGTTTTTGCGTTTTTTTTAAGGCACCTTACAAAAATCCCTTATAAAAGCTCTCAGCAAACTTGGCATAGATGTGAGGTTTCCTAAGCTGAATCAGAGCATCTATGAAAAGTTTTCCATCTTTTCACCAAATGGTGTTGGAACATATTGCTATCCACATGCAAAAAAAAAAAAAAAAAATCTAGATACAGACTGTATACTCTTCACAAACATTAATTCAAAATGGATCACAGATCTAAATATAAAACACTATAAAACTCCTAGAAGGTAGTATAGAAAATCTAGAAGACCTTGGGTTTGACAATTACTTTTTAGATATAAACCAAAGGCATGATACATGACATAAATGATAAACTGGATGTAATTAAAATAAAAAAAATCTGTTTTGCAAAAAACAATGTCAAGAGGATGAGAAGACAAATCCCAGACTGGGGGGGGGGGAATATTTGCAAAAGACATACCTAATAAAGTAATGCTATCTAAAATATACACAGAACTCTTAAAACTTATCAATAAGTAAATAGACAACTCAAATAAAAAATGAGCCCAAACACTTAACAGAAACCTCACAAATGAAGATATGCAGATGGCAAATAAACACATAAAATGATGTTCCACATCACATGTCATTAAGAAAATTCAAATTAAAACAATGAGATACCGTTAGACACATATTAGAATGGCCCAAATCTGGAACACTTACAACCAACTGCTGGCGAGGGTGGGGAACAACAAGAATTGTCATTCATTACTGGTGGGAATGCAATGGTACAGCCACTTTGATAGGTGTCTTGGTGTTTTATTTTAAAAAAAGGAAGAAAAATAAAAGAAACATACTCTTATTATACAATCCAGCAATTGTGCTCTTTGGTATTTTCCCAAAGAACTTGAAAGCATATGTCCACACAAACTCTCACAGTACCTTTATTCACAATTTCTAAAACTTTGAAGGAATCAAGATGTCCTTCAGTAGGTGAATGAATAAATAAACTATGCTTTATTCAGACAATGGGATATCATTCGCAAAAGAAGTGAGCTATCAAGCTATGAAAAGACATGAAGGAAATATAAGTGCATATTACCAAGTGAAAGTAGCCAATGTGAAAAGGCTAAATACAGTATTATTCAACTCTTTGACACTCTAGTAAGGGCAGAACTTATGGAAATGGTAAAAAGCTAGTGGTTTTCGGCATTAGTGGTGAGGAACAGATGAATAGATGGAGTACACAAGATTCGTAGGGCAGTGAAACTACTCGGTAGGACACTATAGTGATGGCGACATGTGATCATATATTGTCCAAATCCATAAAATGCAAAACACCGAGAATGAATTCTAATGTCAGCTATGGACTCTGGGTGATAATGATGTGTCCATGTAGATGTAACGTTCCATCAATTGTAACAGATGTACTCTTTTGGTGGGGGGTAATGATAATGGTGGAGGTTATGCATGTGTGGGGTCAGAAGTCTCTTTAACTTCCATTTAATTTTTTGTGAACCTAAAACTGCTCTAAGAACAATCTATGAAAAACAGAATAGATCTTAGAAGTTCTCTTTGCAGGAAAAAAAATTGTATAACTATGTCTGGTGACAGATACAACTAGACAAACTAGACTTATAGTGATCATTTAACAATATATACAAATACCTGTTGTGTTGTATATCTGAAAATGTTTTGTATCAATTATACCTCGATAAAATATGGAAAATGCATATCAAAATATATAACTGAAAAAACAAAGCCAGAAATCTTCCATTAACATCACATTTAATGGTGCAAGACCGAACTGTTTGCTTCTAAGACAGAAACAAGACAAGGATTTCTATTTTCACTACCTTTGTTCAACATTGGTTTCGAAGTCTAGCCAATATAATAATGCAAAAGAGGTGTACAAATTGTTTTAAAGATTTATTTATTTATTTTAGACTGGGGGAGGCAAGTGGAGAGAGAGAATCTCAAACAGATTCCACACTAACTGCAGAGCTCAACTCAGAATTTGATTTTAGGACCCTGAGATCATGACCTGAGCTGAAATCAATAGTAAGATTCTTAACTGATGAACCACCCAGGTGCTCCAAAAAGATATACACATTTTAAAGGGCAAATTAAATGTAGTCTTTACTAATAGACAACAGGTTCTTTTACAAAGAGAATCTAGTAGAATTTACAAGAAAACTATTAAAAGTTATAAATGAGTTTAGCAGGATTTCACAATGCAAGACCAATATACAAAAAACAATTATTAAAAACCAATAATTGGAAATTTAAAAATATTTAAATCCATCAATATCATCCTTTACAATAGCATCAAAAGTTTAGATGTACTTAAGGATAAATCTGATAAATGATATGAAAGAACTCTGTCCTGAAAACTACAAAAAACATTGTTGAGAGAAAGTAAATATTACCTCAAGAAATGGGCAGATTCTTTCTGTCTGGAAAAGTAAAAACTTCCTGAAATTGAGTTTTATCTTTTTTCTTTTTGAAATTGATTTTTAAATTCATGATTTTCAATCAGATTATGTTTTCTTTTTAGAAACTGAAAAATTAATTATAAAATTCATCTGAATATTCAAAGGACCTAGTATAATCAAAACAACATTTAAATAGATAAACCAGATTTGGAGGACTTGTATTCTTGAAGCTATACTGATCAAAATAAATTATCAGTCAAGACAGATAAATAGTTGAACAGAAGTGAGTGCAGAAAGAAAAGACACATATGGTCAATTATCTTTCAACAAAGGCATAATAAGGTCAATTTGATGGAAAAAAGATACTCTTTTCCATAATTTAAATATCTATAAGCAAAAAAATAACCAGCCCATAACTCATAATATACACAAACATTATCTTAAAATGGTCATTGATTTAGATGTGAAATTTAAAAATAAAAGTCTAGAATAGATTATGAGGGAAGTTACTTTTTTACTTTGGGTTAGGAAAAACGTCTTAGATAAACTCATAGAGGGAATCCAAAAGAAAAGTATTATAAATATGACTTTATCCAAATTAAAAATATTTGCTTTTAAGACAGGAAAATGAAAGGACAAGCCTTTATTAAAAACTTATAGTTCACATTTTTCACAAAGGACTTTATTCAGAATATATAAGGCACTCTTAAAACTTGACAATAGAAAACAAAATAAAAAGCCTAGCAGAGATCCTAAAATTCTAAACGGACACTTCACTAAAGCAGCTGCATGCAAGGCAATCAAACACATAAAATATGTTCAAAATTATTGATAGTTATTGCAAAACATCCTATTATGATGTCAAAAAGAAGAGCCACATTGTGAAACCTATTAGAATGACTAAAAAAAAAAAAAAAAAAAAAAAAAAAAAAAGATTGGCTACATCATATATTGGCCAGGGTGTTGAACAACTTGAACTCTCATATATTGCTAGTGGAAATGTAACATGATACCAAACACTTTGTCAGAAAACAGTTTGTCAGCTGCTTCAAAATTTAAGCATGTGATCTTGCCATTCCATTCTTAAACAAAGGAAAATAAATGTCCTCACAAAATAATGTACATGTACATGTTATACAACTTAATTTGTAGCAGACCAAAACTCAAAAGAACCCAATGACCAACAGGTAAACATATATAGATTTTATGTATCAGCAATTAAAAAATGAACAATATGTGCAACATGGATGCATCACACAGTAATTATGCTTACTGGATGCTATTCAAAACACTACAGAAAACAATGTGCTTGAATGTAGAAAGTTTTTTTTTACATACTTTGGAGTCATTTGAGGCTATAAAAATACACCATTTTTGTAATTGTCTAACCTTCAATGATATATCTAAGAGAAAAAATGTTAAAAATATCTTTACTGTTGTTTTAAGAAGCAGTGACACAATATTTTTTATCAGGTTATTATGGCTAGAAGCCTTCTTTGGCATGCCTTTCGTACATTAAGCACGTAAGGCTACATAAAAGTTCTTTATCATATTTGTAATCTACTCTAAAAGGGTTCATTTGAGTCTCCAGGAGATTCACTTTTTAAACCTGTATTATGATATAGTAGATATAAATATTGCTGAAAAGTTTTACATTACTTTCAAATAATGTCATATTGAATTACTTATCTGGAATCATCTATCTATTTTATCTATCTATATCTTAAACTTTGAATAATTGAAACTAAGACAATTCTGCATCTTCGGTAGACCATTCTACACTATAACAAAGCAGAAGGTTAAGACTACATTCCCTAGTCTTTCTCATTTAGGTAGGTCCAGGTGACTAGTTTTAGCTCATGAAACTTTTTTATTCTTGGGAGAGAGATTGAGAGAGAGAGAGAGAGAGATGTGAGTGCAGGTTGGGGGTCGAGGAACAGAGGGCGAGAGAACATCTTAAGTAGGCTTCATGCCCAGTGCAGAGCTCAATCTAAGGACCCTGAGATCATGACTTAAGGTGAAATCAAGACTCTGATGCTCAATGGACTGAGCCACCTAGGTGCCCGGAGCCAATGAAACATCTAAAAGTGATGTATCACACTTCTTAAACTGCCCCAACCCTCAACCAGGTCATCCATGTGCAATTTTCTTTCCTCTTTTTGTGGAGATCTTATTGACCACCAATAAAAATAAGTCATCAGAGCTATAATAGAAAGTATTGGTATTTCTGAATCACTTCTTGTAGAAATTCTGCCTACAAGAAATATCTGCAGTGTGTTTTGCATGAAGTAAGAACAAAATCATTCTTGTGTAAATACGTTGCAATTTTATTATAGTTTATTAAAGCAGGAGGCATTTTTACTAGATTTTGTAGTATTTATCCTGAAAATTTGTAGATATCTTGAAGCAAACAAAAACTCTGCCTTTGCCCACAAGCCTGGAAAGGGATAGCTGCCTATGAAAACATTTTGATTTTGAATTTTATTTTTTACATAACCTTTTAAAATAACAATAAAGGAAGCAAAAAAAGAAAAATTAAGCTGTGTGCCCTGGGAGTGAATAGCCTCTTTTCATATTCTACGTGAGGTAGGGTTAAGAGAAGGCTAAAAAGCTATAGGAGACTATAATATTATGTCAGAAGTGAAAAATAAAATGAGGAAGTATACCCACAAAGTACAGTAAACTTGTAAATTAAGGGGTTTTTACTTATTTATTTGCCTTTGTTGTGGTAATGACTACCTTGAGGAAAATGGCTAACAAATTATGAATTCTTATATCTGAGTAGTTGAAAAGAGGTATGGGTCAATTTAAAAAGTTGCATTGTATTTTAGTAACCTGTTTTTTTGCCCTGATTGATAATTCTTTAGAAAATCCAAATCTATTTATTCTGATAGTGCTCCAAATAAGTGTCTAAATGATAAATAACACAAAACCGGTGTTATTTCTGACTCTTAAAACTATTTATAACTCAACCATCTTTCAACTCTAAGGTGCCAGTTCCTCTATGTTCCTCTTTGGCATGGATTTTAACGTTGACTTTAAACTGATTTTACTATAATAAAGAGCATTTTTGGGATGCCTGGGTGGCTCAGTAATTGGGCACCTGTCTTTGGCTCAGGATGTGATCCTGGAGTCCCAGGATCAAGTCCCACATTGGGCTCCCTGAATGGAACCTGCTTCTCTCTCGCTTGTGTCTCTGCCTGTCCTTCTGTGTCTCTCATGAGTAAATAAAATCTTTTTTTTTTTTTTTTTTTAAGTATTTTTAAGGCGGTAAGCAAAAAAGAAAGGATATGGTCTGGCAACTTTTTTTTCTGATAACTTCTGTGATCTTGATTTGAACAAAATTTTAGAGGATAATAATTTAATAAGAGTGAAAACAAAACAAATGTAAAGTGTTAAATGCATTTTTTAAAGATTTTTTTTTTTTTTTTTTTTAAGAGGGAGTGAGCCAACAAGGAAGTAGGGGCAGGGACAGAGGGAGAGAATCTTCCCAGTGGACTCCCCACTGATCGGGGCTAGCTCTCAGGATCCTTGCAATCACAACCTGAGCTGAAATAGAGTCAGATGCTTAACCGACTGAGCCACCAAACACCCCTATTAAATGTGTTTTTAAAATAGAATATATGCTAAATAATTCCAATATTAGTAAAAATGGAATTTTAACTAATTGCCTTATGTTGGTCATAGACTACAAGTTAGGTAATATTGCAATATACAGTGTTGTGAAGCAATTTCCATCTAAAATAGAACTGGAAAATATAAAATGGAAAATCTCATGTTATTCAGGAAAACAAAACTTAAGGGCCAAGAAACTGATTCCCTTAAGTGCTTGATTTATCAAAAATGGATAATACTGGAATTTTCTTAAATGACAGTGAGGTATCCAGGGGTTGCCTTATATCAAACTTGGGAAGTTTTTCATAACATTTCCAGAGGCATAAACAAGAAATTACCCAGGTCAGGTTGACCTTGCAAAATGAACCAAATTTGTTTGTATGACTGGACTGGTTTTGTCTGCTCAGGCAATCTTCAAAGTGTTTTCCATTTGTTTTCATTTTAACAGACTATCTGAACTCTCCTCTCTTTACATTCCCTGTCCATGAGTATAAACTACCCCAAATCCTCTGCAGACTCACCTGTCACTTCCTACATACAGTTTGTGTGTATGGAATTATGATTTTTCTGCTATTCTGAATAAACTCATTTTTTTCAATGAGTTTGAGCTTGTCTCTTTAGATAGGTTAACAATGTAAATAAACTTAAAAACTTGAATATCCACATTCAAATTAGAAAAAAATAGGCCTGTGACTTAAATGATTATTCTTAAGTCTAAAGTTAAAGATTTATTTCTTTTAATTATAGAAAAGCTAATCTTATCACTTGATTTTGAAAAAAGGAAATATGGACCATGAAACCTGATTACTTACTAAGTGATATTTTGTAATTCTCAATTTACTCTAAACATCAGCAAATATTGAATGTGTCACCACCTAGCTAGAAAAAATGTATTTAGAGTTTCTAAGTAAACATTTTTGTAAAGTGGCAAACATGATCACATTTCAGGAGGGAACTATGTCACTAAACATCTAAGCTGTGCTTGGTACAATATACAAGAAATCCAAATTAACACGCAACTAGTAAGGTTGCTCTTTCCTGATCCTTATCATCAGAGTCATATACTCCTGACTTAGTCTTGGCTCAATTGATAATTAATAATAATATTTTTGAAAGATGATAAATTGTTTTTAGTTTCTCTTCCTATCTATCCCTAAGCCCATTTCTGGAACACCTATAGTAAATAACTGCTATTTCAGTTTTAGAAGTTGAATAACAGTTTACTAACTGAAAGGAGCTATTGCCCAAGTATCTTCATTAATAACATGATTTATATTTTTCAAGTTATAAATATACAATGTCAGAAAAGGGAACAAAGTAACTATCTTTGAAGGGAAAAACATGTATTGTGACAGTTATAACAATCCTTTCTAAAAACAATACATATTTTCTAAAATTCTATGTGCATGCACATGTAAATATTACATATTTTTCATACAGACTCCAAATTCCAAATTATCAAAGAAAAAATATTCAACAACCTTTGTTAAAGATGGTAGGGCAACCTTCTTCCGTGATGTCATGCTACTAGGTACAGGGGCCTCTGCAATGGGATTTCATGGTGGGAGAAAGAGATCAATCAGACTCAACTCTGAAAACAGCACATGCATGTGGGAATTTATAGCCAAAGAGCAAAATGGAGGTCGGTGGATGGAACATTATTAGAAGAAAACATGAGGGGTGAAAGGCATTCTGGCTAAACCAACCTAACAGGATTCTTGCCGAAGAAAGGCCAGGGTCATTAAGACATCACCTGAGGGATGATGAATGATAAGAATCACTAATCAAATGTGATCATATATCAAGGGTACATGCCTCCAGTTAAATGACTTAGCAGATTTCTTGCTAAAATTCAATTTTTTAAGGAAGTGCACAGATGAGTCCAGCAGAAGGTTCAGGAGACTGTTAGGTCAGGTGAAGAATCTTTGACAAAGTGAAGGGTCATGTTTTAGCTTAAAGTATATTTTTTATCTTGACTTGTTCAATTGATGAGACATTTATATCAAATATTAGTCTAAGAATGCTTACAAGTGTTTAGAAATTTAATTAGATGTGAAGATACATTAATCCATATAAAGATAAATTAATATTTACTACTGAGTGAGCTAAAAAAAGTAATAGGAAAAGGATAGATGAGAATAAAAAGACAAGGCTAGAACTGGGAGAGTCAAAGTTTGGTCAGAGAAGTAGGGGATGTTTATGCAATTAGGGAGAGGTTATTTATATTGTGTGGTGGGAAGCATACTATGGAGAATAAAAATCTTATTTCAAATAGAAATAGAAATCAGAAAGAAGTAGTAATGCAAAATCAATAGTAAAATGAAAAAGAAAATTAAATCCCTGGAGAATAGAGTAAAATAATACACCTTTAGGATACATTTGAAAGGCAAATGAGAAAAGAAAATGAAGATGGAGAACGTCAATTACTGTCAAAGTTCAATCACTTGAGGAAGGAAATAAGAACATGAATAGAGTGTGAAGCCCACGTAAGAATGGTGGTATATAACACCAAATATATTCAGTAAAATTGGAAACTAGAAACCTGGGGATTTTTTTTTTTTTCTGTTAGAGTTCTAAAACTAACACAGTTTCTAAGTATAAAAACTTTAACCCTCTATAATAAAAGTTGCCAAGTTTAAAAAATATATATATATATACACACAAAATTAGTCTAGAAGGTTATCTGAATGCAGCTAGCTTACAATCACAACAGGTACAGGAGGTAACACCCAAAATTTCACTTGAAGTATACTGACACAGAACTGCTAATCACGTAGTTGCCCAGAAACAAAGGTAGATATATGTGGGTACTGGGTTATTAGAATAGCATTTTTAAGCCATACATGTGTAAGAAAGTTAAATGCATTTACTAATTTATAAATTTTAATTAAAAGAGGTGGCTTTGCTATCTAATAGGTAGGAATGACATAAGACATAGGTCTGCATGAACACTAAATTATTTTTATTTTTATATCATGATATTTTAACTTTCTTCAATGTTCCTGCAGCCCTATTTCTTTGGCTTCCATACTGCATAGCCATTATTTTCATATTATATAAGAATCCATTATAAATTATAGAACATTTGCCTGTTCTGCCAAGAGAATGATTTGATTAAAAAATAAGCAATGTCTTTTCAAGAGAAATGTCTTTTCTTAAGTTTGCAAAACTTTTGAACTCTGTTAGAATTTTACTGCGTTTATTTAAACTAAACACATGGATAACAAAAACATTTCTTTAAATAAGTCTATTTGTCCAGAGTTCAGAAATAAGATTCAAGTCTAATTGATTTTGTTTCATTTTATACATATAACTACGTTACCATCAGAATAAGAAGTGCTCAAAGGCCCTAGGTGATGAAATATTTCAGTAAGTAAGAGCTAATGTACAGACAACTAATGCACAGAATCAATTTTATTTAGCTTAGAATGAAAGACAGCAATAAAATAACACTGAAAAATAGGACTTTACTTCAAGGTAGTACAGTTTACTGAAACAGTAAAAACATTTCACTAAACTATCCTTCCATCCCATTTTTCTGCTAAGTATAAATAGAAATATATGTGTAGAATGCCTCATTTTGTTTGTTATATAATTTATTTTCTTTATAAATATATGTAGGGCATCTGTATTTATATCCCTATCTTTAAGTAAAATAAGGTTGCTGGCATGGAATCAGAAAGTAGAGCAAGCTAAAGTGCAATATGAGAAAGTAATACAAAGAGGCACCACAAGACTCTAAAAAATGAGAAATATGTATGTTTGTAAAACATGTATTTTGAGGAATAGGTAAATGTAAATTTTATAAATATAGTGAAAGGAAAAGCCGATAATGTACATAATTTCTAAAATCTAAAGGTTTTTTTTTTTTTTTCCATCACTCTGATGGAGAATAACTTCCTGATAATGGCTGAAAAAAAATGATATGATCTCATAGAAAAGGCACTATGAAATTATCAAACAGAATCTCAGAAACTCACATATTTCATAGATAAAAGAATGAAATTCATTGTTTCTTATGGGACTTCTAGCTATAAATTCCAGAGAATTTTTAGATGACAAAAAGAGATCTACCAAAACAGTTGCCATAAGTCAAAGAGAATTTTCATTTTCCACATGCAGTTGATAGACACAATAATGAGGAAAACTGGAGAGAGTTACTTGTGAAATTTGATGGGAGGAACCATGAATATACTGAACATCCTAAGGCATTAGATCAGTCCTTCTCAAGGGAGAATTGTCTCACTCAAATTATCAATACTGCCTTGGTGAGAAACTTGATGTCTAAACCCTTCCTTGACCATTCATTACCCTTTGGACTTTGAACAACTATTAATCCATAATTTCCACATTTATAGATTGAGAAGTAGTATGTCAGCATGTTTTACAGTGTTGATGCACTATTAATTAAATTATATAAAATATTTGAAATCCTATGAAACTATTCCCCACTGTACATTATATTCTAGAATTACACAAGATCAGAAGTCAGTTAAGTCTCCTCAATCTCTCTCAAAGTATTCCTTTAGTAGCAAAACTATAATTTAAAATTAATCTTGAAAAATCCAATGGAGCCTAATCAGTAGTGATTCTGATAGGATATCCTGTAAAATAAACCAAATCTATCAGGTTCTCTTCCACATATATAAAAGGCTTATTTTCTTTTAAAATCATAACTTATTTAAAATAATCCCTGGTTATGGGATTCAAATACTGTCAAGCTAATTAAAGCTTATTTTATATCTCATATCTGTTTGGAACAAACCACTTTTTAAAATTAAATTGTTTATTTTTGTGAGAGAGAGAGAGAGAGAGAGAGAAGAGGAAACCATGAGGTGGGGAGGGGCAGAGGGGGAAGCAGACTCCCCTCTGAGTAGGGAGCTTGAGGACTCCATTCTAGGCCCTGGGATCATGACCTGAGCCAAAGGCAGATGCTTAACCAACTGACGCATCCAGTCATCTGACCAAAACATTTTTAAAAGGACAGAAAACCATTAAACTCTGTGAAACTGTGAAATAAAACTTTTTTTTCCCAATAGAGTACAAGATTATCCATTAACCATAACAACTCTACTGTTTAAAAACAAAAAACAAAAAAAAACTTCACTGTTTCAAGCAATCTGTAGATTCAAAGATATCTATCTGCCTTTGCATCATAGGCATCATGAAAAAATAATTTGAGGTAACTAAGGCTTTCACAATTAATTCTAAACTTCTAACTCCAGACTTCATGAAGTGGCATTCTGTCTCCATTGGATAGCCCTGCAGTCTTGCCCTCAGCTTAAGACAGTGAACTGCTGCACCATCGCCATTCAGATTTAGCAATGAAGAGCGTGATGATTTAGTGTGAGTAACAGATCTGAAGGGAAAATAGACAGCAATACAACAAGAAACAAAGGACTTCAGTACCTCACTGTCCACAATGGATAGATCATCCAGACAGAAAATCAATAAGAAAATAATGGACTTAAACTATGTTAGACCAGACAGACCTAAAAAGCACATGCAGCATGTTCCATCCAACAGCAGCAGAGTGCACCTTCTTCTCAAGCACACATGACACATTCTCAGGATAAATCACATGTGAGTCCACAAAACAAGCCTTAATAAGTTTAAGGCATTGAAATCCTATCAATCATGTTTTCAAAAGAAATCAATTATGAGAAGAAAACTACAAAAATCACAGAAATAAGGAGGTTCAACCGCATGCTCTTAAAGAGATGATAGGTCTAAATAAAAATCAAAAAGGAAAATGATAAAATATATTGAGATGAATGAAAATGGAAACAAACATACCAGAACGTGGAATGCAGCAAAAGCAGTTCTAAGAGGAAAGTATATAGTGATAACCTACTAAGGACAAAAGAAAGAAATCAAATGACCTAATTTTATACCTCAAGGAAATATAAAAAGAACAAGCAAAGCCCTGTTAGTAGAAGGAAGGAAATAAAGATAAGAGCAGAAATAAATGAAATGGAGACAAAAAAGACAAAAGAGAAGATCAATGAAGTTAAAAGCTGTCTTTTTGAAAAGATAAAATTGACAAGATTTTGGCTAGACTTACTAAGAAAAAAAAAGACTCAAATTCATAAACTTAGAAAACATTATACCTGATGCCACAGAAATACAATGATAAAAAACTACCATGTAAAAGTATCTACCAGCAACTTAGATAACCTAGAAGAAATAAATTGTATCTACATAAAATCCATAAAGATTGAATCATAAAGAGAAAATCCCAACAGATTAATAATGAATAAAGTACTGAATCAGCAACCAAAAGCATCCCAACAAAGGCAAGTTCAGGACCAAATGGCTTCTTGGCGAATCCTACCAAACATTTAAAGAAGAATTAATGCCAGTCCTCAAAATCTTCCAAAAATTGAAAAGGAGAGAATACTTCGAAACTCAATTTATGAGGCCAAGATTACCCTAATACTAAAACCAAACAAGAACACCAGAAGACAAGAACATTACAAGCCTGATGAACTTAGATGCAAAAATCCTCACCAAAATACCTGCAAAGTGAATTCGACAGTGTAATAAAAGGATCATACGTGGGATTTATCCCTGAGATACAAGGATGGCCAAATTATGGAAATCAATGAACGTAATACACCACACTAAAAAATAAAGTATAAAAATAACATGATTACCTCAATAGACTCAGGGAAAGCATTAATTAAAATTGAATACTTTTTCATAATGAGAACTCCCAATAACCTGGATATATAAGGAATATACCTTAAAACAAAAAGGCCATCCATGACAAGTTACAGTTAACATCCAGCTAAATGATTAAAAGCTGAAAGTTTTTTCCTATAAGATCCAGAACAAGAGGATACATGGTCTCACAATTTTTGTTCAACCTAGTACTGAGGTCCTCAGCAGAGTAATTAGGCAAGAAAAAGAAACTGCTGAAAAAATATTTAAAACAATGTTGTAAGTTTCTTCTGTTGTTTAGTATTTGCGAAGGCATAATACTAGACCCAGTCACATTCAGCAACAATATCTTAACCCTAAAGAGAGACATTCAACACTTCCTCACAAGACTTGCTAGCATATTCCCAAGCACATCTTTGGGCTGTCAAATACTTTGTTTGCCTGAGATAATTTCAGTTCTACCTGTGATCCTAGTGTAACCTTTAATTCCATAGGTTAGTATAAATTATCCTAATTAAAGAAAAGTGGTAGAAGAATAAAAAGATACAGAAAGTATTTAATAAAGAAGTGGGACAGAGTAAAAGATTGAGTGTGTGTGTGTACGTGTGTGTATATATATATATCCCAGGAGGAAGGGGGGTGGGGATCAGACATAGAGAATTATTTACTCTTTTTTAAACTGGTCTCAGCCCACAGAAGTAAGGAGATTGGTAAACTTCAAACAGGATCAATAAAAATAAAGTCAGACACATCATAATCAAACTGCAAATCACTAAAGTTCAAGTGGAAAAAATATTATGAGAAGCCAAGAAAATAGACTTGTTTTCTTTTTTTTTTTAATAGACTGTTTTCATAGGAGCAAGAATAAGACCTTTCTCTGATAGCTTTAAGATATTATGAAAGTCAGAAGATAATTCAATGGTATATTTAAAGCGCTTACAGAAAGGACCAAAAAAAATCCTAAATTCAGTGTTAATGTGCTTCAAAATTGGGAGAGAATTGAGAGTACGTTTAGACAAGCAAATTGAGATAATTGTGTACCAGCAGACCAGCACTACTACCACTAGTACTCAACTTCTAATGCAAAAACAATCAACACAGAGGAAAAACGAAACAAAAAAAAATTGCATTAAGGAGTGTAGAGGAAAGAAAAATTTTTAAAAAGATATTTGGTAGGGATCCCTGGGTGGCGCAGTGGTTTAGCGCCTGCCTTTGGCCCAGGGCGCGATCCTGGAGACCCGGGATCGAATCCCACGTCCGGCTCCCGGTGCATGGAGCCTGCTTCTCCCTCTGCCTGTGTCTCTGCCTCTCTCTCTCTCTCTGTGACTATCATAAATAAATAAAAAAATTAAAAAAAAAATTAAAAAAGATATTTGGTAAATATTAAAAAAAAAAACTTGACTGTTGACTCTACAAAACAATGAGGTTATATCTTGTAGATCTTAAAATACATAGAAACAAATGTTCAACGACAAAAGCAATACTTTATATTCAACCATAATAAGTACATTATGTGTAATCGCAAAGGTAACAGAAGGTTTATAACAATCATTGACCTTAATACAATTAATGAATAATAGTATAAATAGAGGCACGGATTATACATTCTCATGTGTACATGCTTCTATATATGTTTCAAAGTTTAGGTAAAATCAGTTTTTTGATAAAGAGGTGCCTCCTCAAGGAACTGAACCTGAAGAAGTTCATGGATATTGATATCTGATGATAATTAAAAGATCAGCGGTTTTAAATTTGATGGTGTAATTGGGTGAAGCTTTAGGGATTATTGAGAGAGGGTATGAATTCTCTCCATACAAGAATAATGTAAAGCATTTTGCTCAGAGCATTGGCTGGTAAAGAATGGAAAAGTAATGGTCAAGATCTTCCCAGATTTTTTCAAATGTGACTCCATCAAGAAGTGAAAGCCAGGTCTCCAGCCCTTGAATTTAGACTTGGTCAGGTAAATTAATTTGGTTACAATATTAATAAATGAATGATGTAAGTATAATCATGTGGTATGTTCTCATCGGAACTGCTGTAGAAACCCACATGCCAGGTGAAGAAGCCCATGCTAGCCTGTTGGATGAAAAGATGTAAAGATTCATAATCCCCCATTGCTGCTATTGTCCTAAACTACTGTTGGACACGTGAGGGACCCCAGTGGGATGAGCTAGTCCCCATCTAACCTGCCATGAGACTGCAAACACTTTGAAGTTTGGTTGGTCAGCACAAAAGACAGTAGATGCGGTACATTCTCACTGAACCATGCCTGAGGTTCCATCCCAGATAATCACAAGCCAGTAAATAATATTTTAAAACACTATGGTTTGGGATGATTTGATCTGCAGCAAGATTGGATTTAACAAGCACCATTTGAAAATTATCCAAAAGTTATCACAGGGACTGAAGAAACTGGATTTATATCATGCAATTCATGTTGCCATGTATATGAATAATCTGCAGCTACAGAACAACGTTGAGGAAATTTATCTGTCTAAGATACAGGAAAGAAGTCAGGCACCAGAAAAACAAACAAAAAAAAGTGAGTACATAAGGTTAAAAATAAAACTCAAAAAAATAGATAAATCTAATCTTTATGATAAAAATAAGAACAGTAGTTGCTCATCAGGAAAAACTAACTAGAATGATCATAAGAAAATTTTCAGGGGCAACAATCATATTTAATATTAAGGTTTGCAAACTTTTCCATCAAAAGTCAGATAATAAATGTATTAGATTCAAGGCTCAATTGTGGTTATCAGCAAACACCACCAGGCTGCCTTTAGAAGTACAAATTTGGAATCATGTTTCCTCTTCATTTTTGTTTTATTAATTCTTCCTTTTTTTATATCTTCTCCTATATATGTAAAGTTGATCCTTTGAGATCCAAAATTACTAGTTAGGTAAAAGTTACCTAATCATTCATATTACATATAATAGAAGTCAATTCTTTCATTTCTAAAATCAACCACTTCCTCTTATCTATCCTTGTCTAGAACCTCTAGGACAGCATGGAAACTACTGTTTTCACAAAGATCTTTGTATTTTATTTTGATGGATTTTTTTAAAATATTTTGCCCATAATTGAGATGTTTTCTGGATATTTCTTATTCAATTTTAAGATATTTTGAAATTGGTAATGTCTACTTTTGTCAAGACAGAGTATAGGAGATTGACCCTAAGAATAAATATTTGTGTCTGTAGGTTTTTCAATACATATGTGTGTAGGGGAGAGTATTAAGGGAGGGTATTGAGGTTCTATGGGTTCTAAGGTTCTATGGGTCTCATCAAGAGGAAAAAGTCAGGGAGTTGAACTTTCAATTCAAATGAAGGTTGTTTTTTTTTTTTTTTAAGATTTTTATTTATTCATGAAAGACACAGAGAGGGGCAGAGACACAGGCAGAGGAAGGAGCAGGCTCCCTGTAGGGAGCTCAATGCAGGACTAGATCCCAGGATCGTGGGATCACTACCTGAGCCAAGGGCAGATGCTCAACCACTGAGTCACCCAGGTGCTCCATCAAATGAAGTTTCAAAGGAAGGAAAAGTAAGTGTACGGCAACAATTGTAGTCCAAAGATCCTTATTATTCATGCAAATTGCCAAAAATTACAAAATTTAAATCTTAAAAAGAATCCATTTTCATCCCTGGGTGGCGCAGTGGTTTGGCGCCTGCCTTTGGCCCAGGGCGCGATCCTGGAGACCCGGGATCAAATCCCACGTCGGGCTCCCGGTTCATGGAGCCTGCTTCTCCCTCTGCCTGTGTCTCTGCCTCTCTCTCTCTCTCTGTGTGACTATCATAAATAAATAAAAATTAAAAAAAAAAAGAATCCATTTTCATCTAGTCCATTTAATTATCACAAGCATTGAGGTCTGAATGCTTTATGTGATTTTATACTTACATATATCGTATTTACATATGTATTTACACACACATCGTTCTCAGTGATTTGTGAGTATATTTTCCTTTTTTTTTAATTTTTTTATTTATTTATGATAGTCACAGAGAGAGAGAGAGAAAGAGAGGGGCAGAGACACAGGCAGAGGGAGAAGCAGGCTCCATGCACCGAGAGCCCGATGTGGGATTCGATCCCCGGTCTCCAGGATCGCGCCCTGGGCCAAAGGCAGGCGCTAACCTGCTGCGCCACCCAGGGATCCCTGTGAGTATATTTTCCTAATGGTATTCCTCACAAAGATATTTTTTAATAATCAGTTCCCTAAGCTTAAAAAGGTTTATGATTATATCAACCTTCTATTTAATAGGAAATTAGCCCAGTGTTATGATGATATCATGAAGCAAGCATTCCTTCTAAATAGGAAACAAACAAAAATACTCTGGAAAGTGTCCTTTAGAAATTCTACTTCTGTATTCTTACAAGTAAGTATTTTTTTTGATATTATATAAATGTCTTGGGTGTTTAAAATGCTCTTCTATCCATTGGACAAAGTGATCATAATTATGTAGTATGTATTTTACATACTTGGAATGGTTCTTTTCAAAGAAGGATAATAATTCCTACCATTTTATAAAGGGCAAATGGAAAGAGAAATAATTGTGGAGCTTTATGTATAGGATATGTAGACAAGTCATTCAGTTCCTGTTCTTCTTCATATGTATTAACTTTGAGGTATCGCCATTAAATACATCCAAAATTATCACAGCTATTTGTGTTTGAAAACTAAGACTAGAAAATCAGTTTATGAGGCCGAAAACAGACTATTTTCCCTTTCAATTGTACTAGCAATGGATGCAAAATTTACCTGAAGGAAATGATGTTTTGAAGTAGCCAAGGCCTATTAAATTAGAAGAATCTAGGACCAAATTCTAACACCTTCCCTACAAACTGTGTGATGTCAACACATTGATTTGTCATGCCTTGTGTACTTATGCTTTAAAATATGACAATTAATTGTTACTGCTGTTATGATGATAAGGACAAACTCTGTGAAGAGCCTAACAAGAATGTGGGCCTTCAACAAATTTGTTTCACTTCTGTTATGTCACTATGGCATTTTTGTCACATGGTATTCTAGATCTTCCTCCCATATTTTCCACATTCTGAAAGATTAGGTCATGATGATGTCTGTTACATATTTTCTTCTCTCTTCTTATTTGTCCTATGTTATTTAATTTTATATATATTACAAAAATGAAACTTAAAGGAAATTAAACCCACTTTAAGTAATAGTTTCGTTTTCTTACTCTATTCAGATATCCATTCGCTAAGTTGTGTTTAAAAACTCTTTACTGAGTTAAATGGACTGGAAAGTATTAAAATCAGTACAAATGCTAGTAACCCTGTTCAGTAAAAACAAACAATGTTACCCTTTGTTCAGGTCAAATATACAATCAATTTACACAAGATTCTTTTTTTTTTTTTTTTTTTTTTAATTTACACAAGATTCTTGAAACAGATCCTACTGTTAAGGTCAAGCTAAAATGTCTGCTTTCTGTCTAATATATGTTATTCATGAAGATAATATATTATGTGTGCAATTATTCATTGTATTTTCTTCAGGAACTACTTTTATCTGGAATCTATTTTCCAGTTTCTATATAGGAAACATTCTAAAAATTCCTGAATTAATAAAAATTGTTAGGAATATGTTGACATTATTTTTAGTGTGATAATTTTTACTATAATATGGATGTCAATATAAATGATAGAAAAACAAGGATAACCCTCTAGTCATATACTTCTGTTACTAAAAATTCTATTAGGAAGTTGTTTCTCTTCTCTCATTTACTTGTGGTTTATTAATTTAATCCAATTTGAATTTCTGGTCACCCTTTGGTTATTGTTTATGTTGCTTAAAAGTAACACACTCCTTGGATTTCAACAGCTTAGAAATAATCAAAGAAAATCTGATTTGAAGAAAATTGTGCCAATCCCATCCCAATATAAACTTCAATCAACAAATGTGTTGAATAACCAAAAAGATATTTTTAATAATGTGTGTGTTATAGAAACCTCCAAAACTTATAAATCCCTTTTTTACATTACATTTTACTTATAAATCCCTTTTTTACATTAAAAAGCTCTATTGTAAGTTAAAAATTTACAATGATGGCTAGTCTCCCAGGATATCTTTCAGTGAATCCTGTACTGATAAATGTTTAATGATTGGTTTTCCAAAATATTACAAAATAAATTGAAAATTCTTAATTTGTGATGTGTGTGGATTTCTGTGGTTTATTTCAGATGGTATCACAGAACCCAAAACTGGGAAGACATTATTATACATATATTGTTATATGTATAATAACCTCTAGAGAGCCAAGAGTACTTTTTTTTTTCTTTTTTAGGTAGACAGTGCACGTGTTGAGTGGAAGGGTGGGAGCCAGAGGAAGAGGGAGAGAGAGAATCTCAAGCAGGCTCCACACCCAGTGCAGAGCCCATGTGGGTTCGATCTCATGACCCTGAAATCATGACCTGAGCCAAAAAATCAAGGGTGGGATGCTTAACCAACAGAACCACCCAGGCACCACTACATTTGATTTTTAATTCATTTAGTGAATAGTGTAATTATTGCTAGTATATTTATTTCATGTAACATGTAATTATTACTGGGTTTAGCTAAATAGCACATTACAGATCCAGTACTCGTAAATTGATATGCACTTTTCCGTCAATAAGGGAGTTATCAAAGCCTTTCTACAATTGTATTTACATAGCTAATGAGATTTTAAATGAGTTTAATTGCCAATAATCTCTAGAGGAACAATACTTTAATGTGTCACTTTGAATAAGGCTTTTTCAGAAGCAGTTTTCACTGCATTCTCCAATAATTGTTTTAAAATTGATAATAATTAAAATTCTTAAATTATGGTAACAAAATTACATGATACAAGGTATTAGAGATTATTGATTAGATGATTAATTACATTGGTTTTGTTAGATATCTATGGTTATGTTTTTTTTATCTATTTTAATATCATGTCCGTTTCTCTAGTCTAGGGTTCTAATAATAGAGTAAGTACCATATTCCCTTATGATCCTTAAAATGTTAACATAACTTAAAATACTCAAATAGGAACAACAATTTTATATTTCCATCCTTAATATTCCTATGTTTAATCAATTCCCATCCCATTTCCTTGAAAGTGTTTTTGATATTCAAACTGTATCATTCATTGTCTATTTAGGAACATAGAAGTTTCTCTAAATATTGAAGATAACACAGGTTTAATGTATGTAATAGGATCTTCCAAGCCTTGGCAGACCTGGGGGAGCAAAAGTTAAGGAACCCAACACTGAAGTCCTCAGTCTGAAACAGAAAATTCTCAAAAGCCAGAAGAACATCTGTATTTAAAAATATATATATTTTGTTTTGAAATAAGTTTAGACTTACTGAACAGTTGCAAAAATAGTAAAAAAGAATACAGGGTTATTTCACTTAGCTTCCACTAATGTTAACCTCTCATGCAATCATACGATTACTAAAACCAGGAAACTGACATTGATATAACACTAATGACTAATCTATAGATCTTATTCAAACTGTACCAGCTTTCTAACTCATGTCTTCACCCCCAATCCCCCCTGCTCCGGTTCACAGTCCAATCTAGGATTTCACATACCATTAATGTTGCTATGTCTTCTCAGTGTTCTCTACTCTTTACATATCTTCAGTATTTTTTGTTTGCTCCTTGAGACATCTTGAGTCTTACAGAATCCCAACAGAATGCCTCTGAATCTAGGTTTGCCTGATGTTTACTCATGATTATATTGAGGTTATACGTTGTTGACAAGAACATCACAAAACTCTCAGTGCATCACACCAGATGGTACACCATTTTGATAGGTGTTATTGCTGGCAAAGTTAACAGTGTGCTACAATTCTAAAGCAGCTCTGAGAAGCATCCACCAAATGCCTTTCTTTGCACCGCTGAAATGACAGATTCTCAGGAGATCATCAGGAAGCTGCTGTTAATTTCATGTCTGCTCACAGCAGCCTGCAAATGCTTTTAAATATATATATATATATATATATATATATATATATATATATATATATAATGGCATTTCTCCTTTTTTGCCGTTTCAAATTTGTACACGTTTCTCACTGGGATTTTAAAGTAGAATTATGTGGTAAGGTGATTTTGATATATGTAATGCCTACATTTTCTCATGTAATATAATAGAGAGAATCTAGAATAGGTAGTGATGGGATCCATTTTTGACAACAAATAAATCAGAATGAAGCCCTACTTATGTGTTTACCCTATGTACTAGGAATTTTAAATGGGATATTTTGAGCTTAAATGATAAGGCAATAATTTTTATAACCCATGCACACTTTTAAATTAATATCCTTGTTTATGACACAGTTTGAAATTAAGACAACATGTTCCCTATATATTCTTTAATGAACCACTGCAACCAACTTGGAATTTAGGCAGCAAAAGGATAGTTCCTCCTATCTTCCCAAAGAAGAGGACTGTTAACACAATATACTTAGGAAGTGGGATAGTTGTAAATTCTAGAATTAATCTAACACCAATCTAGTGCTTTTTTATACTTTGTTACACTTCCTCTAACTCTTGTCACATAGTGACACTTACTTTAGAAAGCCATGATACCTAATTTCTCTTTCTTACCAAAAAAAATAATAATAATAATAAGATCTATAAAAATAACTCTCTATATTTGGAATTACAACATTTTTGGAGGCACTGAAATTTACTAAAATGGAAGGATACTGAAAATGAAAATCCTAAGCCCATAGAGCAAACGAACTTACAACTTTTTGTGCTACTTAATACAAAATATAAAATGGTATAGGTTCTTATAGTTATATAGCATGTGTCATATATGAGTGTACATTATATAATGTATAGGTATATATATGATATATGCATCTATTAAATATGTACAATTATAAATTTAAATATATGCTTATTCAAGAAAACTTTAGTTCTACATAATGACCATGCAATGAAGCAGAAAAATGAAGCTCAATAAGAAGATTGAGGACAGGGATCCCTGGGTGGCGCAGCGGTTTGGCGCCTGCCTTTGGCCCAGGGCACGATCCTGGAGACCCGGGATCGAATCCCACGTCGGGCTCCCGGTGCATGGGGCCTGCTTCTCCCTCTGCCTATGTCTCTGCCTCTCTCTCTCTCTCTGTGTGACTATCATAAATAAAAAAAAAAATTTAAAAAAAAGAAGATTGAGGACAAAAAAGGACAAAAGAGAATAGAAATGGAAAAGTGAGTTGAAGAAACACAAACCGAATGCAAAAGACAAAAGCAGGATATAAAGCTTACTGAAGAAATCAAAGGCACACAACTGAAAAAGCATATTCTGTGTTCTAAAGACAACCTAATTCTTCTTACAACAATTTGTAATTCATCTGCATGCTAAGCTTCTAATTACCATTATTGTTTGTTTTCCCACTGCTATAGTAATGGTTTAAACGTTGCTGCTATTTCCCATTGATCATCTGCCTGGGTTAACAGTAGGCTCAGGGCAATAAAAATTGCTCAAGAGGCTAGAGAAGCTGTCAACTGAATGCCTTCATTGTGAAAGGGTTAGAAAGCAAAATTCAGATTTGTTTCCATCATACAGTGTTATATCAAGTTGGATACACAAACGTTATCATTAAGATATTTTCTAAAGCTGCAACTAACTTCATCAAAATTAGATTTTCGGGATCCCTGGGTGGCGCAGCGGTTTGGCGCCTGCCTTTGGCCCAGGGCACGATCCTGGAGACCCGGGATCGAATCCCACGTCGGGCTCCCGGTGCATGGAGCCTGCTTCTCCCTCTGCCTATGTCTCTGCCTCTCTCTCTCTCTCTGTGTGACTATCATAAATAAATAAAAAATTAAAAAAAAAAATGAAAAAAAAAAATTAGATTTTCTGGTCTTTTATTTATATCTGTACATTTACAGGAGAAGTAAAAAAGATAGTGTGGATAATATATATTTTAAAAGTACTAATTTTGAAACATGCATGACTTGTCTTCACTAATGACTTTAAGCTCATATGCTGTTTTAGACCTGCCATTTAGTGTATTTGTTTGATGGGTATCTAATTATTTTGTATTCCCAAATAAGAGTTATGTATTCTTCAGTTTCCCCTTCAAGCACACAGTGATTCCTTAGTATAAGTTTTAACCTATAGATAGAAGGTGTATACATTTGCAGAAATGGATTAAGATATAAATTACAAATTTAAAATATATTTAAGATTACTAATATATTTTGTTTATATTATAAACAAGATAAGAGAATGCTTTGTGTGTGTAGCTAAAATTTAGTGACCTTTGTCCATGCAAATTATTTAATTGATACCATTTTTAAGTTTGAATATTCATATCAACACATAAATTTTTACATGGAATAAATGATTTATAAATTTAAGAAGCTATTATGAACATAAAGATACTACATCAATTATTCTGGTAAATACTGATAAACATTTTTATTATGTCATCCAGGAAACACTACCAGATGTATTATAATAATAAGTAAAGAGAGAAAAATAAAATCTAAGTCTCATAAGACTATAGAAACACTTTTAAGAAAAGATTTTGAGGATACAATCCTAAAGGGATGAATAAATCAGGGTGGGATATTAATAAGAACTAATGATATGAATGTTAGTACCTAAAATGAGTCATTAGAACATATTATACTTTGATTTGTTTAGCTATTCTGATCCACTGAATTAAATTTTCTCTTCATATTGAATTACTCCAATGATGAGTAGTACAAACATTTAGTATGGCAAATGTTTAATTGTTAAATGTCATTGGCATTAGTTTCCAATTAATATTTTAATAAGCTTTATCTTATTAACCAGGCATCAGCCTTATGTTAATCTCATTTATAGTAGCTCCAGTTTTCATTCAATTGCTCTTAAATTTTAAAATATTTAAATAGTCTGAGGAGAGGTTGGGAAGATGGAGAATGAGGATCCTGAGGTCACCTCATTCCAAGGACACAGCAAGACAACAACTATGTCTGTACAACTGACTCTGAAAATGACCTAAAGACTGGCAGCACAGATCTGCAACTAATCATAGAGAGGTCAGAGAGAAAAGGAAAGCAGGGGTAGAGACATGATTGGGAAGCAAACCCCCAGTGCAACTAACTGCAAACAGGAGGGCTATCACAAGTATGAAGAAGTAAGAACAAACCCCACACAAAGCACGACCAGCTCTGAGGACCCACAGTGGGACGACAAGTCCCTATAATGTCTGGAGTTGAAGATCAGCAGGACTTTAACTCCAAGAATGTTAAAAATCACAAGGGCTTAATTCAGAAAGTTTAGAGGACAGAGAGGAACTGGAGTTCCCACTCTTCAAGAGCCAGTGAGCTAAATAACTCAGCTCAAAACACAGCCCAGAGAGAGCAGTTCAAAAGGCACCAGGAGTATAAAGGCAGTATCAAAGAGAGAGACAAACCATAAGAGACTCTTAATCATAGAAAACAAACTGAGGGTCACTGGAGAGGAGGTGGGTGGGGGATGGGGTAACTGGGTGATGGGCACTGAGGGCATGAGATGTAATTGAGCACTGGGTGTTTTATAAGACTGATGAATCACTGACCTCTACCACTGGAACCAATAATACACTATATGTTAATTCAGTTTATTTATTTTTTTTAAAAGATTTTACTTATTCATTCATGAGAGACACAGAGAGAGAAGCAGAGACACAGGCAGAGAGAGAAGCAGGCTCCACACAGGGAGCCCGATGTGGGACTCGATCCTAGGACTCCAGGATCACGCCCTGAGCTGAAGGCAGACACTCAACCACTGAGCCACCCAAGCACCCCTGCTAATTCAATTTAAATAAATAAAAGAAAAATAACACTCCAAAGGAAAAATAAATTAATTAAAAAAGAAAGAAAGAAAAGCACCAAGAGTATATGTGAGGGGCACTGATCAATCAATATTAGGATGTGTGCATGAAGGGTAGGGATATGCAGGAGGTTTTTCCAAGAACAGAAGGGCTGGCAAGTACCATTTTTCTTACTCTCCCCCAGCCTAAGTACCCAGATGCTTGTAAGACTCATAACACTCTCCAAGAGTTATTACACTGCATGCTTTCCTTGGTGTTACCTTGTACACCCACCACACCTAACCATCCCACCTTGGAAGGTATCCCTTCAAATTGGCTCCTGCCCTGCTACACCAGGCAGAACAAGTTTCACTCTAAAATGACTCTTGCCCTGGGGAGTTGGGGAGATCTACTCTCTATATCAGCCAGCCCACCCACAACTCCTGCAGCCAGGCCTGTTAGCTGGCTGTGGAATGAACAAGCCCTGCCTTTGGTATACCTCCAATTGTGTCAGAGGCTAACTGCAGACAGTTAGATTAATAGTAAGCCATGCTCAGCAACAAGTCCACAGTAGACATAGCTAAGTCTCTCAACAGTACTGGGAGCAGATCCTGCCCAATGTGGACACAGTAAGCATAGTAGATATTATAGGTAGCTGGACTGAAGGCCAGCCCCATCCACCAGCATGCCCAATAGTCATGGCTCAGCCACAATAGGAGGATGACCATGGTCCACACAGGGAACACCCCTGATTCTGTTGATCAAGTGGGATTGCACTGTGGTGCACCATGGGATCTCTCCCACACAAAGCAGATGCTTTCAAGACCAGGATATATAGACGACCTACCTAACCAAAAACCCAACACATGTTAAGCAAATGAAGAGACAGAAACATATCCCAAATAAAAGATTAATACAAATTCAGAGAAAAAGAGCTAAATGAAAGGAGATAAGCAATAGGCCTGAGCAGAAGTTCAAAGTAACAGTCATAAAGCTACTCACTGGACTTGAGCAAAGAGTGGATGAACTCAGTGAGAACTTCAACAAGACAAAATAAAAGAAGAATCATAAATGAAAAATACAACTTAAATTATAAATACACTAGGAGTCAACAGATTTGAAGATGCTTAAAAATGGAAGACAGGGTAATGGAAAGTAATCCAGCTGAACAACAAAAATAAGTAAATAAGTAAATAAATCGAAATAAAAAAAATGAAGATAGGATAAATGAATTTAGAAATATTGATAAGCATAACAACATTCCCATTATAGAGATCCCCCAAGGAATGAGGGGCAGAAATTTTATTGGAAGAATAATTGTTAAAAACTTTCCAAGTCTGGGGAAGGAAGCAAACATCAAAATCTAAGAATCAGAGAGACTGTAACAAAATGAACCCAAGATGGTTCACACAAAGACATGTAATAATTAAAATGAAAAGTAAAGAAAACGATTTTAAAGCAGCATGAAAAAAATTACATATGAGGAAACCCTGTAATACTATTAGCTGATTTTTCAGCAGAAATTTTAAAAGCCAGATGGGAATAATATGACACATTCAAAGTGCTGAGATAAATTTAAAAAATAATAAATAAATAAATAAATACATACATACATACATACATACATACATAAATTATAACCAAGACTACTCTACCCAGCAAAGTTATTATTCAGAATTGAAGGAGAAAAATTTTTTTTAGACAAACAAAAGTTAAAAGACTTCATAACCATTAAACTGACCTTACAAGAAGTGCTAAAGAGAATCTTTAAGTTGAAAGAAAAGGCCAAAACTAGGAGTAGGAAAATTGTGACAGGAAAAATGTTCACAGGTAGGAGCAAACAGATAATAAAGGTAGTAGATTACTTAAAAAGCCAGTATGGAGGTTAAAATTCAAAAGTAATGAAATCAATTATATATAAAAATAAGTCAATTAATACACACAAACACATAGATGTAAAATGTAACATATATGTAAAATGTGGGGGCGAAAGGGAGTAAAATTTCAGTGCTTGTAGAATGTGTTCAAATGTAAGTGTCCAACAACTTAGTATAGATAGCTATACACAAGGGATGTTATATATAAATGCAATGGTAACCAGAATAAAAAAAATGTAATAGAAAAATAAAAAAGAAAAAGAAATACAGACATAACACTGAAGAAAGGCATCCAACCACAAGAGAACAAGGAATAGAAAAGAACTAAAAATAGCCAGAAAAATATGAACAAAATGACAATAAATATATATTTCTCAATAAATACTTTAAATGTAAATGAAATTAATGCTCCAAATACATAGAGTGACTAAATGGGTAAAAAACAAAACAAAACAAAAAACAAAAAAACAGAAAAAAAAAAAAGACCCATCTATTTGCTGCCTAGAAAAGATTCACTGTAGACATAAAGACACATAAAGACTGAAGATAAAGGGATATAATGACTGAAGATAGAGGGATTAAAACAAATCATGCAAATAAAAGTGAACAAAAAGCCAGAGTAGTGAAATTTATAACAGACAAAATGGATTTTTAAGCCAAACACTATAGCAAGAGATAAAGAAGGGCATTGTGAAATAAGAAAAGTGTCAATTCAACAGGAGGATATAACTATTGTAAATATCTATGCACCAAACCTGAAGCACCTAAACGCATACAGCTAATATTAATAGAAATTAAAAAGGAGAAATTAACATTAAAAGGAGAAATTAACATTAATGCAGTAATAGTAAAGGGCTTTAGCAGACTATTTACAAAACAGGACAGATTATCCAGAATGAAAATAAACAAGGAAACAATTCTTTAGACTAGCTAGACCTAAGAGATATATAGAGAACATCACATCCAAATATAGTAGATTACACATTCTTTCCAAGTGCACTTGGAACATTCTTCAGGAAGATCAGATATTAAGCCACAAAATTTAAGATTTGACAAGTCAAATTTAAGATCTGGTGGCTCAAATTTAAGATGTAAATGGGGGAATCCCTGGGTGGCACAGCGGTTTGGCGCCTGCCTTTGGCCCAGGGCGTGATCCTGGAGACCCGGGATCGAATCCCACATCAGGCTCCCGGTGCATGGAGCCTGCTTCTCCCTCTGCCTATGTCTCTGCCTCTCTCTCTCTCTCTCTCTGTGACTATCATAAATAAATAAAAATTAAAAAAAAAAAAGATTTAAATGGACCACAATGTTATAAAATTAGAAAGCAATTACAAGTAAAAACAAACAAAACCCCCCACAAACATTTGAGGGCTCAGAAAGAAAGAAAAGAAAAACATGCTACTAGACAATCAGTGGATCAACAAAGAAATTAGAGAGGAAGTAAAAAAATATGGAAATGAATGAAAATGGAAACAATGATTCAAAATCTTTAGGACAAATAAAGGAAGTTTTAAGAGGGAAGCTTAATAATAATATAGTCTACCAAATAAAAAATCTCAATCGATAATCTAATCTTAATATTACACTGAAAGGAACTAAAAAAAAAGAACAAAGCCCCAAACTAGTAGAAAGATGGAAATAATAAAGATTGGAGCAAAAATAAATAAAATAGCAACATAAAACCTATTAAAAAAAAAGTTTAATGAAACCAAACAATATTTTTGGAAAAGGAAAATAAAATTAAATCTTTAGTCAGGCTCAACAAGAAATTATTTGCAAGTGATATATTTGTGTACAGTAAATTTAAGAAGCCAAACAACATAAAAACTATAGCATAAATGACAGAGTTCAGTAATACAGACATAGATAGTCATTTAGATATTAAAACCGTTATGAAAAAGAATTTGAAGGATAAATGAAAGAACAACTGCAGAATCAGGAAGCAGAATTTAATATCTGTTAAATAAGATGTTTTAAATTGTTGACCAAGAAATAAATTAATAAATAAATTTCACTGTACTAATACACTAATATCTTCAAAAAGCTAGATCTCTATTTCACAAAATATAAAAATTTTAGTCTGTATGAATTATGGATTAAAATACAAAAGATAATATACAATATAGAAATATTATTTTATAATATTATGTGGAGAAAAGCTTAGTATGATGCTATATCCATAAACTATAAATGAAAAAAAGAACTTCATAGCCACAAAAAATATAAACATTTTATAAACTTATAAAAAAGTTTTATACTTTTACAAAGTAAATTATGAATGATGTAGGAGTAAAATATTCACCATTTCAAGACCAATAGATGCCTAAATTCATTATTATAGCAGGACTTTTGATAAATGAATCACAAATATTATCAACATAAAAAAATGAGAAAGTGACCCAAATAAAATAAGAAATGAAGGAAAATAACAACTGACACTAAAAGAAATACAAGTAACTATAAGAGTATATGATGAGAAATGATATGCCAACAAATAAGATGACCTAGAAGGTATATAATTATTTCCAAGAAATGTCCAGTCATCTAAAAATGAATTAAGAAGAAATAGAAAATTTGAATAGATGGATTACTAGCAATGAAATTGAATTGGTAATCAAAAACTTCCCAATAAACTAAAACCCAGCATTAGATGGCCTTAAAGTTACATTTAAAGAAGAGTTAGTACCTATTCTTCTCAAATTATTCCAAAATACAGAAGAGGAATTAAAATTTCCAAATTCATTCTACGAGGCCAGCTTTAACCCTGATACAAAATCAGACAGACACTACATAGAAAGAAAATTATAGGACAACATCCCAATGAACATAGATGCAAAAATCCTCAATAAAATGTTAGCAAACTGAATTACAATATATTAAAAGGATCATTCACCAATGATTCGGCGGGATTTATTCTAGGGATATGAGGGTGGCCCAATATGATATGTAAATCAATGTGATATATCACATTAATAAGAGGAAGAATAAAAACTATATGATCATCTCAATAGATAACAAAACTTTTAAAATAAAATAAATATTTGACAAAATACAGAATCCATTCATGATAAAGACTCTTAACAAAGTGTTTAGAGGAAATACACCTCAACATAATAAAGATCATCTATGAAAAACCCAGAGGTAATATGTTCAATAGTGGAAAACAAGGATGTCCCCTCCCAGTTTTATTCACCGTAGTACTGGAAGTCCTAGCTGCAGGAATCAGACAAGAAAAAGAAAAATAGTGCTTCTAATATTTTAAGGAAGTAGATTGTCACATGACCACAGTATGAAATATGGAAAACTCCAAAGAATTCACCAAATAATATTCCAACTAATAAACTAATTCAGTAAATTTGCAGTAATTACATTAACATACATACATCTGCTTTTTGATTTTTGTTTTTTTTTAAAGACAGACCATGTTGAACGGCCAGATCCCAGGAGGCTAAGATAAAAAATCAAGGTCCAAGCATCCTTCCCTGCCCTCCCCCTGGAGAGAATTCATCCCTGAAGGCAACCAGAACTGAGCAGCCCTGTGCTGGAGGGTGGGTAGTCTATACCCACCGGCAGTAAGAGCACTTGAAACTGGGGTGGCCCTGCAGCACAGCCCTGGGCTGCACCCCACCCCCAAAGTCCAACAGTTATAGCATCCCTGCTGGGGACACACACGCCCTCAGCTGCCTTTATGAGCTCGCTCTTCCACATAGAGCTCAGTCTTTAAAATGTAGCAGAAAGAGAAATTAAGAAAACAATCCCATTTCCAATTGCACAAAAAAGAGTATATCTAGAAATAATTTTAAACAAAGAGATGAAAGACCTATATTCTGAAAACCATAAGACACTGATGAAAGCAGGTGAAGATGGCAAAAACAAATGGAAAGATGTACCATATTCACAGACTGGAAGAATTCATATTGTTGATTCATAGATTCAGTGCAACCCCTACCAAAATTCCAATAGCGCTTTTCACAAAACTAGGACAGATAATCCTAAAACTTTGTATGGAACCACAAAAAAATCTGAATAGCGAAAACAGTCTTAAGAACAAAGCTGGAAAAAGAAAAAAAAAAAAAAAAAAGAACAAAGCTGGAGTTGTCACAATTCCAGACTTCAAGTTATACTACAAAGTTGCAGTAATCAAAATAGTATGGTACTGGCAAGACAACAGATATATAAATTATTGAGACAGAGTAGAGAGCCAGGAAATAAGCCCAGGATCATACAGTCAATAATCTACAACAAAGGAGGAAAAACTATGCAGTGAGATAAATACAGTCTCTTCAATAAATGGTGCCGAGAAATCTGAACAGCTGCGTGCAAAGGAAAGAAACTGGATCACTTTCTTACACTGCACCTAAATGGAAATTCGAAATGGAGTACTGACCCAAATGTCATACCAGAAAGATTCCTGAAAAAGAACAGACAATAATCTCTTGCACATCAGCCTTAGCAACGTATCTCCAGTTATGTTTTATATACATATGTACACACATATATGTATAAATACATATATAATATTACTCATCCTTAAAAATAATGAGAACTTGCCATTTGCAATAACATGGGTAGAACTTAGAAGATACTACATGAAGTGAAATAAATCAGAGAAAAACAAATATGTGATTCACTTACATGTTGAATGTAAAAAAGCAAATAAAACAAACGGACACACAAACAAACAAACAAAAAAACAAAGCAAATGAACCAACAAACAAAAGCAGACTTTTATATACAGAAAGTAAACTGGTATTTGTCAGAGGGGAGGTAGGTGGTTAATGGGTGAAATAGGTGACGACGGGGGTTACGACACACAAACTTTAAGTTTTGAATTAGTCACAGAGATAAAAATATAGCATAGGGAATATGGGCAATTATGCCGTAACAATGCTGTAGAGTAAGTAGGGTTATTATGATGAATTTGAGGAAAATAGAATTATAGAATCACTGTTGTAGGCCTGAAAGTAATGACACTATGCTTTGATAATCAAAAATGCAATATTCTATACTTTCAAATATAGTGTAGACAATTCTGAGTTTATGGGCAAACATATTTATCTGGACTCAGCTCTTGTTTGTGTCAGAAATATCCCCACTTACCAACTTTTCCTTCACAGTTTTATACCCACAGTGAGAGTCACCATATACGCTTAAGTATTATATCCAACATGGTTGTGAAAGTTAACATAAATCTCAGTAGTATTCCGCAATGGTACAGGTCATTTTTAGGATGCTGTTTGCCTAAGGGCCACTGCATATGTCTTCATAAAATAAAGCTTTGTCCTCTTCTCCCCAGTCAATAATTTTGCTGGAAGATTGAAATCAACTAGCCTAGAGAATGTTCTTTCAGGACACATCTAGAGAGGAAACTGCTGGTGAGCATTACTGAATCTTATATTACATTTCTTATCTTCAAAATCAGAACACATAGGAAATATTTATTAAAGGATAACAAATATCCTTCCAGAAGGGCCAGAGAGGCTCTGAGACTGCTCCTTTGGGACCAGCATCCGAGCACCCTCCAGGGCTGCACTGATACCACTTGCCAGAGGACACCGGGAAGCTTCCAGGGCTGCGCCAGAGGAAGCATCATGTCCATCTGGCACTGCACTGGCCAGAGGATTGATGCTCCAGCGGGCAGACTGCTCCTCACTTTTTCCCTTTCTGAAGTTTCAGACAAATTAGTCTGATTGGCTAGGCCTACAGCTTCTTAGATGGAGGGTAGTCTGGAAAAGACAACTTTTCTATTTCTACCTTTGGTTGATAAAATCCAAAATGCAGAGAGGGAGTTGAAAGGGGTTTTGGTGTCTTCAAATCATCACAATCCCTACAGCGAGAGACCACAACTCTGAGACAGATGCAATGCGGTGTGTGTGTGTGTGTGTGTGTGTGTGTGTGTGTGTACGGGCAGTGAGGTGTGTAGGGGGTAGGTAGTTATATTAGATTCAGGTGCAAAGGGTCTCTTGGAGAAACTAGACAATTTGGAAGTGATTCCAGAGCAAACTGAACACACTGTTTTATTTTTTATTTATTTATTTTTTTTACCTCTTACCTAGCAAGTCTCCAAGAGAAATGCTGGCATTTAGCCGGAAAAGGAAAATGAATAAAAAAAAAAAAAAAAAAAAGAAAAGAAAAAAAAAGATGAACGACCAGGCATAGTGATCTGACATTTGAAAGTGTGCAGAAGGCTACAGGTAGTTGTCAGCTTCTCAGACGTAGGATAGAATACAAACACTGGAGTTATTAAATGTTTCCGCGTGTTGACTCTAAAGCCTCAGGAGCTAAAGGAGTAACTAATATCATATTATCTAGGAATTTCAAGCATTTGTTTTAGTATTAAAATTGGTATTAAATGGCACTTTCCTCATATTAATCATATTAAGCAAAATTAATGTAAATATGAGACTCATTAATATTCATAGGTCAAATCTATCACGTATAATTACTATCCCTTAGGATATTTTCTCACTTATTGGAAAGTATTTTCTATATCCCCTCTCTTATTGTGATCCCGGCTTTATTTAAAGTCCTGCTCATCTTGCTTCTTGAACCTATTCCTAACAAACTTTTCTATCTCCAAGGGTGGATATCTATTCCGATTCTCACTTCATGGTAGAAAACCTTTCTGACCTCCATTACCAGTCTCCAATTTTTGATTATGCGGCTCAGCCCTCTCTAGAGGCAGGTTCACTATATCACACAAGAAGATGATTCCTTTGTGTTTACTAATCATGAAATTAGTCTGGTTGATGTCTTCTTGGCTGTTTACATGCTTGAGCACTCAAAAATCTGTCTTAGGTGGTAATCTTTCATAGAGAAATGCCAACGTACAATGCCTTGTGCAGAATTAAGCCATATTACCTAATTTTTCCAGGCAATTATAGTTACAGGCATATTGCTGTCAACAAGATCTGCACAGCCTTTCATAAGGTAAGCATTTGGGGACTTGAATGACTTCATAAAGATACTTCACTTTCCAAATAGATAAAGTTTTGTCTTTGATGTGTAACTAATGTGTCTGAAAGGCATTTCTTAAAAGGATCTCTAACCAACTCAGGGCACCTGATTTTTCTTAGCAGAGCAATAATGGTATGTTCAAGTTTCAAAGGCTGTTAAATGTAATTTGGAGGCAGAAAAGTTCCAAATATCCTGGCTTATTTAAATAACTAAAAACAAAAAGGCTATTATGGAATCACATGCAAATGAATAAAATAGATCACCTCAACCCTTTAAAAAGGTATGTCATTTTGGATGGTCTCTTAAAGAGTTGAGGGGGGCATTGTACCTAAACATATCAGAGACCCTAAAAATGTTCATTACTCAGTGTTTCAACAAAGACCACCTTTTCCACAACAGCTGCTCACCTTAATTTTCCTTTTTCTGTTCATTTTCTCATTACTCTCTCCTTCTCTCCCACATTCATCCTCATGCAATTTCTGAATATTCCTCAGATCTTTCTCCTACAGTAGATTAATTTGCAACCTTGGTTCTTTTGTCATGTTCCTGAGACTCACTTGATCACAGATTAAAATCATGAATGGAAGGAGAACTGCAAGCCCATGTACACAACCTGGACAAAATTGTCTATCACCTGCTACATACTTGGATTAAGGATTAAACATTCAGTTATTCATCATTCTATCTTATGCATATAACTAGTTATGTGTACATTTCATATTCTGTGTATTTACTATTTGTTTCATACCATTAACCCCCAACATATTGCTTTTTAACCTAATATTAACCAATTATGAACACTTTATAAAGACTCATCTTATTAGTAATTCTTTTCAATTTTATATATTTCCATTGATGTTAAGTAGCAGTCTTCAACACTCGAAGTGTCACTTGAAGCCAATTATGTAAGAACTATTTAACTTAATTGAAATTCGTACACAGAAATTGCTCAAAATACTTTGTTCTTTATAAGAAGAAAACAGTTTTAATTTTATAGTGTCCTTTACCATGTGAAGGAATTTACAGAACATTTTAATACCACTACGTAGAATATTGTGGATGAAGATAACAGTTTTTAAAGGCGTGTATGTCAGAAGCAACAAGGATATAAAAAGTTAATAGAAATTGCCTTTTCTTAATATGAATTTATGATTATTTAATCAAACATGGAATTCTAGGTGCCCTGAGGCATAGGTGATCAAAATGTGCTTGATCTTCAGAAACATCTAGATTATAATTTTTCTTATTTAATGGCGATTTTATGATTGTACTCTAATACAGCAGATATGGGACTCAACAATCTTCCTAGATTTTCAATTTCCTAAAAGATTTTTATTAGCTATGTGACTTGGTGATGCCTGTGCAACAGTGCTGTTTTAGCCCTAGCTGCTCATCCTTCTGACTTGTCAGATTCACAAAAAGCTCTTGCTGCCGGTGTGCTGTTGCAGTGGAGAATCTTCCTGGGCACTTGCTCCTATTTCCACTCCTCAATTTTCTTTCATTTTGCTGGTTCTTCATTTTGATCCTGTCCTTATTCTCAGAGCACATGCTTGAGTGGATACTCCTACCTGCTCAACACACACACACACACACACACACACGCACAAAATGCTTTCCAGTCTATGCATGCCTGGAAACTGGATGTTTATGTTACATCCAATAATCAGTCTACCACTCACTTACCACACCCAACTGTAAGTCACTGCACCAAAAAGTGAGCAGATTCCGGTCTCAGTTTAGATTAAGTACTTCAATGTTTGAGGTTATTTTTTTAATTTATCCTGATTATCTGATGTTTGAAAAAAATAAACACATAGGTTTCTATGGACTGAATTGTGTCCTTCTAAATTCATACATAGAAACCCAAACTGCAATGTGACTATATTTGGAGATACAACCCAGGAGGTGATACAGGTTAGTCATAAGAGGAGTAAGAGACTTGGAGCTAGCTTTTTACTATGTGAGGACACAAGCAAAAAGGTGGTCATCTGCAAGCCAGGAAGAGATTCCTCACCAGAATCTGAATTGGCTGGCCCCTTGATTTTGAGCTTCTTAGTCTCTAGAATTGTAAAAAGTACACTTTCACTATTTAAACCATCTAATCTGTAGTATTTCGTTATGGCGGCCTTAACAGACTAACACATAGTAATATATGCAATCCTCTGATGTAGAAATTCTCTGTAAATAGAATAGGTATGACCTTGGGAAGATTATTAATTTTACTTTTAAAATACACTTTATAGTGTATTTGGGTGGCTCAGTCAGTTAAGCATCTTTCTTTAGCTCACAACATGATCCCAGGGTCCTGGGATCCCACCTTGTGTCAGGCTCCCTGTTTAGTAAGGTGTCTGCTTCTCTCTCTCCTTCCACTTACACCCACCCCTTCCCATGGTCTTTCTCTAATAAATAAAATATTTTTTTAAAATAATCAACTTTACAGTGTGAGTCACATATGTGAGTGTACTATAATATCTTTATTTGGGGGGAATCAGGCAGATTATACAGTATTTTATCAGCCTGAAGTCTCTATATAAATACCTCCTAGGCTGAAATTATTCAACTGGACTTTTTCATTCTAATTTAGACATGAAAATAAGTAGGTCAAGATATGTTCTTAAGCAATCTCTGAAACTGGACTAAGGTCTAATCAAATAAACACAATCATTGACCAGTCTTCCTTTGTGGTAATGTAATAACTGAGGTAAAAAATGACAATGTGGAGGTAGGTTATATACGTATAATTTAAATATATGTTGCATTTATTCATACGTATACAATTAAAGTCTAACAAGATTATTTGTCATTATTTAATATTCACCCCTTTCTTCTTTAAACACATTTATAGAACATCTAATATTTGCTTAACATAGAATGATACGTTGTGCATATCAAGAGGAATCAAGCAGTAGTCTGTGACCTCAAGGAATACAAGTTCAATTGAATAATATCCAAACAAGTCAGGAAAGGTGTAGACAGGGCAATCACAGGAATGCATGGATGAAGCCCTGAATCCAGAGTAGGTTTAGCAGAAAGAGAAAAAAAAAAAAAACAGAAAAAGCTATTCACCATTCACCAATAGAGACAAAGAAAGTCATGCAAAGCAGTAGAAGAGAGAAGGAACAGTACAGCTACGCCAGGATTTGGAAGGGCAAAGCAAGATAATGAAAGACAGAGGGAATTATAAACATATCAGGAATCAAATAGGTGATAATTGTCTGTAATATGCAAAAAGTCAATGGGGAGTCTTTGAAAAGTTTTAAGTCATTATATTGTCAGATTTACACCTTATGCTATTTACTGTGATCACTGTAGAAATTGATAGCAGTCTGATTATGCTGGAGGAAAAAGAGTCTCTTGGAGCTACTGTAATAGGATGGGTGAAAATTAGTTAGGGCTTTATATAGGAGAATAATAAAGAGGATAACATTAGTCACATTAATGGTCATGGAATAGATAAAATGTTAGAATCAATTAGAAATATAACAGATGGAAAAAAAGAATAGTCAATGACTAGGTAACTCTTTTGTGGTTTCTGTGACATAAAGAAAGCAGAAGAGAAGAAAATTTCATGTTATCAATAATTGGTGTCTTGTACTTTTATGATGTTTGAAATTTTAATTGATATTTCAGTCTAACACAAGATATTTAAAAAATCCTATATAGTGGAATTTTCTTTCATGACATCTTCCATGATGTGTATATTGAATTGTTTGATTTTTGTTGTTAAATGTTTATATGCCCCCACCTTTAAATATAAGTACCACACTTCCCCCTTTACCATTTCCATTTCTCAGAGGCAAGATTTTCTAACCTTTTCAGCTTTTTTTTTTTAAAACCAAAGATTTCTAAGTGTAGCTGTCTTGTAATCACACCCCTAAAAAGAGCTATGATTTCATCTCATCTCTTGTCCTTTTGAAACCGTGATGTATGGAGAAATTTTTGTTTTCCAAGGAAAACTAGAAGGAAATCAATCCGATCAGAAATACTATTAGAATCACCTCAACCCTAATTAGACTCTCCTCAAAGTCTTCAATAATTGAAAAAAGGGGTGACAATAAGAATTGAGGACCAAGGCCCTAAGCGACTCAATTATCAGCTCTTATGTGAGTCTATATCCAGTACTTTCATGACTGTGACTATGTAAGTGTTGACAGCTGGTCAACTAGTAAATTAAAAATACATTTCCTAAGTCTTGTTGTTGTTCTTGTTGTTAAAATAACGCAATCATTAATTTCAAGAGCTCTCTTAATCCTCATCACCTATGTAGCCCATCCCCCCACCACTCATCTCCCCTCTGGTAACCATCAGTTTCTTCTCTATATTTGACTCTGTGTCTTGGTTTGCCTCTGAAATTGTTTTTTAAATATCAACACTTAATTCTTCCCAATCAATTATATGAATAAGACATATTTTAATAAATTTTCGTATGACTAACCATAACAGGGAATCTCTCAGATTCCCATAACCCCCTCTCCCCATATCCTGCTCTGCCCTCATACTCTAAGAATTCCTTCTGGGCACTCCATCTTCTGGCTCAAGTCTGGACTGGTTTCTTTCTGAAGTGGTTTCTTTCACAAAGGTAATCTTCCTATGTTTTATATGTATAAATATCATGTAAAATATAGTCAATTTAAATTCTTCAGTAGGCAAACTCAGATTTTTTTAACATGAGTAAGATTTCATATATTCAAGTATGTAAGTGAAGATGGCACTATGCATTTTGAATGGCAAAGAAACATTTATAGCTAGTAATTCTAAGCATAATGAACTGGAGTTACTGTTTTCCAAAAGACAAAAATCAAGTGCAGTCTCCTATATGCCCCATCTTTTCTGAATTTGGGATTAGACTTTGATGTCTGTGGAAAATACTGGCTCTCAAGCATCCAATGGAAGGAAATCATTCTTATCTCTCTCAGGTAAGAATGAGAATTGGAACCGTCTTTTATCAGACTCTACTTGGGGACTCCAATAATTGAGGAGAGCCAATGAGAACTGAAGTCTTAAGTTGCCAGATTCATTTAGAAGCTAGAGAAAGGAGCATGTTGAAAACATACCAGTACTTAAGTAAATAAGAAATCAATAGAAGTCTAGAGTTTCCTAGAAGGAAGAAAGAGAGCATGGCCCTTTGGAAATGAAAACACAAGGCAACCCAAGGTGTGAGAAATCTTAGGAGAGAGATTTTAAGAGATTTGTTAAGAAATATCAATAAACCCTTTATTTATTTAAAGTTCTAAGTCTGTACTATATTAAATGATGCCCCCTGCCCCCAAGGTATGTTGAAGTCCTAACACCTAGTACCTTAGAATGTGACCATATTGTGCACAGAGTATTTACAGAGAAAAATTAGTTAAAGCCAAGTTATTAGGATGGGTCCTAATATAATAAGACTGGTATTCCTATAGAAAAGAGAAATTTGGCTATAGAATCAGATATGAGTAGAGGAAAGAATAAGTAAAGAGATGGGGAAAGTGTCACGTGAAAGCAGAAGATTGAGGGACATATCTACAAGCCAAGGGATGCCAAATATTGCTATAAAAGCACCAGAAGTTAGGAGAGAGACATCGTACTGATTCTCCACCACGGCCCTCAGAAGTAACAAACCCTAAAGACACCTTGACTTTGGACTCCCAGCCCTTACAACTCTGAGACAATAGTTATTATTTTAAGTCACCTGATTTCCAGTACCAGCCCTAAGAAATAAGTCTGCAGTGTATCCTCCATCTTGTATATTAAAGTAAGAATATTCTTGAGGTTTAGCTGATTCCTTGATACCTGCAATCCCATTTCAAGTAAGACCGCTTTTAAACAGATTTAAAGATTTTTCTGATAGTTTCATAATTTTAATACAATTTTCTTCAACCATATTAATTTTAGACAGTTTATTAATTCCAGCTATAGAAAATGTGTAATTAGCATACAGTGCTCTTTCTTCGTTTCTCCCTAGAGTTTGCTTTACATATTATTATATTCATTTTAAAGTCAATTACCTTGTAAGTATTTTTGTTCTAATAACTTCAGGCTTGTCAGCACATATCAGTTTTCTTATCTTTCCTTCTAACACTCTTCCACATGTTTTGTTTGCATTTTCAGTTAGCTATATATTTATTTTACAATGTGAAGATTAGTATCACTTATGTTACAACAAAATCTTCTTGGTTTTCCGTTTATAGAAATATAAATTATAACATATACATCATTTTAATGTTGTTACTATTATAATTTGGGGCCTGAAAAATATGGTATATATTTTATATATATAAACTTATTTTCTGCTGGTTCCAGTGACTCTATAGTTTTGCCACTTAGAAGAAGCACATTGGTCCTAGCATCAAGACTAAGTGGGTTCAGGAAACAATATCAATTACAAAAAGATATAGCAAAATACCACAAGAAAAGTTTAGAGGGAAAATAAATCACAGAAACTATATACAACATAAAAATAGTCATGTTTACAAAGCCACAACCTTAATAAACAACTGGCCATAGACACAGCATTGCATTTATCAGTCCTAAATCCCCTCACCTGTGTCGGAAGGGCTGGCTTCCAATGGTATTACCATTCATGAAAGCTCTGCCCTCATAGCCTAACCATCTTCCAAACAACCACTTTCTTCCTTTTTTTTTTTTTTAAGAGTTTAATTTATGTATTCATGAGAGACACGGAGAGAGAGGCAGAGACACAGGCAGAGGGAGAAGCAGTTTCCTCAAGGGGAGCCTGAGTGGGACCCAATCCCGGAGCCCGAGGATCATGACCTGAGCCAAAGGCAGATGCTCAACCGCTGAACCTCCCAGGCGTCCCCAAAGGACCACTCTCTAATTCCTCACTGAGCATTAGATTTCAACATAATACATTTTGGGAACAAATACTCAGTCTCTAAGATATATTTAAAAATGATAAATTTGCCTTTTGGTGTCTAGGTCATTTTATACAGGTATTTTAATCACATAGGTCAGGTGCTCATAGATTTATCTTTTACATACATCAAAAACACTAACCAACAACACATGATGAAAGAAGGCCTAGTTGCTGAAACTCAGAATCTAATCTCATTTCTCTTGAAACTATTCACTTAAATGAAATAACTACTGCTTTCTTTCATCTCTCATTTTTCAAATAATTTCTACAGTAAAAACCTATGCCTTCAAGACTGATATAGCTAAAAAGAGAAAGCTCACTAATGTATTGATTTTTTTTACAATAAATACTTATCAAAAGTCATTATGTACCAAGTACTGTTAAGCACCACAAATAGAGAACAATTAAATGTCCTGACTTCATGAACATCACAGTTTAGTACTGTATGACATTAAACAAGCAAAAATAAATGTGATATTTAGAAGAAAACTCTAGTTCACAATACTATCTGACTTAATGTAGGGACAAACCTAAGGGTGGAGGTTAGATAAGCTTTCCTTGAGGAAGTGATTTTAAGCTCAGATTGACTACATAATTATGAGTAACCTTGATGAATTTTCAAATGGTGGATCTTAAGTAAACAGAGAACTTGTAGACATTCTCACAGCACCTATAAACAAACCACAAAATGCAAGAGAAAATATTATTTGTTGTAGTGATTGCCCTATTAAGATACACCTCTGATTCTTATTGTAAATGTATTGTCAGTGTAAATCTACATTGATGGAATCACATTGACGGAATTACCATCTTTCTCATTTGTGCAGTGAATGGGTGAAAAGTCTACAAAACCACACTGAAATAAGAGAGACACACAAGACCCTGACAAAGCAAAATTTCAGTACACTACATTGAAGTTGCGATATTCAACCACAGAAAATATGGGCACTTCCTTTTTCAGTCTGCAAAATAATAAAAGGGTTTAACTGACAGAAAAATATATATATATACTTTGTATGATAGGATTTTATTGAAATTAGGCTTGAGACAAATGGACTTACTCTGCTAGGAACCTAATTAGGAAATAAACTCAGAGCAATTCAAAGGCTGTAGATAGATTTATACTTTTGAAAATGCCACTCTCCCCAGATAAAATTATTGCATTGTCTTACTAGGAGAAAATAATCTTTACATAAAGCCTTATGCGGCATTTCCCAGAAATCGGAAGGGAAAAAAAAAATAGTTGTTAAGCTATAAGAAGGGAGTTGAGAATTTGTTAGGAAAGTTGAAAATGAGACAGCAGATTATAAAGATGACTTGGCAAATAACTTTAAAATTAAGCACTCACTGTAAAACTGAAATAGGCCTCCCAACTTTCATGAAACATATGTGACCAAAAAAAAAAAAAAAAAACCACAGAAAATGACCCACTTAGAATAAAGAAAAGACGATCTGCAATGGTTCTTTCATTTAAGATCTTTCACAACTGAATTTTAGATTTTTTTTTAGAGTTACAGTGAGTTCCCCTGAAACCCAGCTCCCCCATTAGCATATTGCTATTGTACATTCATCAAAACTAAGTAACTGACATTGATATTACTAGGAACTAAATTCCAGATTTTATTTGTATCTCAGTTTTCCATTATATCATCTTTCTGTTCCAGAATCCTACCCATGTTATCAAACGTTTAGTTGTCTGGTCTCTCTAGTCTCCTCTGGTCTGTGACAGTCCCCCTTTCCTTATTTTTCATAATCTCTGTGGAGCACTGGCTGAATGTTCTGTACAGTGTCTTTCCATCTAGAATTGTTGGTGGTGTTTCTTATGTTTAAATGGAGGGGGTATGGGTTTTGGAGGAAAACAAACAAATGAAAAACTTAGAAGTGCCTTTCTTTTACTACCATATCAAGGAGGAATATCTCCATAACATCATGGGTGATATTAACCTTCATCTCTCAATTAAGGTGGTACAGGAACTAACCAAGGCACTTTGGAAAAATGGTGTTTAAACCATTTACACCAATGGTCTTTTGATCACATGTTGTAAGATTCAAGGAAAAGTAACTATAAACAAAACAAAACAAAACAAAAAACTATAAACAAACACTCTAGTTAAATTTCTCAAGGAGGTTTGCTTAACAATTCTGAAAATACTTTATCTGTTTACTGGGATTGAAAAAATAAATGGTGAAAGTAGGAGTTGGGTTTCTCAGGGTCACTTAGAGAAGACAACTAAGAATGGATGATTCAATGAAATTTTTGGGGATGATTAGAAACAGAGACATTGTGTAAACCAATATACTTATGATATCCCACAAATTCTGGTATCAAATGATTTTTATATAATTAAAATACTAATTTCTCTTTTGATTTATTATTTGTCACTGGGGTCAATTATAAGTGTTCTAATTCCAAATAGATGAGAGATTTTCCAAAGTTCTATTATTTATTTCTAATTTAATTTCACGGGTGCTCAAGAACATACTTTAAAATTATTAAAGCTGTGCAGATGGTGACCCCTGGGCGACTCAGTTGTTTAGCACCTGCATCGGCCCAGGGCATGAACCCGGGGTCCCGGGATCTAGTCCCACATCAAGCTCCCTGCATGGAGCCTGCTTCTCCCTCTGCCTGTGTCTCTTCCTCTCTCACACTGTGTCTCTCATGAATAAATAAATAACATCTATAAAAAATAATAAAAATAAAAAAATAAAGTTGTGTGTGCAAAATATATTTTATCCTGGACAATGTTGCAAGTGCACCTGAAAAGAACATGAATTTTGCTGTTCTTGCTGGTGTATTATAACAACGTCAATGAAGACAAGTTGGTTGATAATGTTATATTCTTCCTATCAATTTTTGAAAGATGTATGTTAAAGTATCTAATATTAGAAATTTGTCTATCTCAGCAGTTATATCAGTATTTTGAATTCTTACTATGTTCATAAACTTTCAAAATTATTACATCCCCCTGATAAGTTGAGCCCATCACTGTTTTGAAATTTTTTTTTTTTTAACTCTGATAATGTTCTTTGGTTTGAAATCTATGCTCTCTGAGATGAGTATAGCTATTACAGCACTTCTTTTAGTAATCTTAGGGTGATACAACTGTTTTATCCATTTCTTTAAATTGTAGATGATTTTATATTTAAAATGCATGTGCTATATGCAGATGTAATAAAATGTTGCTTTTCATTCTTAAAGTCTGATTTTTAAATGGAGGTTTTTGAAATCATTTACATGTAATGAGACTATTAATGTGGTAGGTTTAAAGCTACCATCTTAATATTTCTTTCATACTTGCCTCTGCTCCTTCCTTTTTAGTTTTCTGCCATTTTATTGTTTTTTTTTTCTTCAAATTATATTTAATTTCATATTTAATCTATTAGCTATAACTCATTCCATTTTAGTGATTCATTTGGGAGGTTAGAGTATATAACTTTACTTTTATTAAAGTGTACTTTGAAGGATATTTTACTGGTTTATGGATAGTATAAGAATCTTAAAAAGTCTATTTTCATTTCTCTTCACCCAGGCACTATGCTATTACCTAGAGTAAATGTCAGACATTTTTCTTATATAGTTTGTAGAGACACAAAACACATTGCTATTTTTTCCACTTAAAGTCAATTATATTTTAAATACATTTAAATAATTTTACATTTTTACCTAATATGCCATTTCTAATGCTAGGTAAATGGAACAAATAGGGAAAATATAGACAGGTGAAATATATCAATGGAATAGAGCTTCCAAAGGTAGAACCATACAAACATAAACAACTAACACTTGACCAAGTAAAAAGGTACTTTACTGGAGTTTGTTTGTTTTTCATTTGTTTTGTTTTAAACAAAGGCCATGATTTTTGGCTCTCCATATGCAAACAGAGAAAAAGAAAAAACTTTAATCCATACCTATACCATACAGGTTCAAAGTGTTCAGGGATATGAATGTAAAACGGAGATATAAAACTTTCAAAAGGAAACAAGACAATCTTTGTGATCTTTGGTTAGGCAGATTTCTTAGATACCTCGCCAGAATTATGATCCATAAAATAAGAAACCAACATGTTGAGTTTCATTGAAAAAAATAGTATATTCTTTCAAATATTGATAAGGAGAGAAAGACAAAACATACATTAAGAAATATTTGAAATGCAGGGGATCCCTGGGTGGCTCAGCAGTTTGGTGCCTACCTTTGGCCCAGGTTGTGATCCTGGAGTCCCAGGATCGAGTCCCGCATCGGGCTCCCGGCATGGAGCCTGCTTCTCCCTCTGCCTGTGTCTCTGCCTCTCTCTCTCTTATGAATAAACAAATAAAATCTTTAAAAAAGAAATATTTGAAATGCATATTATTTTATAAAGACTTCTATCCACATATATAAATTTTTTTATATTCAATTTAAAAAATAGTAAACCAAGTAAAAATGGACAATATATGTAAACAGACATTTCAATAAAAGATACATAGATGACAAAGATGCACCTAAAAGATATTTAGTACAGTAGTTAGGAAAAAAAATTAAAACCAAAATATGATACAACTCCACATTAGAATGACCAAAATTAAAAATCTGCCCCTATCACATGTTGGTGTACTGAGAAGGAAATGAACTTTCATTCACTGCCAGTGGAAACTGAAAATACTACAAATATACTAGAAAACAATTTGGTAGTTTCTTACAAAAGTAATTACAAATCTATCATGCATCCCAGCCACTCAAACCCTAGCATTTACCAAGGAAAAAGAAAGCTTATGAGCACTCAAAAACTGGAAACACAAATATATATAAACAGGTGAACAAAGAACTTGTTGTATTCATACAATGCAATACTGCTCAACATTAAGAGTTAATAAGCTCTTGGCGTAAAATACATGTGATCCTGACTTAATCTCAAAATAATTATTTCGATCAAAAGAAATCAGATGCCTCTACTGCTTCCAAAGTACGTTCATACTATATAATTACATTGACATAAAATTCTAGGAAATCCAAGTTGATCTATTCTGATGGAAGACAAATAACTGATTAGAAGGCGGGGGGAAAGATGGAATAGGAAGGGGTTGGAGGAAGGAATTATAAACTGATCCTAGAAAATTTTAGGGAACAGTCTGTATGCTTATTATATAGACTAAGTTTTAAAACATACATACACCCAGGAAACTATCAACTTTTATACTAGAATATATGCAAGTTATATCAATTATAGCCTAACAGTTAAATAAAATCTATTGAAAAAAAGCATTCAAGTGGCTAACTTGTTATTTTCAACACTATTATCTACTGTGCTTATACAAATATTTAATCAGCCAAAATATAGAAAGATAAGTACTAATGACTGTTATTATTTTTTAAATATTTTATGTATTTATTTGAGAGAGAGAGAGAGGGAGCATGAACAGGCAGGGGAGCAGAGGGAGAGGAGAAGCAGGCTCCCCACTGAGCAGGGAGCCCAATTCAGGACTTAATCTCAGGTCCCTGAGATCACTGACCTGAGCCAAAGGCAGATACTTAACAGCCAGAGCCACTGAGGTGCTCTGCTAGTGACCTTTAGATTTAATAAATGATACCATCAACTTGGGGAGACTTCTCAGCTCCCCAGAATCAATTTAATCATATCAGAGATAATAATTTTAGGCAAGGAACACAAAGTCTTAAAATCTTTTTTTTTTTTTTAATTTTTATTTATTTATGATAGTTACAGAGAGAGAGAGAGGCAGAGACACAGGCAGAGGGAGAAGCAGGCTCCATGCACCGGGAGCCCGATGTGGGACTCGATCCCGGGTCTCCAGGATAGCGCCCTGGGCCAAAGGCAGGCGCCAAAACGCTGCGCCACCCAGGGATCCCAGGAACACAAAGTCTTAATAAGATTTCTAACAGATTTGATATTTGCAAAATTAGAAATTCACACTATTATCAATTTGTAAAATTTCAACTGTTTCCATTTAAAGTCAGTATGTAATTTTGTGCATGCATCACAGAAAACTAAATATATATTATGGCTCCCAATTAGATTAATTCAGGGGGATATAAAAAGAGTAAAAAGTATGTATCCAGTGCATTCTATCCTAGACAAAATCAATATAGGGGACAAAGTTTGGCATTTTAAATTCTCCCCATATGATAAAGATATTCAATCAATATTGAGAGGTATTGTGCAGCCCAGGTAGCTCAGTGGTTTAGTGCCTCCAGGACCTGATCCTGGAGACCCGGGATCGAGTCCTACATCGGGCTCCCTGAGTGGAGCCTGCTTCTCCCTCTGCCTGTGTCTCTGCCTCTCTCTCTGTGTCTCTCATGAATAAATAAATAAAAATCTTAAAAAAAAAAAGAAGATTGAGAGGTATTGATGGAAGTTGCTTGGCTCAGTCATCTTTACTCCTGCGCCTACTTGTGAATCATAATCCTGTTGCTAATGTGGCTTGGGAAAGTAACTTGATAATTTGGTAAGGTAATAGAACAGCCTTTCAATATGCATAGTAATAGAGTATGCACAAGACAGTTTTGACTATTTTGAATAATGTACACAAAAAATACAAGCACCCTGTCAGCCTTGATCTTGAAAGGTTTAATCAATATAGTTCACATCCCCAACTAAGTACAGTTAACATATATTCTAATATTAAATGACAAAGAAATATTTTAAATATTCATTATTTCTAAAATTCGCATTTACACATGCATTTAAACTGCTATCAAATAAAAATTATTCTAATCACTTTAAAATGCTCTCAATGTTATAGTTTGTTATTACAGTGTCTATAAATTGAGTAAAATTAACTATATTGCCAGTAGAACTGTTCCTCAGGCACTATCTTTAGCTCCATAAAAGAATTTTAATTACATTTTTATGTGAAGTTGGTTTATTTTGACATCTACAAACTATGATTTTCATGTAATCATTGGGATAATCTTCCAGTTCCTAGTAACCACTTATAAAACATGTTTCAATAATGTCTGTCTAGACTCTCCAGAAAGTAGTATACCAAATAAAATCATTATGCAGCCAAAGTTTGGATGTCTTGGATACCTCAGGGTCCTTCTCAACATATGTTGCACGATAAATAAATAAGAGTAAGCTCATGATTAAGGCATCAAATTATCCCAGATGCCACGGAGATCTGGTAATAGCCAATTACTCATAATGCTTTTCAAATTTACCAACATAAGAAAAACATTTTATTCTCTCCCAGTCTCACAAGTAAGGTTTTAAGTACTATGAGGAACCCAGACAAGTTTCACAGTAGTTTACACAGTTACCAAAAATAAACAAATAAATTATTTATAAGAATGTAAAAATTTATGATGTTTCTTAATTTGAACAACTTGGCATGAGACACTTCTAGGTCAAAGACAATAAGATGATTTGGCAATTTTAAATTGCAGATATTCCAAGAGACTAAAACAGCACAAGAACACTCCTAGCAAAGAGAAACAATGAAAGAGCACTCAGCATTTCCATAAATTAGCACGATTGAAAAAATAACTCACACAAATAATACTAACCCTGCTGAAGAATAAATCAATTATAATTTAAAAATTCAATATGGGAAACCTGTTTCTTATTTGATAAAAAGAGAAATGGGGGTTGAAATAAAAACTTTTAGGGAATTGAGAGACATGGGGGAGGGAGATATGCTCTGCTTAATTTAAAGAAAATGGTTATTAGAAAAATATGTTTTTGTTTGCTTATTTAAAAGTAATATAATTTTGGTAGAAATTATTTTAATTGGTCGTAATAACATGCTGAGTTTCTCTCAGGAAGTTCAAATATCTCTACTAATTTTTGCATTTCCACAAAATCAAATTTACCCTTGTACTACAGGACATAAAAGGAACTACTACTCTCTGTATCATGGGTAAAAACAAAAACAAACGTTTTTAGATACTTAGCTGAAATATATGGAAGTATTACTCCATTGAAATAAGAAAAAGGATGTACTGATGTATGATTAGCTTATCTGCTAGTAATAATGTTATTCTAAAGTAAATATATTTAAACTGAACTGGTTGAATTATGATAAGAATTTTTATGATGACATTCCTGAAAATGCCTACACAAAACAGTTTACTGATTCAGATGATCATATGTGGTATCATAGCTTCCTATTAAAATAACATTATCATTAATTTAATTAACTGAAATTTATTGAAATAAGAACAGCATTCAACTTAAATGAATGCAGTAAAACTCACAGAGCAGCAACCATACACACACAATTTTCCTTTGCCTTTTGCCAAGTTATCATGCTAGAGTTAAATGAAAAAAAAAATACCGAAACTTGAAATTTACTAACTTTTCCTCACCCCAGCAGAAAACCAAAATCAAAGGGAAAACAAGTAATCTGAAACCTGGAGAGATGGGCCTTTGCAGAATAAAGCAGGATCCAAGCATTTACTTCCAAGGGATAGACACAACTGAATACCTTCTGAGCCAGTAAGAACATTATTTAGCTTGAGATTTTTAAAGAATTGCTAACAACTGAGTGTAGGCTAGCATGAAAGTGGAGTACACAAACTTAAGAGAGTGTGTACCTTTGTACAAGCTTCTTCATGAATCCTATGAGGTACTCGCAGAGAAATTCAAAGAGAATCCCAACAAAGCTTCCCACACAGTCCAGGGTAAGAAAGAGAATAACAGCACTCCCCTAACTCTGCCCATCCCACTTCCCTATATCCACTAGAGAACAAAAGTCTTAATATGCAAGCAGAGAGCACAAGAAAGTTGCAGGTGAGTGATTGTGGAAAGTCAGGATAGCTAGGTTTAAGAATCTGCTGTCAAAAGCTTTAAATTGTGTTCCCTCATTGGTGAAAATCTGCACCTGATTGATGGGAATAGGCTCTAACCCTGAGGGAGAGGCTGCATTAGGTGCTAGCTTGTAGAGGAGAGGTGGGAAGCCTTGTGAAGGCTAACATTCTCTAGAACTAAGTTCTAGTGATGACATAAAATTGATGCGAAATCAGAACTTCAAAGAGCGTCTGCATCCTTGTCCCTCATTACCAGTCAAACATGTGTCAGGTGGGAGAGCTTCAAGAAAAAATAATCTTTCTTGAGAATAGCGTAAAGTAAAAACTCTAAGGTAAGTAGGGAGACTCAAAGCTAAATGGAAACGTACTTGTATGGGAATCCATGGCTTTGAGCTTATTAGTACCATCTAAATGAGTAATTCTAATTTTAAAAAAACATTCTTTCACAAAAATTTTACACGGATGGCTAAGCAGGGACAGGAGGAGATGGGGAAAATTGGTTGCATGTCATTATTATGAATTATGTGGAACTTTGTAGGTGGACAAAGGAAAACTGTAAAATTTAAACAATTCAATCCCTAAAAGATTAACACAAACTCACAATAAAGGCCTCATGGAAGGAAAGACATGCTGCTATTTAAGCATGAACATACTCACCTTACTTTATTTACTATCCAATAAAGCAAGTCCAACTTTCAACAAAATGTTTACAATACATACAAACAGGAAAGAAAAATCACAGTGTGGAGAGAGAAAGCAATTATCAGAACTGACAGATCTGACACAGACGGGACACCGAGACAAGAATTTTAAATAACAATGTTAAAGGTTCTAATTTAAAAACTAGATCACTTGCAAGATCAGATAAGTAGTTTCATCAAAGAGATGAAGTCTCTAAGAAATATTCAAATGAAGTGCTAAAAGCAAAGTACAGTACTAGGGATGAAAGCTGCCTTTCAAGCATTCAGTACACAACACAGCTGACGAGAGATGCCGTGAGCTGGAATAGAGGTCGGGAAAAATTACTGAAACTAAAACACAAAGAGAGGGGCTCTTGGGTGGCTCAGTCCACTAAGCATTTGCCTTTGGTTCAGGTCATGATCCATGATCTCAAGGTCCTGGGATGGAGCCCCACATTGGGCTGCCCATTCAGCAGGGCTTCTCTCTCTGCCACCCCCCCCCACCCCCCACTCACACACACTCTCTCTCTCAAATAAGTAAAATATTTTAAAACAAAATAAAATAAAACACTAAGACAACAGAGTGGAAAGCACAGAACAGGGAATCCAAGATATGTGAAAAAATATAAAATGGTCTAACATATGCGCCATTGGATTCCCAGAAAAAAGAATCATGTAAAATTAAATTTTGAGTAAATGATAGTAAATATTGTCTAAAACTAGTGACCAAAATTAAACCATGAATTCAAAAGCTCAGAAAACATAATAGTGGATAGATATTAAAACAATGAACAGGGGGATCCCTGGGTGGCGCAGCGGTTTAGCGCCTGCCTTTGGCCCAGGGCGCGATCCTGGAGTCCCGGGATCGAATCCCACGTTGGGCTTCCGGTGTATGGAGCCTGCTTCTCCCTCTGCCTGTGTCTCTGCCTCTCTCTCTCTCTCTGTGACTATCATAAATAAATAAAAAAATTTAAAAAAAACAAAAACAAAACAAAACAATGAACATATTTATGACAATAATAAAGATGAATAATAAATAATTATGCATGATAATAACAGGGTCAATTAAAAAAAAATGTGCATGCGATAGTCAAACTCCAGAAAGCTAAAGAGAAAGCCTTGGAGTCTGCCAGAGTAAAAGACACACAACATGAGCAAAACCAGGATATGAACTCTGGGAGTCTTCTCATCAGAAATCATGCAAGCAAGAGGATTATATAATTTCATTTTTAAAGTGCTGAAAGAAAAAAAAAATCAACCAACTATTCTACAAACTCAGCAATAATATACTTAATAAGTAAAAAGCATATAAAGACTGAGGGAATTAATCTCTAGCAGTCCTATATTACAAGAAATATTAAAAATTTCAGACAAAAGGAATATGATATAGCGAGAAATGTGAATATACATGAAGAAAATGAAGAGCTTTGGAAATTGAATTAATGAAAGTTGGATAATTTTTTAAATTCTTCTAAACGCAAGAAACTTTAACAGTATAGATTTTTTGTTTTTTGTTTTTTTTGAATCGGTATAGGTTTATAGAATACGAAAATGAGAAATTTTTGACAATAGTGCCACAGAATACAAAAGGGAGAAATTGGAAATAATCTTGTTATGAGGTTTTTATATCACACATGAAGTGATAGCATATTATTTAAAGTTACCCTCACATCGTTTAAGGTTGTACGTTGTAGTTACATGTTATTAATGGAGAACATAGATGGAAGGAATTATAAGGAATGTACATAGAAAGCAGAAAAACATAAACAGAAAAGATGAACATGAATATAATGAGGTGATTCTAATATAAACATATCAATAATTGTTGAAGTGTGAATAGCTTAAACACACCCTAAATCAATTAAAACCAATGACAGAGTGAATAAAAAGGCAGGACATATAATCTGCTGTGTATAAGGAAACACTCTATAATACCTAAATAAGTGAAAAGAAATGAGATGGAGAAAATACACACTAACCAAAATAAATATAGATGAGCTATATTAATTCAGACAAAGTAGACATCAGAACAATGAATATTACAAGGCATAGAGGAATATTATATGATGATAATGGGGTCAATTAAAGCACACACACAAAAAAAAAGAAAAAAAATTAAAGCACACACACACACACACACACGTCACACACATACAAAAAAAACACATAAAAAAAAAAAAAACTAGCAATGTGTGCACCAAAAAGCAGAGGTTGAAAATACAGGATGTACAATCTGATAGAAGGACACTAAAATAAACAAATCCACAAGTAGAGTTTGAGGACTTCAAGAGTCATTTCTCAGTAATTGATAGAGAAAATAAGGAGAAACCCAAAAAGGATATAGGTGACCTGAACAATACTACCAATTTAACTGACCTAACTGAAATTTATAGAACATTTCCCCAACAACTATAGAATATATATTCTTCTCAAGAACATATGGAACTTTCATCAAAATGCATATTCTGAGAGGATGCCTGGATAGCAGCTCAGGTCATGATCCTGGGGTCCTGGGATGCAGCCCCACTCCCCACGGGGATCCTCCTTCTCTCTCTACGTATGTCTCTGCCTCTCTCTTTGTGTCTCTTATGAATAAATAGATACACACTTAAAAAATGTATATTTTGAGTTGTAATAGAAACATCAATAAATTAAGGTAATAAGCTTTACATAACTTATGATCTGAGACCATAATAGAATTAAATTACACAACAAACATCAATATTTTGAATAGCCACAAATGTTTAGAAATTTACTTCTACACAACCAGTGAGTCAAAAAGAAAATTTCCAGCCTTGTGTCCCAGGAATAAATCCTACTTGGTCATGGTGAATAATTTTCTTAATGTATTGTTGGATCCTATTGGCCAGTATCTTGTTGAGAATTTTTGCATCCATGTTCATCAGGGATATTGGTCTGTAATTCTCCTTTTTGGTGGGGTCTTTGTCTGGTTTTGGAATTAAGGTGATGCTGGCCTCATAGAACGAATTTGGAAGTACTCCATCTCTTTCTATCTTTCCAAACAGCTTTAGGAGAATAGGTATGGTTTCTTCTTTAAAAGTTTGATAAAATTCCCCTGGGAAGCCATCTGGCCCTGGACTCTTGTGTCTTGGGAGGTTTTTGATGATTGCTTCAATTTCCTCCCTGGTTATTGTCCTGTTAAGGTTTTCTATTTCTTCCTGTTCCAGTTTTGGTAGTTTGTGGCTTTCCAGGAATGTAAAGGATCTATACCCTCAAAACTATAGAACTCTTCTGAAAGAAATTGAGGAAGACACAAAGAGATGGAAAAATATTCCATGCTCATGGATTGGCAGAATTAATATTGTGAAAATGTCAGTGTTACCCAGGGCAATGTACACGTTTACTGCAATCCCTATCAAAATACCATGGACTTTCTTCAGAGAGTTAGAACAAAATATTTTAAGATTTGTGTGGAATCAGAAAAGACCCCGAATAGCCAGGGGAATTTTAAAAACGAAAACCATATCTGGGGGCATCACAATGCCAGATTTCAGGTTGTACTACAAAGCTGTGGTCATCAAGACAGTGTGGTACTGGCACAAAAACAGACACATAGATCAATGGAACAGAATAGAGAACCCAGAAGTGGACCCTCAACTTTATGGTCAACTAATATTTGATAAAGGAGGAAAGACTATCAATTGGAAGAAAGACAGTCTCTTCAATAAATGGTGCTGGGAAAATTGGACATCCACATGCAGAAGAATGAAACTAGACCACTCTCGTTCACCAGACACAAAGATAAACTCAAAATGGATGAAAGATCTAAATGTGAGACAAGATTCCATCAAAATCCTAGAGAAGAACAAAGGCAACACCCTTTGTGAACTCGGCCACAATAACTTCTTGCAAGATACATCCACGAAGGCAAAAGAAACAAAAGCAAAAATGAACTATTGGGACTTCATCAAGATAAGAAGCTTTTGCACAGCAAAGGATACAGTCAACAAAACTAAAAGACAACCTACAGAATGGGAGAAGATATTAGCAAATGACATATCAGATAAAGGGCTAGTTTCCAAGATCTATAAAGAACTTATTAAACTCAACACCAAAGAAACAAACAATCCAATCATGAAATGGGCAAAAGACATGAAGAGAATCTCACAGAGGAAGACATAGACATGGCCAACAAGCATATGAGAAAATGCTCTGCATCACTTGCCATCAGGGAAATACAAATCCAAACCACAATGAGATCCCACCTCACACCGGTGAGAATGGGGCAAATTAACAAGGCAGGAAACTGCAAATGTTGGAGAGGATGCAGAGAAAAGGGAACCCTCTTACACTGTTGGTGGGAATGTGACCTGGTGCAGCCACTCTGGAAAACTGTGTGGAGGTTCCTCAAAGAGTTAAAAATAGACCTGCCCTACGACCCAGCAATTGCACTGTTGGGGATTTACCCCAAAGATACAGATGCAGTGAAACGCCGGGACACCTGCACCCCGATGTTTCTAGCAGCAATGGCCACAATAGCCAAACTGTGGAAGGAGCCTCGGTGTCCATCGAAAGATGAATGGATAAAGAAGATGTGGTTTATGTATACAATGGAATATTCCTCAGCTATTAGAAATGACAAATACCCACCATTTGCTTCAACGTGGATGGAACTGGAGGGTATTATGCTGAGTGAAGTAAGCCAGTCGAAGAAGGACAAACATTATATGTTCTCATTCATGTGGGGAATATAAATAATAGTGAAAGGGAATATAAGGGAAGGGAGAAGAAATGTGTGGGAAATATCAGAAAGGGAGACAGAACATAAAGACTGCTAACTCTGGGAAACAAACTAGGGGTGGTAGAAGGGGAGGAGGGTGGGGGGTGGGAGTGAATGGGTGACGGGCACTGGGGGTTATTCTGTATGTTAGTAAATTGAACACCAATAAAAAATAAATTAAAAAAATTTCAAAGGAAAGCTTTTAAAATTTTAAAAATGACAATGAAAGTTCAATTATCAGAGTACATGGGATACCCCTAAATCAGTATAAAATGTAATATTATCTTATTGCTCCACTAGGAACATTCCAAAAGCAAGATTTCACCAGATGTTTTTGGTTTTCTGAGGACCTAGCACAGGTCCTGAAAGAAATAAGTATTTTTAACTGAAATCCTCAAGGAAACCACCAAACAAAAAACTAAATGCTGGATGTATATTCAGTACAACTGGTGTTCAGTACTTGTGATTTTGTAATTTTGTTTTGGAAAGCATCACATAAAATGCAGAAAAATATTTATTTATTTGTTTATTATTTTTAAATGCAGAAAATTTAAAACAGATCTTCACATCTTTTTATAAAAAAATTTTGCTCAGTTCTTTTCTTAAAAACTAATATAATGGCATATTTTGTGCTCAAATCGATCAATGAAAGAAAAACAGAAGCACAGATACATGCCCTGATATTTTGTCTAACTCCTGGATAGTATGCAAAACTTCATTTATACTGCATAGTGAAATAGACAATTTGAATAGATATCTCTACTTAAAAAAAAATTTAGTCAGTAAGGTCCCCTAAAATTGGCACCATTTCATTGTTCTTTTAGAAGCAAAGGTAATGAAAACTTTGGTAAAGTTCTAGCAAATGCAATTATGAAAAAATACATTTCTATGTTCAATAGAGCAATGACAAGTAATTAGTTGATTCTAAGAAAGCAAAGATTTTTTTCTAAGACTGAATAAAATGGTAGCTACTTGAAACTAACAGAATCTGATTGATAGAAATAACTATTAGAAATTTTAATTGATATAAAATATAAAATGACACACCTTATTCATTTATTTTTTTCAAGTATATCTTTTGCAAGAATAAATTTTATTTTATTTTTTAAGGACTTTATTTATTCATGAGACACACACACACACACACACACACACACAGGCAGAAGGAGAAGCAGGCTCCATGCAGGGAACCCGATGTGGGACTTGATCCCAGGACTCCAGGATCACGCCCTGGGCTGAAGGCAGGCACTAAACCACTGAGCCACCCAAGGATCCCCAAGAATAAATTTTAAATAAAATTTCAGATTCAATATTGGGCATTTAATTATGCATATTTTCCAAAATCATTTTATTAAATTCAAAACAAATACTTATCAATGCTTAATAAATTCATATGTTTACTTTTTATAAAGAAGCTACACGATGAAGTGCGTTTGGTTATAACGATAGATCTATTGAATCTATTTTCTATTTATTTAATAACATTAAAAATTTGGCATGATTCAATAGGTAAAGAAAAAAGTTAATTTATCAGATTTTTTGTTAAAATAGTTTTTATTTTTTATTAAAATAACTACATATTTTAGTAACACATGTGAAATATCTACACAAAAATATACCATAATTTTAATTCACTTTGTTTTTTTTTCATTTGCTCAATTTTTTTATTTTTATTTTTTTAAATTGAAGTTCAATTTGCCAACATATAGTATTACATCGAGTCCTTAGTTTTTAGCATAATAACCATTGTTACTCTTGGTGCATAAGAGAAACAAATTAAGAAATGGCATGACTGTGCAGAACTTCTTCACTCTGTGAATTATGATTTGAGGCTTCATTAACATCTATTGCTTCATTTCTGCAGTTAAGAATCTTGAAATGTTTACCATCAATATTCTAAAAGCACTTTTTGATATCCTCTTTGTGGTCGGTTCCCCCACCCCCCACCCCACCCCATTATCAGAAGGAGAGCATAAAGCATGAGTGCTCCATCTGAATGGTGGTGCAGGTAAGAAAAGATGAAGGAAGACAAGGTGTGCCAAACCTTACTTGCCAATACAGTTGAGAGAAGGATTCTCTTTCTATCAGATACCCACTGTAAGTGGGTAAGTGCCTGATATCACAGAGTAAAATTACATTGAAATACACAGGATGCTAAGAAGATAAATAGTTCAAACTTGGTCTAAAATTCGCCTCTCCCCTTAGATATTTTGGAAAAAGAAATTTGCCTTGAATTTAAAAAATTTACATATATTATGTAAAGCATTTACCTATATTACATATAATTATTATATATAACACATAATATGCAATACATAATACACTTCTGCAATATGTTTCTTTAGCAACATTAATCCTTTATATGAAATAAAAGTAATTACAGATAAAGGTAATCTTTAATATAATCTGCCTTCGGATATAAAGTATTTAAAACTAATTTTTAGATAAGCATTTAGGTTAAAATTTACATAAAATATTATCCTTTCATTTTTTCCTCCTATTTTAAAATTCAACTAATATGTTCAACATGATTTGAAAATCTTATATCTTTATAGGATGTTTCAAAATATGCAATAGTATTACTTTCTATGCAAGTAAATGTGAAGGGAACTGCCTTCCAATTAATTTTTTTAATATCAAAGATGAAATCTTTATTTCACTATATGCTCCTCTTTCTTCTAAGATGAAGCAATTTAATCTTCATTAAGTTTGCTTTCTTAATCAAATGCCAGAAACACAATTAGGAGATGCTGACCACAATCATCTCTGAATAATTAAGTAAATCTCAACAGGGGAAGTAGCAATTTGTAAGGAAAAATAATTTCCAGAAAAATCTTGTTGAGGCCATTGCAGAATATTCAGTTAATTTTAGTAAAAACTAAAACAATAAAATTTGGCCTAGAAAAGTACTATAGAGACTATATATATATATAAGAGCAGTTTTATATATATATATATATATATAGAGAGAGAGAGAGAGAGAGAAAGAGAGAGACTATACATGTAAATATATATATTTTATATATATATATATATATATATATATATATATATATATATATATAACATTTTTTCCCTTACACTAGAAGGCCACCCTTAAACATATAGGAATGCCTGGGTTATTTTGGTTGAAATATTTATAGCAGAAGTGAGAGAAACATGTGAAAGAAAGAAATTGATAGGTTAGTTCAATCAGTATATTTCATAGTCCCTTTGTGCTGCAAGTAAGCTCTGATTTGAATTTTTATAAGCTATTATATCTTTAAAAATCTTAAATCTATTATGGCTGGTGTTTGTTTTACACGTCCTACATTAATTAATTTAAATTCTATTTATAGAATGAATAGTATGCTTGTTTAAAATAAAATAAAATTTGGAGCTATATAATGGACCTCTATAAAGTATATTAAATACACAATGATGACAGACTATAGATAACTAATTAAGGCATGAATCTTTCTCAATAATAAAATATATTATAGATAGAAGAATAAATTTACATAAGGTTTTAAAGTTATGAGCATGCTATATTTTTCTATACCTGTAGTTCTCTGTTCTTTTGTAAAGGCCCTTAAAGTACATAGTTCTATATGTGTATATAAATCATAATGCATGATATAAATTTCTAGTAAAATACTTCATATCTTAATGCTTCTTACAACATTTTTTTCTTTGTGGTACGCGGATATTATAACTTCTATTAGGATTATTTCAGCTAAAATGAAATGCATTACAGTCAGCCTCCTGAAGGGTAAACATTTGAACTGACCCACAGGTTTATTTATTTTTTATCATTATTATTTTTTTACCCATAGGTTTAATGATGACACTAGGTTGTTTTGTATTATTGGCCTAACTTGTATCCTGAAGAGTCATGGAAGTTTCTTTCCCCATTTTAAGATTATTGTCATGGCAGTTAGGTTAGTAGACTTCCCTACTGATGTCCAATTACAAAGACAGGATCACTTCCTGTGGCTTCTTTCCCCAAAACCCCCTGCAAGACTCACTTTTTCACTGCTCAAATTGAATTAGGCCCATCCATTCCTAACTAATTTATTTGATCAATGGCATTCATGAAGTTCCAGACCGTATTGTTTAAGCCAAGAACATAAAAGTGACAAATTAAAATTCCTTTGTTCATGGAGCTTACTGTTTTGGGGAAATCAAACAATTTAATATATATATAATACAACATGTTACCAATAGGTACAATGAAGAGGGAAGAAAACACACAAGCGCACACACACACGAAGAGGTATTCAAAAGTGACAGCCATGAGGATACAGGTATCATGGATGAACCCTCTAAGAAAGTGATCTTTGAGGACAGACCTAATGGAGTCAAGTGAACCCCTGGCAGTAATTCTTTATCTTATGCATCCACTCCGAGGAAAGGAACCCCAGGACATTCATGCCTCACAGATACTCATAAAATTAAGGTCACACATGTCTCTGCACATTAAAAGGACTCAATAAAATATTTCCAAACCCCTTTGAATTTCCAACACTCTTGATGGTGACTAAGACACTCTTCACATCACAATTTACACAGTGCTGGCCTCTCAATAGAACTTTTCATCTCCCTTTTCAGCCTCAGGCTAATGGGCTTCTAGGGTACTTGAATGGCTTACTTAGGTTCAAATTCAATCTAATTAACTCCCTTCCATAGCAGTCACCAGTCTAATCAAAGACGAGTTTTAATTAAATTTTGACTCTATAATTGACATTTGCTGACAGGTGTTAAGCATCACCCACCCCTCTTCCTTGTTGCCCCATGTCTGGGAAAACCAATAAGAAATCTTTATGTTCCTTTACTGTGCATTCAACAGAGTTCAAACCACTCAGCCCTAGCCAGTGTGGAAACCCTTACCCCTACCTCAAGACTTAAGCACAATAAAACCCAAGCCAGTATCGTTTTCCATTCTCTCAAGTTATTTTTTTCAGATCTGCTTGGGATCCTGCCCTTCCCTCTATAGAAAATCTTATTACAAAACAAATCACTTCAAACCTGATTGGTCTATGTATGGCATCATCCAAAATCAATCCTATATTTTGAGAGACTATACTAATTCTATAGAATTCTGTACTAGAAAAATAATATACACTAAGCTGTTTTCGTTATAATTTTCTTAACTTTGTTCTCCCAAATTTTCTTTCCTTGTTTTCAGCACCACTTCTGTGCTCATTCAATTTTGACTTCTGAAAAAACACATCTTGTTATCATTGCTGTTGATGTGCATTTGATATATTACATCCTTAAATACTTTTGTATATCTTTTGCTAAAAGATACAAAGTATTGGGATGCCTGGGTGGCTCAGTGGTTGAGCATCTGTCTTCCGCTCAGGGCATGATCCCCATCCAGGGATCGAGTCCTGCATCAGGCTCCCTGCAGGGAGCCTGCTTCTCCCTCTGCCTGTGTCTCTGCTTCTTTCTCTGTGTTTCCCATAAAATAAATAAATAAATAAATAAATAAATAAATAAATAAATAAATATCTTTAAAAAAGATACATTAAAAAAGATACACAGTATTTACACATTGGATTGCTTACAAAAAGGAAGTCATGAAAAACCCAAAATATTAAAACTCTTCAATAAATTGATATTCCTCTCATTATTTCAGTTAGCCATACTCTATAATGTCTCAAAATGTCCTGCTGAAATATATGCTGAAGGAATTTTTATATTATAAACTACAATATTCTGTAAGATTATATTTTTTCTATTTTCTTATTTGAAGTCTATTCAAGATTTATAATGAACAACAAAACTTTTATAAAGACTTCAGGGATCATACTTATATTACTTATTTTAAATACTTTAGGGATCATACTTTATTTTACTTATTTTAAAGTTGTGTTGCCATTCACAAAATGTTAACAGTTTCAGAATAAGATCCCCTAATTATTTTAAATGTATAGATAAAATTCAGATAAAATGACCCTAAATAAATTTTGCTACACAATATATTTACCTTCCATGATTGTCCATTGTAATACTTTCAAAGTCCAAATTCCGTTCTTGATTTTATTAATGCATTCACACACACACACACACACACACACACACACACACAGAGGCTGAGACATTGGCTGAGGGAGAAGCAGGCTTCCTGCAGGGGAGCCAGATTTGGGACTCGATCCCAGGACCGGATCATGCCCTGAGCTGAAGACAGATGCTCAACCACTGAACCACCCAGGTGTCCCTCATAGTCTAATTTTCTTAAGCAAAACTAACTTTAACTTACATATTTTAAAGTAAGTTAAGGGATATTGTAATACTGCTTATACTGTCAGTTTGCTACAATTAACCCAACAACTTAAGCAAATATCTGGTTAGATAAATTGCATGACCAATTAAAATATGAATTTTGTTCTTTCTTATTTTTGTCAGATTTTGTACAATTGTTCAACTCTACAACATCCTGGGAAAATTCGCCTTTTAATCAGGTATGTGTCCCAATCCACCAGTAGAGACAGAAACTAAACCTAATTTATTCTGCATACAGATTTTTCAGTATATATATATTTGGGTATAGTTTTCATATAAGAAAATCAATGTGCCCAAGTGTCCTCACATAGGGAGTCAACCATTAGTCTCTTAAATCATGTGAATAATATACTCACATAGAGGCTTAAAGAGTTAGATTTAAGCTCACTTATTTTAAATGATTCTATTCATTTTCTATTCACAACAAATTTGTCAGAAAATAAGTACAATTATTAAATGATAGAATGTTATTAAACTTTTATTTTTCTACTGTCTTCTTTTCCTAGTTATCCTGATGTAGGAGAGATGGTTGGAGGAATATCTCAAACTGGAGACTCTTAAATTGTGGTAAATCCAGTAACAGTGACAATGACTAGAGAGAGAAAGTAATGTAGAAAAATTTGGCAAATATACTATTTTCAGTAAAATATAATTTATACTGCAACCAAATTAAGGAAACAATAAGATATTGATTAAAAATAAATCCTGTTTCCTTTACAGAATATATATTATTAGTAGTAATTACTTTTTATTTTCCAATATGACAAGTTTTGTGCAATAAACCCAATAGACGAGTTAATATATGCAATATATATTAATATCTGAGTATGAATATGCAAAGTATTTTTAAAAAGTGATATAAAAATGTAAGTCCTTGAGCATATGTTGGTAGATCATTTGTCTATCATCTCATATTGAAAATAGTTATATAAATGTTAAAAACATGATGATTTCCTCCAAATCTTCCATAAACATTTTGACTTATTTTTAAATTCCATGATTTTGCTTCTGAACTTTTCCAAGAACTATAATAAGAAATACAAACTTAGACAACATGAAACAATAGTTCGGATGCCAAAATATAAAATACCCTTTTGAAACTATCTTATATTTGAGGGATTGAGGAACACTCACATCTCACTGGGGGTTTCCCATAAGCAATGTTGAGATGCAGAGATTACCTCAATGTAACCTGTGCCCTCCTAGGAGGTCACAGATTCTGGTAGGTCCTGGGCACAAATACTTTTTTTAAATCCTCAGGGAATGTATTTAATTAAATATCATCATTCGTATTTAACTGATGTGGAATTGATATTTAGAGAAGTTAATGCCTCTTGCCTTTAAGAAGATATCTCCATGTAACAAAATTGCAACTGGGCACAAAAGAGTGTAATGACTGAAGGTCAGAGCTCTGGAGCGCCCCGACATCCTCCAGCTTAGTCTGCAAGGAGCCCAGTTCTCATTGATCTACTTACCACGCAACTAGGTTTGCCTGGATTCATTTGTTCTTGTCAATTCCCTATTTTTCCGCAAATTTATTATACATTTTAACGTGATAAACAATGTAAATGTTCTGACTCAGAAATCCCTCTGAAATATCTCAATAAACTGCTGGATCAGCTATGTAAGCCCACATGTGTGTGGCATTGCCCATGCCCTTTATGCCTGACTTTAACCTACTATCCACACATCATCCCAAAAGGCGAGAGCTACGGCCAAACACACAGCCGGAACATGTTGTCATTTTTTCTGTTCCATTTTGGAGGGAACTGCACTTTGAAAAAATGAAACTTAGGGAAGTTGCAAATATAGTATAATGGATCTCCAAGAATTCTTTACCTAGATTAACAATTTGTTAATATTTTGTCACATTTAAGCTTTTTACTTTATTTTCTTTCCCTCTGAATCATACACAATGTTGACAGCAAAATTATGGTTGATTTAGAAGGCTAGAACAGTGTTCCTACTCCAAAAGGTTTCCTTGGTTGAAATAAAAAATGCATTATGTCCCCTTGATGCAAAATTTTATTTTTGTACACAAATGCCTACAACTATTCATCATTTTCAAAATGTCATAAAAGTAGTAGTCATTCTCTGCTTGAGAAGTTAAGTCTGAAATAAAATCTCAAAACAAGGTGCTAATTATTTAGCTGGGAAGATTATGTTCAATTTAAATAAATGTTCCATTGGTTTTATTTCTTTTATATAACCTGTGGCAATCATTTTAAAAGAAGACAACTTAATAGGTACCAAACTTTTATAGACCTATTTAGAAAGAGGTAAAATTTAAATTACTACACTAAGATTGATGAATGGAAAATGCTGATGCCTTGTTTTCACTGATGCTTTTGGAATCCTAGAGCAATCCGTTTCTTTATAAACAAAATATATTTAATTAGCCTCCTGTTGAAAATTAAGTGTGGAATAAAAAAGAAAATGAAATAGAAATCTTTGCTTGACTCTCTAAATCATTTATATGTGAGCCATCCAAATTTATTTCCAACTGGGCTCAGACGTATTTAAAAACAAATAAAGCAAGAATTCATCATATGGTGAGGTCTCCATCATCCTAGGAACCACAGGAATGTCCAGACTGTAAGAATTACTTAGAAAAAGATTGTGGTTAAACAACTAACAACAGCTGGTTAACACATTTTTTTTCCTCCAGTATTAAAGAATTTAAAACAAAATATAATTTTCCAAACTTTTCACTCTTTCACTCTATTTACACAGGAAACAAAAAGTCCTCGGTGACGGAATAATTAAACCACCCATTTGCAGAGAGCAAAATGGTTTGGAGAGCACTAGAAACAATGGTATTCACTTTATTTTCCTCAAAGAAATCAGGTGGAAAATTAACAAGATGTTTGGAAATATTTTTTCAGGGCAAAAAAAAAAAAAACTCAACCACAAGTTGAATTAAATTTCAAATTAACAGAAAATTACTGCTAATGAGTGGCAATAATTCATCGTAAAAAGCATTATTATTAGTTTACTAAATATTTATTAGAGACTTCATAGTTCTTATCAAATAATTACCTGGTACTAGAAAAAAAAAATTCGAGAGAAGTCTGCAAAAGAACCTGATGAGCTAATTTTAAGTGTACCACCCAGTGATTTGAAGTGAATAATGTTGGAAGTATTTTGGTCATAGTCCCCAAGTACATATTCTGATTCCAAAGAAATGTACTCAGAGATCTTTCCCTGTCATACAGTCATACGTGCATGTTCAGGCACATATATGTACATGTATGCACGCATACCAATACACATGATAGAGAGAGATAATCTGGTTTCATTTAATGGTAATAAGTTAAAGTCATGTGACATGATTAAAATATTGCCGGCATATATTCACTTTCCCTATGCCCAAGATAGAAGAAAATAAGCCAATAGACTAAATACAGTATTTTTTTTTCCCCTTTCATGAGCTGGATAAGACTGGAGTTGGCAGATACAGAGAAGTAGGATTTAGGTTGCTGAATTAGACAAGAAAAGTATACCTGTCCAAACTAAGGGTACAGGGTTAAAAGAGCAGCTCTGATTCATGGGTGAGCTGGAGCTGGCTTGTGTAATCTTGTGAGAATCCATTGTTCACACCTCTTCCCACCTCAGCATTCAGAGAGGTAGCTAGACATTGGCCATGAGGAGAGTTTCTGCAGCAGGAAAATCAGCAAACGCTTCATAATCAGAGACCTTTCCCAGATATCCCCCGCCCCAGCTAGTTGTTAAACATTTATGAACACACCAGTGATTTAAGCCAACCTCTTTCTCTTTTTGGTATAGAAACTGTGCTAATTATTTTCTTCTTCTCTACATAGCATTCATGTGAAGAATACACTTATCTTGATGAGCACTAAGGAATACATGGAATTGTTAAGTCACCTTAATTGTACACCTGACATTAATATAACACTATATTTTAACTAAAATGGAATTAAAATTAAAAAAAATAAATGAATGTATAACAAAGTACAAGTTTTTGTTTTTCTTCTCATTTTTGTTTAACAGCGACTGTAGATTTACGTTGTTTTATAAGAAATGGGAATGCAAGAAAGATTCCATATATTCCTCACACAATATCCCCCAGTGTAAATATCTTACATAAGTATAGGAAGACAGCACAACCAAGAACTTGACATTAATGCAATCCACCACCTTATTCAGATTTCATCAGTTTTACAATGCATACGTGGGTATTTGGCTGTGTGTAGTTTTAACACACAGGGATTTGTGTGACCACCGATATTGTCCAGAGGCAGAGTGGTTCCATTACGATGGTCCATTTTGCTACCCTTCCATGGTCACAGTCACATCTCTCATGCCCTCCCTCCCTGTGCCCTGACGATCACTAATTTCTTCATTTTTGTAAACCTGTCATTTTAAGAACAGTATGTGAATCTAATCATATACAAGAAACCTTTGGAGATTCTTTCGTCATTCGGCATATTTATCCAAATCGTTGCTTGTATCAATAGTCTTAGTGCATAGTATCTCATGGTAGGAATGTATGAGAGATTACACATTCCGCCATTATAGGGCATTTAGACTTTTTCTCATTTTTAGCTATTATGATTAAAGCTTCTATGAACATCTATATTTATTTTGTGTGAACATAAGTTTTATTTCCTTAGAATAAATGTCCAAGAGAGCAATTACTTAGTTATAAAATAAATGCATGGTTAGTTTTGTAAGAAACTGTCATATTCTTTTCCCAGGTGGCTGCAATATTTTGCATTTCCACCAGCAACTTAAGAGTGATCCAGTTTTTCCACATCCTCAAAGCATTGTCGTCGATTTTATTTTTACATTTTCAGCCATCATGAGAGGCTCCTGTAGCAATATCTCACAATGGTTTTAATTTGCCTTCCTTTAATAATTAATGATGGTGAGCATCTTTCATGTGTTTATTTGCTATCTATAAACTGTTTTGGGTATAATGTTTCTTTATGTATTTTGTTAATTTCCTAATTGGAATGATCTTTACTGTTTGGTTTTAATCTATATAATCTATATTCTCTTCCACTTTGGAGCCTATCTTTTGGTCTTTTAACAGGGTCAACTCTGCAGGCCAACAATTTCTTAATTTTGATAAGGTCTGATTTGTTGATTTTTTTTCTTTTAAGGATAGTGTTTTTGGAATAAAGTAAAAACTTCTGCCTATCCCTTGATCCCACAGATTTTCTTGTATTTTTTTCTAAAAAATGTATAGCATTATGCTTCACATATAAATCCATTATCTATGGTTCCATGTGTAAGGGTGAGATCCAGGTAGTTCTTTTAGTTCAATCAGTCATTTGCCTTTGGGTGATGGATTGCTTTTGCACAATTTATTGAGAAGGCTACCCAATATACATCACGTACCGTTTGCACCTTTGTGAGTAATCGGCCAGGCATATTGTATGCATCTATTTCTGAGTTCTGTTGATCAATATGTTAATCCCTCTAAGAATACCATACTCTTGATGGCTACAGCTATATAATAAGTCTTAATGAGGAGGATAATTCCTCCAATTTTAGTCTTCCCTTTGTTACCTGTGAGACAGGAACTGGAAAGAATCTGGCCACTCCATCTTGGCTGAAATCAGAAGTCTGCACAAGATTTTGTTAATTAATGAGAAACAAAACCAAATCCATTTTAGGAATTAAACCTACATCAGATGTTCTTTTAAAATCAAGTACTTTCAAGTTAGTCCTGGAATTTAAAATTTTTTTATCTTTTCCTAAACATTAAATTCCAAATCATGTTTTTCTGCATAGCAAAGGCATTTTCTACAATATTACATTAAAATATATCTACATAAATGGCTCACATCTGTGCAGTAGGTATTCAGTTAAGAACAGAAGGGTTCAGCCTCTATAAAGAGATTTTGGAAAATTCCTTGCAATTAAAGCCGAGCTATTTCACTTCATGTTTACTCACATAATGTTTCCAGTGTATTTCACACATTTCATACCTATTTAGTTAAGCAGTTAAACAAATTTTTGTTTTTGATAGCCCAGATATTATTAATTGTCTGATTTCCTTAGTATTTTAGTGGACTTAAAATATTAATCAATAAAGTGCAGTTAATAAGTGTGGAATGGTCTAGGATTTTATTATGATAATCTGGAATATTTAGACTGGAAGATGACTATTATTAAAGGTACAATATCAGATTGGATATTAGTTTTCAATATTAGCCTAATAATATTCTGCAGTATTTGAAGAACTGGTAAATGTAAAATTTATGTTTTTATAAATATCTTAGCATATAAAATTTTTATGAATTATATACCAAGATAGACCTGTTAATATACTACAGATTATTAAAAAAAAAGTCTTTATACTTAACCAATAGTCTGGAAAGCCATAATTTTACTATATAACAATAGGAAGATGATTTTATAATCTTTGTTAAAAATATTCTGTGGTAAGTAATATATTAATTCTGAGGGACATGAATATCATTAAATGAATAAAGTTAGCTATTGGATATGAAGTCATTGTTGTGCACATTCTCTAATTCAAATTTCCTTAAAGAAACTGTATACCATCTAGTGATCTAGTGGCAAAATTACAACTTTTAATTCAGCATTTTTTTATGCAAGTATCCTCATTATCAAACTGATGAACAACAACAACCAAAACAACTTAATTAAGTTTGAATTGAACATGTTTGGTAAAATAACTTTCTGGGAAAATTTCCAAATGCTCAATTATTCTTATTAATTTGCATCTTAGCAGATGAGGTGAATTCAAAAAACAGGGAGGAGTCACCATGAACCCCTGTAACTTCACTATTTAAAAGCAATACTCGTGTAAATACTACAACACATGCTCATTTTTGTCACCTAGACTGCCTAGATTTGTCACTATATATTATATATATAATATATATATTATTTCATGATCACTATATAAATATACTAGATTTAAACACATTTGATATGCTCATATGCTTCAATTTCTGCTTCATATATATCCATATAAGTATAGATTGGGTAAACTATTTTCTAAACAGAAGAAAGGTTGGAGAGTTGATATTAAAAACATAATCAGAATAGTGTAAAAAATCAAGGTGATTTAATGTATTCTTACTTCCATCTTTGTCTTTTACATAGTTTTAGTGGATGCTCTATATTGGCTGCCAGAGATACATCATAACACAATTCAGATTTCCTTAGGGTTTATTTCAAACATCCTCAGAACCTAACAAATTATTTTCACTCTTTTTTTTTCTAATTGACTTATAAAATATACCTGGATCCAGAGTTCCCATACAATTACATTTCTCAAATTCTTAATCTAATCCTAATCTCTTCACTTTCAATAAATTGTCTAAAAAAAAAATCAGGTTTCTATGATAAGGATGATTATTCAATTGCCAGCCTCTTCTCAAAATGTCCCTGTGTTTTCATTCTTTAGATCTCCACTGTAACATGGGGAAAGAATACCAACTCTTCCTTCTTTATGAAGTTATCATCTTTCTCTATTCTGTTCTCTCCCTATACTCTGAACCCTAGTTCTATCAAATTTCCCATTTCTCTTTATAGTAGCAATTTCTGTTTCTTTATGTTCTTCACTTGGATTCAGTCTTCAAGGAAACAATATTTAAAAATAATAACACACTCCTTGATCATGGTACCCAGTATTTTTCTATTTTCTCTTAATCTATCAGAAACTCTCTAGATAAATTATTTCTGGTAAGCAAAATCTAGTGTATCATACAACCCCTTAATTTTTGATTTTCATTTTATTTCTGGGGGATTGCACTCTTTATATTTAAATTAGATAGAGAACTATTCAGAGATCTCTAGTTTTATCCTATTATCTCCTTTCTATTCTGACTCTCCAATTCAACCTTTTTTTTTAATTTATAAATTGCCCTTCAATATTTTAATTTAAAAGTTTATGCTGTTAACTATTGTTCATGTCCTGCCTGAAATACCATGAATGTTCATGAAAAGTTTCTTTAATTAAAGCTGGTTACAGTTTAGCTTGGGGAAAAAAAAAAAAAAAAGAGTGTATATGTGTTTCTATGATAGAATTCACATTATTCTCCTTCATCAAAATTTTCATTTAAAATTTTATCCTGGTGTTGATATCATAGCAAAGAGTTCTCAACCTTGTCACTACTGACACTTGGGGCTGAATAATAATTTATTTGGAGAGCTTTCCTATTCATTGTAAGGTAACTAACAGCATCCTTGGCCTCTGCAAAACTGTGTGTCAGCGGGAACCCCAAGTCATGACAATAAAAATCATCTCCAGATATGAATCCTGATGTGGACAAATATATTTTAAAAGTGCTTTTAAAATTGATTTTTAGAAATGACTCTAATAAAAAATACAATTATGCAATGTTGCTAGATGTTGCCAAAGTACCCTTCATTTTGCATTCCTACCAGTCATGCATTGTTCAGCAAATGTTGAATGCTATAGGTTAACTGAAAAAATAACAACCTATTTTCTGTTTGAAAACAATGATCCTTCATCCTGATTACACCCCTTTCTTTCTTGTCACACTTTGATGAATATAACATTTATTTTCAAAATTCTATATTCTTATTGGTCTAATATTTTAATTTATAGCTAATTAATAAAAATATATGTTTAGAATCTATGTTAATGCTGCAATAGAGAGTAGTTTAGTTCTACAAGGCCAAAAAAAAAAAAGCATTAGTAGTACTACACAAAATAAAAGTACTCATATCAATTGCCATTTCCTATTTGTAAATTTAAAATGACCAGTACAGAGCATGAGCCATGTAAAATACAACTTATCTTGGAGCCACTTTTCTATTACCCAATTCATCTTTTCCTTTATGCTCTTTGTCACAAAGAGAAAAATATACTAGCTTACAGAAGTATACAAAATGAATATGAAGATCCAGATAGAATTTGCAACATGAAATTATAATTGGAAGATAGTTTGGCTTCTAATATGTCCTCATGCTTTAAGTTTTTCTTTTATTTTTTTTTTAAGTTTTTCATTGTACTTTTACATTGTATAAAACAGTACCTCTTATCTGGAGGAAGTTCTTAGGATTTCCACCATAAGATCCATTTAATAAAAATTTTACTAACTTATTTACACAGACTTATTTTAATGCAATTAGCATTCTGTGGGGGCAAGCTTAGTAACTTTTACTATAATCCAAAGCATTTCAAAAGAAATAAGAAATAAATTCTTCTAACCTTTTATTTTTTAAAGATTTTGTTTATTTATTCATGAGAGACACAGAGAGAGAGGTAGAGACAGGCAGAGGGAGAAGCAGACTCCCTGCAGGGATCCCGATGTGGGACTCAACCCTGGACCCCGGGGTCATGCCCTGGACCAAAGGCAGATGCTCAACCACTGAGCCACCCAGGCATCCCTCCTGTAACATTTAAAGCAAAATAAAGCAGAATATTGAATCTCTAAGACAAGTATTGCTTAAGATTTCTCTTCTAAATGTAGATTTTAGCTTTAATTTCTTATGAAAATTAGTTGAGATATCCTCAAGCATGCTGTAAGACAATTATTATTTTGAAAGTCCTAAAAATAAATAGCTAGTGAAAAATTATCAGGTTCTTTTGATAATTTTGGACAAAGTACAAAATCACTTTTGCTCTCTATATTTTCATAAGCATTAGTATTTTAACTAAAATAAATTTTGATTTAGTCAAAAACATGAAACAACCCTAGGACTTTAAAATGAGAGCATCAATACAAGAAATTGATAATGTGGGATGGAACAGGTGAAGCACAGTTAGGATACTCCTATATTGTCAACAAGGAAACAGCTCTCAATCACACTGGACTGAAGAAATAATGAGAGAAGGAGGTGGACATAATCCAAAAGCCTGTGCCTTCCTGGTACTGTGGGACCACAGCCATATAAAACACTGCTTCAAGAAAGCTAGAAATGTAAAATATGTTCTCCACTGGCAACCAGAACCACAGAAAATAGAGAAACTGCTATGTTAGAGACCATACTCTTGATTTTCCCTTCCTCCACCTCCCAATCTTCCACCAATCCCTTCTCTCTGCCAGTCCTCGTTGGTAAGTGCAAAGATCATCAAGCTCCTCGTTCAACACAGTGGAACCAAGAAATGAGAAAAAATATCCAAAATCAATGAGGAAAGTGACCTACAGAAAATTCTTTTTCATTCTTGTTATTAATGGTCATTAATCAGCAGAGAGACTCTTAACTAATTGAGAAGTAGCTTCTTTGCTGCTGTTGATGTAATTGAGATTTTTTTTTCTTACCATGACATATCACTCAGCAATGAAATTCCATGAGAACAGATATGATCTTTCTGTTTGTCCACTGCATGTGTCCCCCGATACTTAAAAAGAGCCTAGACCACATCAGAAGGTCAGCACAATGTAGTGAATAAATAGATGAATGAATAAACCCTAATTCATTAGTGCAACAAACCATGGGCAAAATATGACATTCTAATATTTAATTTAAAATAACATGTTCTGGCTGGCTTAGTTTTTTGTTGGAAGTTTAAAACTCATTATTTCAATGAGGATGAATATCAAATAATCAGAAAACTCATATGGCATGCATATATCTCAATATTTTAATCACCAAAAATATTTTACTTCTAGGTTTATATCACCTTCATTGACGTCAATGTATATTATCTATCAAAATTTATCCAAAATATTTTCAAAGTAATAAAAGTTTATGAATCAAAGATCCTCTGTATGTCTTTAGCCTTTGTTGTATTAAGAAACTTAAGATTCCATTTAAATGTTTGAGATTATGCATAATACGCAAATAGCTGAGTGACCAACAGATGATCTATATAATTGTTTTTCATTTTAACTAAATAATGATATGAATATAATTAAGGTCATCGTATTCTGAAACATATACTGAGGATAAAAGAAAGATTTTCTAAGTAGATTTACAGATAATACTAGAAAGATGAAAGAGACATCCAAAAAAATAAAAATAAAAATAAAAATTAAAAAAAAGAGACATCCATATGTCCAAAATAAAATAGGATATTTCTAAAAGCTTTCTGCAGAATAATTAAAGTAAACAGCAACTTAATCTTTAAGTTACTGAATTTAGAGCAGAATAAGTGGTAACAGTTTGGCACGGGAAGACTAAAAACAGACTCACTGCAATATGAACTCAGAAGCGATGTGTGTATTTAACATGATCGTGTCGACTATGTTCAATTGAATTTTGAGAATCATGTTTTAATTAACAGATTGATTACCTCTGATAAAGCTACAGCCTTGAATGCCAAATTCAGTTTTTCTGTCCATGACAGCAAGATATTTTATAGCAAATGTAGTGCTGAACAAAATGTGATGTCTCATGGCTATACTTTCTCCATTATCTCTCAGAATATTTGGAACAACATTTTCTAACCATAAACAATTTGAGAATATTTATATTTTCCTCTTCTTCGCATTTTTGCAAAGGCTGCAGGACACAAATATACATAATTAAGATAGTTTAATTTAAAACACATTAAGTTACCTTTTATTGCATATTCAAATAGAAGAATTATGTAGTTAACTTGACATTTATCTAGATCTCTGTTCCTAAGTGATTAGTAGTTATCAATAATTTTCACAGTAATTCAGTTGCATTTAAAAAAAGCTGTTATGACTATTTCACTTGATCTGACTGTAGCAAATCAATATTAATCTAATTATAGGGGGAAAGACTATTTGACATAGATTGTTAGTCTTCCAAGATAATATTTAGCTCAAATACTAGAAGAAAGTAAACATTAAAAAATCTAATTTTAACTAAATTAACCACCTTTGACTTTGACTATAATTTAGCCGGCACTGATATAATGAGAAACTATAATGAATTTCTTTCTCAATTTGATTGTATTTCAACAGATATTCCTATCAATAACTCAGCTCTTTTTTTTTTCTGATTGAAATGATTCTTTTGTCAGAGAACAATCTATTCATTTCGAACTATCTACAAAAAAACTGATAATAGTTCAGTTGTCCTTTAGAGACAGCTTGGTACTCATTCATATTCACAAAATTGGCATTTTGTGTTTTATTCTTGAGTTTCAGAAGGCAGATGACTTTCTGACTCATGTTCTTAACAAAAAATAAAATAGAGAACAAGTTATAAGATAAATTAACTGGTGTTCTTTTCAAACGCAGCCACTCCAGCCTGATGTAAAATGTATCTTAGCTTTATGGGCTGACGTATAAAATATTAAATAAATCAACCTGATCAAATGTGATATAGGTAATGAAAAACTTTTCCTAATACATGTATTCTTTTTCATTTAAACATATATCGATAAATTAAAAATAAATTTCCTATTATCTACCCTCAAATATCTTATCTTTAATTATCATATTATCATTACTAAATGTTATATTTTCAAGTACTTGAATATTTTTTCATATTTCTGCCCTCAGGCAACGTTGAAAATAAATCTCAGATCACATTAGCCTGTGATAACTTTAACAGAGTTCTCTGTCGTCGTCTTCAATGTTCATGCAGGCAAAACTCAACCTTAAAGCAAAACAAAATAAAATAAAAAAAATTAACTGTGACTTTCTTAAGCTTTTAGAAACTTAAAGAAGAAATATTAGTAGCCAAAACAATACATGAAAGAGTGTTCTATCTCACCACAGTGCAAAGAAAGAAAAGTCAAATCAACATTGTGACATGATTCCTTATTTAAACTTAGGGCTTAGAAAACGACTCCCAGCTTTTTGAGACTACAGGGAATATTAACTCCTTTTATTGCTGGCAACTCTGCTAAGGAGAACAGTGTGAAGACTTAAAAAACTATTTATACCCTGATAAACAATTCAAACTTTAAGAAGCCACAATAAAAATAGTGTAGTTTACCTAAAAAATGTTGGCAATGTTGTTCATTATAATATTATTTATGATTAGAAGGGCACCTGGGTGGCTCAGTCAGTTAAGCATCAGACTCTTGATTTTGACTCAGGTCATGACCTCAGGGATCTGGGATCGAGCATTGTGTGGGACCCATGCTCAGCAGAGTCTGCTTGAGATTTTCTCCCTCTCCCTCTCCATCTGCGCCTCCCCCTGCTTGTACTTTCTCTTTCTCTCTCTCTGAAAAAAATACGTAAATCTTTAAAAATATATATTGTTTATAATTACAGTGAATAGGAATGTACGTCATTCATATTTCCAAAGTGTCTCAGTTTGCACTACAGATTCATGGTTACTATATTTATAATGACAATACTTTAAAAAATGTAAATCACCTAAAAATATAGGTAATCTTAAATGTCAATTTACATTTAAAATCAAATTACCCTGATAATTTGTTCAGGGTAATACAAAGTACTATTAAAATAGCTATATTGTATCAAGGAAAATATTAGCATTATAGGCTAAATTATCTTTTAAATGTGCATTTGTACACAGTATAATAATATCTAGATAATCTCATTAAAATAATAATCACGGTTAATCAATTATTGAAGTACAAAAATTAGGTCATTTTTTACCATTTTTACAAACTACGTTTATTATCTTTGTAAAAGATCAATTTTACAAAGAAGGACAAATAGGAGAATATTTAGAAATATTATCTGTTAGTTAATAGTTGTGCTTAATAATGATTGCTCAATTAAAATTAAACTTTAATAAGAATTAATAGAAAACTATTTGCATTCCATCCTGAATTGATGATTTGGGTACCAAATAACCGATGTTAACTGATGTTCGTATTAACTCCTGCTACATTCATGTATTTAAGACATGCCATGTACTTACTTTACAAAATCAGAAGGAAATAAGAATTCAAAGAATGAGCAAGACTTATGTCTTCAAGTATTTCAAGAAGCAGACTTTGAAAGACATCTTTCATTGAGATAACATTTAGTTGAGAACTGGAAGACATACAACCTCCTCAAATAAGAATTCCATGTGGGAAAACAGCTTAGTCATGGCTATAGCAAGTGCAAGGTAAGTTGCAGGATTGTTGAGTGAAATACAGACTGCGTTTTCAGGATGTGGGAAGAAAGACATTTGGCAAAGTGGGTCTAGGTTCGCTCTTAGGGAAGGTCACCTATATACTGATGATTATATAAAGGAAATGTACACCCTGGAGCTCAGTTAGTAGAGTGCAATGGAAGCAGAACTGATTTAATGAAGATGGGTCAGCTTCTTGCATATCATGGAGGAAACTGAAACAGAAGAGTCTCCTTGGACAGCCTTTTAGAACTTTGACAAATGTTGAGTCCCTAAACCAGGAGTGTGGAAATTAAAAGCAGGGCATTGGTTTCAGAGACAATGCATGGATGGACTATGAGATTGTATAACCATCTCAATTTTGGAGATTAGGGGAAAAGAAACAAAAGCTCGTCCCTGCTTTTTAAACTTCAAGAGTCATTTGAAAACCTAGGTGTGATTTAGTGTCTGCAGTCATAAGAATGAGAAGGATTTGTAACGAAAATTAGAAATCTGTCACAAGAAAGCGAAGGTTGAAGATATAAAATTAAAATTATATTAAGAGAGATATAGCCTGAGAAATGCTGGAACAAGATAGCCAAGTATTGAAAATAATAGTGACCCGACTTTAGAATCGGTAGCATGCACAACCTATTCCCTCCCTAAATAATTCTGAACTCTTTTGCTCTCTATTTCTCTGCTTACAAACTGGAGAAACACTTTATGGAAAAATAAAGGAAACTGATGAGGTTGGTCACTCCAATTAGTTGAAAGTTTCTTTAAAAGTACCTGATGCAATGGTTTTGTGTAACGATATGCCTGTCACCATATAAATTTTTTTAAATCTAATGAGTCAAGTTTTATTTATTGTAGTGTGCGTCCGTGGACACTCCAACATTTCTATTGCTCTTTGGGGTTATTCCTGGTTACTAAATATCTCATGAGTCAGAATGCAGATAAAGGAATCGGTAAGTAGAAAGTAGTTTGAACTTTGAGTCTCATGATTTTATTATGGTTCTCAATGTCTTCTGTTGAGCCTAAGAAATTTCTCTAGGTTATTCCTCCTAGAAATTGTGATGTTCTAGTATAACGAAAGCAAAGTTTTATTCTTTTAGTTTCACCAGGGCTGTCATGCCAACATTTTTTTTTGTGCCAACATTTTTAAAAAGCTCCTAGTTTATTGTTGCTGTTGTTTTTCAGTTTTGTATGCTCTTAATGGTACTAATTACATATTCTACTTCATTGCTTTGGTTCAAAAAATTGGAATTCATAATTATAAATCTTTTAATGTGTGTGTAACTTGGCATGCTTATTATATTTTGGATGCTTTTCTTGGATATTTTCTGTCACCTACCTAGAGCTCCATTTTTAGTAATGAAAGCAGAGATGAGGATTATTTATTATGCATTCAGGTATCTTTTATAAATTTATTTTTTTTCACAGTGGATTCATATGTACAGAATATAGTCTAGGCAGCATTTTGATAAGTTATTTTAGGTCTATATATGGCTGTTTTTGTGAGACAAGTTAGTAGTAGGCCTTTTGAGCCTATGAATAACAAAAGGTGTGTTCTGCAAAGAAAGATGTAGTTTGGAAAATTCCAGGAACATTTTATTATTAAGTATGGATGCAAATTCCTGAATGACTCTTATCTTAAAATATCAACTCTTCCCTGATGGCACTGGAAGTTAGTCATAAATACATATAATGAGATATAAAAATGAACACAATTACCTATTAGAAATAGCATAAATTATGCCAAACCAAGACAATGATTATATATACAGTGATTTTTTACTTCATATATATGTATATATAAACATTTATGTACACATATATTTTTATATGTTTATATGCATGTGTACATTTTTATAATAAAATACAAAGTGTATATTTTGACATAGGCATATGAAAAATATATTTTTAAATAAATTAAAGCAATAATCAAAAATATATTTGTAATTAAAAGGTCTTAAATAGACTGAAAATACATAGAAAACTAATAGTGGTGGCTTTTGATGTATGACTGACACAAATATGACAGAGGATGGGGAACAAATGATATCTCATGAAAATGAAAAAGATTACCACTCAATATTTTAGAGTTTACATGTAAATATATCCTTTAGGGTATCTAAAAAATAAAATAAAAATTTATTTTCTCTTAAACAAATTAAGTAATATGTATCTAAAATTAAAGTTTTATTCAAAAAATAAACTTTTATTCTATGTATTTAAAAGTAACATGCATAACATATTCTTAAGATATATATATTAACTTTACATGGAATCTAACCATCTCACTCTAATTTTAAGATATCAATTTAATGTGGAAGGAATTTAAAAACTATATTTTACTCTCAGTAAATCTTGAACTTTTCAACTAATTTTGAGTTACTGTTTTCTGAAACCTCTGCCATGACAAACTCATTATCTTGGGGATTTACAGTACGTTATTACAAACTTAATCCCAAATTCCCAAATTTCTTTATATTATATATTTATTTACATAAAATAAGGTTGAAAATAGTAATACATTTTATAATATTGTAAATTTTATCAATCTAATATCTTAAATCCTATTCAAATAAATCACTAAGCCTATTATAATAAGTATCCTTTTTTGCTTATTTCTCACTTTCTTTTTATTCCAAAGATTTACTGTGCTATAATTTACTTGATATATCTTTTTATTCAAATATATATGAATTAAAGCATTTGCCTCTATGCATTTACAAAGAGTAAAATATACCATGAATGTTCTATTTAGATATTTGTCAGTTTAATTTTTATATATCTATTATTTTGTTTTTGAGAATTTTAGTGATTATTTTCTCGCAGAACCTATTTTTATATGAGTTATAGTGTAATAGATAATAATTGGGTTCTTGAATTAAACAACCCTGTTCAACTTTTGCTTTTCTATGTGCTAATAACCATGTAATCTTTAAAAGATATTGTGATGATTGAATGAAATAATCTGTGAGCCATTTAATATTATTTCAGTTTCAGTATACATAAAATCAGTGCCCTTATTTTTAGTAATAATAACATTACTTTCAATTCATGAGTATGATTTCCACTTAAAATTGATATTTCTCTTTCATGAGTTATTCATGAAACATATGTATGTCTGATTAATGGCTACTTTAGGGTGGAGACAAAAATGACATTATTTATAGGAAAAGGTGAATGCACTACTTTTAAAACAAGACAATTACTTTAATAAAACTCTAAGATATGTCAGGAAAATAATTCGAATTGTGCTTTATCATTTGTTTTTATCTCTTAAGTATTTCCATGATGGGTTACAATGAGAAACAGTATAGCAATGAGAAAATGTTTTAATATTTACTTTGTTACTAGTCACCTAGAAGATTATTCTTGGAAACCATGATGTTGGACAAAAGTTTTAAAGAACAGGGATATCATCCTACACATCTCTGAAATACATCATTGCTTTTTGGCTCCTTATCTGTTTGGGGTTTTAATTCTTGTAATATTTGTATAATTTCTTATCCTGCTTTTTGATCAGTTGGAGAGTTTTTTCTTGCATGTTATAGATTAGCTTTTTTTTTTTTTTTTTTGACAGATTTCTCTGGCAAAAGATTCAAATTTAAAGTCACTTGTGTGGACAGAAAGACAACAGTTGACAGAGCAACAAACTATTGTGTTTGTGCCTAATATGTACACATTGAGATGAAGACTGTACCTGCTTCCCTAAACCAGCATTATTTTCTTGTTACAACAAATCGTATAATTCTTGTACTTCCAAGTCTTGATGGTGGCTTCCTATATAAAGAAACTGCATAAATGTAAGTTGTGGAAATGACTAAAATCTCTTGTGTACCTTTGAACAACTATTTAACCTACCTAAGAAGCAATTACCTCATTTGTAACTGAATTAATTTGAGTTAAAAGATCTGTAAATTCTTTTTTGGTTCCAAAGTTCTAGAATTAAAAAAAAATGGATTAAAGGGCTGCTCTTATGAGCTAATATGCTGATTGGCCTCTGTGGTCCCATTCTAAAAGATAATTATTTAAAAAGATAATTTTTGAACTTCATTAGAAAGTATGCATAGGGAATGAATGTGAAAGTTGAGTATACATCAAGTTATAATCCATATCTACATTGCTCTTCCTCAATTCTCTTAGAGCCTTTTGAGTATATACTAGCTCACTATGTAAATAAGAAAAATAGGATTCTTCAATCTTAGTGAGGTCTTTTAAGTGTGTATGTTTATATTTTTAATACAGAATAATGCTTATTTTTGGAAAATATTTACCTTTACCATTTCTTCAAATAACAGACCACAGACCATCAGTTTCTCCTAATCACCACAAAGTTGTGTAGTGGGAATAATAAGACAAAAGATGTCAAACAAATGCTTCCAATAAAATTTCTTCTAAAATTAATGAGAAAGACCCTCTGGACTCTGGAGCTATGATACTGAAAGAACATGAATCTGGTTTCTGTTCATTGCTCATGTTGTTTTTGTCTTACAAGAAATTTTTGGAGTATCAAATATAAGGCCAATAAAAGAAAAGATGAGCTGGAAGAGGAAACAACAGAAATACATAATTGGGATAATCACATTTAAGCTCTGAATCCAATTTTTCTTAAAAACAGTCACATCAACTTCTATTCTTCCATGGTATATTGAGATAAGTTTTTAAATTTTATGGATTATTTTTTAGCATGAGTCCATTTGGGTTAGAGCTCCAGTAACTAAAGGAATTATAATTCTCCCTAGTATAAATATGTACATGTACACCAGGTATAAATTTTGTTTAAAAGTATAATTTGTTAATTTCAGTCTTTCAGTCCATATGAGCATATGTTTAGAAGTTTGTTGAACAATTATCTATTAGGACAACAATCTTAAATATTAGTTTAAATAGACAAGTACTCATGTTATGTGGAGGGTGTAGAAGGAACAATGTACATTTATATAGAGATGATTTTTCAAGTTGTTCAGGGTTAAAAAAAAAAAAGAATCAATCTCCCATGGTATCTTTCACCTGTAATAAATCTAAAATTGTATTTAAAAAAAATAACAAGAAAAATTTAATATAGATAAACTTTTCTATCCTCCACAAATATTTACAGATCATGAAGTAGTTGCAGTAATGAAAAACAATGCTCTCCTAGCTACATAAATCACACATTCCTTCAGGGAAGAGAGACATACCACTATTTAGTAGTCTAATATCACCCTCTACATTACTGATCAATTAATTATTTTATGACCACCATGATGGAAATAATTGCTCCAAAGAAATTATAGCAAAGTATGTTGTACATTTTCATAATATAGCAATTTGAAAAGGTAGACTCAGCTGTTTACTGAGTGGTCTCCCAGGTGGATAGTACCATGTGTCTAAATGTATCAAAGACAACAAACACATTAATTGATAAGTAAGTTAATATACTCTCAGAGAAACATGGAGAGCACAGCATGTTAATATTAAAGAATATTTATTCTGCTCTCCATCTGTGACTATTTTCTTAGTCTTTATCCACATAAGTAATATATTGAGACCTCATAAAACAAAATGTCTCTCTTTTTTTTTGTAATTTACCCCCTGTGTGCCTTCGAAATAGAATATTAATTATGATGGTTTTACAATTCAGAGTTTTAAAACTGAGGAATCAGAATATGTAACACTTAAAGCATAATTTTTTCAATAATCCATATTTAAATAATTCAGTAATGAAAAACTGCAATGAAAATTCACAGATAAAAAAAAGAAAATTCACAGATTATGTTTAAGAAACTACACATGTCATAGGTTAACAAAGGAATTCATAATTAAGTTAAAATAGCTGAAATCAATTAACTAAAGAGAAATGAAAAATGTGGTTACTAAATCTCTCGCTAAATTAAAAATAAAAAAATAAAGTGACAAGTTGATTGAAGGTCAAATTATTCATAGAAAAGATTGTTGTGGGGTTTTTTAAAAGATTTTATTTATTCATGAGAGACTCAGAAAGAGAGGAGGAGACATAGGCAGAGGGAGAAACAGGCTACCTGCGGGAAGCGTGATGCAGGACTTGATCCCAGGACCCAAGGATGATGACCTGAGTCAAAGGCAGATGCTCAACCACTGAGGCACCCAGGTGCCCCAACCCTTTATTAAGCATAGAAAAGATTGTTAAAAATAAAAAGGTCTGTATGATAAAGAACATTTAGCGTAGCAATCTAGAGAAAAGAACTGGATTATTATATTTAGACAAATTTTATCAGGGTTTTTCCTTTACTTAGAAGAAGGCTTGGAAATTCCTGGTTCCATCACACCACAAAGAAACCCCATCCCTGGTAAGCAGTCACTTCCTGCATCTCCCTACCCTAATCCTTTGGAAGCTACTAGTCTGCTACAAACTACTAGTCTTTACAAACATACATTTTCTGCATATTGCATTATAAATGCAATCACATAATATGTGCTCCTTGATGTCTAGATTATTTTACTTAGCATAATGTTTTCAGGGTTAATCATGTTGCAGCCTGTAGCAGTATTTCATTGCTTTTTATGGCTGGATAATATTCCACTGTACCACCATATTGTTATCTGTTTATCCATTTATCAACTAGTTGATATTTATTTGGCTTGTTCTAGCTTTAGGCTATTGTGAATAGCATAGCTATGAACATTCTTTTACAAATGTGTGATCAAAAATCTACAATTTTTTAAAGCATAGACTAGAAAGAAAATTGCCAGGTCATACGGTAATTCTATGTTTCACTGGCGGATTCTATAGTGGCTATGCCACTCCCTCTCCCTCTGCCCCCTGCTCCTATTATCTCTCTCTCATTCTCTCTATCTCAAATAAGCAAATATTTTTTAAATACTGGTATAAATTCTTCTACAAATGATTTAAAAAATTGTAAACCATCTCATCCTGGATTTTTTTTTTATTTTTATTTTTTTTTGCTGGGGATTCTGAATACTGATTCAACCATTTTAATTTTTATAAGTCTGTTTAATTTTTTTCTTTTTATTCTTAAGACAGTTCTGACAGTTTGTGTCATTCTACATCTTTTATTCTGTTTCTTCTAAGATATTTAGTTTGTTGGTATACAAGTGTTCATAGTAGTCTCTTCCAATCCTTTCAACTTCCATAAGGTTAGTGGTAATGTCCATATGATTATTTCTGATTTAGTAATTGGAACCTTCATTCTTAGGCAAATCTATCTAAAGCTACAACAATTTGTTGACCTTTTCAAAGAACAAACTTTTGCTTTCATTATTAGTATATTATCTCTACTGTTCTAGTGTCTATTTCATTTAGAGTCTTTTATTTTATTTTATTTTTGCTACTAGCTTTGGTATTAATTTTGCCTTTCTTTTTATAGGTTCTTATGAAGTAAAGTTAGGTTATTGATTTGAGCTTTCTTTTTAGAAGATTTTATTTATTTATTTGACAGAGAAAGGAGAGAGAAAGCAAGCATAGACAGAGGACTGGCAGAGGGGGAGGGAAAAGTAGTCTCCCCACTGAGCAGAGAGCCTGACCTATTGAGGATCAATCCCAGGACCCTGGGATCATGACCTGAGCTGAAGGCAGATGCTTAACTGACTGAGCCACCCAGGTGCCCCTGAGATTTCTTTTAAATGTCAGGGCTTATAGCTCTGAATTTCTCTCAGAGCACTACTTTTGCAATGCTCCATAATATTTGGTATATATTTTAGTTATTATTCATTTCATAATCTGTCTTTTGATTTATGCTTTGACTCATCGTTTGTCTAAAAGTTTAACTTCCACATATTTGTGACATTTTTCAGTGTTTCTTCTGTCCTAGATTTGTAGTTTTATTCCATTGTGTATGTTTGTGTGTGTGTGTGTGTGTGTGTCCTATCCTATGGTCTACCCTGGAGAATGTTCTATGTGTACTTGAGAAAAAAAAATGTGTATATTATCCTCTTGTTAGGTAGAGTGTTATGTGCATGTTTGGTAGAACTGGTTAGTTGGTGGAGTTGTTCAAGTCCTTTATTCTCTTAGTGATCTTGAGTCTAGTTTTTCTGTCCATTACTGAAAGTGGGATGTGGAAGTCTCTGAGTATTATTTAAATAGTCCATTTCTCCCTTCAAGTCTGTCAACTAGTGCTGCATGTATTTTTTGGCTCCATTGTTTGTGTACAAGTTTAGAATTATTATATTTTCTTTATGGAATGGCTCATTAGAAGTATATAATATCCCTTTCTGTCTTTTATAACTATTTTTAACTTAGAGTCTCTTGTCTGATATTGGAATAACCATTGCAGGTCACCTTTATTTACCATTTTCATGGAATATCTTTTTCATTCATTCACCTTCTATCTATTCATGTCTTGGCATCTAAAGTAAGTCTCTTGAAGACAGCATAGCTGGATCAAGTTTATTTTTTGGTGTTTTTACTTTTTTTACCCCAATCAGCCATTTTCTAACTTTTGATTAGTTTATTCCACTTGCATTAAAGCAGTTGCTGACAGGGAAGCTCTTATTTATGCCATTTTTATATTTTTTCTATATGCCATTTTTTGTTTGTTTCTCCATTCCCTCATATTTTCCTTTAACTGATTTTTAGTTGAATTTGATTTCCTCCTAATTTTTTTCTATATATATTCTGCATAATTTTCTTAGTGGTCATCTGGGGGTTACAAAACACATCTTAAATTTATAATGAGCCACTTTAAATTAATACCACCTCGCTTCAATAGTTCATAAAATCTCTGTTCCAGTGTATTTTCACACTCCCCTGTGTACCACTGTCAGAAATTACAACTTTATATATTGTGCATGTAGTCACACAAACTCATAATTTCTATTGTACTCATTTGCTTTCAAATCATGTAAAAAAGTCACAAACCAAAACACAACAATACTGGCTTTTATATTTACTTATGTAGTTACCTTTATCAGGGTTCTTTATTCCTTTGGCTTTAAGATTCCATCTTTGCTCTAGGTCCAAACATGAGGTTCATTTTGCTGAATATACCTGTGTACTTAAAAAGAAGGCATGTTGTTTTTGTTAAGATTAGTGGCTCATAAACATCAATTCACTAAAATAGTTGGATATTTTTGTTCAGTTATAAGGTATTAATAATGTGTTATTTTGCTGTTCTATTAATTGCTAATAGAGACATTGAAATCTCCAACTAGATTATTTAATGGTCAATTATCCCTTTGGCTTTCTTAATATATTTTAAAAACTCTATTGGCAAAAACACAATTATGATTATGTTTTTCTAATGGACTCAGGTTTTATCTTTATAATATATACGTTTTACTTCTAGCAATTACTGCCTTGAAACATAATTTATCTCATATAAATTCTTCTTTCTTATACTATCTCTTTGCATGGTATAATTTGTCCATCTAGTTTTAGCCTATATATATGTATATATGTATATATATATACATATGCTATATTAAATATAATATAAAATATGTAAAACATATTCTTACATATGTATAACATAAAATATATAAATATTGAAAACATAGAGCATATTATCAATGCCTCTCTTTAAATAGTCTAGATCTATATTTCATTTTTTTAAATCAATTGTTTAATTCTGCCTTCATTGCCATATAATTTTTAATATGTTTGGTTTCAGGTCTACATTTTATCGTTCATATTGTACTTAACCCCTCAATTTCATGTTTCTATAGTCCTCACTCCTTGTCCTCTTTTGGATTAATTTTTTTTTTTGCTGTTCTTATAATTAAATTTTGAATTATCTTTAGCATTTATCTATATGTCTTTGCACTACTATTTCAGTGACTGATTTAGGGATTATTATAAACATTCTAAATTCTCATAATTTCTCTAGAGTTAATATTTACCAGTTCACATAAAATTTTAAAAATTTTAAGATTCTAAAATTTTAAAAATTCTGTGCTTTATAAGTCTACTTAATCTCCTCTCCATTTTTCATTCAATAGTTATTATATGTATTAAACCTGCATGCTGTATGTACCTTATAATACATTGCTGTAATTTTTGGTCTTAAAAAACTTCCAAAGACCAAAGACTTCCTTTCTTTCCTTTTGGTCCAAAGACCAAAGACTTTTACTTTCCTTTCAGTCAAGATCTCCTTTAAGTAAAAAAAGAAAATATATTTTAGTGCTCTTTATTTTTTATGAGGTTTCAAGTGTCCATCTCATTTTATTTCTTGGCACCACAATAATTCTCTTTAACATGTGTTTAGAGGAGCTACTCTATGGGAATTCTAAGCATAATCCTTATATTTCATTTAGTCTCACAAAAGATGATAAAAGTGATATTTTAAGGTCTTATGCTTATAATGCAAGTGTTCTAAAATTCAATATTAATATTTTAATATCTTTGGCATTTCCCACCAAATGTGACATGCAACCTCAATAAATATTTGTCCTCTTCAAAACATAGGCATGGGTGCACATATATATTACTAATCAGAAAGCACTGTCTATGTCTTCATTTACACTCACTTGTTAAAGTATTGACAAAAGTTTTAGTTGGAAATGTCCATAAGGTCTTGAACTGACTATATAAGGCATGATTATTTACAAGTATAATTTGTAATATGTATCAGAATTTTTCAAATTTGATTTGCAACTTTTTTTTCTTTGTTTAAAGGATTTCATTTATTTATTTGAGAGAGAGAGAGAGAGAGAGAGAGAGCACAGGGAGAGAGAGAGTGGGAGAAGCAGACTCTCTGCTGGGTAGAGAGCCTGATGTGGGGCTCAATCCCAGGACCCTGGGATCATGACCTGAGTGTAGCTGAAGGTGGGCGCTTAACCCACTGAGCCACCCACCTTCCCTGATTAACAACTTTCTGATAAGCAAATAAAGTAAAAGAGCAGGGTAAGGATATCTATATCTCCATGGTTGTTTGGCATATATTAGTGGAGCAAAAATTCCTAAATGACAATGACAAACTTGAGGTCAATAACTTTAAAAGCAAAATAAAGTATTGAAAGGAAAAAGAAAATTTAGGGAATGGGGAAATGTATTGGTAGAAAATAGAGTTCTGATAAATGCTTAGTAGAAAATAGAGTTCTGATAAATGCTTAACCACTCACTGAAAAAAAAGTGCATATTTTTGTGCAAAGTTTATTATAAATGTTTCCATAAGGATATATGGTGCATAATTTTAAAATATATATAACCTTCATTTTCCAGGAATCTCAGACTCTCTTTTCCATTCTCTCACCATCCCTCCTGACATGAACACATGGATACACACATACCCAAAATAAAACTTAATTCCTTCCTGTCAATAATAAACTTATGTTCTGAGGTGTATAAGGCTGTAATCAATGTGAAAAGTAACTGATTGCCTTGTACCACGATGCAGATTATGGAAGGGGTGTCAAAATGGAGAAATGATTCATCCTCAGCAACATAAAACTTAGAAAAAAATATTTTCTCTTCCCATATTCTGTGAAATAATTATGTCCCATTTCTGTCGTTAGTTTTGATGAATCCTGGGTTCCTAGTTCAAAAGTAGAAGTCTTGTACAAGTCATACCTCATTTGCTTACTCATGTTTCATGTAGTCCAAACTCATTCAGAATTGCCTCTAAATGGCAGAAGAGGTCACCGTGTTCAAATTCTTTCCTTCTTTATTTCTTTTTAAATCTATTTTCTTTCTTTTTTTAATACTTAGTTACTTATTTGAGAGACACACACACATACACACACAGAGAATGCACGAGCAGGGGGAGAGGCAGAAGGAGAGTAGAGAAAGAGAATCCCTAGCAGACTCCCCACTGAGCAGGGAGCCTGACTTAGGGCTATCGACCAGGACCCAGAGATCATGACCTGAGCCGAAATCAAGAACTGGACAGTTAACTTACTGAGCTATTCAGGTGCCCTATTTTAATCTATTTTCTTCAAGGAAGAAATCCTTTTCAAGGAAGAGCAATGCCACTGAGCTCTTGCATTTGAATGTGGACTGAAATGACTTACAAACTTTCCAAGTCAGTCTTGGAAACTGATTATTATTAATTTATCCTTTTATTTTCATAGTGTAAAAAATTGTATTTTTAAATATATACAAAAAAATCTTCCGTTCTAGATTTTTATTTTTTGTATTATTCCATGTAATGTGCCCAACTTTTGCTTTTACTTATAATAGAGATTTTCTCAATGTTTATGATTATCAGAATAATATCTATGAAATTATTAAGTGGAATATCATCATTTTTTTTCTATCACAATCGATCAGTTTTATATGAGCAGAACAAAATAGAATGTTAGGTTTACTAAGTTCCTGGAATCAGTGCTTTTAAAAACCAGTCTAGATTAAATTTTCACTATTAATAATAAATCAAGAAGAGAACTGAATGAAAGTATTCAAATAAAATCAACATCATTTTGACCATGGTTTGTTCATTGCAGAAGATATAATATATGATTTGGGCTATAGTTATTCATCACAGCAAAAGAGCACTCAATAACACACACTACCCATAAATATTAGAGAGAAACTATTATCATTGCCTTATGTATAACTAATATGCATAGATATGTGAAATCAAGTAAAACAACTCCCCAAGGAATGAACAAGGTTTAAATTTTCTTTTTCAACTACATATAATACTTACTTTGGCATGACCTTCTATTAAAGGAAAATATTTTTCAATGAGATATTTATTTCAAATTGGTTATAAAATCATATGAAATGGCAATATTATACACAGCCAATGAAGAGTAGTCACTAGTCAAAGGATCTGTTACAACTTATTTAAAAGTCTTTCCTTAATCTTTTTCAGTGTATATATTTTCCTTTAATCTATCTTAGATAACCTAATCTTCTTAGCTTGTAATATCTACAAAGTAAACTGTGGTTCAAAAATTTCATTGTTTTTTTAACATAAATCAAAATGTGAAATATTTCAAAAACATTAGTGGGACGCCCAGGTGGCTAAGCCTTTGGCTTAGATTGTGATCCCAGAGTTCTGGGATCTAGTCCCTCATCGGCCTCCCTGCCTGGAGCCTGCTTCTCCCTTTGCCTATGTCTCTGCCTCTGTCTCTGTCTCTCTCATGTATAAATCAATAAAATCCTTTAAAAATTAGCATTTTTCATCCCCACAGAACTACTGAAAAATAGTAATTCATTTAACCAAATGAATATATAAATAACATTCAAATAAACAATCATGATGCCTTGTCTAAAACACTTTATAACTAGTCCAACAATTGTATTTTCCAAAATATAAATATAATTTAAGGCTGAACCATCATTCCAAACTCTTTATATAAAGTATCAAAAACTGGGATCCCTGGGTGGCGCAGCGGTTTAGCGCCTGCCTTTGGCCCAGGGCGTGATCCTGGAGACCCAGGATCGAATCCCACGTCGGGCTCCCGGTGCATGGAGCCTGCTTCTCCCTCTGCCTGTGTCTCTGCCTCTCTCTCTCTCTCTCTGTGACTATCATAAATAAATAAAAATTAAAAAAAAAAAGTATCAAAAACTCTCAAAATTTGGAAGCAATTTATACTTGAAAACGTGAGTTCTCTAGGCAGGTTTTGAGAAGGTTACTTGTAAAGTTTTTTGGACATACAAATGAGAGTAAGTATAATGTATTGCAGCTTTGCCCTTATATTTATTGACAGCCTGCTGGGCGAACATTTTAATAATTAATAATAATAGTAATAATAATAATAATGATGATGAAGGTAATGGCATTTCACTATAAATACCTAAATAATTTTCATTGGACTAAATAATTAAAATATTCATTATTAGAATGGGGTCGTGCAGGGTCCATTTATAACAGAATTATGTCAAAACAGTTAAGAGTAAGTCTTCACCCCTCCAGTAAGAGTGGCATTAACTAAGATGGAAACATGAAAGCAATAAAAAATCTAAGAAAGAAAGATTATATAAGAAAGAAAATGTGTGATGAAGAGAGAAATAAGAGAGAAATGTGTTATGAAGAAATCCTATGCAATGATCAATGAAAAAAATAAATATATATACCAGAGAAAAATTGCAAATTATCTCACAAGAGACCTTATCCATACAATATTAGAGCAAAATTTTCTCAGTTAATATTTTCTATGGCGGCATAAGGTGTGTCATAATGAAACAACATTTATGTTCACATTTCTTTAATGGAACACCAACTTTTCTATTTTTTTTCATCATAATTCAAAGAAACATTTGGATCTGAATGAAATAGTTCTCCCAATACATAGCAGCACAGAAGAGAAGTTGACTATGAAATCGGAAGCCAGTCAATTCTGTTTAAATTCTAGTTCCACCATTTCTTTCCTTTGTATGATCTCCAGAAGTCATTTACCATCTTATACTTCAGTTTCCTCTTTTGCGAAATGGAACAATAATTCTAACTTCCTGTTGGCATTATGATGAGCAAGATATAAGGCAATATTTATGAAGGATTTAGAGCAGAGCCCAAACCATAGTTAGGGTTCTGGGTTATATAAGTTGTATTTTTAACACTGAGAGCAAGATTACATATCTACATATACTAATGTATGTGCCAAACATACACATCAAAATTAGATCTGCTCTAATTCATAAATTGGAATGTATCTGGCTAATTTGTTCATTTGTTTGTTTGTTTTTTCCTGAAAGTAAATATCAGAAGAATTTGAATTTCAGTGCCTGAAATATCCTGATGTATATGTCTTGGAGACTCTTTCTATATTTCCATTATCACCAAAAGAGTAACGGAAAAAATTATATTATGAGATAAGCCAAAGTTACTGTAATCTTAAAGTAGCACAGAAAACACAAAAAGTCCTGCAGACGAATATATGAGACAAAAAGGAGTGAGAATTAGTCACACCCCTGCTTTGCCATGTTGGTAGGAGGCAAGGTCAAGATGACTATATCTATTTTGAATATCATATATCAATACTCTATATGCATATACATTATACACGTATCACATTGTATATATATATATATATGTATGATACCGAATATACCCTTAAAATATGAAACTTTTCATCACCGTTTTAAAAATTCTCTGCTACCAAACCACTTGCTTTATATTACATGCTTCCATAATCCAGATAGAAGTAGCTCTGTGCTTGTAGCCCACATTTCAAGCCCTACTGCTAACACTCCTAATTCTTGCAAAATCTTACTCTAGATCTCACTGGTATAAGGGGAATTAAATACTGCCCCTGCTTTAGAGACCAAAGTCTGGCTTTGAACTATTAGGACTACTTATGGGCTTTAAGTATGATATGATATATAGATCTCTATTAATTTTAGTTCTTTTGCACCATATTTTAAGAAATCAGAGCCAAGGGCTACATAATTCTTTTTTAGTTTTGATTTTCAGATCAGAATTTTTGACAGTGTCTCCCAGCTTTTGCCTGACACATAGCTAAAAAACGTCTGCAAACTTTAAAATTGATCTATAATGCTGAACAAGTTTTACACAATATAGAATATCTACGTTTCTGTGTCTCCTGTTGTATGGATACTAGAGCTCCATATATATGTATACTATCCTCCATATAGTGTGTGTGTGTGTGTGTGTATGTCTCTAACAATGTCTTTGTGTTTATTCCTCTAGCAGAGTTACTGACAAATTGTACTATGTAATACATACAAAGTTACAGTAATAATGCTGTGACCTAATCATATACACTATTGTTTACAAATTAACCCTGTAACTTGGGAGATAGGAAGGACACATGTGATAATTCCCAGTTAAGGGGTGTTTAGAAGGCTCAGATGGTTAAGGGTCTGCCTTTGGCTCAAGTCATGATCCTGGGGTCCTCAGGCTCCCTGCTCGGTGGGAAGCCTGCCTCTCCCCCTTTCTTTTCCCTCCACTGCTTGTGCTCACACTCTCTCTTGCAGACACTTTCTCTCAAATAAACAGACAAACAAACTCCCAGTTACATAGAAATAAAGCTAAATTGACATATTCACAGATTTGTAAATATCATACTTCTTATTTACAGAGTTGGAACGCAAAAGAATTCTCTCGATGTGAATTTACGTAAACATCCAATCTATATCTATCAGTCAGGGCTCAGTGTAAAGAACAAACATTCCTCTAGCTCTTAAGAAGTGAAAGAGTTTTATCTATTTAGAAATGAGAGATTATCAAAGCCCCTTGACCATGAAAGTCATCTTTACCAGGAGGACAGGGATTTTCTCTCTCTGTTTCCTCAGTTTCCAGAACATGGAATAGTGCTTGGCAAACAGGAAGTACTCACCAAAAATTTGTTAAATGAATGAATGTGTAGCTAGCTATAAGACACCTAATACTATCTGCTAACTGAAGAACCTGCTTAACGTCAACTGTGAGAGTTGCTGGATGGACATTATCTGACTTCATGCAAAAAATGTTTAAGGCGGTTATTATTAGCAACCAAAGCACAGATAATTTAAATGATTCTAAGACAACTTGGTTAGAAAATGAAGGTCTAAATGAAGCCAAAAGTCTTTCTATTTGCCAGTGTTTCTTGCTGACTCTAAATTAGCTTTTTTATATATATATTTACACATCAGAGGATTTTACTTTTTAGGGTAGCTTTAGGTTTAGAGAAAAATTGAGTAGAAAGTAAAGGGAACTCCCATTATTGTCTCAGCATCTCCTCTTCTAGTTTCTCCTATTATTAACATCTTGCATTGGTGTGATACCTTTGTTAGAATTAATAAGCCAATATTTATACATTATCATTAACTAAGGCCCATAGTTGACATTAGGGCTTGCACTTTGTGTGGTACGATGTATGGATTTGGACAAATGTAGAATGCCATGTGTGGACAATTGCAGTATCATACAGAATAGTTCCACTGCCCTAAAGTTTTCCTGTGCTCCACCTATTTATCCGCCTTTCCTGTACCCCCAATTCCTAGCAACTAATTGTGTTTTTAGTGTCTCCATAGTGAAATTAATTTTTTCTAGCAATTCAGTTACTGCTCTTTATTTTATTAAATTCAGAAGTAATTGGGGGTCCCTGGGTGACTCAGTGGTTTAGTGCCTGCCTTCAGCCCAGGGTGTGATCCTAGAGTCCCAGGATCGAATCCCACATCAGGCTCCCTGCATGGAGCCTGCTTCTCCCTCTACCTGTGTCTCTGCCTCTGTGTGTGTGTGTGTGTCTCTCATGAATAAATAAATAAAATATTAAAAAAATAAATAAATAGAATAAATTCAAAAGTAATCATTTAAGGAAATGCACTGTTACATTATACCTTGGAATGTCTAGAAAATATTAAAAGCACTTTTTTCTGTATGTGACCCAAGTTTTCACAAAGTTCATGTTGAAGATAAAAAAGATAATGTAAATACATATGAATTCTCTTAAAATATAGCATGAAAAGTCTTAGCAAGTATATCATGAATAAAAAGGTTAATTAATTCGAAGATCATTATCATTCATGATTCCTGGTAGACTGGGAGAAGGTCTTTTGGGTGATGAATATTCTACAATGGAGAATGCACAATATGGCAACTGTGTAACTGTGAAGGCTTAATGGGATCATAATTTATATACACCGTAAAGAAAGAAGGCATAAATACTGGAACAAATTGAATATTCTTATGAAGAAATAGCTAGCAAATGATCTGAACAACTTTAAGCTTATTTTTGGCCTGTATACTTTGTGCAAAACATAACTCATGAAACTAAAATTAAGGGAGAATTAGCCACCAGAGAAAGTAGTAAAATAATAAAAAAGAAATTAACCCAGCATAGTCAATATATGCTCTGTTCTCTATCAGCAAGAACATAAAATAAGTGGCATTTAAAAAGTAATTTACTTCTTTAAAAAAAATTCTGCAGTTTTACATGACAACATATTGTAGGTTATGCTGCAGTAAAGAGTGCATCATAATGTTTATAACTCTGTAGGGTAAAATATAAAAATACTTTATTCTCAGCAATCTAAAAGTGACCATATTCTATAAGTGTTATGTTTGTAAATTGACAATAATCCTTAAGTAAAACACTCCAATGTTTAAGTGTATAATAAACTTGCACTCCCATTTGCTAGTATTCACTTGTTCCTCAACTATAGCATCTAAGTTAAAAATACTTTCAATGCAAATTAAGTAAGAGTTGTTTGCTTTGTTAGACAAAATTTAAAGAAATAATACACGGGAGATTCTATAATCTCTTCTTCAATAATAATAATAAAGTAGACAATATTATAGCAGTATGCAGTTAAAATTTAGCTATCTTTTCTCATTAAACCCTGTTCTACAAAGATTACCCCATGTAATTCTATGGCAAAATCAAAATCCATAGTATACCCCAATTGTAGTATTTACAATTTAAATTCACATCTATTCTTTACGGTTTAAAGAAAAGTTTCCAATGAAACTATTGACAGATGTATGAATATCTGACTTACTCTTAATAGTTTCATGTAAGTAAAGTGTTATCTCCTGGGAGAAACAAGTGCCAGGATGTGAAGAATCAAACTGCTACAACCGCAGATTTCTCTATCTCCATCACACAGTATATTTTGGAACTTCTTTAGTGCTTTAGGGGCATTAACTAATAATTCCACTCAATAGCTGAAGTTCTTAACCCTTTTAACACAACTAAAAGAAAGGGCAAGCTGGCACTGTAAATCAACAGAAGGCCAGGCTAGGAGTATTTGATGTCAGTGATATGATTTAGATGACTAGACTTGGTTTTTCCAAAATGATGTCCCCAACGGGGTTACTTACTGATGGACTCTCAAGGAAAGGGCCAGGCAGTGGAGGTGGGAGAAACCCCAAAGAAAGAGTTGACTTAGTCACTAGAAATAATGCATCATTTCTCAGTAACATTTCATCATTTCATCTGCTCTATGATCACTAAAAACGGTTGGAAATTGGGAGGTATTGGGAGGTACACTCCAGAGTTTATCTAGTCATGTAAAGTTAGTTTAATGTGCCTGGGGAAAATGACCTATTTTTTTTTACTGGATGTAACACTTAGTAATTGCTTCTGACACTGGTCAAAGAGACACTTGTGATCATCTAGGCTTTGATACTTAACAAAATATGAAGAAGTTCACAATCATTATCACTCTGTTGTAGGATCTTAGGTTGCCTTGATTTAATGGTCCCTAATCATTTCTTTGAGACTCCAAAAGATAAATAATTTATATTGGAAAAACTATTTTGGCTCTTACCCCACATTTTGTATAGTCACATCTATTCTTAATGTCTACCAAGTTTAGGAACATTTTCAGTGTGTAGGAGTTTTGCCAAAGGAACCAACTTGTAGGATTCAATCTCTGTCCGTCTTCTCCTCTTATGCTTGAATGGATCAGACATAACAAGCATAACAAGAATAACATTAATTTTATTCTCTCATATTCTATTTTTCTGACATTTTTCCTGTGTCTTAGATTGTACCTAAATACGTGCTTTAATGGTTGAAAATAGTTGCTCTAAAATTGCACCACTTACATATAATTATGGTTCCATCCTTTATGACATGGTTAATCTTGGGAAAATTAACTCAATTCTCTGGGTCCCTCATGAATGAGATAAAGAAGTTCATTTCTTGTGCTGATTAAGTAAGGTTTTATATATAGATTGTTTAGAGTTGTGGGTTTTTTCTTTTAGTTTAAGTTTTTAAATTTAAATTCCAGTTATTTAACATACAGTTAGAACAGTGTTTAACATGTAGTAAGCCCTCAATAAATATTAGCTAATATTACTAATTCTATTATAATTTTAATTAATTTGATCTTATTAAGTCAGTATTTTCCATATTTCTTTTGTTGAGATTTTGATACATTTTTACAAAATAATCACATTTCATGCCTAAGTAAAACTCCAGTTTGGAAAATGAAAGAACTAGTTTCTAGTTTTGCTTCTAACCCACTACTTTACCATGAAGAGATCATTTTAACTTCTCTAGTTTATTATTCTGCAAATATGTAAAGATAAACTATGTTTTTCATAAGTCCTTTTAAGTCTAAAATTCTACCAGTCAAAGGCATTTATTTGGGTTATAACTGACCAGAGGTTTGAATATCTCCAACTAAATTTCTTACTCTGAAATAATCTACATGTCAACTATTTCAGTTGCATTACAATATGTTGTCTTACTGACTTTTAAAGTCATTTCAATGTTTGAATATAATACGGGTGAAACTTTTTAAACATCAGAGATTCTGTATATTGTCTTGGGTACTAGTCTACATATAGATATATTCAAGACAATATCCTGGGTTAATACAACCTCCTCAAAAAATCTTTGGCATTCAACATCTAAATTGCTAAAAATACAATTCATTAGTGACATAATTTTTCTGGGGATATTTTTTATTTTGGAGAGATTATAAAGCATAACTGGTAAATAATGCAGGTAACCAAGCACATAAAATTGTCTAAACATAATATGTTCTGACAAATAGGTAATACTCTGTGCGTATGTGTGTGTAGTTTACATATGACTCTAAGAGCAATTTCTGAAGGTTTTTCAGGAAAAAAAAAGGGGGGGAGGTATGATTAATTACAGCGACAATGAATTTAACCTGTGAAAGTTTGCAATGTTAAAAAGCAAGAATGAAATCAACTCTCTGAATGAGAGAATGAATCTCATCCCTTGTTTTTATCTGTATTGTGGAGCATAGTATGAACTCAATAAATGAGTGAAAGTATGATAACAGATTTGTTTTACATTGATGATTTTATGAACCTATTTCCACATGAAAGAAAAATAATAATATCTACTTAATACATGTGATTGATTTATTGAATCAGTTATATCTTATGGTATGTATTATTTATCTCTATCTGATTATTTCATACTTATAGTAAAAAACTTTTGGGGTGAGAAATTCCTTCATGGGTCTCTCAAGCTCCTACATATTTTACTTGACAAGTCTTTTAGCTGGCATACTTCTTAGTATGGAAGTAAATAATTTCCATCAAGTAATCTTGAAGAATAAGATAATCTTTGCCTCTGGAACAAAGAACAAGCTTGCTTCCTAAATGGTGGATTCATAACTCTTGATGTTTCTCACCTGCAATACAAACCCTACCTTCCTTTGGGCCCATACTGCTTCAACCCTGGGCAACTTTCAGGTGACCAAATCAATGCAAACGTAGATTTACCTGTTTACTTGCTGTGCTCTGAATATTAATCTTTTGTCTCTGAATCAGAGCCTTTTTCTCCTGACATCATCTATAAAATATTAATAGGTTAATGTAATGGCTTGTAAGTAGGCTTAATTCAAGACCTGACACATGTGATGTTTTTGAGGACTTTTTTCCTGTAAAACTTTGAAGTGATATTTTACTATCTAATGCTGTTATCTATGATACAATGTTTAATTAAATGTATGGATCTTATTAAATTTATTTTAAAAACATAATAAATAATAAAAGTATAGGATTATAACAATTATTATACAGCTTTAGAGTAAAATATGCTTTATTAATTCTAAATTGGTATCTGCAGTTTTATGATGGATTTTAGGAGACTAAAGAGTGAAGGTTAAAAGTACATTTTGTGATAAGGACATTCTCCACATGATGTCTAATGATAAAGATGTAAATATTTGTACTTTTAGCCTCAGGCTCTGTCTTTATGACTGTGAATTATCTAGTCCATTTAATAAAATAAATTAATTAATCTGTCTCATATCTTGTTTTATTAGCCCTACAATGAAAGTTTTAAAACCATGTCAAGATTAATAAAACTCTTTTAGAGATAAGAGTATAAGAAATATCAAGACATAAAAAACAAAATTAAATATATCTGCAATAGGAAAATTTGCAATTTTCAGAATAGTTTAAAACATCCACCCCACCATCCAGATGTTTTGCTTCCCAAATTTCAAAAATATGCTGTTTCAAGGCTACAATTCTTGAAATTTAAGAGAAACATTCTATTGAAAGGACCCAGAGATTGACCTCATTTGTATCTGAAGCCTATTGTTATTGGGTGGTGAGAGATGGGTCCAGCTACCACAATAGATTCTGACAGGTTGAAAAGATGTTCTCTAAATAACTGTGTCTATATAGTGGCTTGTTTCTTTTTCTCCAAGCAAGGAAAGGATAATCTAGATAGCAATTACATACTATATAAATCTTTTTCTTACAAATACAATTGATATCGATTTGTTTGGAGGAAACATTTTAATTCCATTTTGAGCAACACACAATCTCCTTCCAATATCATGTTATATCATCATGTTCTTTTATATTCCAATTATTCTGCTTCTCAGAGTATTCTATTAAAATCCTTTCTGATCATGAAAATATGCATTGGTAATGTTGTAAACGCTATTTAGAGACTCATCAATCATGGTATTGAATAATAATAGGTTTATCATATTCCCCTGTGAAGTGCCATTTTCAAGCATAAATTCATTAAAAATATTAGCTTAAATTTCATTTTACAGAAGAATGTCAAACCATTTGTTAATTAAGGACCACTTAAAATAAACTAAATAAGCACAAAGTGCCTCAGGCTGATGAAGGTACATAAACATGATGACATGAAAAGAAAGAGCTAAAAGCATTTATCTATGACAGGAATTTGAAGCTACCTGGAGAGTGCACTTCTATTAACTTAAGAAACAAATCATCAGTAATGATGTTAGGCTGCATAAAAAACACTTCAGGTTGTCCCTAAAAAAGGCTGTTTTTCTTTAATTAAGATGTCTACAGTTTACAATATTGTGATATTGACTAATACATTTGCCTCTTCTCCAAACTCTATTTATCCAATTCTGCATTCATAGTCTTTTAATTACTCTAAATTAGAAGTAATATGTACAAAGGGAAATAGTTTCCAGTGTTGGAAAAATATATACAACTTAAAATGTTCTTTATTATGAGGATTTTTTTTATTTGTTTTGACTTCACAGCATATATCCACTTTCCCTCTAGCATGAATATCTAACATTTCCTTAGTCCTACATGTTCAGTTGTGTGATTCAGATAAGACTTATTATATACCCAACTCCAGGCACGATGTGGCTGTCACTGCTGGCTATGAACATATTACTCTACTTTGTTACTCCCATTAGAGTAATATTTGAGGGGTATGTTATAGGAATTAAAGTTTATAGAGTCATCACAAACCAATTACATTCCCAGTAGTTTTTTCTTTTTTCTCCATTTATTCATGTATGTATGTATGTATGTATGTAAGTAAATTAGTTTTATGGCCAAGGTGGGGCTTGAACTCATGATCCTAAGATCAAGAGTCATATACTCTACTGACTGAGCCTCCCAGGCACCCCTCCTTTTTTTTTAATAGATTTCAACAAGTGATTATGTTCTGAGGAAAAGCAAATAAATAAGAGAGACAACATAAAGATAGACAACTCATACTCCTGGAGTTCAAGACCTAAAATAAAGCCAGGGTTGTCAACATGGTATAGTATTGATGAATGTATAGCCATGGACTGTACATTGCAAACCTTTATAAAGTATCACATATATGATCAATTTATTTGATATAAATATGCCAAGAAACCCAATGGAATAAATACATTGTGGTCAGCTAATAGTAATGGAACAATTGAGTATCATGTATAATCAAATGAGCCTCAAACTTATACATTGTGCTACATTAAAAGAATTACTAAAAGTGGATCATCAACCAAAATGCAAAACTTCAAATATAAACATTCTACAAGAAAACAATGAAGAGATTCACTGTGACTTTGAGTTAGACAAATATTTTTTATTAGGACACAAAAGTGTAATACACTAAAATATTTATAAATTGAACTTCATCAAAATAAACACTTTTACCTTTCCAAAGTCACTATAAAGAAATCAAAAAGTCACAAAAAAAAAACTATTTTCAAATACTTGTCAGGTAAAGTATTTATATGCAGAATATGTAAAAACTCGAAGCTTGATACTAATATTTTGATTTTTGTCATGGCTAGTTCATATTGGACTGTTCATTTCAGCACTTCTGTGATGTCAAGCTAACATAGGACTAAATGTCAAGTGGTAGAGGAGATGAAGCCACCCACAAATTTGAGCAAACTTCAAAGGTTGTTGGAATCAGGGAAAAGTCTATTGAAGGGAGGTCTTTGGTTCCTAACAATTCTAAAGATCTTATGGAAAAATTCAAAGTTTACAGATGCCCATTAGGCAGGAGAAACAGGCAGGACCGAGGAAGTGGGCTTTGGGAGCAGATGGTCTGCAGCACGGACAACTGGGCTGGAGACCCCTTTTCCATCCATCCATGGGATGAGGCTGCTTTCCTCAGACAAGGATACAATATTTACAAATGGCAGATGCTTTTTAAAGATACTTGATCAAAGAATATATATAAATGGGGAATAAACAAATCAAAAATGCTCATCATTATTCGTAACTAGAGAAATTAAAACTACAATGAGATACCATGACACACATTATAGAATAACTGGAAAAAAATAAGAGGCAATTTGAAAATATCAGTTAAGGAACAACATAAACTCTCATAGTTGATACTGGGAATTTTATAGTAACTTTAGAAAAACAGTTTGGTAGTTTCTTAAAAATGTAAACATTCCCTAAATGTATGACTCAGAAGTCTCAAATATCTTAGATATTTGACCAAAATAATGAAATATATGTCCTCAAAAACATCAGTCCATGAATAGAAACTTTATTCATAATCTTCAAGGCTGAAACAACCTGTATGTCCTACAGTAAATATATAGAGAAACTGTAGGTCATCCATATTAGGGGATACTAGTTAGCAATATAAATAGGTATACTACTGACACACAATCAAGTGGTTAACAACCAAATGCATTATGATGTGTAAGAGAAGCAGGATCAAAAGGATTATGCTCTACTGTTCTATTTATATACACTTGGAACAGGTAAAACCATAGGGACAGAAAACAGATCACTAATTGCAAGAGAACATAATGGGAGAAGGTTTGAATGCAAAGGGCACAAGGGAAATTTTTTCATTTATGGAAATAATCTAAGCAATGATTGTGGTTGCAATATGACTTTTTTGTTGTTAGAATGCAGTGAACTACACACTAAAAATTTGACATTTACTCTATTTTAATTTGAACACAATAAACCTGACTTCTGAAAAAGGGCATGCTCTGGACTACAGAATGAATAGGAGACCATTGTCCCAGAAGATATCTGAGTTTAGTGCAAAGGCACATGGCTATAAACACACTATTGAGCTTAAAATGTGGTAAATGCCACAATAAAAATATAAGAGCTATTTAGAAGAGGGAGCAATTAAATTTGCTTGGAGAAACAAGGTGAAAATCTTTAAGACAGGAAAAGGGACTTAGAAATTTTTCCAAGAGGAAGAAATAAAAAAAGTAGCATTGGAAGAGGGAATAGGATTTACAAAAAACAGCAAACCCTAGAAGATAGGTTTAAATAATATTGAAAAGTTCAGAGCAAATTGTGCACAATCAGAAGTGGCAGTAGAGATGGTCGACAACAGGTATTTGGTAATAAAATTTCAAAAAGCATTTTTGATTCTAACCTTATCTTGTACCTGCTTACTGTTGCCCACTATCCTCCACAGAAAATGTCCTTCCATAAGTTCACAGAAACTGTTTTTTAACATATTTTTTACGTGCTGCTCCTATATCTGCAGCACTGTGTCCTCTAAACGGTGCAAAGCTAGATCCTTCTCATTTCCTATTTCAGCCAAAATATCACTTCCTCAGAGAAATTCCTTTTTATAGAGGTGAGATCACATGGCTCTGTTTATTCTGTGTTTTAGTAACTCATTTGGCTCCTTTCATAATATTTGCCAAATTGGGTAATATCTCATCTGATTGCTTACACTTTTTGTTTTTTTTTTCCCTCACTAGAATGTACATTAAAACATGAAGTATGATGGTTTTGTTCATTGTTTTAGCCCTAGTGCCTTGAAAATAAAGCAGTTAAAGTTCAATCAATATTTAAAAAGAAGGAAGGAAAGAAGGAAAGAGAGGAGAGAATGAAGCGGGAGGAAGACAGGGAAGGAGAAAGTGTAGAAGGAAAGAACAGAGGAAGGAAAAAGTGAGGGAAGAAAGGATATACAGAACTTCTGAAATAGGGCAGCCCTGGGTTTGAATTCTGCTACTAATTATCTGTTAACTAAATTGAAACAATCGTGTCCCTCATCTATGCAATGGGGATAATAATGCACCTATTTGATTTTATTGCAAGTATTAAATAAACTAACACAAGCAAAAAGCTTTCCATGCTGTACCTTTAATAATTTATACTGAAAACTATTTTACTGAAAGGAAAACTATATTAGAATTACTTGGCCACGAAACTTACCAGTTAAGTACACAGTCCCTGGAGTTAGGCTGTGTGGCTTCAAATTCAACTTATTTCATGTAACTTCTATGTGATTGAAGGCTAATGTCCCCATCTTCATGGAATTTATACCTAGAAGGAGAGAAAAAAATTAAACGTATAAATCACCAATCAATCAAATAATATATTTGCAGGGGGGAAATTCCTCCAGTAAATAAAATTAATTCACTATGGGGACTTTCTTGTTCCAGGAAAATTGTGGACTAGGCAATTCTCAAACTCTCTTGCTAGAAGTAATTAGAAATAAAGCTGAATTAAAAATAAATAAAGAAGAATAATTAATTTGGCTGCCTTCCCAAGAAAAATGGAAAACTCTGAAGTATAAGGAAAAAAAAGGGGGAGGGGACGGATTTGCTCAAATAAGCAGAGAAGTAGACAGATAAACCAATATGGTACTAGCCCTAGGGCGATTATTATACCAGTGTTTGGGATCTAATATCTTCAAAGATGGTACAAAAAGTCTCTGGTTCATATCACTAGATGAGTTTGAAATGAAACTCTTTTTTAAGTCATAGTCTTACAATCCCATTGTAAATGATCCCTACTGCCTAGACCTGTATCTCTAGATCCCTTTTTTCCTGAAATTTTAGGAAAAGGCACTTCCAAAACCCAGCAGTCCTTCCTGAGTGGTGGGGAATTAGCCATCCCTGGGATCAGCCTCAATCAATAGAGACTGACTAGGCATACCTATCTACGTATACAGCCTCCATCTCCATCGATTCATGTGGGATAACCCTGCTGCTTAGAGTTTGGGTGATACCAGTTCTTTGCAGAATTAAGTTCCATTGGCCCATAATTGATAATGCATTCTTGTATTGGCTGTATTTTCTGCAGTGGTCACATTACTTTCACTTGAATCCCAGTCTCAGTGTCTTCTGGGAAAGCAGAAACTATGAAAGCTGGAAGAGACAAATTAATAACTTTTTTCCTTTTTAATTTTTTCTTTCTCTCTTTCTTTCTTTCTTCTTCTTCTTCTTTTTTCTTTCTTTCTTTCTTTCTTTCTTTCTTTCTTTCTTTCTTTCTTTCTTTCTTTCTTTCCTTCTTTCTTTCTTTCTGGGTTCTATTTGTTTTATCAAAATTTGCCATAGAGGTTTCAAAAAGCTGGACTCAGCCCTGGCTAATTTCTATAGTAAGGATCTCATAAAAGTATGCCAAAGGAAAATATTCATTTTATTCAGTTAAAAGAAAAAAATGTGTATTTTGAGCCCCACCTTGTAATTTTCAGGCAACTAAATCCTTTCTGGCAGCAAAAGATATTTTCACTTGCTTTTCCCTCTTTAAAATGTCCCTGTGGGGATCCCTGGATGGCGCAGCGGTTTGGCGCCTGCCTTTGGCCCAGGGCGCGATCCTGGAGACCCGGGATCGAATCCCACGTCGGGCTTGTGCATGGAGCCTGCTTCTCCCTCTGCCTATGTCTCTGCCTCTCTCTCTCTCTCTCTCTCTGACTAACATAAAAAAATTAAAATAAAATAAAATAAAATAAAATGTCCCTGTGGAGCTTTTTGCAGTACCGGGCAAAAATATTTATTTGCTGAATTTATATACTATTCACCTAGGGCGAGTATTCTTTGCAGTGGAGGTAGAGTGTTTCAGTTTGCATTGTTCTTCTCCACCTGCTGTAAATATCTCTGTGCACTCTGTTCAGTGTATTGCTTGAAAATGCTTCAGATATCTCGGGAATAATGTTGCTGAAGAAAAACATAAACAGTCTAGAAACGATGTGAATTTTAACTGTGTTCTGAGGAGATACACTATGTAAAATACGTAGGCTAGAGTCCATGTGATGTACATCATGCCAGATGCAGCACCCCAGCTAAGGTTCTACCATGACCGAATAATTACCTTAGTTCAATGACAACTTGTTTCCATTCTTCAAACAGCCCTGACAAATGCTGAAGACCACTATAGAAAATATTTAACCTTCTCTGAAATAGAGGCCACCCTTTCAACTCAGATATTGCATTTGGCACCTAAATGCACGATTATTTCACTTCAGCAGGCACTTAGGCATGAAAATGGGTATGTGCTTTAGCTAAATGTCAACAGGGGAACTCGAACGTGCAATTTTTGTATACCTTTTTGAGGCCAGGTTTTGAAAATTTCAGCCTGAATCTATTGACAAGTTGTGAAGTTTTCCATATATATATATATATATATATATATATATATATATATATATATATATAATGCAGTGATTTGATCAGGTCAAAAATATCTTTGAACATTGTGAAATTTTATTGAGACAACTCCTAAAGGACTGGCACAGGGGAAACACATGAACGTTAAAATTAAACACTCATTCCAATAGTGAGAAATCTATTTGAAGAACAGATTTATGACTTGACACAGACTAAATTGATTGTAAATTACTGCACATTGTGCCATTTTATTTTCCCATAATTTTACATTGTATAATTCGGGTCTCTTTATAGTCCCAGGTTCCAAGGTAATAAAACATCAGAGCTATTTTCTCATCCTTTCATTTACTCATTTAAAAAAATGTATAGTACAATTCTTACAAACTGGACTGTATTCATGTTAGAATTCCTAGGGGGAGATTAAGTGCCCTTTTTCATAATAATGTTGATGATGATGGTGATGATGATGATGACGATGATATTAATAATGCCTTTTTGGCTGCCAGAAGTCATACAGCATTCTAGTTGAATAATGGTGTGTGCTTTTTCAGCCAAATGTGAAGTTCCTTTGAGTATTGCAAATGGCACTTCAAATGAGAAATCCAATACATTTGCTGCTGTTTAAATAACTTCAACTTTTTTCCCTATCAATCCAGCAAAGTTGTTACTGGATCTATGTTGGAGTTAAAACAGGCTTGAAAAAATTACAGCTTTTCTGAGTCCTTGGATAAATTATGTTTTTGATCCTTGTCTCATATCTATACTATAAAGAAAAATAGGTTCATTTATTATTTTTATATCACAACTTCTCCATCCTGCTTTCTCCAATAATATAACAGCACATCAATAGGCATTTTCATTGTTAAGATAATATAGGAATTCCTAATGAATATTTCTCTTTTAATGCTTAATATCTTTTGGAGAGTTTGAAACACAAGAGGAATATGTAATTCACCTTGTTTCATTATTTAAGAATACCAATCATGCTGACCGGTATTAGTACAGGTGATTTTAATTTTCTATGAAATTATCTGGAGGGAGAGGAAATTTGACTAATATTGACCCAGATCTTAATTTAGATACTTACATATGAGAAATAATTGATTCAAATAGTGAAATCTATTCATTCCTTGGCAATCTGCAAACAGGCACTTGAAAGAATCAATTACTTAATTTTGATCAAGATCATTGGTTAACTTAACAAATATTTATTTTGTGCATACCTGGTCTCAAGACTGTGCTATGCCATAGGAGGGAGGTGAAAAATCATTTGTTCAACTTGGCAAAAATGAAATGAAATATCATTTAGAAAAATATTAATTGTACTTGTGGTTATTGCTTTTTAATGTAACTAATTGCAGTACAAGGATGTTTTGGAAAAATATGGTAAAAAAAAAATGAGAGATTTTGAGTATAACAGTACATTTTCCAAAGACCGAATGAAGTTAGAAATGTGGAATTATTTAAAAGATTTTATTATTTATTTGTTTGTTTGTTTGTTTCCAACAGTACATGAGCGGGGATGGGGTGGTGGAGGGGAGAGGTTGAAGCAGACTCCCCCCTGAACAAGAAGCCCAACGCTGACCAATCCCAAGACACTGAATTCATGACCTGACCAAGGGCAGACACTTACCTGACTGAGCCACCCAGGTGCCCCAGAAAGGTGTCATTTTTTAATGATTGCAGAATTTTGATATTTTCAATGAATTCCAAACACCAGTGCATTAATTATAATTTAATTATCAAGCTAGTCAATAGTACACTTTACCTGAAACATTATTGCCAAAAATTAAAAAGAAATTAGACTAATGAAAATGGTGAATATCTAGCAATTTCTTTTTAATCTGCACTATTGCTATCAATTTTAGATGTCATTTTTCTTCAGATTTATGTATTATTTTTAAATCACCATTGATATCCTTGAGTATTTTAAGAAACTATAAATTGGTAAATATCAAATATCTCAAAAAGCATGTGCAATTATTGAGAGACAAATCTAAACCATTGGGTCCTGAGAATCCAACAGCAAGTCACACAATTTGCTTTAAGAGAATTGGTTTTGTGCCACAGGGGTTATGTCTACTGCCAAAATTATTTGGACAATAATAAGTCAAAAAAAGTATTATTAAAAATATTTTTGAACCTATCTAAGCCCATAAAATTCTAGTAGGCTGTATAAGTATTTCTAATTTTTTTGAATCTCTTCATCGAAAGCACTATATATTTGGAGACCCTTATAGTTTTTCAGAAATACTATGTTAGAATGATTGAAATACAGTGAATTATTTAAGAAATAAAATACACATCTGATACAAAAATGTCAGCCCACTTGATTAATTTTTCTTAAGAATCACAGAGAACTAGACTAGTAAGGAAGTAAGAGGTTATCTACCTCAAAGTTATGTTAGACATAAACCACCTAGGGCTGATACAGATTAATGTCACTATTTAAGTTTCAATCACTACATACATGGCTATTATTTGTACTTATTAATTTCATTCATACTGATTTTTTTAAAAATAAGTCCTCTTTTAAGAAATTTAAAGCAAATTGCAAAGTAAGTCAGTTCACAGCACAATAACATATTTATGACAAACTCTTACATTCTTATTTATTGTCTTGCTGACGTTGTTACTGAACAAGTTAAACTGGAAGTGCTCTCATTTACTTAAAAGAAAATACAAATATTAGTGATATGAATTGGGTTTTATTGAAGCTTAAAGACAGATGTAAATGGTTACATGTTTGAACTATTCATCAAATCTTAATGTTCTCCCAGGACCCTGAGATCATGACTTGAGCAGAGGGCAGATGCTTAACCAACTGAGCCACCCAAGCAGCCCACCTCCTTTGTTATTTGTAATGCTACTTGGGTATAAGACAACATAGCCAACCTATGTACCTTTTAAGTTTCTCCAACTGCAACACCTTTTCAGAGGGTTCTACTCAAAACTTTTATTTTCTCACATGAAATTTCAGTATTTCTCAAATTTCTAAGCATTTTGTAAAATTCTCATTAATATTTTGGTTTAAATTGCATTAAAAGTGTTAAAAATAGGTTTTTTAGCAATATTCAGTATGCCTAATAAGGAGTATGGTATATTTATTCATTCATTCATATTTTACCTCCTCATGAAGGACAGAATTTTCATATTGACTACTTATGGATAGTTTATGTATGTATATATGCTAATTTTAACAAGACTGCTTTTTATTCCTATTTTTTTACCCAGTCCGGATCTGAAACAGAGTATTTAAGCTCTCTATTTTTATCTTTGCCAAAAAATATTGTTAACATTTTTGGGGTATTTACTGTCTTCTTTGCTCTTGAGAGTGGGACTGTAAATATTATGTGAAGATGAAAAAGAATTCAGAGTTGAAATAATTTACACATAGTCTGATGTCTAGTAATTTGCAGGACTAAAATTCATACCCTGGTTTGTTTCATTACAGAATCCTTTAAGAAGGAATGGATATTGGTTCTAAGTATTCTTGAATTTTCTAATTCTTCATATGTATCATTTGAGAGGAGTATAACAGTATCATGTTATGTTATCATTGCCTCCTTTAAAATATTTTATTGCTTATTTTGCTCATGTATATTGTACTGCCATACTTCTAAAACAATGTAATTTAATTTTTATATATACTGAATGACATGGATAAGTAAACAATAATCTAAGAGACTGAAAGAAATTGCTGTAACACATATAACCAAAAGGTAATATTTTGTTTTCTATTAACTATAATACTATCTAATATAAAAATGATTAAATAATATAAACAATTAATAAAAGATAAATATTCTCTCTAATACACTCAAGATTATGAACATACAACTAGAAATTTAATAATAAAACAAAATAATCATAAATATTTATTAATTATGAGGCTATGAAAAGTGGTAAAATTTAAAATGATATTAGTGGTAATATAATTCTCCATAATATTTTAATGAGTAATTTCATAGCAATATTTGTATATTAATTACCTTGTTGCCTGTCATTCTTGCTTATAGAAAACTATTCTACAGGAAAAGCAGAGGCAACTAGATATATCAATATTGTATCAATGATAAAGATATAATTATAGATTTGTATACAAGTACAGTTGATGATAAAGATATATACATATATAATTATAGATGCAGATATTAAATTATTTATTGCCAAATAACTTTATAAATTGGAGATATTTTGAAATTTCATCATTATGAAATGGATCGACTATCCTAATACTCTTGCAATAGATAATTATAAAATTAATAAAATGAATAAAAGAGAAAAAATTTTCACCTGTATTCCTTTAGGAGAAATGCACATGTAAAAGATAAAGATACATTCCAGATATATGTAAGCAATATAGAAAGATATATATTTTTGTCACCAGGATAACACAAGGGAATGAAATTAAATGGACAGAGTTTAATACATTTAGTCCTTGAAAAAATTAAAAAGAAAATGTGTATGACTAGATGCTTTTCAAAAAGATTGATTTTTTTCAATTTTTTAATTTAAATTCTAATTAGTTAAAAATAATGTAATACTCAGGACTAGAATTTAATGATTCATCACTTACATAAGCATCCAGTGCTCAACACAAGTATCCTCCTAAATACTCATCACCCACTTAGCTTATCTCCCACCCACATCCCTCTATCATCCCTCAATGTGTTCTCTATTGTTAAGAGTCTCTTACGGTTTGTTTCCCTCTTCTCTTTTTTCTTCTCTTCTATATTTCATCTGTTTAGTTTCTTAAATTCCACATGTGAGTAAAATCATATGATTTTCATGTTACTGACTTATTTTCCTTAGAATACTACAATCTAGCTCCATCCACATCACTGCAAAGGTAAGCTATATAAAAATAAGGTAAGCTAATAATAGTATTATTATATATATATGTAAGATACATCTTTATCCATTCAATAGTTGATGGACAGTCGGACTGTCTCCATAGTTTGATAATTATTGATAATGCTGCTATAAACATTGGGAAGCATCTATTCCTTCAAATCTGTATTTTTGTATCCTTTGAGTAAATTCCTAGTACTGCAATTGCTGGGTCATAGGGTAGTTTTATATTTACCCTTTTGAGGAACCTCCATACTGTTTTCCAGAGTAGCTGCATCCGTTTGCATTCCCACTAACAGTGCAAGAGCGTTCTTCTCTCTTCACATCCTCACCAATACCTGCTGTTTCTTGTGTTGCTAACTTTAGCCATTCTGACAGGTGTGAGGGGATATCTCATCATGGTTTTGATTTGTATTTTCCCGATGATGAGTGAAGTTAAGCATCTTTCCATGTGTCTGTTAACCATCTGGATGTCTTTGGAAACATGTCGTCTATTCATGTCTTCTATCCATTTCTTAGCTGTATTATTTGTTTTTGTGGTATTGAGTTTGATAAATTCTTTATAGATTTTGGATACCAACCCTTTATCACATATGTTATATCCTCTCCCATTCCATAGGATGCCTTTAGTTTTCTTGATTGTTTCCTTCATTGTGCAAAAGGTCAAATAAGTTGCTGCATGTGTTCTACTCCAGGATTTGGATGGTTTCCTGTCTCACATTGAGGCCTTTCATCTATTTTGAGTTTATTTTTGTGTATGGTGTAACAAAGTGGTCCAGTTTCATTCTTCTGCATGTTATTGTCCAGTTTTCCCAACACCATTTGTTGAAGAGATTTTGTGTATACCATTGGATATTCTTTCCTGCTTCTCCAAAATTAGCTGGCAAGATAGTTGTGAGTCCATTTCTGGACTCACATTATGTTCCATTGACCTATGTTTTCCATTATGTTCCATTGATCTATGTTTCGTTTTTGTGCCAGTGCCATACTGTCTTCATGACTATAGATTTGTAGTGTAGCTTGAAGTGTAGAATAATGATTCCTCCAGCTTTGTTTTTCTTTTTCAATATTGCTTTGGCTATTCAGGGTCTTTTGTGGTTCAACACAGTATTTAAAATTCTTTGTTCTAGCTGATATTATTATTATAAATAATACTGGTATTATTTTGATAGAGATTGCATTATATGTACAGATAGAAAATTTTTCGCATTCAGCACTTGAATATTTTATGCCACTCTCTTCTGGCCTACCACATTTCTGTGGATAAATCTGTTACTTACCTGTTTTGTCTTCCCTGTTAGGCTAGGGACTTATTTTCCCTTGCTGCTTTCAGGATTCTTTCCTTATCTCTGTATTAAGGAAATTCTGACTGAGATATGTCTTGGTGTTGCCTGCTTTTGTTGATTTTGATGGGAGTCTCTGTGCCTCCTGGATTTGCATGTCTGTCTCCTTCCCCAGTTTAGAGAAGTTTTCAGCTATAATTTGCTTAAGTAAACCTTTTGCCCTTTTTTTTTCCTTCTCTTCTTCTTCTGGGACTCCTATAATACAAATGTGATTATGCTTATGGAATCTCTGAGTTCCCTAAGTCTACATTCATGATCCAATATTGTTCTTTACCTCTTTTTTCCAGCTTCATTATTTTCCATAATTTTAGTCTTTGATACCACTTATTCATTCCTCTGTTTCTTCTATCCTGTGGTCATTACATCCATTCAATTTTGTATCTAGGATTTTATATTTCTGCATTGTATCTGCATTTTATATTTCAGCCTGACTAGTTTTTAGTTAGTTTTTTTTTTTTTTTTTTTAATCTCTGGAGTAAAGGTCTCTGTGGTGTCTTCTATGCTTTTATCAAGCCCAGCTAGTATCTTTATGACTGTTTTTTTTTTTAAATACTGGATCAGGCATATTACTTTTATCTATTTTGATAGATAGATATCAATGGCCATGACATTTCCTTGTTCTTTCTTTTGGGATGAATTCCTCCATCTTAACATTTAGTTTAGATCTCTGTCTTTTTAGGAAAGTTTGTGCCTGGTCCTATTTCCACTAGAGCTGAAGCTTCACCACATTCTTGATCAATAGATCTGGTGCATGCAGTGGAAATTGTGCTGGTCTTTGGGGGGATAGGGGGCTTGTTGCTGCTCTAGCTCTCAGTCACACTTGTCCTATTAAAAAAGGTATCTGCATAGTACAATGAGGTAGGGTTTGGTGTTAGAAACTCAAGTCTTTACTGGGTGCACTGTATCAGGCACTGAAGTTCATCAGTGCAGATGGGAGAGGTGAAAAATTGAGTCAGCTAGCTCTCTTCTAAGAAGAGGACAGTTCACACTTACTGGTATTCGGGTAGTTCAGGTAGTCCTCACAAAAGAGTGAACAATTGCCCATCTTGTGTTCCAAGCCCCTGTGAGATTCTTGCTTTCACCCTGTCTTCAACAGAACTATTTGCCCATCCAGCAGTGAGTGCAGTGCTCCTGTGTTTTATCTCAGGCATCAGAGGTTTCAAAACTCCAAATTTTAGAGACCCTGTGTGGCATGGACCTGCACTGATCCTCTGGGGGATCGTCTCACCATGCTGCAGCTGATACTAGTTTGTTCCAGAAAATCAGTCATAGAACATGTAGGGAGTTGGAATGTATGGTAAAGTACAGGAAAAAAAAAAAAAAAAAAAAACAGCATCCAGGTCAGCTATCCCTAGGCAGGTGTCTCTGTCCTCACTAATTGGGGCAGGTCATTGTCACCACTATCATTTTTGTCCCCAGTGCTGCCTTTAACAAATGCACTGCTTGAAGAGGAACTGGTTCTTCCAGCATGACCCAAGGAATCCTCAGAGCATACTGTCCACTCCTGAGCATCTGCCCTCCTTCTCCTCCAAAAGCACTTCTACACCTACCAGGCTCCACTTGACAATGGTGTGGATCCTAAAACTTCAGACTTTCAGCTTTGCTACTTTAAAAAAAAAAAAAAAAAAAAAAAAAAAAAAAAAAAAAAAACTTGCAATGATCAGTGCCTTTTGTTTTTTCAGTCAATCATTTTGGGGAAGTGTTTTTCTTATGCAATCCCCTGCATGCTGTTTTTTCTCTCTCTCTTTCTCTCTCGACTCTTGGTGACCAGGCTCCTTCTTCTCCACAGCACCTGTGATTCTTTTCTCCCCCAAATCACATCCCACACCTCCTACCTTCCACAATGTGACTCTTTCTCTCTCTCTAGTTGTGCAATTTGTTCTCTCAGTCATCAGATCAATTTTCTGGTTGATCAGAATGATTTGATAACTATCTAGCTGTGTTTAAGGGATGAGGAAAGCATAAGGTCCTCCTCTCTCTGCACTCTTAACTCTTCAAAAAGATTATTAAAGAAGCATTCTATAAAATCTTGATTGAAAAATTAAAGGGAAGAGTAAGTCCATTTGGGAACATAGAAGATGCTCCATTCAGGAAATAGATTTCAGTAAAATCTAAAAGCATCCTGAAATTTGAAACTCCATACCAAGTTGAAGTTACCGAGGTGTTCATTGATTATATGCATATGGTCTGCTCTTAAAGGTAATATTGTAAACTTAATTGTGTACTCTAAAGGCAGGATTACAAATCTCTAAACTTTTAACTAGCTTTGGCTTTGCCAACACAAAAAGTAAAATTCAGATTTTAAAAATATGATGTTATTACTCTTTTATCATTTAGTTTCCAAGCTGTAAATTCTTTTTTCCTTTCTTATATCTAAGATTATAGTTCTCTACAATTCTCAAAGTAAGTCATTTATTAAATATGCATGGTGTAATTCTCATGACTCTGGAATATAAACATTCTTTCAGTGATCTTTTTTTATTTTTCATCTAATCTATTTGGGATGCTGGACGGATACTAGGATTATATAAGTGGGTAAAACCATGATCAAAGTGACTTATAGTCTAACAATAGAAACATGATCCAGTCAGTATAAAGCAAAGTACTGTGTTTTATAATAAAATATATAAGAATTACATAAGAACACAGAGCCAAGATCACATAGAAATCAGAGCATAAAATGGAGCCTGGCTACTTCCAGTTTAAATTCTGGCTCCATCACTAATCCATTATGTGATTCTGGATGAGTCATTTAACCTTTCTGTGCCCCCAAATCTTTGTCTGTAAAAATCATTAGAATTGGGCAGCCCCGGTGGCACAGCGGTTTGGCCCCGCCTGTAGCCTGGGGTGTGATCCTGGAGACCCAGGATCAGGTCCCACATTGGGCTCCCTGATTGGAGCCTGTGTCTCCCTCTCCCTCTGCCTGTGTCTCTGCCTCTCTCTCTGTGTCTATGAATGAATAAATAAAAAATCTTTAAAAAAATCATTAGAATTGAGTAGCATGGCACATAAAATAACTATATGTCACAGCTAAAAACAATAACAACCAAAAAAGTAAAACATCAAATAAAACATCACTTACCAAAAGGATGTAAAAGGGAAGACTGAGCCTTGTGTTATTAACATAAGTACTGTTCTTATTTTGTCACATTATTTCCTTAAACTACTGACATTTCAATTTTTCAGTGATTTTTATGTTAATAGTTAAAAAGAATGGCTTAAACATGATTAATTTCTTGGGACACCTGGGGGGCTCAGCAGTTGAGCATCTGCCTTCAGCTCAGGGCATGATCCCGGGTTCCAAGGATGGAGTCCCACATCGGGCTCCCTGCAAGGAGCCTGCTCCTCCCTCTGCCTATGTCTCTGCCTCTCTCTGCATGTCTCGAATGAATGAATAAATAAAATCTTTTTTAAAAATGTTTAATTTCTTCTATTCGTTCATTGCCATTAATGAGAACTCTTTCCTGGTCTCTGAACAACAAAAGAAACAAAAAACAAATGTTTATCCCTCATTCCTTGTACTTTCAGCCATATTCCAAACTGAATCATGATCCATACCTAGGCCTATCTACAACTTATTAATCAATGTTAAATTCACCATTCTGGTTTAGTTCAAATTAAGTATAATTCTAGAGACCCTTAATTATAAGCCGAACATAGTGTTATTTTTGCATGAAATGTCATTCTGGAATGTCATTCAGAAAAATCTTCAATAGGTCTTAATTTTTGTGATATGTTAACCAGAACTGAGTTCCCCTGAAGCATAAGATCATTTATCAAGCTACCTTGTTAATACTGACTTCAGGTATCTCAAATTCCATGTGTCCAAAATTATTTTTTAATGTCTTGCAGAAATGTCTTTCTCCCTTTGTTACCTACATTTCAAGAAATAGCATCAGCATTCATTTAGCTGATTAGGTTGTCTTTTTTCTTATCCCCATAACTATTCTTTAAATACATCCTTTAGTTTCTTTAAGATAAAAGTTACATCCAGCTGCTTTGCATGACCACATCCACCTTCAGCCATTGTTCTCTTTCACTCAGAATTCAGAAAAATCCAACTGTTTCCCATGGTTCTAATTTTGCTCCTCAAAATCAATAGTCCATATTGCATCTTGATGATCTTTTTAAAATGCCAATAAAATTGTGTTGTTTACATCTTTAGTCACCCCCAATACATTTGGACCTATTACATTTGGAATAAATACAAATACATTTAACCTTGGTATAATGAACTCTGTATCAATTGACCCCTGAATAGCTGACTTAAACTGCGTGCTCCTGCAGTATTAGCTTTCTTGCTATTAGTTAAAATTTCCAAGTACAATTTTGCCAAGCTCTTCCCTTTATTCCAAATACATTTTTAATTTTCCCCTCAGGAAGCTCTTTCCTTCAATCTATGTTCTGGTTTCGCTTCTTCTTCTCCCCCACCCCACAAAAAAATATATCTTTGAAGAAACCTGTTGGTTTACAAACTGGTTCCCCAAATACCAAAGGTAAGGAGAGATGGAACAACAAGACAGACCACTCTCGATTGGAAAGTGGCAGTTTTAATAAGCAGGGGAGTTTCTGTACAAGGCTGGTGTTGGCAACTACAAGACAAGTAGATCTCCACAGCCTCCACAGTAAAGGATTTTACTGAGGCTTGACTGGGTTCAGTCAAGTACATCATCCAGATGATCTCAACATCACTCTACTCTCTCACGGTTGCCTTCTTGAAAGAGCTCCCACTGTGGAAACAGTGGGTGGAACTTTAATTCCAAGGACGGGGTGGAGGAGGAACCTTTAGTTGCCCAGGTCTTGAATTAACCAGAGGTTACATCTTCTCAATTACCTCCTCCAACACCTGCCCAGATCAATTTATCTAAAATAATACTTCCTGCAGTTCCCCCTGCCTTCTTATTAGAATAATAGTTCTAGTAAGGCCAGAACTTCTCTCTAGATACTAAATAAATACAAGTCAATTACATGAAACTAATAATTTATACTGTTTCTATGTTTATAAATAAAGGTGGCCATTTATTCATGTTTAATATTTTAATAAAGTAATAAAGAAAAAATGAGTTATATTCACAATGCTTTTTTTTTTTTTTTAGAACATTTTACCTTCCAATTCTCTAAGGTTATGTAGGAAGATTGACTTTTTCAATTAATGCCTTTGGCATTTCAATAAATGCCAACATTTCATGGCATTTCAGTCAATGCCAACAGGGAAACACTGATAGAAAATGGAAATGGAAATAATAGATTTGCTAATTAGAGATTTTATCTTTTTAAATATCATTGACACTGTGTTAACCCTTAAAATTATGCTTAAGATTGAGAAGCTGGAAAATAAAAAATAATATGTTTTGTTTAGGGAATAAATATTTAAGGAGTTTCCCTTCCTCCTTTTCCTTATGTAAATAAAGTATCTTTCAAGTTCTGCTTTATTTTTATAAAAACTTCTTGTTTTTAAATGGAATAGTTACTGGATTTCATTTTATTTTTAAAGATTCTATTAATTTATTCATAAGACACACAGAGAAAGAGGCAGATACCTAGGCAGAAGGAGAAGCAGGTTCCCTGTGGCAAGCCTGATGCAGTACTCATCCCAGGACCCCAGGATCATGACCTGAGCCAAGGTAGATGCTCAACCACTGAGCCACCCAGGAGCCCATTATAAATTTTTAAATCTAAGTAGACAACCACATTATCCCTCACAGACTTATTACTTTGATTAGCTACATAAAAAAAGATTTCCTAATTTTGAGGAATTTTCTATCTTGGGATAAACTTCACCTGATCAGATTTAAATATTTTAAGTCTTTATAGCTAAATTAAATTTTATTTAAGATATTTTGCACCAATTCTAGAATGATCTGGTCTGTATTTTTCACTGTTTTGTTTTTGTAAAGATTTCTTATAAGTTATTCTGATTACACCAAGATAACAAAAATCTCTCCTTTTATATCTTCTTGAGGAATTTAAATACCATTAGAATTAGAGTTTACTCAAATATATCACTGAATACATCTATGAAAATAGTCATGCCTGGTGCTTTAATGAAGAAAAATAATTCAATACTTTTCTATTATCCTTTAACATAATTTTAAATTGCTTTATCTCCTGGTATCTGATGATTGTATTTGTTAATATATTTTCATTAAAGATTTAAAAATAATTTCCATAAAGCTGAAAACACCAATTGCATATAATTATTTTATTTGCTTTGTATGTATGGCTATATATTTTATATATATATAGAAAATATATATATAAAATATATATATAATTTTCACATATAGTTTTGGGTCATTTTGCCTATTTTTATTGTCTTTGTGATGATCGCCTAAATTTATGCTTATTAATTAGTGTTTTTAAATGAATCATCTCTGGGATCTATTTTTCAATTCTACTTTTAATTCAATATATTTTTTTATCACTTAGAGCTCAACTATTCACAGATCTTTCTGTGTTTGCATTTTGGATGATTTAAATCTCATTCTTTTCAGTGGCTGTGATCAAGAGCTGAAGTGCTGCTTGCCAAACATCATTTCTCTTCTACATGTTCCCTAAGTATATATTGCTTCTAGGAAATTTGCTATTTCTGAAAAGCAGGCTGCAAAAGTTTGGCTGAACACTATTTCTTAAGGATTATATTTGCCAAATGATTAATTTACTTTACAAAAAAACATATTTAATCCATAGGGTCTATGGTAATTTAAGAGTTTGCTTTGGATGGGATTTCTTTAATAGTTTTTATGTCTGTTAAGTTTTTGTTTTTCTATCCTACATGGATGATATCAACAGATTCCTTTGCCTTCTAGCTTTTGGATAGAAGTTGTGAATGAGGAGGTTTGCTACAAGATTGGAGAGAGGTATTATGGCATCAATATTTCTTCCTTTAGATTTTTATTTGTGAGGAAGTACCCTTGGGATAACTGTTTCCCTTGATTAAAGGCCGTTTTTCTTCTCAAGAAGATTGACATTAAGGTATTCTCTCCTTCTAGTTTCTGTAACCTTTCAATATTTTTGGTACCAAATATCTAGTTAAGGTAAAAACAAGAAATCGAATGCCAGAAAAGCGAAAGTTATGCTGCTCTCTGAAAAGGAAGAAACTTATCCATTGGAAAGGGGTTAGGATTGAGCATTTGCTGTGCTAGAATTTGTGTGTGTCTCTTAACTTGGCTGGGTTATGGTAATAATTTTATCAAATTAATGAAGTTGTATGGTTTGTAGTTTATGCATTTTCAGTGGGTTTTTCGTTTATGTAAAACTGATTATACGTTAAAAATTATTTAAGTAAAAGTAGCTTGTGTATAGTAGAGAGGAATTGTATGGCAAGTTAAATATAGTTGCAGAGTATAAGTTTAGTGGGCCAAGAATGGAAATATTTTAAGTCTAGAAAAATCTAATTGCTTTTATAAACTACTTTAAAAAATATCTTTCAAAGTATGTATCTTGATTTATTTGTATTATGATCCTGTTTCATTTTAATACATTATGTATTCAGATATACTATTTGTTGAGTTTAGTATAAAAAGCAAGTATTTTCTAAAAATTATAGGTGTTCAACCTGTAAATATAACTTATAGGTGATGATTTTGAGAATTGCAAACAAAATTATTTTTAGGTGTAATATAATTTATACTCTGTATAAAGAACAAATCTATATTTTTTGTTTTCAATATTGAGTGTTTAAATTGTAACTTTTAAGACACCAGCAGCAGTAATTTGGTAATTGTAACTTTAACGTACAAGTGATTGTGTTTTATATTTTTTGTGTGTGTATAAGTAGTCTGACATAGACATCCTTTCTGACAAATTTACAGAGATAAATGCATATATGAAAATATAAGTATAATATTAAGCAATGGCAATAACAATCCAAAATCAGTAATTACAATATTTATGTTGTGTAAAATTACCTATCAAAAACTTGAACTCTCTTGATAATATAATTCACAGACATTATTGCTTTGCATACAGGCAAAGAACAATCTGGTCAGGCCCAAGCAATGGCTCATGTATGCTAACAGAATGGAATAAATGTAGAAAATCATGAGAGGCTTCCTACAGAATGTTACCTACTGTCAGTTTTACTTCATCTGTATGTATATATTTTTTCTATACTTCTGTTTATGAGAAACTTTACAGTCTTGACTTTCCACATTATGTCTCAGTGTCTGTGCTGAATACTCAATACTCTGTATATTTAATGAATACTAGTACACAATATGCATGTAAAATAACTTAAGTCATGGTACAAAAATTAGAAACAAAAATTGATTCATATCATATTTATGAGTTAGGCTCATAAAAATACAGCATTTGGGTACCTGTATGGTTCAGTCAGTTAAGTGTCTGCCTTCAGCTCAGGTCATGATCCCAGGATCATGGAATGGAGTCCAGTATTAGGCTCCCTGCTCAGTAGGGAGTCAGTCTGTTTCTCCCTCTGCCCTTCCCACTGCTCATGATCTCTCTCTCACTCTTTTAAATAAATAAATAAATAAACAAACAAACAAACAAAAATACAGTGTTTATATATGACACAAATAGAAAATTGCAAACTAGAACATATACTTACATGACAGTATATAAAATATTTTCTTTCACGTATCAGGAAATTTTAGAAACCAAATGAAAAATTGAAAGAAAAATGGAGAACATGAATAAGCAATTAAAACAAAAAGAAGAAATAAGTAAATTAAAAAAAAATAAAAACCTTTCTAAACTAACTTATCTTTATAGAAATGTGTATTAAAGCATTGGAACATATTTTTATATATCAGGAGGAGGGTTAAAGAGGAAATGATTGTCAGTATGGAGGAAGGCATGGGGAAAGAGACACGTATGCATTACTGATAGAAAGATCCTTATAACAATTCTAGATAGTAATTTGGCCACTTGTATTAAAGCACTTAAAATGTAAATACCTTATAACCTTCCATTTGTGGCAATATGTAATAGGCATATCATTACAAATATGCATGGATTTATCTCCTTCCGAGTTCTCTTTAAAATAGCAGCCACAGGGATCCCTGGGTGGTACAGCGGTTTAGCGCCTGCCTTTGGCCCAGGGCGCGATCCTGGAGACCTGGGATCGAATCCCACATTGGGCTCCTGGTGCATGGAGCCTGCTTCTCCCTCTGCCTGTATCTCTGCCTCTCTGTCTTTCTCTCTGTGACTATCATAAATAAATAAAAATTTAAAAAAATAAATAAATAAATAAATAAATAAAATAGCAGCCACAATCACAAAAAAGAAATAGTCTAAATGAAGATAGATTACATTATTGGTCATAAATAGAAAGAGCTTCACAGTATTTTATTAAGAGAATTATTATCTTATTACCTTAAAAAGATGTAAAGAAGGAAGAGAAAGGGAGAGAAAAAATATTTTCTATAAATATCATGAGTATAATCTTTAAACATTTTGTGTGTCTGTGTGTAATTTTTATTTCAAGTAGGCTCCACACTCAAAGTGGGGCTTAAACTCATGACTGTGAGATCAAGAGTTGTATGTTTTACTGACTGAGCCAGCCAGGTAAGCCAACATTTAAACAGGTTTATGTTTCTATGTTGTCTTTAATGAATACTGCAAAAAGTGTATTTAAAGTAAGTATTAAAAGTGTAAGTTTAATACTTACACTTACTATGTAAGTATTAAAGAGCATAGTTACTTTGATTGTAATGTATGAAACTTGTGCAATCTTTAAGGGAGTGACATTACAACTATGTTGACCTTTTTCTCTTTCTATTTTTGTGTAAAGTGGTAAATACTAATAATGGTTAAAAATAAGATGATGCTCTCTTTTGCACACAGTTCTAAGAGTACTAAGATATATTTTAAAAAAATAGAATGAAAAATGATCATACTTCTCAAATTAGACTTCTGCCAGAAGTCTTCAAATTTCCAAATTATTATTCATAGTAGAGAATTGGGAAACATCATGTTAAATATCACCCATGTGATCTATATTTTATTGAATAAGTGGGAAGGCTTATGAAATATATACATGATACTAGTTAAAATACATTTAAAAGTTACTAAGTACCAGAAAAACTTCACTCATTCAGTTATTTAATATTCACAAGAAGCCAGGGGATTGATATAGTTATTACATCCATTACACATTTCAGAAATATGAAAACGGATAGGTTAAATAATTCAAAGATCACAAAGGCAAGAGTGGCCAAATCAGGATTTGAACTTGAGTCTGACTCAGTAACCCATTGTCTTAATTATGGCAACTCTATGGCAAAGCTAATTTATTATGAAAAAAAAACAGAAAATCAATTTCAAGGAGTAGGTATCACTTAACAAAATACATTGGAATAAATTGGGTGGTGAATGGAGGACATTTTTATGCAGAAAATAGAAGTAAAGTACAATAAAATGTCGATTTCAGCTTCTGGCTGTGGCAGATTGGCTTGCTTCAGTCCACTCTATGACAATAATAAGAAAATTCACATAAAATGAACAAAAAGAATAAGTTCAAGGCAGTAAAATGTGTCAAGGCATTATGGACTTGACCATGAAAGCACATGTGAACTCCTCAATCCTTTCAATTAGGCTCGCCTAACTTTGCCCAAATCCCAAAATAAACAAACAAGCAATAAAAAACACTATAATGAAAATGGGCACCAATACATCCAGGTAAACACAAATTCAATTCGAGAGGAACTGAATAAAAGTGAATAGAATAAATTTTATTAGAACAAAAATGTGAGGTAAAAAATATATTGAATTAAAGCTAGTTGTATATTAAAAATAACACTTCTAAGAAAAAAGTGATAATTTATCATGAAATATATTATGAATATTCAGTATTCACTCCAACATTGATATATATTGGAAAATCACCTCAATGCATTCCAACTAGACATTTAGAGAAATTCTGAATAAATGATTAAGCAAGCTCACAACTGATGCAGACTTTCTGGATTTGAATATAGATATCTAATAGAAATACACTGGATTAGTGTTCTAACTAATGCATGAGCCTACACTATTAATTAGATAAAATATTTTAAAAATTGATATAATAAGCAAATTTAGATTTATTGAGTGATTCTAATTTATGTAAATCAACTTGGTTAATGGCATTCTTTTTTTAAAGATTTTATTTATCCGAGAGTGAGACAGAGATGGCAACAGAAAGCATAAGCAGGGAGGAGAGAGAGAGAAAGTGGGGAGCCTGTGATATATTTCACTTAATATTTATTGTGATACTTCTAATACTAATGCATCACAATGTTTTCTTGTTATAAAATAATCTGCCTTTGATATGACATGCAGGAATGTAATACATATATCTTCTCTTATAGCTTCTGCAATGTTTGTGGTAATACCAAAATTGGTGCATGTTAAATATATAAAATCTATTTTGAATATTTCCTTCAGAGATGAGTCATCGGTAAGGCCACTAGGCATGTATATATGTGTGTGTGTTTCTAGTATTCCATGAGTTTGTGTTAGTTTATCTCTTCAGTATAATAGTTAAATTTATCGGTAAGCCAATTTTGGAAATTCCTAGATGTACCAATTCAACATGTCTGAAAGTTGAAGCAATACCTAATCAATGAAAATTTTGAAAGGGGAGTATTAATCATAGGAACTCTAACTTCAGATCCCAAGTAAAAAGCCCTGAAAACTAGCTCCAGTTTTGATTAATGCACCCTTGAAGCATTCTCATCCAAATCTTTCAGTTTACAGGTAAGTAAACTAAAGCAAAAGAAAATTAATGAACTGCTTCAGACTAGAAACCTAAATTAAAAAATAGTATCTGGAAAGAATATGTTTTCTCTTTGGTGATACTGTTCAGAAGGGAAATATATTTTATTGAAGAAGTTAATACTTGGAAATGAACTCAACAACTTAGTAGGAGGTATTGGATGAAATATACTACATAAAGAAGAAAAAGGCTGCAGTGCTTAAGTCTTATGGAGATGCCTGCCCAGAACACAGCTCCCCAGGGGGGTGGGTGGTTGAGACAAAACTGTGCAGGTCTCGTAGTAAAAGATGAATTCTCACCGGGTTAACGATATGCTGAGAAAAGCCATTTAAAAATAAACTGCAAAGACCAACAAATTAATGACCTAACTATCTCAATTCTGGAAGAAAGCCCAAAAAATGTTTGGTAGCAGTTTGTATTACAGAAATAGGTAATAACAAAAAGGAATGTAGCTAGGCTATAAATAGGAAAAAAAATGTACTTAGCCCAAGAGCACTTCTTGGGTTTTGTGGTCTGTTTATAACCCCCTGATAAAGAGGTAGTCTGTGTAAAAACTGCCTGTTAAAATTGAGATTTTTATGGGCTCAATAATTTTCTAAACAATACATCGTACTACACATCACATTAATAACAGTAGTATTATCCTTCTCCAGCTAAAATTACAGTGACATAAAATGGATGTTTAGGTTCAGAATGACAATCCAAAGGACTGTAAATGTTTGTTGTTCAATAAAAGTACCATTTTCTTTATTATACTGAACTATCCAAGAGAAAAACTGAATAACAAACACAAAAAACGAATGTCAAAAAATTAATAAGCATTATTTGAAAAGTATATCTTTCATTTTCATCAGTATCGATCATAATGACATATTTATTAAATGTTTTAGTTGATAAAACAATGATATACATTACCTTAATATCGTTCAATTCATATCCTCTGTAAAAGATAATTCACTAAAACCTTATTTGATAGCAATGGCAACATCATTATTGACCCATTTACACAGCCATTTACACAGCCAAATGATATATTTCAAATACTACCATTTGAAGTTTTTTTCCCCTAGTCTCAAAAGTTATGCCACGCACAGAAAAGTATGGCCAAAATAATAAAACTCACGTAAAACTAACCAGAAATTCAGCAGGAAGAACCAATAAGAAATAGATAATCTGTGGGGAGCAGCTACACAATAGGAATCAGAGACAAGCAAGGAGTAGAAATTGAGAAAAATCCTCTGACAAACTAAGTCACATACTCTGAAAACAAGATAATATTATGAGAATTTCAAGCTTTGGTACAATGCAGATAAACAGATTTCGAATCCAGTTCAACCCTGACTCTATTCAGACAACCCACATAGTACAAGTGTAGCAGAGAGATGTGTGCATGTTCAAGAATATGCATTTACTTCAGCTTCAACTCTCCAAAACACTGTTTGATTTTCAATTAAAAAAAAAAAAAAACACATGCAACACGAGACACATTTTGTGACTCCAAGACACGTACAAACAATAGCAAATACTTATTTATGTTAGTTGTACCAGATTCTGTTCTAATTATTGTTTTTTTTTTCTTTTTCTTAAAGGTATTTATTTATTTATTTATTTATTTATTTATTTATTTATTTTTTTTTTAAGAGACACACAGAGAGAGGCAGAGACACAAGCAAGAGGAGAAGCAGTCTCCATGCAGGGAGCCCAATGTGGGACTCGTCCCCAGGCCCCAGGGTCACCCCCTGGGCCAAAGGCAGATGCTCAACTGCTAAGCCACCCAGGTATTCTGATTTAACATTTTTAAAATATTTTATTTATTTATTTGACAGAAAGAGAGAGAAAGCACAAGCAGGAGGAGCAGGAGGGGGAGAAGCAGGCTGTCCGCTGAGCAGGGAGCCCTACATGGGGCTCGGTCCCAGGACCTTGGGATCATGACCTGAGCCTGAGGCAGATGCTTAACCTGCTGAGCCACCCAGGCGCCCTTCATTTAATACTTAGGATACCTGTGTCAACTACCAGTGATTATCATCTCTACTTCGCAGATGGGAAACCTGAGGCAGAGAGAAGTGAAGCATCTTGCCCAGGGGCCCAGAGCTGGTAAACTGCCTATATGGAGTCCCAATCTAGGTTGTCTGTACCAAGAATGCACGTTCTCAGCTGCCATGCGATCCTTCTTGTCACTCCTCCTAAATATGAAAACATTAAGTATCCAACCTTCTGCCATAATACAGTCACAGAGAGAACATCATGTGACATCATTTCTGATATGATAATATAGAGGTAACTGGCAAAAGCCTTTAATCAAAGTATACATTATATTAGGTTAATTAAATGTACCTTAAGAAGGAAAGGTGGTACTGTTTTCAGTACAAAAAGAGGAAATCAGTAATGGGCTAAATAAAATATTTATGAAGTTAGTATTAAACTGTCTTATTTAATTGTCTTCACTGACTTGACTAATTTTGTTTCTGGTAAATTACACTCTAAACTGTTGTTATTTTTAGTAGCTCTTAAATAAGACATCCTAATGAATGAAATCTGGCAACCAACACGAATAAATAAGCGCATGTACCTCCATATTTTTAAACAGTTGAGATGGGTTTCTGAGATATAAATTTAACTATATTTTGAGTTGATAACATACAGGGACTTTGCTCTTAATCCAAAAGTATATACCCAGATATACTCCCTGTATGTGGCATGGGATCAAGAGATATTCCGGAAATGTTAAGAAAATTCCATTATTTTAAAGATTTTTTTAGCAACAATGCCACAGACTCTAGCTTTGAAATGGGCATCAAATAACATTCTAATGCACCCAGATTTCACAGCAAATTATTGGGATTTTATTCGAACGTCTCACGATATTCAAGGAAGCTAGTTTATTTGTAATCACATTTAAAAAATAATTTTTTTAAAGATTTTATTTATTTGGTCATGAGAGACACACACACAGAGAGGCAGAGACATAGGCAGAGAGAGAAGTAGGCTTTCTGTGGGGAGCCCGCTGTGGAACTCGATCCTGAGACTCCAGGATCATGACCTGAGCCAAAGGCTGGCAACTGAGCCACCCAGGTGTCCTTTAAAAAAAATAATTTAGGTTAAATTACATATTCATGAAATTCCTTTCTTAAAAAACAACTTCCAACTGTAAGACTATTCCGAACAATAAACTGAAAATTTTCAAGTAAATACAACATTTTATGAAAATGTAAAATCTTACAAATATAAGCAAACAAAATTAACTTATTCCTTCAATTTTGGCTTGGAGTTCAGCTCTACTACAAGGGTTCTTTTTGTACTGCCCAAGAACATTTTAGATTTAAAAAATAGAAACCAATCCAAGCCACCCTTAAAGAAGAAACCAGATAAAATGAGTGCACACGTACACACACACACATACACAGTGGGGCAAAGCAAAGGGGAAAGGTGTGTAAAGATACCTTGTCATCTCATGGGAAAAAAAAAAAAAAAAAAAAAAAAAAGGGCTATGGGTGGGAAATGCAGTGGAGCCAGCTGAGATACTTTGGGTGGAAAGCCACTGGGACCTGACATCTAATTTCTCAAACATTCTCTGTGAAATGTCTCATCTCATCTACATCATTCTCTCCGCAAACTGGATTTCTTTTCTCTGTAATCTCATCAGGAAATGTCTATTCCAATAAAATTCAGGATTGCATTTTCTCTCAAGTTTAATATTATTAGAGAATGACTAGGTTCTCAATCAGCAAACCAAATTCCCAGGAGACAATATCTGCCTGGCCAACGTCGCTCATTTGTCCACTTGAATTTCAGCTCTCAGGAGAGAGGGGGCCTCTCTGACATGGGTAAACATGAGGACAGAGGCCCTGCCTATGAGGGTAGGGGCAAAACCACACATAAAGTCTTTCTTAGCTATTAACATATTTAAAAGACCTTTTTCACTGTTTTGCAGTGTGATATGCATGGGGAAACTGAATTAAAAATGAATTTAAGTCAGTTTTTAGAATAAATAGAGAAGGAACAATTAGTTGATAGAATAATTTGAACATTTCAGTGAAGGTTCTTTAGAGAACTTGGGAAAAAAATGAAATTTAAAATCCGCTTACCGTAAACAAGGAAAATGTGTAGCAGTTGCTAATCACTTTCACTTCATTGTACCTAAAAGGTGATCAATAATATTTCTTAATGAACAGAATTTTTTAATTTAAATTCAATTAGCCAACATAAAGTACATACTTAGTTTCAGATACAGTGTTCAATGATTTACCAGCTGCGTGTAACACCCAGTGCCCTCCTTAGTGCTCCTTGTCACCTAATTACCCCTGCCCCCCACCCACCTCCCAAGGAACATAAATTTCATTGGATTTTATTCCTCAGGAATTTATGGGCTCCTTTACTGTCGTTCAAATAGGAAGTAATTGAAGTCAATGTGAAGGTAAAGGTATTTTAAAGTGACCACTAATTGTTTCACACCTTCTTTGTTACACCTTTGTCAAGAAATCAAATGAAATATCTACTGTGTGTCTATAAATAAGACATAAGAAGGATTTGTAGTTCAAGTTTTTTTATGTTTAATTTCTATTTTATAGATTTTATAGTTTTTTTATTTTATAGTTTTTATTTTATTAATTTATTTTATAGATTTCATCATGAAACGGAAAATTTCAAATCTAGAAAATTAAACTACAAGAATTCATTGATATAAAACTTTTTTTTTTTTTTCCTCAGTGAGTGGAGATTCTGAGTTGACTTAGGCTTTCCTTACCTTACAGGGGTTTAATTAATATTTTATTTGGCTACTTCCAAAATTTGCATTTAAAGCCATTTCTTTTCTATAGCTAAAGAGCTATAAATTGTTCCTTCTGGTAAGCAAAGGAATATTCAAATGTGTATTCTCCCAAACTTTGTTTGTAAAATATTAACACATTTTACTTCAAAAGAGAAAAAAGAATATTCAGAAAATAATGGATAGTGTAACTGAAATCATGCTGGAAAAGAACTGTGTTGCAAGGATAGACAACTTCAACTCAAATTATCTTCAAAATGGCCTTTTAAGTATGATGGGGAACCAAGGGCTAGCTGAGGACAAAGCACAAGCTGATATCCCACAAAGGACCTCCACGGGGTGGGTTAAGTGTGAGTTCCTAGAAGCTTCCAATTGTCTTAAAGTTAATGCCTTGCTAGAGGGAAAAACAATCTTTAACTTGACAATGGCAAGGCCTCCAGTACCTGGAGGTCTTCCTTTGCAGATGAAAGTCCTTTTGAAATCTCCCTTTTCCTTACCTCCCCCAGCCCCCAGGTACACAATCAGCCACCCCCACTAGCCCTGGGCAGCAGCTCCTCCTGACCACGGGTCCTGTCCCTGTGCTTTAGTAAAACCAACATTTTGCACCAAAGACGTCTCAATAATTCTTTCTTGGTCGTCAGCTCCGGACCTCACCTATATTCCAGAACTTCATCAAGTGCAATTATGATATAATACAAATAAAACACATACACAGGATACTTATTTCAGACATATAAACTACATCTCAAAAAATAGCATTTCCTTTTGTTATAATTGAGATTTTATTTCTGTTTCGATCTGTGTTTTGCAAATTTCTTATAAGCAAAAAGAACTTTCGGTAGCCATGCTGATAAACCTTTTGATTAGGGTATGGAGTCCAGGTAATTTATCAATATATCCTATTAATTTCTTCTTTTTATATCTTTAATTCTATAAAAATCCAGTCTGAATATAAGAGTCTCGCATTATTGGGACAAATCTAGTACCTTCCATTTGTTTGAACAAATAACTCATTATACCGATAGAAAAACAGTCACAACTGCTATGATATTTTACTTGCTGGATCTAAACCTTTCAGTCATACCCACCTAATGTTAGGTCAGTGCCACTGCATTGCTGTCAGGTCACCTCATTTATTCAATCCTCTTAAGTTCTAGCCTGTATTTACTTACATATGGGACAAAACTCTATTTGGCTACATTTAGAATCATTGTGGAGCTTTAAGAAATGTCCCTGCCTGGCTCATAGGCCTAGAATTTCGTTGTTTTTTTTTTTTTCTTTTTTTTTTTTAATTTATTTATGATAGTCAGAGAGAGAGAGAGAGAGAGAGAGACAGGCAGAGACACAGGCAGAGGGAGAAGCAGGCTCCATGCACCGAGAGCCCGACGTGGGATTCGATCCCGGGTCTCCAGGATCATGCCCTGGGCCAAAGGCAGGCGCTAAACCGCTGTGCCACCCAGGGATCCCCATAGCCCTAGAATTTCTAAGTGATCTCACATGTTTCCTGACATTATGGTTTATAAACACTCCGAGGGTGAGTCTAATACGCAACCAAGCATGACAATCACTTCAACACTAAGCAAAATGCTTACATTTACAATATGAATTTTCAGAATATGTTTCAAAATTCCACTGATTTTCTAATTATTCTTCTACATGTGAAACAAAGGAAATATTTTTCATTTTTTTAATTAACAGCTTTATTAGATATCAGTCATATACCATAAAATTCGTGTTTTTGAAGTATATATTTATTTAGTAGTTTTTAGTACATTCAGAGTTGGGCAACCATTACTCCCATCTAAGTTCAGAGTAGTTTCACCACCCAGAAAAGAAACCCCATGCCCCTGAGCAACCACTCTGCCTTCTGTTCCTCCCCCTACCCTCTAGCAAACACACATTCATTTTTTTGTTTCGGTGAATTTGCCTATTCTGGACATTTTATATAAATTAAGTCATGTAATATGTAGTTTTTTGTCATTTGGTTGTTTCATTAAGGATGATCTTTTTTAAGATTAATCTTATTTTAAAACATGCCAGTACTTCATTTAGGTGTTTATATAATTTGTCAATGTATAGATATATTCTATTTTGTCCATTTGTTGGTTGATGGCCATTTTGGTTAGTGGCAGGTTTGCTGTTTCAAATAATGCTCCTGTTGACATTAGTGTACAGGTTTCTGCATGGACATATTTTAATTCGCTTGCATATATACCTAGGATTATACTTGCTGAGTCATGTGGTAATTCTTTATAAAACTTTTTGAGCAACTTCCAACCTGTTTCCTCCAGCAAATAAATAATTTTGTATTCTCATCAGCAATGTATGAAGGATCCATTATCACCGCATTCTCTTTAACACTTGGGATTATCTTTTTTTTTTATATTATCCACTCTAGCAGTATCTTTTTAAAGCTTTACCTTACATTCCCTTAATGACTAATGATATTGAACATCTTTTCATGTGCTTCTTGGTCATTTCTACATCTTCCTTAGAGAAAAGTCTATTCAGATATTTTGCCTATTTTTTCTTTATTTTGCCTATTTAAAAGTTATTTATCTTTTCATTTTTGAGTTGTAAGGGTTCTTTATGGAATCTTGATAAAATCCTTATCAGATGTGGGATTTGCAAATATGTTTTCTCATTCCTACAGTGATCTTTTCTTTCTTCATGATGTCCTTCTAATCATGAACATTTTTAATTTTTAGGAAGTCCAGTTTCTCTATATATTTTTGCCATTTGTGATTTTTGTGTTATATCTAAATTCAATCTAAAGTAATGAAGACTTAATTCTTGTTCTTTAGTTTTAGTTTTCTTTCCCCACCCCACAGACCTTAATGATATATAAATTACATGCAACATTGTGACAAATAAATTTAAGGTATACAACATAAATATACATATATATTATTTTATATATTTATATAAAATATATTATTTTATATATTTATATATTTACTTTATACAAATATTATATATAAATATAATATAATGCTATTTGTATGAATATTTACATATTTATATTTATATATAACAACTTATATATAAATATATAAAATAACATATATATAAAATCCCACTTAATTATGATCTATTAGTAAACACACAAATGTCAATAGTTACAGTTTTTTATGGTGAAAACTTCTAAAATCTACTCTCTTAGCAACTTTCAAATATGCAATAAATATACTTAATTATAGTCATCATGCTGTACATTACTTCACCTGAATTACTCATCAGATAGCTGGGAATTTGTATCCATTGACCATCTTCATCACCCTATTCCCTTAGCCACCACAATTTGTTCTCTATATGAGTTAGTTATTTTATATTTCATATAAAAATGAGATCATAAAGTATTTGTCTTTCTTTGTCAAACATTTCACTTAACATAATGCCTTCAAGACTCATCCATGTTGGCACAAATGGCAAAATTTCTATTTTCATGGCCAAATAATATTCCAGTGTATGCATTTGTGTGTGTGTATCACACATTTTTTTTTTTTTTTGCTTATTTGTAAGTTGAAACATAGGGGACACCTGGCTGGCTCAGTTGGTTACACATCTGCCTTTGGCTCAAGTAGTGATCCCAGGGTCCTGGGATGGAGCCTGCATCTGGCTCCTTGCTCAGTGGAGAACCTGCTTCTCCCTCTGCACCTCTCCCTCATCATGCTCTTTCTCTCACTCTGCTTTCTCTAAGTGTTAAATAAAATAATAATTATATATATAAGTAAATTGTTTATATATCTTGACTATTGAAAATATGTAATGCTGCAATGAACAAAAGGATTCAGATATCTTGAGACAGTGATCTCATTTGCCTTGGATATAAATACCCAGAAGTGAGGACTCCTGGGTGGCTCAGCAGTTGAGCATCTGCCTTTGGCCCAGGGTATGATCCTAGAGTCCCGGGATCAAGTCCCACATTGGGCTCCCTGCATGGAGCCTGCTTCTCCTCCGCCTGTGTCTCTGCCTCTCTCTCTCTGTGTTTCTCATAAATAAAATCTTTTAAATAAATAAATAAATAAATATCCATAAATAAATAAATAAATAAATAAATAAATAAATATCCAGAAGTGGAATTGTTGGATCATATGTTAGTTCTATTTTTAATTTTTTGAGGAACTCTCACATTGTTTTCCATAGTGGCCACATCACTTTGCAGTACTACCAACAGTGTACAAATGTTCCCTTTTCTCCCATTCCTTGTCAGCATTTATCTCTCACCTTTTTGATATTAGACATGCTAACAGGCATGAGATGATATCTAATTCTGGTTTTAATTTGTATCTCTCTAATGATTAGTGATGTTGAGCACCTTTTCATGTACTTTTTGACCACACATATGTCTTTGGAAAAATGTCAATTCATGCACTTTGCCCATTTTTCAACTGGATTCTTTGTATATTTGCTATTGAGTTCCCCAAATATTTTGGATATTAAACAATTGTCAGATATGTGGTTTACAAGCATTTTCTTTTATCCCATGAGTTTCTTTCTTTTTCATTTTGTTGATTATTTTACTATGTATGTGCTTTTTATTTGATATAGCCCTACTTGTTTACTTTTGCTTTTTATTGCTTGTGCTTTGAATAGCACATCCATAAAATCATTGTTAAAACCGGTGTCAAAAAGATTTTTTCTCCATATTTTCTTCTGGGAGTTTTATGGTATCAGGTTTTACATTTAAGTCTTTAATTCATTTGAGTTAATTTTTGTGAATGGTAAAAGGTAGGAGTCCACGTTCATTTGTGTGTGTGTGTGTGTGTGTGAGAGAGAGAGAGAGATTTTTTTGCACACCATTTATTGAAGAAACCGTTTTCTCCACTGAGTATTCTTGGCTCCCTTATAAAATACTAGCTAACCATACATTCATGGGTTTAGTTCTGAGCTCTCTATTCTGTTCCATTAATATATGTGTTTCTACACCAGCAGCATAAGATTTATTACTATAGCTTTGTGGTATAGTTTGAAATGAGGAAGTGTGACGTATCAAGCTTTGCTCTTCTTTTTCTGGAATGCTTTGGCTATTTGGGGTCTTTTATGGTTCCCTATGAGGTTCAAGGCTGTTTGTTTCCTCCCAATTTCTACAAAAGACGCCACATTTATCTTGATAAGGAATGCATTGAATCTATAAATTGAGTATCATGGACGTTTTTACAATATTAATTCCTCCAATCCAAGAATAAGGGGTATTGCCCCTTTTATTTGAATCTTTGATTTCTTTTATCAATATATTATAGTTCTCAGTTTATAAATCTTTCACCCTCTTGGTTAAGTTTATCCCCAAGCACTTTATTCCTCACTATGATAATGTGAATGGGATTGTATTCTTAATTTCTCTTTCAGATGTTTTATTGTTATTTTATATATATGCATACTAGTTTTGTATACTACTTTTGTATTCTGCAAATTTACTGCATTCAATTTTTGATGGAGTTTTTTAAACTCTTGGTATATAAAATCATGTCATTTGCAAACAGAGACAATATTGCTTCTTCCTTTCTAATTCAGATGCCTTTTATTTCTTTTTCTTCCTGAATTTCCTAAGACTTCCAGCACTCTACTGAATAGGAGAGGTGAGACTGTGTACTCTTATTCCGTTCCTGATCTTAGAGAAAAAGCTTTCTGCCTCTCATCATACTTAGGTATGATGGTAGCTGTGGGCTAGTCAACTTTATTATGTGAAAGTATGTTCCATCTCTACCAAATCAATTGAGAGTTTTTATCATGAATGGATGTTGAATTTTGTCAAATACTTGTTTTTCATCTATTGAGATCATCATGTGCTTTTTATATTTTATTCTAGAATATTATTGTGATGTATCACATTCACTGATTGCATATTGCCTTGTATCCCATAGGTGAATCCCACTTAATTATGGTATTTAGTCATTTTAATACGCTGTTGAATTCAGTTTTCTAGGAATCTGCTGAGAATTTTTACATCGATATTCACCAAAGATACTGCCCTTCAGTTTTCTTGTAATATCCCTATCTGACAGTATCATTGCAATGCTGGCCCTGTAAAATGAACTTGGGAATGTTGTTTCCTCTTCAATTTGGTATTAGTTCTTTAAATATTTGGTAGTATTCACTAGTGAAACTATCTGGCCCTGAGCTTTTTTGTTGGGGAAGATTTTTTAATTCAATCTCCTTACTTGTTTTAGTCTGTTCAGGTTTTCTTTCTTTTTTTTTTTTTTTTTTTTTTCATGATTTGGTCTTAGTAGACTGTATGTTTCTAGGAATTTATCAATTTCTTCTAATTATCCAGTCAGCTGGTATATAATCTTTCCTAGTAGTTGTTATCATATAATCCTGATTTTTTATGTGTCTCTGTGTTTCTGGCAGCTCAACTTGATTGTCCATTTTTTCTTTTCATCTGCCTACATTTACGTCTTGCAATGAAATTCTATTCTTCCTTTACTCTTCCTTATGTCCATTTAGCTCATTTAAAATGTTTGCTCTGATTATTTCATTTTATTTTACTCTTGTGACTAATATTGTTTGTCATTGGCTACCTCTCAGAATATTTCAGTGTTGTTACCCTGAATACCTACTAAAATCTTGATGATCAACTTTAAATATGCCAGTCTAGTAATTGTTTCGCTTTTCTGTTTAGGCTTTGTTTTAATTTATGTAGAAACAGAATTTTGGCTAATCTTAAAGTAGCTTTTTTCAAATTTACTGATTCCATTGTTGTTTGGTATATATCACTACCATATTTTTAGACCCTTTCTTTTTTTTTTTTAAGATTTTATTTATTTATTCATGACAGACACAGAGAGAGAGAGAGAGAGAGAGGCAGAGACACAGGCAGAGGGAGAAGCAGGCTCCATGCAGGGAGTCCAACATGGGACTCGATTCCGGGTCTCCAGGATCACATCCCAGGCTGAAGGTGGCACTGAACCAGTGGGCCACTGGGGATGCCCAGACTTTCTTCTTTAAAGAGGATCTTAACTATTGTCTCCTTGATTATAGACTGAACTGAGTCCTTTCGAAATAACAGAATATCAGAAGGGAAAAATAGCGACTTTGAAATGGAGAAACCTGGCAGATACTGAATCAAATGATCAGGTTAACGTTAATAGTATTGTCATGTGAATTTCATTTGCACATTGCCTCTGTAGTTTTTTTCCCAAATTATGACTTCAATATATTCATTTAAAAATATCAAACAAACCAAAAATCAAAGGACATTCTACAAAATATCTGACCAAAATACCAAAAGGAAAGGAGACTGAAAAATTATCACAGCTCAGGAGAGACTAAGAAACATGATTACTAACTGCAGTGTGGTATCTTGATTTGAATCCTGAAACAGAATAAAAATATTATTGAAAAAGTGCTAAAGTATCAAAAAGTCTATAGTTAGTAGTAGCATAACGATGTTAATTTCTTAGTTTTGATAAATATGACATGCATCTGTTGATAATAGTATTAGAGGAAGCTAGATGAAAACTGGAAGGAAATATTTCACACTCTCTGTAACATTCATAAGACCTACAATGATCTAAGCAAAATTTTTTATTTTTATTTGTTTTTATTTATTTATTTTTTTAAAGATTTCATTTATTTATTCATGGAAAACACAGAGAGAAGGAGGCAGATACACAGGCAGAGCGAGGGGGAGAAGCAGGCCCCATGCAGGGAGCCCGACATGGGATTCGATCCTGGGTCTCCAGGATCTCACCCTGGGGTGAAGGTAGGCGCCAAACTGCTGAGCCACCAGGGATCCCCTAAGAAAAAAATTTTAAAGTGAATAATACCATATCCACAATTGGATATTCTTTGATTTTTAAGGATTCGACTTTTTACTCTAGTATGAATGCAAAAAAGTTTAAGATATACATATGATAGAATTTGTGGTAGAATTTGAAAGTTGGTTATAAAAATTACATGGAATAATAAATCCCAAGACTTTGTTGAGAAAAGGATATATAACCTATAATATGCATATATGTGTATGTATACCCATAAAGATATATTATTCTACTCACATATAATGTATATTCTACAAAGTACAAAATTATAATTACAAAATTACAATATTCACAGAAATATATACAATTATCAATTATATATTTAATAATCATATGTAATTATGTATGTACACAAAAGTTCATACAATATTTGAGACACTAAAGTATAGTTATAGGAAAGGTTGATTATATGGGATTTGATCTCTGCTGACTAATGCAACTTTAGCTTGCACCATTGTCCTCTTTATTTCCTACTCTCCTGGCCCCTGACCTTAGAATTGGCCAATGTCTTTCCCATCAACCTTGTTTAGTATTCCTGGAATAATTACTACTTCATCTTCTTAAATCCAACTCACTCTTCCAGCTTAAAATAATTACCAATTTCTAATGAGTCTTTTTCTAATATCTGGTTGGATAAGGACTTATATTTTATAAACCTATTATTTTTCCTTTGTAATACTTGCAAAAATTGCAATTTTGTCCTTATTTATGTAGGTATCTTCTAAAGATGTAACAGCCCATATTAGTTTGTGAGGACTGTCACAACAAAATACCACACACTGGATGGCTTAAATGGCAGGGATGTATTTTCTTACAGTTGTGGAGGCCCAAGATCATGATAGGTGTGGTCATGTTTGGGCTTTTGGACAATTGCTTTCTTGTTATGTTCTCACATTGTCTTTCCACTGCATGCAACCTTCATATTTCTTTATCTTCTTCTAAGAACACCAGTCATATTTGATTAAGGCCCACCCTAATGGACTCATTTTAATTTGATCACCTCTTATAGAGTTTTTACTTTACCAAATATGGTAATATTCTGAAATACTAAAGGTTGGAACTACAGCATATAAATTTTGGAAGGATACAATTCAGCCCATAACATTCCCCATTTTATTTAGCTTTATGAGATGTGGTCCATGCCTGTCTTGTCCATATTTTTATGCAATCTTTTTAATGAATGAATGGAGAATGTACAAATGAACATTGCTACATAGGTGGAAGTGAGTTACGACTTTACTTTTATTTATAATATGGTCTAAATCAAGCTGACTGCATCAATCTATAAGCAATTGAACAGCCTAATCAGGTAGAAATATATTCACAATCTAAGGTAATGATAGTCATTTTGAGGTTAACTATAATATTAATGTCACTAAGGTGACAATTTCCTCTGTCATTTCCAATTTTCTCTACTTACACTTTTTAAAAAGGAATGTTATCAAATAGAAAAATTCAATATGATTAGATTATGCCAACCCATATGTTCTTGAACTAGGTTTCTGAAGCTGATTCCTTAAGAGATTTCAGTTTATGCTCTTCTTGAGCTGTCTCTTTGTTAACAGGCAATCATTTTCCTGACTGAATTTTTTATAAAAGCTCTTATGTAAAAATTGGCTCTTTGAAGATTTTCATATTTATGTCTTGTTTTAAAATACAGAAAATGACTTATTTTTAATAGCATATAGGCATGCTTAAAGAATCTGAAACCATCACTTAAGGAATATATAAGTTACATGAAATTTTCGTCTGTAAGTCTATTTTTGGTAAACTTTTTGTTAAAGTACAATATTCATACAGAAAAATGTTCAAGTGTTAAGTGCACGGTTCAATGCATTTTAATTAAGTAAATCACCAGTGTAACTGGCACCCAAATAAGAAATAGAACCAGCTCTCCCTAATGTCTTCTTCAAGTTGATAACCTCAAGGTAACACGTATCATAAATTCTACCTCCATAAGGTTTTCTTTAAAGGTTTCAAATTTTATACAAATTAACTTAAACATTATGTACTCTTTTAGGTCTAGCTTCATACAAACATTCACTCAGGAATATGCTTATGAACTAATCCATATTATTACACACCTAAATAGTTTATATACTATTCCATTCAGTAGATATATTTTAGTATTTATTTATTTAGCAAATAAATAATCAGAGTTTTAATCAAGCCCAAATGAAGACAGCTTAGTAAATATAATTTGTCTATTTTATTGTTGAATATTTGGGTTGTTTCCATTTTTTATTTTTCTTTATTAGACAAAAGTGTTGCTATTAGAATCCTTGTATATATGTTTGGCATAAATATATATCCATGTTGGACTTACACCTATTAGTAGAATTTCTGGTTCACAAAATATACATATATTCATTGTTACTAAATTCTACCAATCATTTCTCAAAGATGGCAATGCAGTTTCCATTTGGTTCCCTCTCTTTTGAGATAGTTACCCTTGAAACCTAGCTACCATACTTTGAGAAAGTTAAGAAGCTATAACTTTAGTTGAGATCTCACCTGACAGCATAAGTCAACTACACAACATGAGTGAGAATGCCCTGAGATGACCCCAACTCCCAATCTTCATGCCAGCCCAATTCATGTCAAGTGGAAACGAGAAGATTTATCCCCACTGAACATGCTCAAATACCAGATTAACAAGTAAATATATATGTTGCTATTGGTTTGACCCATTAAGTTTTAGAGTGATTTCTTATACAATAATTGATCATTGGAAAGGGAGAAAGCTTGTAGATAATACGATGATAATGAATTATTGAAAGACATGATATTTTTTATCATTTGGGACATGTCTAGATAGTCATGTATTTGGTAATTAAGTAACCATTGACATTTCCATAACTATCTATCAATTTTAGGCTTTATTCTGATAAAGAATAACATCATTTTATGTCACATAATTTCTTACAGTAGACTACCTGTATCAATCATCATTTTTTAAATATTTTATGTATTTATTCATGAAAGACATATAGAGAGAGGCAGAGACACAGGCAAAGGGAGAAGCAGGCTCCTTGAGGGGAGCCCAGTGTAGGACTGGATCCCTGGACCTGGTGACCACACCCTGAGCTACAGGCAGATGCTCAACTGCTGAGCCACCCATGCATCACTTCAATCATCATTTTTAAGAACAGATTGAAGGAGACATATAATTTTTAGCTTTTACCTTATAACTTAAAGAAAACACAGAAAATATATATGGCCATTTGTGTATCTTATTTCATGAAGCATCTCTTCAGATAGTTTGCACAATTTTTTTTTAGTTGTTATCTTTTTATTATTGAGGTCTAAGAGTTTTAGGTATTTTAGATGCTAATAGTTTGTCAAATACCTGTATTATGAATATTTTCACCCTTTCTACAGCTTTTTTTCATTTTTTTTAAATTTAACTTTTTTGGAGAGGGTGTTTTGTACTGGTGAACTCCTAGTTTTATTTTCTTATTTTATGGTTTAGAACTCATTTTGTTTTGTTTTATTATTTTGCTTACTCCACGGTTATGAAGAGATGTTCCTATGTTTTCCTCTAGGCAAGTTAATAGTTTTAGCTTTTAAAACCATTTTATGTTTTTTTTTTTCTTTTTTTAAGGATTTTATTTATTTATTCATGAGAGACAGAGGGAGAGGCAGAGACAAGGGCAGAGGGAGAAGCAGGCTCCCTGCTGGGAGCCCAATGTGGGACTTGACCTCAGGATCCCAGGGTCACAACCTGAGCCAAAGGTAGATGCTCAACTGCTGAGCCATCCAGGCATCCCCATTTTATGTTTCATTTTGAATTTTTGTTGGAATATCAGGCTTTTTAACCACTATTTATTTAAAACACTAACTTTTGAATTGCCTAGGTACTTTCTAAAAAATCTGTTCAGATTATAGGTCTACATTGGATTCTATTCTGTTCAATCAATCCATGTTTACATCCTTAATACAACCAAATTGTATTGATTACTATAGCAAAATAATAAAACATTCAGAAAGTTTTTGACTATTCAATATCTTTTGCATTCCTATATAAATTTTGTTATCAATTTGTTATTTTCTCCATTAAACCTGGTGAGACTTTGAACGAGATTGCATTAAATCTGTACTTCAAGTTGGGGGCATTGCAATCTTAACATTATCAAATTTTGCAACACTTATTTATGTCTTCTTTAATTTCTCTCAGCAATGTTTTGTAATTTTCAAATTTGGGTGTTTGATATTTGATATGTGTCCTGTGGCCTTTCCCATTCATTAACTCACTTCTAAAACTCTATGATTAAATCTAACAGTCATTGCTATTGTTGTTACTATTTTCTTAGGAGTTTCTACATACTCATTTGTCTCTGGGCATGTCTGGAAGCTTTTGATACCCCAAATTGTAAATATTATGTTTTTAAAGGGTTAAAAACATTTTGTTATGTTTTCCACTATTAAAGGAAATTTGGGGCTTTGAAGGCAACTAAATTATTTGCAAATCATTTTGATTCCTTTGGGATCTGGTTTTAACTGTTGCTAACATATGACTAAAATAGATGTTACTCCAGGGGTAGATATTTCAGCCTTAAATTGAAGTGGGCCTCTTTGAGGTCATTACTGAATATCCCAGTTGATGCCCAAGGCTCTCCAATCTGGCTGGTCAGAGCTTGAAAGTCTCTCTGACCTGTGTGAGCTTTGGGAATGACTCAACTTAAAACTTCCTGTTTTAAGTGTGTGTTTGTGTTGCAAGGTTGTAGGTTGAATTGCACTTAATGCACGTGTAGTACAATATATAGCAAAGATTATCAGCACATCTCTGAGGCTTTTGCTACGTATCTTCTTTCTAGAACTCTGCCCTATAATTCCAGCTGCCTCAGCCTCCCCAAATGCCAATTATCTCTTAACTTAGTGAGACTGTCAGTCTCTTTCTGAGTACTTGCTCCTTGTCCTTGAATTTCTGAAATTGCCTTCAGGCATGAAGCCAAGGCTATTGGAGAGCTTACTTCCTTTGTTTCCATCTCTCAGGAATCACAATCTGGTGCTTTCTCTGTCCAAAGTCTGCTAACAGTTGTTTCATAGAGCTTTCTAATTGTGTATGGTGAGAGTTCAAGTTGTAAACATTCTATTCCAGCATGGCCAGGAAGTTAAATCCCCAAATGTAGTTTATATATATAAAGCAACCTGAAAGGAAGTGTGCAAGTTGTCTAATTTAACTGAATTATGTTAAACTAATAAATATGAATTAATAGTCCAATATCAGAACCTCACCTTAACTGAATATGTCTGTAAATTTTAAAATAATTGGTTGATCATGCTATTTACTGAGAGAGAGAGAGAGAGGAAGAGAGAGACAGAGGTGGAGAGATAGATACAGATATGCTTGCAATGGAAGGAGAATATGATATTTTCTCATTTTATCCAATTATTGCCTACCAAAAACAGTTTAACACCATGATGATGACAAGGAATATATTTTGAAAAGGTGTGCTGATTATAAAAACACAAAACAAAGGACTAATAATCATTTATATTGTATATTGAGGAGAACTTAAAAATTCATATTGCATCTCAATGATAGTGACATAAATCATGATAAAAGTAGTTTTCTTTTCTTTTTTCTTTTTTTTTTTTTTTTCAAAAGATAGGCTGTCCTTTCGGTGGCATGTGCTCCGCAAATTTATTTGCCGATTTTTTTCCCCATTATCTTCCTGTCACTATCCATATTTGTATTTCTATAATCAATTAATGCTTAACTCTCTTATTTTAAATCAAGAACATATGTTAGTTGTCCTCTAACTGGGGATATATAGGGTATAAAAAAGTGAGAGGCACCCTGAGCTATATTCTAATTACATATAATGCTATAAAATATCTGTTTGTCTAGATCAATAACTGTGAATTAGACAAATATAAGAAAATTATCTGTTCAAAGTAAAATTGGAAAAATTTCCTCTTGCTTGTGGGTATAATCATCAGCTGCAGAAATGCCCCCCAGACTAATCTTCTCCTTTCTATAGACTTCACAACATTTTATCCGAGAGAACTCTTTTTAATAATCTCTTTTGTTATAATACCAGAGAATATTATTTACTGTATTCACAATAGCAGTCAAGCCAGCACAGAAACAAAAAAATGTATATTTCAGTAGTTATATATGGTGACAAGGTTTAATATGGGAGTTTTGATCTGAAACTGAGCATTTAAATACACAGCATAATTTAGTTGCTGTATTGATAGGACTGTAGGGAAATTAAAATATTAAGGTGGATTGGTGTGAGAAACAAAATTGTAAATATAAATAGGAAAAAAAACCCATGAATTGTTTCAACAAAACAGAAGTCAATTTATGATGTATTCATGCTACATATTAATTCATTATCTATCATTCTATTTTGACCTAACCAAAAGTATTTGAAATATTTTGGGGAAGTTGTATATCATATATGAAGAGGGGTGTGTACAAACATTAGCACACTATGCAAAGAAGATAAAGATAGTGTATGTAAGGGCACCTGGGTGGCTCAGTCAGTTGGGCATCTGCCTTTGGCTCAGGTCATGATCCCAGGGTCCTGGGATGTATCCCCGTGTCAGGCTCCCTGTTCAGTGGGAATCCTGTTTCTCTCTCTCCTTCTGCAGTCCCCCCACTTTGCTCTCTGGCTCTCTCTATATGTCAAATAAATAAATACATTTTTAAAGGATTGTGTATGTAACAGTAAGCAAATGGCATTTCTCATTCTGAAGATTTTTTTAAGTAATCTGTATACCAACAGGGGCTCGAATTTATAACTTCAAGGTCAAGATTTGCAAGTTCTACTGACTGAGCCAGCCAGAAATTCTTGAAGATTCTTTTTATCTAAGCATTTTAGATATTTCCTCAAATATGTTAAATTTTTTTTCTTAGAAATAATGGCCATTTCTATCCATATTTTTGTTGCACAAGAAGAGCAATGTAGATAGATATAAAATATGCTAATATAGGTTGTTAGTCACCAAACTGTGTCCTCCCTATATCCATATGTTGAAGTTCTAACCCCCCATGTGATCTGTACTTTGGAGATAGGGCCTTCGAAAGATAACTAAGTTTAAATGAAATCATAAGGATGGGGACCTAATCCCACAGGGCTGTTGTCCTTATGAGAAGAGGAAGAGATATCAGAAATCACTCTCTCTCTTTCTCTTTCTCTTCTCTACTTTCTCTCTTTCACCATGAATACACACAGGAAAAAAAAAAAAAAACGTGATGATATATAAGATGATATATCAAGAAGACATGTCAGGAAGAGATCTCACCAGAAAACAACCATGCTGGCACCTTGATTTTGGTCTTTGAAACTCCCGAACTATAAGAAAATACTTTTTTTTTTCATTTAAGTTACCCAGTCTGTGATATTATTTTATGACAATCTGAGCAGACTAATATGCAAGGCAATGCTATCCTTATGTTCAAAGCATTGGTAAATAAGTCATCAATATTAAATTTGCTGTCAAATGATTCCAATCAATGCAGAGGAAAATCTATGATATTTTCAAATATAAACTACAATAGTTCATCTGGCAATTAGTTACAATACTTTAGCACTTTCTTTTTTATTTCTATCCATTGTGTCCTTAAGATTGGTATATTTTTATAGGAAATTACATCTGAAACTAAGCTTTGCCATTGATAGTGTTATATTAATTGAGGCAAGAATTGGACACCTTCACTTTCAAATGATCATCAAATTTCTTAACTCAAGCAGCTTTTCTTCCAGAAATAAGATGGAGCATGTTTCATGAGCTACTAGCCCACTTATTTTTATATGTATATGTGTTCATATTATTTTAAAAGCATCATTTTAAATATGAATAAGTTCTATTACTATGTATGATGGGGACTGATAGTTAAATATGTTCTATGATGGCTGTTTTAAAAATTAGAAGTATTGAAACAAAAAAAGAGATTTATTTTAAAATATATTAAGTAATAAATTTCAATCCCTGAGCTTTGTGATTGTTGGTAGTAAATTAACAATATTTTGAAATAATCTTATTGGCCACTAAAGATTTATCTTACTTAGATAGAACTTAGATAGTAAATTCCTCAAAATTACCATATTGTGCTGAAGTATATCATTTGGAGGGAAAAAGAATAATTAAACAAAAGACAGTTTCTGCAAAACACTTATTCCAAAGAAATTCTTAAAGCTGCATTAGGATTAATCCAGAGTAAAAATTGCCAGTCCTGTTGACCACTCACAGGCATTCAAGATCCCATGGCACTCTCTGAAACGGCAGAGGAATTAACCCTGCATTTCTGGCTTTACTCCAAATCTATTCATTAAATCCCCCCTACCTTATATTCCCCACATATTTCCAATTAGGAAAATTATTCTTCGTTTCTCTTTGATACTGCTACTGGGACATGTTCTGGCACAAATCTCCTGTATCTGCTCTCCCTTGGAATTTAAGTTCAACACAGCTTGAAATTTGGGATGAATGACATCTTTATACTTAAGGTTTGCTGCCCTCTCATAAACGGTGGTAACATGCACTATCAGACATTTCATAGAACACACTGCTCCGATAAAACATAGCATCTTGCGTATATATACATATATATTTTTTTCCTTTAAATTCTTTAATCATAAAACATCAGAAGAAAAGTAAATGGCAACTTCCAGGATATTTTAATGTACAGGGAGGAATTTCCTGACAAGAAAGCAGAAGTTATGCTAATCAAAACAGAGCTAGGAATTGCCAAGCTTTTTCTTTTTTTCACTTGAAACCTCTACAGCTGGCTATGTGGGGGAATGAACAGATGGGACAAATTATATATTTAAACAGCCTTTGACATCACGTCAAACACCTTGGCTTTTGCTCTGTAAATGGAACTTAACTATTTTTCTATTTATTGCAGTCATAACACTCTGCATTTTATTAAAATGTTATAGACTAGACAAGCAATAAAATGTATATTAAAGATTTTAAGTTGTGTATTACAATGACAAGGTGATATCTAAATGTAAACAAAAGATAATACTAAGCAGTCTATTTTATTTTATTTATTTATTTTTTAATTATTTATTTATTTATTCATGAGAGACAGAGAGAGAGAGAGGGCAGAGACACAGGCAGAGAGAGGGAGAAGCAGGCTTCATGCAGGAAGCCTGACATGGGACTCGATCCCAGGTCTCCAGGATCACGACCTGGACTGAAGGCGGTGCTAAACCTCTGAGCCACCTGGGTTGCCCTAAGCAGTCTATTTTAAATTAATAAATGAAAATTTCACTTTTTATTCTCTGAAAAATGTATTATCCTATGGCACTAGTTGAAAATTATTTGAAAATTATCCCTTTTCATCTCCTAACACTAGGACTGTTTTTAGTCAATGCTTATTTCAGGAATTTATTTTCTATTTGTGATGTGGGTATGGTAGAGAAGCTGCTTCCAGCATGAATCTTCTTGGATTTCTGACAGGCTTAAGTTGTTTGCAAGTGGAGTTTGATTGTGTATTGTGAAAAAACCTGAGATGGATTTATCCATTCATTCATTAACCCAACAAATATTATTTAAGTACCAGCTTTGTAATACATACAGAGTTAGGAGTAAAACAAAGTCCTTAGCCTCAAGATTCTTATATTTTACTGGATAAGAAAGACAGTAAACAACAACAACAACAAAAATAAATATGTGAGATTAGGTGGTTATAAGAGCTGGGAAGGAAGGACAAAAATAGACAGTTGAAGAAAAATATTTGCTTAAGGTGCTCAGAGATGATCTATTTGAGAAGTTGCTATTTGAACAGAAACATGAAAAAAGTGGAAGAGTGAGCAATGTGGAACATATGGAGAAAGATGCCAAACAATGAAGCAATAAGTGCAAAATACCTGAGAGAGGGGAATCCCTGGGTGGCTCAGTGGTTTGGCACCTGCCTTCAGCCCAGGGCGTGACCCCAGGCTCCTGGGATCGAGTCCCACATCGGGCTCCCTACAGGGAGCCTGCTTCTCCCTCTGCCTGAGTCTCTGCCTCTCTCTGTGTGTCTCTCATGAATAAATACATAAAATCTTAAAAAAAAAAATACCTGAGAGAGAAGAATGTTTTCTGAGCTCAAGGAACTGTGTAGAGAGCACTGTATTAAAGTGGGCAAGGGAAGAGAAGAAATGTCCCATATGCCATTTTTAAAGTATTAGCTTTTCTCTGAGTGTGTCCAACATAGAGTACAGGGGCAAGGTTGACAAGGAGTTTAGTTAGTAGGCTTTAATTCAGATGTGAAATGATGGTGGTTTGGACCAGAACTAAGCAAAGGCAATGGTAAACAATGGTTAGAATCTAAAGGCAATTGAAGGTAAAAACCACAAGTGATCTGAGGGATCAAATGTGTATAGAAGAAAACAAGAAGAGTGAATGGTCACTCAGGCATTTTACCCTTTGCAACTGAAATAATAAAATTATAATTTAATGAAATGGGCAAAAGAAATAGAACAGTTTGAATAATCTTCCCCCCAAATTCCTGCCCTCCTGAAATCTCAAAATGTGACCTTATTTGGAAACAAGATCTTTGCAGATTCTTAAGATAAATGTTGAAATGAATTAATATTGAATTAGATGAGCCCTGAACTTAATGGCTGTCGCCCTATAAGAGATAAAGTACAGGAACACAGAGAAGCAGGGAACAGAAAGATGGAGGCAGAGACTGGAGTGATGTGTATACAAGTCACGGGACACCAAAGATTTCTGGCAACCAACTGAGGTTAGGAGAAATGTATGAAGCGGATTCACCTTCAGAACCTCTAGAAGAATAAACAAACAACCTGCCAACACCTTGGATTCAGACTTTGTGAGAGAATGAATTTCTATTGTTTTTGGCTACCAGGTTCATGGTAATTCCTTATGGTAGCCCCAGGAAACAGGTCCAGATGGGGAGGACAAATGAGGAGTTTGAGTTTTTGCTTATCAATTTGAGATACTCATCATAGATCTCTGGAGAGATGTCAAATTGGCAAAGGTAGTCATAATTTCAGAGGTGAAATTAGGCCAATATAATTATTTATGAATCATTAGGGCATAGTTGATATTTACAGTTGTCAGTGGATGAAACCACCTGTGGGATGAGGGTAACTGTGAAGAAAATTGAGAGAAAGACTAAGTTCTGAGTTGCTGGATATTCCAACATTTATAATTTGAAGAACTAAGGAACCAGAAAAAGAGTGAGAAGGGATAACACAAGTGAAGAGTTTGAAGAAGATTCTTTGCCAAATGATAACAGGCCAAGTAAGATGGATGATGGGAATTGGATATTGAGCCTAGCAATGTGGAGATTGCTGCCGACCTTTTCAACAACTATTTTTAATGGAGTGCTGGCAGGAAAGACCTTAATTGGCTTGGATCCCAAAGGGAAAGACCAAGAGTGAATTCAAAATTCAAGTTTTGAAGCTTGGCAAGTTGGGGAGTTTGGCTTGAAAGAAGAACAGAAAAATGGGAAGAAACTAGAAGTGGATAAAGATGTAAAATTTTACATATTTAAGGATTAGATATTCTAGTTCACAATAACACAAATAAATAATTGCCCTATTACATCTTTGAAGCCATGTTAATATGTACAGCAAACCACGGATTTCTTGGGAAGTTAAAATGTTGACATAATTGTAAAGAGTAAAATCTGTCTCATGACAGATTTGGCTACAATTAAATAACAATATAACTTTCTATTTCAGAATTTTGTCCAATTTCATAATAGGTAAATAAATTAAAATAATAAATAATAGAAAACAGAAGTAAATAAAGTAAAATTAATAATAATAAACAAAATAATAAAAACATAAGCAAATAAAGTAAACTAAAATAAAATGAAAAATAAGAGGCAAAATATTAAAATGTCTTCTAGTATGGCTTTAAAAAAGAAAAAAAGCTCAGGTATCTAAAATTCAAATTAGCAATAATCACACCTTGGATAAACCTCATTGGCTACAATACTGTCACTATGCAAAGCTAAGTATCTAAAGTTTGATACAGAAGTGTATGAAAGATAATTTCTTAGTTCAATATTTCTAAATAAATGGAGTATTTATTTTGTATCAATTTCATTACAATATTTCTTTATATAAAATTCACTTAAATTTACTATTTGATTCTTCTTTATTCTTTCTAGAAAGTATAATTTTTCTCATCTCAATTTATTTTTTCACTACCGGTAGAAATATTTTTTATATTGTCTTTTTATTTCTGAAAAAAATACTCTGCAAAAGTTTAGGCAATATCAGTTGCATTGCATTTATGCTGTTTTTGTGGTAAAAATAAATATGTATGGAATGAAAAACAGTAATAGATTTGTTCCTTAGAAAATACATAAGAAAATCATAGTCTGAGCTCTAAGATATTTTTAGTATTGCACTATTAAGAGTAGATCAGTGTATTTTTTGCTAACCAATTGTTTCACATCTTTAATATTTTATGAACCATATACTTTTTGTGCTTGTTTTGACAGATCAAAGAATAAGTAGAGTACAACAAGCAATGAAGTAAAAATTGTTGAATAAAAGTGGAGAGTTAAAGAGAAAATGGACATACATCTTTTTGATTTTAGTAAAATAGACTTTGCTCGATTCCATAAAATTAAAATGTATAAGAGCTTGAAAAACTGGTATAATATGTACTGTTTTCTGCCAAATAATTGAATATCTAATTTTAGAAAGCCATTAGTATAAGAGAAAGAATTTACATTACTTATGAAGAGCATAACTTCTTCCATTTTTAATTAAGGTTTTATTATTAAAATTCATTTGTTAATTTTTAGGTGGAGGAATTACATTTAACCTCATGCACTGCACTTAAGTAAAAGAGAGCAAAACATAATGATCCCAAATAGCCAGAGAGGCAAAATTCTTATTGGCATAGGTCCTTCTCTCTTAGTAATATGCCCTACATATTTAATAAGCTAGATCTCCTCAAAGTCTGGTATTTGTCTCTGTAACCACTGATATTCTCAAATCATGCTTGGTTTCCTCCTCCCCTGCCATAATTGGAAAGTATCTCCATACAGAAAGTGGGGCTATTTTAGAACACATCTTCTCCTTTTAGGGATCATTATTCTTTATTGGCTATTGTTGCATTTTCTTTTCTCTTTTCTTTTCTTTTCTTTCTTTTCTTTTTTTTTCTATTTCTTTAAGATTTATCTATTTATTTTAGAGAGAGAAAATGGGGGGGGTAGGGAGAGGGAGTAAGAGAATCTCCAACAGACTCCTTACAGAGTGAGGAGCCAGATGCTTGTGGGGCTAGATCCCATAATCCTATGATTATGACCCAAGCTGAACTCAAGAGTTGCATGCTTAAGCAACTGAGCCACACAGGTCCCCTTCATTTTCTAAATAAATTTAATTGTAAGAGTAGGGAAAATGCCGAATCAACAGAAATTCAACACTGGTTCATTTTCTTTATCTTCAGATCTGTACATGCCCCACCTTCTCTCTTCATTACATTTGTATCGAGATACATTTATCATCTATATTAACAAAAGACCATCCTTAAAATGAATAAGGAATCTAATTATTTCAGCTTCTTTAATTATCACACAATCTTCCTTCTATATATTTTCAGATAGATTTTTGTGATGTGTAGGATTAACTGTAACTCTTTAGTTTTAAATAATTTGCACATTTGTTTACTTATAATAGACTAACACTTCCTAAAAATCAATGAGATATTTTATATATAGTTTATATATATAGTTTAAATAATAATCTGTCCTTAACTCAAAAAGAGAGAAAGGGAAAGAATAAATTATCAAGAAAAATATTAATTTTACTAAGAAGTAAAGATCAGAGAAAGAAATTGAACAAAGCAAACAAATTTAAAAACAATTCCTGTGCAAATAACATGTTATACTCATGTTTCTTCCTCTGTATTGCCTTTGTAGAATCTCTCTTCCTGAAAAGTCCTGCCCATCCCTTATATGGATCTAAAACCTGCGTTTATTTATGGGGCCTTTATTTCTTTCTCTCTATGAGTAGTTCTTGAAATCATCAGTCTCCGTGATTTCCCTTTTCTGAATGCTTATAGATCTTGAAGTTGTACCAATCCATCTACCACCTGACTACATGTTACCTTGTATTGTTCTTTAGTTCTTTGTATCGATTTTAAGGTGTTTCTTGAATGTTTACTGTTAAATTGTATGTGCCTTCAAGTGTCAGGTACACGACAGGTGCATAAAAAATTCTCAGTGATTTCAGAAGAAAGAAAAACACGTAGAAAAATTAAAGAATGGTTTTCAATCAACTGAGATTTTGGTGAAGAGAGTAACAGTCAATTTACTACTATTATACCATTTTGATTCAAAGTCAAACTCTTGGTATGAAACATAGGTAAGACTCTAGGAAAGCTAAATATCTTGTCTCTGGCTATATCTGAGTATTCCTTTCTTACTTATTCCTGCAACTATTCAGAATTCCACCGAAGGCTGCCTTTCCCTGAAATGGCTCCCTATTAGACTGCAGCCACCCCTTACTTTTCAAACCCACAAACACTCTACTCCCTCCCTCACCTGAGACATTTTTTTTTTTTTTTTTTTTTTTTTTTTTTAGTTTCAGAGAAGAAAATAAACAAATGAAGAGGTTAAGTTAATTCAGAAAACATGAGTGGCTGTCAGTTTGTGTTCATTCTAGTTGTGCATTTGCCTTGAGGTGACATTTACAATGGTGTCACCTCAGAGCAGAGTCCTCTCAGTTACATGTGTTTTCTGAGTGCACGGTGCTCTGTCCTCACCCTGGGTTTTTTGGCTGTTTTTAATGCCTGGAATACACTTTCCCTTATTTCCTTTCATAAATGTTTTTTTGATCAAATGAATACATTTCTCTTGTTCTATATGTGTGCATGTATATATATATATGAATACATCTCTCTTGTTCTACATATATATGTATATATATGACATATATATCATTTACATGATAAACAATGGATTTATATCTGGGAAGGTTTAAGGTCCCTTCTAATTCTAAAATTCTGTGATAGGATAGCTACATTGTGGTGACTGCTTGTATGTTCCAGGAGTTCTAAGTACGTGTTACAGGCAAGTACTATGAGGAACCTGAAATTCAGAAAAGACAAATAAATGATGTAATTATAAATAGTCCATGGATTGTGAGCTTTCTTTTCACTGGAATACATTGAATCCTTTTATCTTCCACACCATTCACGTGTCATCCAAATACCCAAATACCACATTTCCTCTGTTTGCAAGGATGTGAGTGTGTGTGTGTGTGTGTGTGTGTGTGAAAAATAAAGCCAGATCGGACTGTAGCCAGTATTGTTTTGCAGAGGATGGCATAGATATTTAAGTAGACAACAAAATTTCCAAGGTTCTTCTTCTACTGACACTAGAAAAAAAGAAAGGATCACTAACATTCTAAAGACACTGTCAATCACTGCCAATTTCCCTTTTTTATAGAGTGGAGGTCTGAGTTATGGTCTTATTTTATGCGTGTATGGTTGTTTTGCAAAGCTATGCAAATTAAATCAGGATTTAATAATATAAGGATAGAAAGAATCCAGAAAGTGAAGTAGAAATGCAATTAATTTATTCTGCATAATAATACAAATGATAAACTTAAAAAAAAAAAAAAAAAAAAACCTGAATCTCCAGGGAGCCTGAAGTTAGGAAGAGTGAGCAAAGTCTTAAGCAAGTAAGGACACAAAGCAACATTGAAGCTTGTGATCAGACGCAGTGCATAGTAAGTGAAAGAATTTCGAGAACAGAGATAAATATTATTCTTACAATAGTATGGATCATTTTGGGTTTGGATCATAAAAAACCCAGATAGTGAGTGAAGCATATCACACACTCAAGTGTCTCATGGGAACGCTTTCAGAGAATCCAGGAAAAGTGGCTGGTTTCCATGTCTCAGGTCATGATAGAGGAGAAGAAAAAAGAGTGCAATAAGAGTAAAGTTGAAACAAGGACAGAGGTTGTAAAAATAGGAATTTTTTTTTTGTAGGTCATAAGGATAATTGGATTGGAGCTGTCCAAACAAAACTGTCTCAGAAGATGGCAGAGGATATAAGGAAGTTGAGAGAGCATAGCCATATTTGCATCCAGAAATAACCTTTCATGCAGATGTAACTTCTGACTGCTGTATATTTGTATATTTGGCAGACTCTTCTCTTTATTTGATCCCTACCATTTTTTGCTCGGATAAATTTAAATAGATATATTTAACTTTATATATGCATTTATATAAAGTAAAAATTTTAAAAAAAAATTATTATATATATATTTAACTTTATAAATATATATAATGTATAATTTATCTACTTAACTTTATCCCAGAAATATATATATATAATATACGCCATATTGTAATTTGCATATATATTCACTATATATAATATGTTATACATACTATGTATTATATACCATATACGTATTTACACATGCACACACTTATATACACATCGTAGGGGGCAGAAAAACAGACCAAATGCTTGCTTTCATATCTTAGCTAATTTAAATTTATATTGGAAACTAGCCAAAAACTCATGTTTCAAGGCCAAAGATCAAATGATGATTAAGTAAGGTCTGAACTGACATCAGGTTCAAGAATCTGTGCTATAAGAATAAGGTTTCAAGAAACATTAGAAAATAATGCTTTTTTATAATAGAGACAAAGGCCCAACTAGAGTCATACTTGCATAGCTATTTTCATTATTATTTTTTAAATATCATTTTTGTTTAAATGGATAGTACATCTACTCTTTCTCCAGTATGTAATTGTGTCATTAACAAATAATCATATTGGGTCATGCTTTTCGATTTCTTGGTCTCTCAAGAGGTAAAGCAATTTTTATTCTGAGACTTAGATTTATGTATGTAACTTAGGATACTAGGTGGTTCGCAATTATTTTACCCTTCAGAGACTGAGTTTAAAAAAGTTCCTGAATATGGTATTTTTTATTATTATCACTAATAGATTAAAATGTTTATCATTTATTTGTGTACATTGTGCTAAACACCATGTCAGAAAATTTATGTTATTTTTATTCTTTTCCACAAATATTTTCCAAGAATCAGAATTCTGACTCCAAATTCATACTTATTCCTTTTACATGTTTTTTTTTTTAAATTAGCTTTTAGATATCCATCAACCATTTATATGATATTTCCACTTATTTACTGGTTTTGTTATATAATTATCTGATATTAAAGAATCCAATTGGTAGAAAAGTAGATGATAGATGTCAATAAAATGCACTTGTAATTATGTTAAATTGACTTTTTTTAATGTTCAAAGCTCATTCTGTGAAAATAAACAATTATTTTGTGTTACATTTATAATTCACTATTTGCAATCACTTGACAATACAGCTTTAATCTCGTGATTTACTTAAAATTAAGGTTTATATTCACTAATTGTAAATAAATCTAAGTCCCAAAACTTTATAATAAGTTTGATGCCATCCTACAATGTTTCCAAAGAAACATTAAAGAAAGGCTATAAAGATACCAACTATTACAAGTATTATCTATATCAACCAAAGCATTTGCTTCAAAATCATTAAATATTATTAATGCATATTTTAAAATTAATTTTAAAACCTTTATATACATCTCAGTTTATTCTACTTGTGTGTAATAACTCTCTGGGGTCTCTGTTGCACAACTATAGGCTGTAGCATATGTGTAGTATTCTCCAGCCTTGAAAATATATTAATTTGTAGTAAAATACATCTTAATTCAATAGGATATACTGTATGATCTGTGGCCAATTATTAAAAGATATCGTTGATTTTGGAGTATTTAAGCGCCGAAATAATATAGCGTTTATCTATTCTGTACAACACTATACTATTAAATATCAGAAAGTTTTATCATTGGAATAATATAGCATGTATCTATTCCCTTCCATACTCTACTATTATTAGAACAGTTTTTTGTACAGAAACCTAGAGGCAATAAAAGAGCGTCATACCTACAGAATAGCCAGGTATATTGAGTTAATATTCTTCATCTTCTATTATTCGAACAAATTGCTCTAAAAACAAGTTTGAAAATTAGATGAGAATAAATACTATATATTTAATGTAATATCAAGTTATTGGGAATTGGCCTAATGGTCTTATAAGCAGCATCATATGGAGTTTCGTTCATAAAGGAAAATGAAGAAAAATCCAAAAACAATGAGACAGACGACAAATATATCTGAGAGATGGAGTGAGCTGAGGGACTCAGAGGGGCAAAGCAGCAGTACCGTTTCATAAGGTGGTTTGAAAAGCTAGATGTGGAACACACACTATAATCTCTAAAGTATCCTAAATTACTTGTAATTAGATGATGGCATTTAAATTTGCACCAGTTTATTCATAGAATTAATGGAGGACAATGGTATTTTTTAAAGAAAATTTGGATGAAATATTTTGTCCAAATTTGAGTATTTCTGTGATAGCTTATGCCCATAGATATGTTTTACTTTTTTCTAAAATAAAATCATTCTTTCTTTGCACTTAAAATAATAGGTAGGTGTACAGTTTTGTTTGTAATACAAATTAATTTCTCTTAGTTTAGGGAAAGAAGACATGTAAGTAGAAAGTAGAAAAGTTTGTCCATGAATTTTGGAACTTCTGCTTAAAGCTCTTCTCCCTTTTGTGAGTGGCGTGCCTATAACTCCTAATATCGAATAGTGATATTAGTGTCACTCAGAATTGAGAGCTGATAGGAGGCCTTTCTGAGGTGACACGAAACCACAGGAATAGTTTGCACAACACTTGTTACAGCCACAGTTAGAAAGACTTTGAGATCTTCTGAAAATGGTTTAAAGATCAGAAAATTCCGATTTGGAGTAAGCTCTGATGTTGAATCCATATATGACTGAAACCAAGTGGGTCTTGTATCAATGACATCAAATTTACAAATAAAAAATTAAATGGGACATACGTCTTGAACATTTACATAAGTAATTCAGATTTGAATGCTCCAGTCAAGAGTTTCAAATTTACATTGGAGTGGTACTTACTATATGAAGTTGTTTTACCCCCCAAATATTATTGTCCTGAGTTTCAGGAACATTGTGGATTGGCTAGAGTTGATGGGCAGTTTTTGGTAATTCCTCTTTCACCCATGGAGTCATTTAGAAATCTTCTATTCTGTCCTGATATTTAAGAAGGGGAATATGTAAAGATGTTCCCTATGTTAGAAATAAACTCACAGGGCAGCTGAAATCTGATCCAGACCTCTCCTGTAATTCTAAGTCTCCAACAGCCTTCACATGTAGTAATACAATTGCAAATTAGGATAAACTGGCTTCTTTTCAGTGAGACATTTTATAGCAATGGTCAGCTGAATTGGAAAAAAAAAAAAAAAGAAAAAAAAACTCTTTTGAAATTACTGTCTTAATTTATTCTTTTCTATCAATTCAATCTCCTATTTGTCCTAGAAGATATTATCTCTCTTTCAGAGAAGGGCATTTTCCTTCTCTCACTGTAATCTGACTTTTAATACATTTGAAAGCAATCTGCCTTTGGAAGGAATATATATGTGCATAGAGAGATAGAGACAGAGAAAGAGAGAGACGTTAGGGATGCTAAGAGCTAAAAGAAGCCTGACGCTTTGAATTAGTAGCTACAGCAACAACTTTGTTACTTTCTAAAGTCCTGGTATTTGTGGTGGAATAGAGTTCGCTTGCTGCAAAATAAGACAAAATAAAAAGAAAACAGATTTTAAATTATTTTAAAATGCTATTATGTGCATAAACATGTTTAAAAATATTTATGTGCAAAAGTTTGAACACAATATGTGTTTATTTATGGAATGTATTTTCACTTTACAAAGGGAATCTTCACACAGTAAAGGCCTTCTCATATGCTTCCTCTGAATAGTAAATTTTCCAGTTTATTTAAAATATCCTTTGAATATACGTATACATGTATATGTGTTTGCATTGGTAGATGGGTGCATAGGGATATAGAAAAACGAGTATTTTTAAAGGATATGTGAAATGAGCCGGAAAATTTTCTAGACATAGTGTTACACATGTGCGTCAACATTTGCTCACTACCTTATAATCACATCCAGTCATCAATGCTAATTCTCAAACAAAGTGGTGAACAAAACAATGACCATTCTCTTGATTGGTCTGATGCAAGAAAGATTCACATCTGCGTATCATTTCAATGCCGAACCCTGCCAATATGTATCCAGAAAACAAATTAAGCCAGGAAAGAAAGGATTGTTTCTGGCAGTATTTAAACTTATTGAGTTTAAATAGTGGAGGTGGAGTATATGACTATATAAACTGTTCTAGTTTGGAAATGTTGTTACAAATGAATATTGTAACCTATAACAATTTTTCTTTATGTTTTCTATTGTATTATGCTGATTCTACTTTGCCATAGGCTAGTTTGAGCAGCTCGTTGTTCTTTATAGTAGAATACTTTAAAATAATAGTAGAGGGAAATGGAAATCATGAGAGAAAACTAGGTAATGAAATTAATTTGTCAGATTGTGCAGTTGGGGTCATGGACTAGGGCGTCAGCTGCTCATACACTGGGTATAGAAAGTGACAAAAATTCTTATTCTGACATAAGAATGACTGCACTCATATCAACTACAAAAATTATACTTTTAAGCCTATCAGCGAGCTACATATCTTAAACTGATGAAGTGCTCCTAGGAGAGAAGAGCCCTTGGGACTCCTTTTACCCCAGGCAGAGAGCAGCAGGGGGAAGGGAAAGATAGTGTAGAGAGAGGCAAGAAAATAACACATTTCCACCAAAGCTTCAGAGGGTAGGAAAACAGAGACCCTCCGGGCATTCCAGGGCTCACCTTGAGCTGGAGGCAGCAGCCTGGGGGAGAGAGGAGAGCAGAGGGAGATGCAGGGTGTTTCAGTGAGCACCAGGTAGGAGTGGCCTGTGGCTGGGCCTGGAGACAAATTGCCAGGACCTACCTCACCCCAGACTGACAGACAACCACTGAAGCCTGCTAAAATCTGAGGGCAAGGTGGGAAAACTGAGAGAAAATCTCCTTGGAAGTAACGTCCTGTAATAAGGAGAGTCGTAGGAGCACAGAAGCCCTCCCAGAGGCACAGGTGTATAGGGTATATAAAGGGTAGAAGCAGGGCAGGAGAATAATATTTGGCTCAAGGATAACAATCTCTGAGGGAGGATATAGAGAAAGGTTATTCGTTTAAGTTGCTATATGAGAATCTAAACAGCATTGCATCTAGAAAAACATACTATTTTGATATTAAGGTGCTATTAGTAAAATAACATTCTAATTGCAAACAAGTATCTGCAATGTACATCCATATAGACGCAGTTTATTACATCTATGCTATGTAATATTTTGTGCTTTTATTTTTTTTAATTTTTTATTTTTTTTAAATTATTTATGATAGTCACACAGTGAGAGAGAGAGAGAGGCAGAAACATAGGCAGAGGGAGAAGCAGGCTCCATGCACCGGGAGCCCGACGTGGGATTCGATCCCGGGTCTCCAGGATCGCGCCCTGGGCCAAAGGCAGGCGCCAAACCGCTGCGCCACCCAGAGATCCCTATTTTGTGCTTTTAAAAGGGAATTAAGAAGTTCTGTATGTTTGACCTGGACAACCTCCCACGATAGGTTATTGCCAAAGCTAGAGCGGATTGTGGGCATCTCCTACCAATTCTGCATTCAGCGGACTTACCTGGAAAGCTCACAATCAACTATTATAGGACTATTTATACCAGAAAAACCAATAACCATTATAATTAGCTGTCAAACATGCCCACCACCCAGCTGGGGGGGTGGTCAGTGATTATTATGGCATATTATCTATGAAACAAGATTACATTTTTGTTAAACACTACAAAACATTTTATATTCTTCTATTTAGTTTAACGAACAAAAACAAAAGGACTGAGGAGGGCAAGACAAGAGTGATGGCATTCGATGTTGTGTTGGAAAATACTGGATATTTTTTTGGATAGATTATTCAGATAGACAATTCAGTCTTATTTAATTATAAGACTGGGAACACTTTTTTATTTTGTAATTTGAGCAAGAATTTTAAATGTTTATTTATTTATTTATTTATTTATATTTTTTTAAAGGCACATTTATTCAGTGTCATGATCAGACTATTACATTTAGCAATCAATAGCATGGGTGTAAAAAAAAATCTACATTAAAACCCTTTATTGGGCTGCTTTACACTTTCCACAAAACAGAAACTAAAATAACCTGTTATACAATTAGTCACAAATACAGTCGTTGAGTTTTTTGTGCATACACATGAGTATTGTCTAAAACATGTCTTCTTTGTAGCAGTGAGGCCCTGCCACCACTGTGCTTGGCTGAGTTCACAAATCTGTTGTAACCTGTAGCTTCCCTGTCACCTCTCTGGCTCTCCTCTCCTGCTAAGCTTTGTTTCCTGGCACTAATTAAAACTTTCCGCCCCTGCCATAGCTGCTGCTGCTGCTGGAACCATAGCCACCTTGGTTTTGTGGTTTGGCAAAGTTATTGGCCTCCACCACCAGAGGGGCCAGAGCTCCTCCTGCCTCCAAAATTTCCTCCTTTCATGGGTCCAAAATTTGAGGATTGATTGTTGTAATTGCCGAAATCGTTAGAGCTTCCTCTACCCCCCAAGTGGCTTCCATCATCACTAAATCCCTTCTAGCCATCCCCACTGCCACCGTATCCACCACCACCTCCACTGCCACTGAAGCCACCTCGACCACTGAAGTTCCCCCCACGACCAAAGTTATCTCCACCGAAACCACCTCCACGACCACCACCAAAATTTCCAGAACCACTTCGTCCTCTGGCTGGACGAAGCACTAGCCATCTCTAGCTTAGATAGGGTTTTCCTTCCTTCACAGTTGAGGCCAGTCACAGGATGGTATTTTTGAATGACAGTCTTGTCTACAGAGTAGTGGTCGTCAAAGGTCACAAAAGCAAAACCTCTCTTTTTGCCACTGCCTCGGTCAGTCATGACCTCAATCACTTCAATTTTCCGATACTGTTCAAGATAATCTCATAGATGATGTTCTTCAGTGTCTTCTTTAATGCCACCAACAAAAATCTTTTACAGTTAAGCAGGCACCAGGGCTTTGAGAATCTTCTCTTGAGACAGGCCTCTCTGATTCCACAACTCTCCCATCCGCCTTTTGTGGCCTTACATCGTGGTTGCATCCACCTCCTCCAGGGTGGCCTACCTGATGAACCCCAAGCCTCCGGAGCGCTTGGTGTTTGGATCTCTCATTAGCACAGTCCGTAAGCGGTCCCCATCAGCTGTTTCAAAGCTCAAACCTTCAATGAAGAGCTTCTGCAGCTGTTCAGGCTCTTTGGGAGACTCTGACTTAGACGTGACCGTGGTGGGAGGGGAGACTTCAACGATGCTTAGTTGGAGGCATCCAGGGGCAGAAAGGAGTAATCTAACAAACATATCTCTTAAATGTTCTTTTAAATGTGACATTTGTATACTTCAAAATACTCTATTAATTTCTAACTTACAGTTATATAATTACATACATATATATGTATATATATACATATATATATATACTTTAAACATTTATTAAGTGTGATCAGTACAATAACCATATAGTGACCCTCTAGGCGTTATCAATGACTTGCATCCCTCTACATTCTTTTTTATTCCATCCTCCTCCAGTGCAATAGGCACTGTTCAGAGTTTAATTACGTATATGTGATTTTTTAAAAGTTCTTATTGTGATTCCAGTTAGTTAACAGACAGTATTATATTAATTTCAGATATAAGACACAGTGATTCAACGCTTCTGAACATCACCCAGTGCTCATCGCATGTGCCCTCCTTAGTTCCCATCACCTGTTTAACTCATCCCCCTCCCTCCTCTGCTCCAGTAGCCACCAGTTTGTTCTCTAGGTTATGAATCTGTTTCTTCATTCTGTTTTCTTGATTGCCAAAGGAGCTAAGCATCTTTTTAAAAGCAGGTGGCCATATGTACCTCTTCCACTGTAAAGTGTCTTTCTGAATTTTCCCATTTTAATTTGATTTTAGTCTTAATGATCTGTAAGAGTTCTTTTATATTTTGTACTAAAACTTTGTCAACTCCATTAAAACTTTCATCTCTAATTTACAAAACATATTTACATTTTCTATTTTTACAATCTTTGTTTCTAATGTCTTTGCTTAAATAGAGTTCTTAATTTTAATGTAGCAAAATTTATTCACACATTTTAGTAAGGTCAGCATTTTTTAAATCTCATGTAGGGAATCTTTGCCTGTCACAATGTCATAAAACTATTTTCATGGCTTCAATATTTTTTTTCTGAATTTTGAAAGTTTGTTTTTTTTCAAATTTAAGTTCTTAATCCATCTGGAATTAATATGTATATATGGGCTATAACAGGAAATTGTAGTAGGGAACAGACATAGGAGAGACAAATTATCTAGCATCATTTTGGTGAATAATCTTTACCTTGCCTGCCAACTTGTGTCTGTCAAACAATCCCATATAATCATATCCTAGTTTTGTGCTTTCTATTCCATCCAATTGGTTACGTTGTCTCTCTTGGTTTCAGTACCATAATTTTATTTATCATAACTTCATTTAAAACTCCTGAAATTTTTTTCAGAAGCTTTTTGTTTTTTCTGGAAACTACTTTTCTGCATAAGTGTAAAAACCAATTTGCCCATGTTTCATTAAAAAAATCCTGCTGCATCTTGATAAAATTGCATTCAGTTGGGTGAAGATGAGTGGGAGATATAGGCTTCTATTTATGGAAAAAATAAGTCACAAGAATAAGAAGCATAGCATAAAATATAGTCAATAATGTTGTAATAGTGATATATTAACTATACTCAAATTTTTAAAAAGTGCATTGAATCTTTTGCTCAATCTGAAAAGAACTGATCTATATACAATGTTAAATCTTTCCCAAGAATATGAAATACGTTTCTCATTTTTAAGACTTTCTAGACATCCTTAATATTTAACAATCTTTATTAGTTATATTTATTTTTATATTTATTGATCTAATACTGTCTGCAGTTTTTAAATACTGCATTTTCAAATTTTCTCATTTGTATTGCTACAATGTAAAAATGCAACTAATGTTTATAAAATACTGCTATAAATAGTCACATTAACAAATTATAATTATTCAAATAATGAGCTATATATTTTGAATTTTTCTTTTAGAATGATAGTTTTATTTCTCCCCCTGTGATCTTTTGCTTTTGATTTATTTCTGTTGTCATGTTCCTTTGGCTTGGACTTGAATACAATGTGGAGTAGCACCTGTGATGTTACCTGTGTCATATTCTTTGTTTTAAAATGAATTATCTCCATAGATTCTCAAGGAATGATGATATTCACTATGAGTTTTTAGTAGATAGTATTTATCACATTTGCTAAAGGTTTACATTATCATCATGAGGTGCACTGAATTTTAACAACTAATTTCTCTGCATCTGTGAAGTGATCATATTTTTCTTCTCCAAAGCTGTTAGTGTGGTGAATGGCATTTGTAAATTTCTATTATAGCACTCTTTCATTTCTTTTATAATCTGAATTTAATCATATTATGTTCATTTATTTATTTTTTTAAAAGATTTTATTTATTGATTTTATTTATTTATTCATGAGAGACAAAGAGGGAGAGAGAGGCAGAGACACAGGCAGAGGGAGAAGCAGGCTCCATGCAGGGAGCCCATCGTGGGACTCAACCCCAGGTCTCCAGGGTCACACCCTGGACTGAAGGCAGTGCTAACCCACTGAGCCACCTGGGCTGTCCATATTATGTTCATTTAAAACTTTTAAAAATATTTGTTTTTTGAAATTACTCCTGGACTCTGGTTATTAATACTTTTAAGGATCATGGAGTTTGTATTTATTACTATGACTGAGGTAGAGTTGAAGTTTTCCTTCAACAAAATTGGACAAATTTATGTAAGTTTTACCAGTTTGTTTCCTGAGGTTAAAATGACTTCCACAGATGACTTTGATAATATGCACCCTCCTTATCAGTTGCATAGAAGAGTTGATCTAACAATAGAATGGAACGTTCCTTGAAATTTTGGTAGAATGTGTCTATCTATCATCAGTATATATATTTTATTTATTAGAATCTCTTAACTATTGCTTCAATTTCTTTAACTCCTTTTTTATGAGTCCATTTTACATTTTATTAGTCTAGGCATTGAAGGCTTTATCTATGCTTTCATGTGCCTTGGCGTAAAATTTTCCATGAAATTCTTTATGTTTTTCACTTCTCTTTTTGTAAATGTTTTAATTTATGTTTATGTTTTCCTTTTCTTGTTTGTCTTAATCTTATTAAGAACTTATTTTACTACCATTTTTAGATAAGCAACTATTAGCTCTGTTTATCCTCTCTATTGTATCTTTTATTCCTCCATTCTGTTGATATTTGTTCTTATTCATGGCAGTTATCCATCTATTGCCTCTTAGGTCCTACTCCACTCTCTGTTGCCCTGCTTGTGATACTGGATCATCTCTCTTCTTCCAGCTGGCTCAATGTTAAGCTCTGTGAGCAGAAGATACAGAAGGGACACTTCAGATGGAAGGGAATTCTGAGGATTCTCTGTGATTTTTTTTCTTCTGGCTTCTATGGGTTGCTTGGTTGATATGTATGACACCCGGGGGGTCTCATATTCACCTTGTGGATGGCTTCATTGCAAGTTCCATAGGTGTTCCAATTAGCTTCCCAGTGAGCCCAGCAGCACTCTCCCGACTGACTCAGTGGGTCCAATTGTTGTTGGATTTCGAACAATTCAAAAGCATCCTTTCCTCCAGTTTCCTGTTGAATTTCACTGATACCCAATAGGAAGACCCAACCCCATGGCACCCTGACTGCAAACATAGGTCAGTAGCCAGCGGGCCAGTTCTGGCCAGGGACAACCTGTCAAACTTCTCTGCCATTCAAAGATGGTTGCTACTACACCCTCTCCAACAAAATCTGAATTGTATCTGGTAGAGGGACCCTCTTTCAAGGTTGTTCCTTCCTTAGGTCCACATCTACTGTCCTAGAGCATTCTCATTATTCTCTTTTACTTCCTAAGAGAATCTAATTTCTTGTAAATACTTAAGAACTCACTATAGTCTAATTTATAATATTTTCTGTGTGAATTCCATCTCCTAATAGTCATCTTTATTGTGCAATTACTGCTTTCTTTGGATTTTTATAATTACTTTTCTTAACTTCTATGTGGATATTTGGCTCATTATTTTTTAGCATTTTTGTCCTTTGTATTCATTTAATGCTACAACAGTCCCTTTAAGTACCAGTTTAGTACTTATCAAATACTTTGAAAACAGATGTGTGTGTGTCTAATGTGAACAAACTAGATAATTTCAGCTAGTTATGGATAAGGATAAGGGCTAAGATGAAATTAAAATGATGTAATACATTAGACAGTTACAGAGAGGCTGTTTTATCTTAGCTTGGGTAGTCAAGGACAGTGTATCTTCTGTGTTGACATTTGAACTAGTCAAGGATATATTAAATTGTGCCTCTAGTATTAATGGAAGGAGGCTGAAATGTTGGGTGTGATGACCTGGTTAATCTGCTAAAACTAAGATCTTTGAACACATCTTTTCTTTTTTTTTTTTTTTTAAGATTTCTTTTATTTATTCATGGGAGACACACACAGGGACAGAGGCAGAGACATAGACAGAGGGAGAAGCAGGCTCCATGCAGGAAGCCTGATGTGGGACTCCATCCCAGGACCCAGGACCATGCCCTGAGCTGAAGGCAAATGCTCAACCACTAAGCCACTCAGGCATCCCTGAACACATCTTTTCTTCTCTTGGAGCACTGTCATCCTTATTCTGCAGTTGCCTAGTTTCCTGTTGCTCAGTGACCCTCCTTGCATATAGCCATTTGGTTATTTTCCATATTTCAAATGCCATAGCCATAGCACCACCTGGAGAAGAGAAAGGACCCTTTGTTCTGCATCACCTAAGTGAAACAGACATAATGGGTAAAAATAAGTCAAATGATGAGTAAAATGTGATATCTCAACAAATTCTCATAAAGGTACCCTTTAGCAATCAGTATCTGTCACCCACCTCTGTGTCCCTGGAACTATGCCTTAAAAAAAAAAAAAATCTTTCATCCATGTCTGTGCACATTTAAGCCTCTGATTTATCTTTATACATAATCTCCTCTGACTCCCATCTTTCATGGAGTAATCATAGTTTTTAAATCAAGTATGGAGGGATTTTTGTTTTGAGCCATTTTGCATTTTTAGGTCCTTAAAATGGAAGCTTTGGGGGAGCAACCATATTTGTGCAGTGTGCCCTTTCTACATGTTCTTTGTTTAAACATTTTAGACCTTTAAAATAATTTGATTTTCTAGTCAAGAGAAGACCCTTATAAAGAATAGACTCTAAATAAGCCTTATTTCACTTTGAATTGCATTATCAAGTTTATTCAGGTTTTTTGTATTTTTAATAACCTGACAGAAGGACTCTTCACTGAACTCACGATGTGTCGCTTTCCTTTTGGAAACCAGCAATTGCCCTTCTTGAATTTAATAGATGGTTTCTTCTCCACAACTGTTATTATACTGGCCTTTACCTAGTTAGTTCTATCTTCTTTCTTCTATTCATAAAGGACACTTTGAATTCTAATCATCTTATCCAAGGTGAAAACTGGCCTGCCTAATGTCGTATGATCTACAAACAGAATTTTTATATTTTCCATTCCATCACTTTGGACAGTGATGAAAGCATAAAACTCTGAGTTTAAGATTAATCCTGCAGGACACAAGTTGTTATATCCCCTGCCTCCAGTCTGACCCTTGGTTATTGCTTTCTGATTACAATTTAGTCAGTTGCCTGCTGACATAATAGCTGTATAATCTAAACTATATTTTCCAAGTACATTGATAAGGATATTAAGTTCAATATACTATGCACTAAGGACTCAAAACCCTGCTAATGCTACATTAATGTTAGTACATCACAGTGGTATTTATGAATACCCCAAATCCCTTGGAGCTACACTTGGCAGTAACTCAAGGTATAATAGTAAGGAAGTTACCAACCATCTGTCAGTACAGCTGGTGAGGGTAACAAGTTCATATCAATGGGAAAACAAATTTAAAGCAGTGGGTGATCATTGGTGACGTCTCAAGAAAAGGTTTGGTTATAATGTACCATTTTAAAAAAACCTAAACACTTTTTCTGCGATACTCAAAAATATCCGTTTTTTGTTTTTTTTTTTTCTGTTGTCAGTTAATGACCTCAGGGAATAATACCGGATTATTACCATTGTGGCAAATGTTTTGCTGCCCTTATCTTTTCAAGGCAGAAGAGCAATCTTACTACTCAGTAGGCATTCTGGTTGTCTCAGAAGTATTGATAAGTAAGGGATTTCCTCATCTGTGTACACAGAGTAATATTTGAAAGTGTAGTGGAGAAGTACCATCCTGGTTATCATTTCCTGATTAAATGATTGATACTGATTAAAATGATTAGTAAGAAAATAGTTAAGAAATGAGCTATAAAATCCCCCAAATGTGTACTAGTAGATCTTCTTCTTTTTTTTTTTTTTACTAGTAGATCTTCTATATGTCTTAACCCACTCAAAAAATGAAATACTTTGCATCTGTTAGTTTACATATGTTAGAGTCATCAGGATTCCTAAAAGACATAATAAAAATAATTTGTAATTTACAAATCATCAGAAGAAGAAATCAGGAAGTGATCACTGAATATTAATTTCAAGATCATACCATCATGACTGAGTTAAGGTCAAGAATCTGCTTCTGTTTTCTCGATTGCACCACAAATGTCTTTCACTTTCACATGGTTAGTACTACCAAACGGGAGCTTGAATATTTGTTGCCTTAGAAGTGCTTGTGTATTATGTCTTAGGTATGTACTTTTGGGAAAGAAACTGATCAAATGCTGCTCTTCTTTACAAAAATAGTTAACATTCTGAGTTGTCATTAAGTACTCAATACGTATTCTGTGACAAGTTTAAGTTGGTAAATATTAGTGAAATTGGATGGCATATTTACTTATGAAGGATGCTTATAATTTCTAAGCTTATTTTAAAACAGCTGTGATAAAGAATACATTTTAAGTATATGATTTTAATTGTAACAATTGATTTGAACCTAAACAGAGCCATTAAAATAAAATTTATTTAAAACATTTCTTTCGCATGAATAAAAATTGTTTATATATACTGAGAGCATCTTGAGGGGGCATCTTTTTGACAGCAAGAGCCCCGAAAGGTAAGGAGAAGATTAACTTATTAAAAAAAAAGAAGCTGGAATTGAAGACAAGAAGACAGAGTTGAAGAGTGATTTCAGCTTTTCTCATTCTCTATACAACTGACTAATTTCGTGAATCACAGAGCACAGTGCAGCTCAGCCACCGAGTGAGTGATTGCACTTACAGTTACGGAACATCCATCAGGAGAAAGGAGATAGGAGAAACTCTACATACGGAAGACAAGCCCGTCACTCAGAACCCCATGTGAGTTGCTGCTTTTGAGTTTTTTAACTGACTGGAAGGATTTTGTGGGCAAAATGAGTCAACAATCTAGCTGTGAGGATTGAAGTTTTTCTTTAAACTGAGATTCTAAGGATAAAATCTTTTGGAAGATTTGAAAAGTTTAAAAAATGTAAAAACTTCCCTCTAAATTATTAGTATTGATTGTCTCCATGTATTATTAAATTTTTCTAGTGTTAAAAGATAAGTTTGAGACAGATTTTTTTTAATTTGATAGAGGCCATAAACCTATTTCAAAATAAGTGAACTTTATTGTATTGAGAAAGTATCAAATGTTCTCTAATCCCCACTGATAAGTGCATTCATTTCATTCTACACCAAACAAATTTACATGCTGACTCCTACTACTCTCCTCTTATTTTTTTTTTTTTAACATACCTTATATCTGATGTGCTGGTACAGAATCATTAATGGCACTAATCTACTAGGCTGGGCAAAACTATTGGAATGATCATTTATTCCACATATTAAAAAATCATAGGAGAATAATGCTAAAAACAATCTTAGAGACAATCTAGTTGAGGTCCTTTATTTTAGGATAAAGAAATTGAGATTTGCTTATACTATCTTCTTTATTTTTTTTCAAGACATATATTTTTATGTAGGTTACTTTTTGAGGCCACTTGTCCATTGTCTTGAAATCAGCCTTATTTAAAGTGAAATGTAAACACAGAACAATGACTTCATGTATTATTCATATTATTTTTTTGCTCATGAATCACATTTTCCCTATTTTTTGTATATTCTATTCTTTAGTAATATTCTACTATCTGACATTCTGAGTGATACATTAGAAAGACTAGATTATATTTTCTTCCCTGAAAGGATATTGACTTTTATAATGGCAGGCATTTAAAATAACTGAGGATCAAAAAAATAAAAAATAATAAAATAAAATAAAATAATAAAATAAAATAAATAAAATAAAGTAATAAAATAACTGAGGATCATCTTGCTTCTCTCAGACTTGGGTTAACGCTGTTAGGGCTACTATTGTCTGGTTAGTGCTAGGAAATAGTTCTTACTCTAGAATTTACTATTTACTTCTAATATCTGACCTTGCAGAATTCCTAGCTGGAGGTCTCAAAGGGCTCAGCAAGATCTCTCTTCTGGAATTGGGAGAAACTCCAACATATCCCAGCACAGAAATATCTCACTATTTTTGATAATCTCTAACTCTATACCAAGTATTCCTGCTAGGCCTGCAGGACTTTGCTGTTGCCTGACATGGCAGCTAAATCATTGACAAGAACCCAAAGAACCCCAAGTAAACTTCTGGAGATGTCTCCCAAGGGTGGTCCCCCTTCTGTCATTTGGCCCACAGCACATTTTCTAACCTACTTCAGGAAAACTGAATTTTATCTCTTTCTTCTCACCTCAACAAGACCACAGTTCACTGCTTGAGTTCAGCCTTTATAAGCCATGTCTGGAAAATGTTTCAAAGCAGATTGCCAGGGTGAAAAGTGTGCTTAACTCATTCCTTTCCTTGTATTCGATGACCACAGTCCTAGTCTGTTGTCCAATGACTTCATTTCAGTTATTTTCCCTCATTAATAGAAGTCTATAATATTTATATGAGAGTTTATTTGCAAGTGAATTCAGTAAAGGTAGTGAAATCTTTGCAAAGATAGAGTACCTCTTAAAGAGAATTATTTCAAATATGTTTTCATTTCAAAATATGAAAAATCAAAAAGGTTAATTTTGGCTATTACTTTTTTATTCCCCCTTTACAACAAGAAAAAGATTTGAATAAGTTCATGAGTTACACTACATTCCTATTCTCTAACACATTCATGTAGTTTTGCCATTTTATTGTACCACAGTATTAGAATCACCACAAAAGCATACCTTTGTGAATAAGTTAAATATAAAGTGACTTCTTCTATGATAAAAATGTAATTAAGGGTACTATTTTATCTTTGCATCAGAACCACTTAATATTATTTTCATATTTTTAGTTTTATTTTTTATTTTTATTTTTATTTTTTTATTTTCATATTTTTGAGATATTAGTGATTATAAGTGCATTATATACTCACAAAAGTATTTGATATAAATGAAAATAGAAATATTTTTAAAAACTCACAATAAATGTTTACAATGCTTCTCACTACCTTATTCTTGTCTTTAACTTTTCATACAGAATTCCTAGCAAAATTTCTGTATTCCACACACCCTAGTAAAAATGGATGTCTCCACATCTCTAAAGATGTTTCATTAGTTCTCAGGACAAACCCATTTCCTCCGTATTCCTGCTATACCTTTATATGTCACAATGACTCCTGTGGTTCTATCTGGCTTAGCCATCCTGGCCTGGTATATTCACCATGATTTTGCCCATATGTTAGGTTTTAATGCTGTTTTAGCCAATGCAAGTTCAAGTAATAATACAAGTTCTACTCAAAATTACTCCTTCCTGGAGCACCTGGGTGGCTCAGTCAGTTAAGCATCTGTCTTCGGGCTCAGGTCATAATCCCAGGGTCCTGGGGTGGAGCCCTGCACCGAGTCCCTTGCTTAGTATGGAGTCTGCTTCTCCCTCGCCTGCTCTTCCTGCTTGTGATCTCTCTCTCTCTGTCAAATAAAATCTTAAAAAAAAAAAAAAAATCACTTCTCCCTCAGTTAACTCTTAACAGTCCTCAGGAATCCAGCACAATTTGACTAGATCTCTTTCCATTCTTCGTGTTTACTGCACATGTCAGTGGAGAACTATGTCAAAACTCCATGTACAGATTGTGTTCATTACCAATAATAGTCCCAAACAGATTATCAAATAGACTTCTTCTAAGGCCAACAAAACCATTTTGTTGGACAACTTTGGATTTGTTGAACCCTGCAAGAGAATGTGTGGAATTTAAGGCTCACATTGAGTTTCTGCCACACTATTTTTAATTATCATTTACAAAATGAATCTGATGTGTTTATATTTATTGGAGCTAATAAAAGAAACTGACAGAACAATATATCATAAAGTTTAGGAGCAAGCATTTGACTTGAGAGAAACCACACTACAATGTCCGGCTTATTCTTCTCGTATATATCCTTTGACAAATTGTTTCCTATTATAAATCTGTGATATTGTGATGTAATGAAAATTATATATTTTGGTCTTCATCTTTGGCTTTTGGCCAGACCTCCTAAAATCTTAGAAATTTCCTAAGCAATAAAGTTACTAGGAGCCTCTTTTGATATTTGGTCTCTGACCCTGGTTCTAGACATAGAGCTTCTAAATCCCTTGGGATTTCCTGAATCATAGGAACATCTTTTATTTTATGAGATGACTCTTAGTGGGCTCCTGGATAGTATCAGGATAGGGATGGTCACCAGAAAGATCACATCATAATCAGAAGTTTGGAAACCTCTGCATCACTCATAGGAGAGAGGATCTAGAGATTAAGTTAATCAATCATGTCTCCATAAAAATTTCTGGACCACAGCATTCAGAGAACTTCCAAGTCGTAGAACACAATCATATGCTGGCACGGTGGTCCACCCCAGCTACATGGGGACAGAAGCTCCTATGCTCAAGACTCCTCCAATCCTCACTAGGTACCTTTTTATCTGATTGTGTATGTCCTTTATTATATTCTTTATTATATAGTAAACTGATAAATACAAGTAAGTGCTTTCATGAGCCCTGTGATTGTTTCTAAAATATTATTGAACCTGAAGAGGACATCCTGAGAATCCCACTCTATAGTCAGTTTATCAGAAGTACAGGGGACAACCTGGAACTTGCATTTGGAATCTGAAGTGGGTGCAGTCTTGTGTGACTCAGCCCTTAACATGTGAGATGTGACGCTAACTCCAGGTAGATAATGACAAGGCTGAATTTCAGGACTCCCAGCTGGTGCCAGAGAGTTGATTAGTGTGGGAAAAAATGGACACATCAGGTTACGAAAATGTTTTGTGTCGTGTGAAGAAATAGTTATCTTCCTTATAAAGTTCTAATCACTTCATTTGGAAAATATCTTACAGAGTTGATATAAGCAATATATGAAATAATGTCAAAGTAATGAGTCAATAAACAGTTTTGGAGGTGGTGGTAATCGTGATGGTATTACAGAGGCAATAGTAATGGTAATAATAACAGTAGTGTAATAATAGTGACAGAGATTGTCTACAGTTCAATACCAAATGTTAAGGAATTTGAGGTATTTTTCCATCACAAGATATATTCATTCTCTAAACTCTTACTTTAACTATAGCCTAGTTATGAGAAAAGGCAGTTGGGGCATTTCTACTCAACGAAAATGAAGCTTTGTAACTAAAACTATTAAAAAAATAACATTTAAAAGGCTTTAAATTGGTAAGAAGTAATTTAAAATACCAGAGTAACTCTTTGAGGAACCTCCACACAGTTTTCCAGAGTGGCTGCACCAGTTCACATTCCCACCAACAGTGTAAGAGGGTTCCCTTTTCTCTGCATCCTCTCCAACATTTGTGGTTTCCTGCCTTGTTAATTTTCCCCATTCTCACTGGTGTGAGGTGGGATCTCATTGTGGTTTTGATTTGTATGTTCTCATTCATTTGGGGAATATAAATAATAGTGAAAGGGAATATAAGGGAAGGGAGAAGAAATGTGTGGGAAATATCAGAAAGGGAGACAGAACATAAAGACTCCTAACTCTGAGAAACGAACTAGGGGTGATGGAAGGGGAGGAGGGCGGGGGGTGGGGGTGAATGGGTGATGAGCACTGGGCGGGGGGGGCACTTGACGGGATGAGCACTGGGTGTTATTCTGTATGTTGGTAAATTGAACACCAATAAAAAATTAATTTATTAAAAAAAAGAGAAAATAAAATAAAATACCAGAGTAAGCACAGGATTTCATCTTTAAAGGAAAGGGTGAAGTTTCTTTGATAAAAAAGGAGTGTGGGAAAGATTAAGGTTATGAAATAGTGGAGAGAAAAGCAAAATTCACAAGATTGAACTACAGAAGGGCATTGGATGTATGACATCGTACACAACATATGGCTCTTAATACCAGGATGCCTCCTATTTCACTACTGTACTTTGCATTTAGCTGCTACTACTTGGTGTCCCACAATATTAACATGCTAGAAAATGCTATATGAAAACCAGGAAACATCAAGCAACATGTTAGCTTTGTTTCCCTATTTACCAATCACAAATGAACTAAAAATGCATTGTACCACAGGAGATTATTTTTAGTGCTTTAAAATTTGATAAGGCAGTAAATATTCTGGTTTATAGCAAGCCCAGAACAACAGTGAAGTGTGCTCCCGCTAAGACATCTACAAATAACATAAATTATTTGTTTTTTTTTTTTTTCTTGATGCACACAGAAAAAAATTCCTATGCCTCATCAACTTAGCACCTTTTTTTATACAGGGGCGGTAAGAAATATTTACTAGTCTCTGTCACAAAATTTGCATACACTTAAAAAATTGATAATACATTAACTTATACCAATTAGAATTAATAAGAATTGATTTGGACTTCAACATATATCACAAAAATTTGGATTTAAGGATAAAGAATTAGTAATAATGTAATTTTTTATCTTGGATAATCTGGGTTTCTCCCCATATGGTTAGGATATCACTAATGTTGGATTATTGTCTATAATATATTATGAAGTTTCCTTGTTACGTTACAGAATGTCAAATATTTTTAGCAAAGCACACTTTAAAAATATAATGCCATATAGGAAAAACTAATTTATAAGAGAATTATGAAGTTCATCAGGTAATTTAACTATTATTTGACAGAAAACATGTATGTTCTAAAACTTGAAAGACACTTCCAAGGAGATCTAGGCTTTAAAGAAACATAATATGAAAAGTAATCCTTTATCTCATAATTATATTTAATCATTAATCATATAAAATAAAAATGAAGTAGTCATGATCATACTTTACCATTTTAATTTATAAAGCAGAGGAAAAGTAAAATAAAAATGGACAGGTTATATTTATTTTTGTCCTTTCTATTTCAAAAAAGTATTTAAGGTGACTTAAAATACAAAATGTGAGGGGTGCCTGGGTGACTCAGTTGGTTAAGCATCCAACCTTTGATTTCAGCTCAGGTCATGATCTCGGGATCATGGGATCAAGCTCCAGGTCGAGCTCCATGTTCAGCTGCTGCTTCTTCTTCTTCTTCTTCTTCTTCTTCTTCTTCTTCTTCTTCTTTTCTTCTTCTTCTTCTTCTTCCTTTTCTTCTTCTTCTTCTTCTTCTTCTTCTTCTTCTTCTTCTTCCTTTTCTTCTTCTTCTTTTCTTCTTCTTCTTTTCTTCTTCTTCTTCTTCTTCTTCTTTTCTTCTTCTTCTTCTTCTTCTCCTTCTTCTCCTCGTACACTCTCTCTCTCTTTCTCAAATATATATACATACATACATACATAAAATCTTTTAAAAATGCAAAATGTGCACCTTCAGTGATAAATCAGAGAAGTGACAAAATGAAGGGAACATATATAGTTGTTACATGAGGAAGCTACTTCTGAGTTTCCTTAGAGCCAATACAGAATAAAAAAGAGAAAGAGAAACATACTGACCTATATATGTCCCATTAACTAATAAAAACAGTAATATACTTTTGCAATGATATGCTGTCTTCCTGTCATATTAGTTGGGACTTTTGGTCAGGGGCATCAAATAATTATTTATTTGATTAATTAAGGTAAAATATGTTTATATCATAAGTACAATGACAACTTAGAGGATTAAAGAATGGCAAAAACTCAAACATGGTATGGCAAACTCTAGGAAATAGAGGAAGTGTTCTCTCTACCTCTTCTCTCTGCTTCCCTGTTTTCTGCATTATTTCTTTTTCTCAAGAAATAAGAAAAGTGAAGCAAAAGGTGAAGGTAATAATATAATCCTGTATCAGTAAAATAACATAAACTTCCATGCAAATACACCCTGAAATATGTAATGGCTCAAACATACTAGAAGTATATTTCTTATTCTTGTATAGGGAAAGAAAATGAGAGGTTTCCTAAGACCGAGGATCTAGCTGTCCTGTGGTTTGGCCATCTTCCAGATTTGTCTTCTAAGCACATCATGCTCATCTACAACTAGATGGCAGAAAATGAAAGTGCACCGACAGAGGCAGCATGCATGATGGAGTCCTCTCAATGCACAAACAGCCTCCACTCCTGGTCCATTGCCTGGAATTCCATCACATGATGAAATTGGAATTAAAAGGATCGGGAGTGTTACCCAGATGTATTCCTGGAATGAAGTAGAACACATCTTGTGAATATCTCCCAAGTCTCTGCCACAAGACCTAATAAAGTAGGAAGTCAAGATGTCTGTCTAAAACTAAATGAAAGGTAATTAAGGTTTAATGGTATATTTTAGAAATACAATGGTAACCAAGAGAGTGTCAACCAGATAAATGAAAAATTAAAAGAGAGGAAGAGTGTAGTTGGATAGTGTAACTAAACTAAAGCCTTTTATTTCACTGGAGCTCTGTGGGGATGGGTGAAATAAGATAGAGGGGATTAAGAAGTACAAACTTCCAGAAATAAGGAGATGAAAAGTAAACCTAGGGAATACAATCAATAACATTGTAATAACATTGTAAGGTGACAGATGATGACTTCACTTATCACAGTGAGCAATGAGTGAACACAGAATTGTCAAATCAATATGTTGTACACCTGAAACTAATATAGGATTGTATGATAATTATACTTCAATAAATAAATGAACCAGAAAAATCTAAGCTTGAGTTGTAACTCTCCCCCCCCTTTAAAAAAAAAAAAGCAAAACCAATGTCTATAGTCATTTGGAGAAAATAAATCAGAAAGTGTCAAAAGAATTTCCCCATGGGAATTGGAACCAAATATTGTGAGACATATCCTGGCAAATGGAGTTTTGGGTGGTTTCTTCCTAAGTCTCTTTGATTATTTTTCTTTACATGATGTAGCTGTTAAAAATAAAAATGAAATAGTAAGACAACCCATTAGGTTTCTATTGCCACCATAAAAAATCACCACAGACTCAATGGCTTGAAGTGACACAAATTTATTATTTCATATTTCTGTAGGACAGAAAACCAATACAGGTCTCAACAGACTACCATCAAAGTGTTAGTCAGTTGCACTCTTTTCCGGGGATTTTAGAGGAGGATTCACTTTCGTCCTTATTTCAACTGTTGGCAGGATTTGCTTCCTCGTGGCACTGACACAGATGGCTATAACCTTGCTGGCTGCTAAATGAAAGCTGTTCTCAGCATCTAGAGGCCACGGTCATTCCTTGGCTCCTGTTTCCCTCCCTCCTTTATAAAGCCAGCAAGGGCCAGTCTAATCCTTTGAGTGTTTCCATTCTCTCTTCTTTTCATTTCTCTTTTCCTTCTCCTCCCTCCCAGCTTTTCCCTTCTCTCTTTTATCCTATCCTATCCTCTTCTTTTTTCTACCCATCCTTCTGCTTTCCTCTTCTACTTTTAAGGAGCCATGTGATTAGACTGTGCCTACCCAGAAAATCTAGGATATTTTAAGGCCCATGATTTTTTTAATATTTATTTATTTATTTATTTATTTATTTATTTATTTATTTATTTATAAATAGAGAGTGTGTGTGAGCATAAGCCAGAGGGGCAGAAGGAGACTCTCAAGCAGACCGTGCTGAGCACTGAGCCTAACATGACCCTGAGATCACGACCTGAGCCAAAACCAAGAGTCAGATGATTAATGGACCCTGCCACCCAGGCGCTTCTTAAGGCCCATAATCTTAATCATATCTGCAAGTCTTCACCATAAAACAATGCTATTCAATGTTCAGCTAATAGGAATTAGGGTATGGGAATCTTTGGGAGAGTACTACTCAGCCTACTGCAGAGAAATCTTTCTATTCATTGAGACTTAACTCATTAAAGACAGACATTGATTTTTGAATAGTAAAGAAAAACTATAATTAAAATACATGAGAAATTTTCCAACTTGAAAGAAAACACAACAAAATACAAAATATATTAAATGATTAAGACATGTCAAAGAAACTAAAAGGTTAGGATAAAAGAATCAACAATTGCAAAAAAGGGCTATGAAAAAGTTTTTAAGCATAATAAAATTAATCAGTAGCAAAAAAATTAATGGAATAGTACATAATAAATTGGGTAAGGATATGGAACAATAAAATTCATAAGCTTGAATATTTTAAAACAATGTTAACATATAGAAAGTTAAATATTTTACAAGTGAAACAAATATATCCTAAAAATTCCTAAAGATGAGAAAAAAAAATCAAATATCATAATCGTAAATAAACTATAATCATGAACATTTCTCAATGATCTATTTGTAACAAATATCAATATAAACATTTACTATTATACTCACCAAGGCTTCTCAAAACAGACAATATTCTTTTTTGGCACTTCCTTAATATTTATAAAAGGCAACTTAAACCCAAGTGGTTATTCAAGCTTGTTCATTGACTTATAAAATGAAAAGCTACCTTGAACCTTAAATATCTGTGTAGCCAGAGAACCAAGAAACATATTACTTACTTTGGTGAACACTTTCCTGAGTCATCAATTCAGCTTTGGAAATTAATAAATTATAGGAGGAGTGAAAGTTATTATTTTATCTTGGACAGATAATTAATAAACAATGAGGACTACAATAGGACAAAACTGTACATATTATCAACTTAAATGATTCTGTCCAACTTCTCCATCAGCATAGCATCCAGTTTATCTAAAAGTCATCAGGCTATTTGAATATCTTTTAAGATATGCGACTATTTTAAAATTGGTAGATTTTTCTCACCTTCACTTCAATGTTATTATTAATTTTACAGTTATATAAACAAACATAAATAAAATAACAACTTCTGAATATGAACACAGATATACAGCAGCACTTAATATTGTATCTTTGAGTATGGAATACCTAAGGGAATTGTGTGTGTGTGTGTATTTTTAAAGATTTTATTTATTTATTCATGAGAGACACAGAGACAAAGACATGGTCAGAGTAAGAATCAGGCTTCCTGCAGGGAGCTGAATATGGGACTCAATCCCAGGACCCTGGGATCACGACCTGAGCCAAAGGCAGATGCTCAACCACTGAGCCACGCTGATGCCCCAATTTGTGTATTTGAATCAACAATTATTATTTAAGCTTATGAGCGTAATCAATTTCCCCTTATTTTTTCATATGCACACTATAAACCTAAAGAATTTCCTAAAGAATTTCCTTATAATCTTGTGTGTTTTTAAAATTAATATATTTAATTCCTTTCTCCCTTGACTGATACACAATGAACTTTCAAGTTTGGAAGATATAATTCAATTGAGCAACTGATACCATTTGTAAATCTAGTTAAATAAATTCTCTTAAAAACATTTTAAGGCAGCCCGGGTGGCTCAGTGGTTTAGCACCGCCTTCAGCCCAGGGCGTGATCCTGGAGTTCTGGGATCCATTCCCATGTCGGGCTCCCTGTATGGAGCCTGCTTCTCCCTTTGCCTGTGTCTCTGTCTCTGTCTCTCTCTCTGTGTCTCTCATGAATAAATAAATAAAATCTTAAAAAAAATAAAAACATTTTATTTTTTTTTTAATTTTTTTTTTTTGATTTATTTATGATAGTCACAGAGAGAGAGAGAGAGAGAGAGAGAGAGAGAGGCAGAGACATAGACAGAGGGAGAAGCAGGCTCCATGCACCGGGAGCCCGACGTGGGACTCGATCCCGAGTCTCCAGGATCGCGCCCTGGGCCAAAGGCAGGCGCTAAACCGCTGCGCCACCCAGGGATCCCAATAAAAACATTTTAAACTGTAAATCGCAAGTTTAAAATAACTGAGTCTCTAAGGCATTTCAAAGACCACAAAACATAAACCAGATATAGTCATATTTAAAACAAAAAATTTAGCTTGTATAATTGAGTGCCCTATACTTTAATCCTAAACAAAAGTTTTGAAGCCACTCTGCCTAATCTCTATTATGCTTATATTATCCTATAATTGCAGATAATTTTATCCGTCGTGGTTCTGAAAGAAGAAAACAAAACATCTGGGCTATTTCATTAAGATACTTTAATTAAGGGACTACTTACAGAGATGAGATCAGGGCTAAATGACAGAATTTGGAATCTGTAGTACCCAGAGATTGTACAGCTGGAAGCTCATACCACTCCCACAGTGGGAAGGACAAGGGAAGGAAATGGTAATTACAGAAGCTCATTAAGAGCTGGCAAGTGAGAAGAATGCGCTTCACTGTGGCAGCTGAAGCCGTGGACAGTACACCTAGGCACATCTTTCTTTCCTCATACCCAAACGTGGGCAAAATGCAGCTCCTCAAGTGGGCCTGCTTCCCATTAGTGTATAAAAGTGTTAATGGATCAAATCTGGGCACCAGAACTACACTCTATTATTGATTGATCCCCATGACTCATGACTACTGGTATATACAGAGTAACACACTGCCAGACCCATTTAATGAGGTAGCTGGAAAAGTTAGTATGTTAAATGTTCTCATGCTATTTCCCCTTCATTTTGGATATATATCTCCATATATATGATGGATAAATACACAATATATTTAAATATGTAGAGTTGAATATATAATATATGTAATATATATTCAATATACAACATATAATATATATTTTATATTCAATATATAATATATATTCAACTATACATATATTTAACTTTATAGATATATTCAACTCTATATATACATATTCCACTTTTAGAATACAAATTTGAAATATAAAAAAAAAAGAAAAGAAATATCATTGAATGAATACCTATTTAAATTTAGAAATTTTCAGCTGGGGCTCTAATTATACTCCTGATCTTTTTTGACCCCCTGTGTTGCATTGCTTATTCTTCTATTTTTATTCACAGCAGGCATTCTATTAAATCTTTGGGCCCCTTGGTTTTACTGAACATTCACCAGGGAATCTGGGTTCTTTCATGATTTTCTGTACATTTTCATAGATTTGGGCAATACATTTTGGGATTAAATGTTGGCCTTGAATCTCTTGACCCTGAGCTCAAAGCAGCAGCAGAGACTGGTTAGCTGATATTCCCTTAATCCTTTAGGTGCAGGTAGATCTGATTGTTGAACTATCACCCTGTAATAAGTTGAACGGTTCCTCCTACGAAAATACATCCAGTCCCAAGTACAGAACCTGTGGAAGTGATTTTTCTTGGAATATCTTTGCAAGTGTAATTAAGAGTCTCGAGATGAGATATTCCTGGATTATCTGAATGGTCCTAAATACAAAGACGAAGATCCATATAAGTGAGGTAGCAATGATTCCATTGAACTGAAAGTTAAGCTTTGCCACCTGAGACTTTGGGTTCTCATGCTTTGAATCAAGAGACAGAAAAAGAGGCAACAAAAGAGACAACTTCATGTGAAAAACAGAGGTGGGGAATTGGAGTGGTACAGACAAGGAATGCCAACAGCCACCAAAGGCTAGAAAATGCAAGAAAAGATTCTATGATGCAGCTTTCCAGAAACCTTGATTTCAGACCTCTGGATGCCAAAATTGTAAATAATAAGTTTCTGTAGTACAAGCCCCCCAGATTGGTGGCAATTTATTGTGGCAGCCCTTGGAAACTTGATAAACATCCTGTTTAAATTCTGCATTTGGAAGCCAACCTATCTTCCTAAGATCGTTGACATCATTAAACTGAGTAACCCCTAATTTTACATGGTTCAATTTTGTCTACCACGCTGAGAACAGAATTTTCTCTGGCCATCATGAACATTCTCAATAGATCCAAACGTTCTCTTATTCAACACACAGAAATTCTGCTGTCAGCTGAAAATACTCCATGGTTTCCTGCTTACATGTGTTCTTTTTATACAAAATGCTCATTATTTTAGCTCCATCTCTGAGTATTGCTATTCCACCCATCCTCCAAAATCTATTTTAAATATTTATTTATCTATTTCAGAGATAGAGAGAGAGTGAGAGAAAGGGGGAAGGGAGAGAGGAAGAGAGAATCGAGCAGACTCCCACTGAGCACGGAGCCCGACATGGGCCTTGATTTCATGAACATCATGACATGAGCCAAAACCAAGAGTAGAATGCTCAACTGACTGAGCCATCCAGGTGCCCTCCCCCAATTCTTTGAAATCTTGAGAGCCATCTTTTATAGTTTATGTGAGAAGCAGAACCTAAATCAAGATTATATGTGCACATGATATACCAGGAAAGTTTTCTCAAGAGAGACTAGTAAAGAAATGGAAGAAGCGGGATCCCTGGATGGCGCAGCGGTTTGGCGCCTGCCTTTGGCCCAGGGCGCGATCCTGGAGACCCGGGATCGAATCCCACGTCGGGCTCCCGGTGCATGGAGCCTGCTTCTCCCTCTGCCTGTGTCTCTGCCTCTCTCTCTCTCTGTGTGACTATCATAAATAAATAAATAAATACCTTAAAAAATTAAAAAAAAAAAAAAAGAAATGGAAGAAGCAAGTTGGGGAGAAAGAAGAAGCCATGAGAGTGTGATTTCATTCCAAAGAACTATAGAAGAAAGGATTCAAGAAAGAGAATAGTGAAAATAATAAATAAATAAATAATAAGAGAATAGTGGTGTGTAAATTAGCCTCAGAACTGTCTGTGGAGGCAATGAAGCTGTGCTCACCTAGCTGAGCTCACTTGGGCTTCTGCATCAGCAGGCAAAGAGGTTCCACTAACCCTTTTAAAGGCTGAGGAAGTCTTGAGAAGAAAAGCTGTAGTGCCCCCAGGAGAAAACACCACACATGGAAGTAGGACCTCCACTCGTGGACTGCACTGTACTCCAGGCCTGGATCCTGGCTGTCTCCCACCTCCTGCCTGAACTTCTCACCACCAAGTGATAAGCAGTCATGAAAGTTTTATATATTACAATTGACCCCTGAACAACACATGTTTGAACAATGTGAACCCACTTACACATGGACTTCTTTAAATACATACATACATATGGATGGATATTACTTTAAGTGTATGTTCTCATCCTTATGATATCTTAATGCCATTTTCTTTTCTGTAGCCTACCCCATTGTGTTGTATATGAATATAATATGTAATATATATAGCATGTAAGATATATGTTAATCGAGTATGTTCTCAGTATGACTTTCAGTCAACAGCAGGCTATTAGTGGTTATGTTTTGGGGGAGTCAAAGTCATACATGGATTTTTGACTGTACAAGCATCAGTGCCTCTATCCTCTGCATTGTTCAAAGGCCAACTGAATGGCAAGCGTCATCAAAAACTTTCAAATACAGCGTCTCTTTCCACTTCAAAAGAATTTGTTTAAAGCAGAGGAAAACTAGGCTTCAATCAGATAAAGTTTTCTAAGTTCAGTTATAAAAGATTTCTCTCCTTTTCTCTTCATTATGTATCATATATTCTTTCTCAATTGTACATTTTTTTAACTCCATTGAAGTATGCTTATTTTTATATATAACTTAGCTGCTTCTTGTTAGTCCTAAATTAAGCCCCTTGTGTGAAGGAGTTTTCTCTTACAATTTCTCTTTATATATTTTCAAGGACCTAAAAATGTCTTATAGGATTTTAAAAATATTAATGATTTTCATTTAATCAAATCAACATATCGTTCTTTCTCCAGATAGCCTCATATGATTTCCATTTTTACTTCTAAAAAATATTGTTGATTTTAGCTCTAACAAGAATAGTTCTAAAAAATAGTTCTTTTGTATGTAAATATACCAATTTTGGCCCACTTGTCATAATTAATTAAATATTTGATAACTAGTCTTTGTCAGATGCTTCTGGATTCTAAGTGAAGACATCTTACTATAAACATTGTTAGTAGGATATAGATGATCCAGCACCAACTGACTATGAAAAGTGAGACTTTAGGACCCTTTACATAGTGCATTTTATTGGAATCGTATTTAACATTCTATTTAAACAAAAGCACACATTCTTTCATGTGCTTATAAATTTTAACTGGCCTTCATTCTGTTGTTGAAGTTTTTAAATAAATGATAATAAATATAATAGATTTGCCATCCATATTATTTATATAATATCTATTAGTCTTACATTATGGAAGAAAAATTAGCATAGTGGATTTATGTGCACACAAATCCTAGACTTATTAGTTGCATACCTTTGAGTAAGTTACTTAGCATCTCTTACTTTCCTGACTTGTGAAAAGGAGAAGTAAAACTAGCTGCCCCCTAAGATAGTATTATAGTATATAATTAAGTGTATATTTACATAGTAAATAGTATGTAGTAGTGTAGTTTTATAATTAAGTGTATATTTATTTAAAAAAATCAGTAGGATAGTATGGCACACAGCACTTAACAAAAGTTAGCTATTCTTTGGATTGAAGACTAAATTTGAGACATGAAACCATAAAAATCCTAGAAGAGAGCATAGGCAGGCGAGTAATTTCTCTGACATTAGCTTTAGCAACATTTTTCAAGAAATGTCTGAAGGCAAGGGAAATAAAAGCAAAAATAAACTACTGGGGCTACATGAAAATAAAATAAAGCTTCCGCACAGCAAGGGAAACAATTGTCAAAGTAAAAGACGAACTACTGAATGGGAGACAATATTTGTAAAAAACAGATTAGATAAAGGATTAGTGTTTAGAACAAAGATCTTATACAACTCAACACGCAAAAAAAAAACAAATAATAAAATTAAAAATTAGGCAGAAGACATGGGCAGATAATTATGCAAAGAAGACATATGGATCACCAACAGACACATGAAAAGTTGCTCAACATCACTCATCATCAGAGAAATGCACATCAAAACTACAATGAGATATCACCTCACACCTATCACGTGGATAAAATAAAAAAACACAAGAAACAGAGGCACCTGCTTGTTTCAGTTGGTAAAGCAAGAGAATCTTGATCACAGGGATGTGAATTCAAGCCCTGTGTTGGGCATGGAGCCTACTTTAAGCAAGATTTAATATTTTAAAAACATATAAGAAACAATAAGTGTTAGTGAAGATGTGGGAATGAGAACTGGTACAGCCACTGTTGAAAATAGTATGGAAGTTCCTCAAAAAATTAAAAATAGGGTCACCTAGGTGGTTCAGTCAGTGAAACATCTGCCTTTGGCTCACATCATGGTTGGGGAACCTGCTTCTGCCTCTCCCTGCCACTCCCCCTGCTTGTGCTCCCTCACTCCTTCTCTCACTGTCAAATGAATAAATAAAATCTTATAAAAAATTAAAAATAAAAATATAATCCAGTAATTGCATTACTAGATATTTACCTTGAGAATACAAAAACATTAATTCAAAAAGATACATGTACCCTATATTTATAGCAGCATGATGTACAACAGCCAATTATGGGAGCAGCTCAAGTGTCCATCTATAGATGAATGAATGGATAAAGATGTGGATATTCCATTGTGTGTTTATATGTGAATATGAATATGAAAATATGAATATTTTCAGCCATAAAAAATAAAATCTTGCCACTTGTAACAAATGGATGGAACTAGAAGGTATTATGCTAAGTGAAACAAGTCAGTCAAAGACAAATACCATATGATTTCACTCATATGTGGAATTTAAGAAACAAAACAAATGACCAAAGAGAGAGAGAGAGAGAAACCAAGCAACAGACTCTTAAATATAAAAACAGGTGGTTACCAAAGGGGAAGTGCGGGGCAGGGTGGAGGGGGGGGAGGGTATGGAAAAGGTGATGGGGATTGAAAAGTACAGGATGAGCACCAAGTAATGTATAGAATTGTTGAATCAGTGTATTGTATACCTAAAACTAACATAACACGGTTTGTTAATTAACTGGGATTAAAATTTAAAACTTAATGAAAAAGTTAGCTACTCTTAGTTTTTAAAATAATAACAGGGGAAGACTTCGGATCATTTTCATTGTTTAGATTAGAAGATATTAATTAACCATGCTAATGATAAACTATTTTATGATTATATTAAATGACTTTCTCCATAAAAAATGGTGGGATATAACTTTTGTACTATCTTATTTAATTTCTTTTTTTTCTATTTCATTTCTTAATTAAACTTCTGAGATTCTCGTAGAATGACAATCAGGATATTGAAATTGATAGAGCCAGGAGAGCAAGTATTTCCATCACCCTAAAAATTCTTTATGCTGCTCTTTGTAGCCACCCACCTGCCTCCCACTCTTTCCACTTCTAGCCTTAATGCCTGGAAACCAATAATCTGTACTTTATGTCATTTAAATTTGCTATATAAATAGAATCACAGTACGTAACCTGGGAAATTGGTCCCTCCCCACCCCCCAACAGTATCTTTCTCTGGAGATCCATCAAAGTCTTTACATTTATCAATAATTTGCTCCTATTTACTGCTGAGGGGAATTTCAAGGTACAAATGTACCACAATTTGTTTAATCATTCACTTAAGGACATCTGGGCTGTTTCCAGTTTTTGTCTGTTACTAAAATATTTATATACAATTTTATGTGTGCACACATTTTCTTATTGCTGATTCAAACAACCAAGAATGCAGTTGCTGGGTTGTAGGGTAGCATCATATTTTTTTAAACAAACTGCCAAAATGCTTTACAGATAAACTGTCACATTTTACATTTCCACTGACAATATATGAGTGATCCAGTTTCTCCACATCTTCACCAGCATTTAGTGCTGCCCTCTTTTTTTTTTTTTTAATTTTAGCAATTCTAATAGTTTTATAGGATCTCTCATGGTGGTTTTCAACTGCAATTCTCTAATAGCTAATGATGTTAAACATCCTTTCACTTGCTTATTTGCTATCTGTGTATCCTCTTTAATGAAATGTCCCCTCTCAGTATTTGAACATTTTCTAACAGCATTTTTCCTCTTGAGTTTTGAGATTTTTAAAAATAATTCCAAATACTAGTCCTTTGTCAAATATATGGTTTACAAATATTTTTGCCCACTTTATAGATTATCCTTTTATCCCCTTAACAAGTCATTTCACAGAGTAAACGTTTTTAATTTGGGGAAATCCAATTTACCTATTATTCCTTTTATGTATTATGCTTTTGATATCAACCTTAAGAGATTTTTTGCTGAATCTTAGATCCCAATGATTCTCTCTTATATTTTCAGTGAATTTTACAGTTTTATTTTACATTTAACTGTGATCTATTTAGAATTTTGTATGAAGTGTGAGGATTAGGCAAGTTTCATACTTTTACTATGAATGTCCAATTGCTAAATCATTATTTAAAGGCTATCTTTCCTCCGTTAAATTCCCTGTGCACTTGTGTCAAAAATTTTGTATTTTTCGTATTTTCTGTTCTTTTCCTTTGGTTATCTGTCTTTCTCTCCACAAATGCCACACTGTCTGAATTGCTGTCACTATGTACTAGGTCATGAAACAGGGTAGATGTATCCCCCTCTCTTTATTCTTTTTAAAGTCATTTTACCTATTCAAGTTTCTTTACATTTCCATATATATTTTAGAATAATCTTTTCTCTATCTACAAAACTTCTTGCTAGTATATACCTAGTAATTGTATTAAACCTATATATCAATTTAGGGAGATGATACCTACACTGTGTTGAGTCTTCTAATCTATGAGACAGTGTATCTCTCTATTTACTTAGAAATTCTTTAATTTCATCAGCATTTTGTAGTTTCCAGTGTGTAAATTCTGAATATGTTTTGTTAGATTTGAACTGAAACATTTCACGTGTTTTGAGCAAGTTTAATGATTTGCTTTTTAAAATTTTGTTATATATCCATTGCCAGTATAGAAAATATAATATTTTTTTTTGTTTATTTTATCTACTCTGACCTTTCTAAACTCACTTATTAGGTCTAGGAGTTTGAATTTTTTGTAGATCCCTTGGAATTTTCTGCCTCGACAATCATAGCATCTTGCAAGTAGGGATATTTTCATTTCTTACTTCACAATCTCTATGTTTTTTATTTCTCTCCTTTCCCCATTGCACAGGCTAGAATTTCTGGCCCTACACTGAATAAGAATGGGGAGATCAGACATACTGGCCTTGTTTGTGATCTTAGGGGGAAAGCATTCAGTGTTTCACCATTATTACATTAGTTGTAGGGTCTTTTATCAAGTTAAGAAAGTTCCCCTCTATTCCTAGCTTCCTGAGTGATCTTATCATGAATACATGTTAGATTTCGTGAAGTGCTTTTGTGGCACTGATTTTTATGATCATGTGATTTTTCTTGTTTTGCCTACAGTGGTGGTAGATTACATTGATTTTCAAACGTTATACTAGCCTTACATTCCTGGAATACACTATATTTGGTTATGCTTTATAAATCTTTCTATACAATGAATTTTCTTTGCTAATATTTTCTTAAGAATTTTTTGCCTCTTTGTTCATGAGGAATAATTGATCTGTAGTTACTTCTTTCATATTTTGTAGTCTAGTTTTCATACCAGGGTAACACTAGTTTTATGAAATGAAATAGAAAATGTCCCTTATAAATGATACCATAAATGATATGTTGTAGAATTAACATTAATCTTCACTTAAACGTTTGACAGAATTCTCCAAACTATTTGGGTTTGATATTTCTATTTTAGCAATCTTGTAATACAAATTCAATAGTTACAGGGCTATCTAAACTATTCACTATTGGGTGAGTTGTGGTAGTTTATGTTTTTTGAGGAATTAGCCCATTTCCACTAAGTGGTCATATGTATGTTGTTTGTAAGAATTTTTAAAATATTCTTTTGGTACATTGAAGTTCTATAGTATTGGTGATTTATGTCTTGTCTCCTTTTTTCCCTGTCAATCTTCCAGAGGTTTGTCAATTTTATTGATTTGAAAAAAGAGCTTTAATCTCATTGATTTTCTCTATTGTTTTTCTGTTTTCAACTTCATTGATTTTGCTATTTTTATTATTTATTTTCTCTGCTGGTTTTTTGTGCTTATTTTGATCTTCTTTTTCTAAATTCTTGAGGTAGAAACTGATAATTTACATGAGTAATTTTCTACTTTCTAATGCAAGCATTTAGTGCAATAAATTTCTCTCTCAGAATGATTAACTTTGTCCCATAGATTCTGACATGCTATATTGTCATTTTCATTCAGTCAGGTTTTTTTGTTTTGTTTTGTTTTGTTTTGTTTTGTTTTGTTTTGTTTTGCTTTGTTTTGTTTTGTTTTGTTTTGTTTTTACTTTTCCTCAAAACCTCCTTAGGGACTCATAGGTTATTTAGAAGTGTATTATTTCAAATGTTAGGAGACTTTCTTGTTATCTTTCTATCATTGATTTTCAGTTTGAGTCTGCAGTTTTATTATATCAATTCTTTTAAATTTGTTGAGGTCTATATTAACTCACATATAATCTCTCTTGATATAAATCTGTACTTGAAAAGAATGCATATTCTATTCTTTTGAGATGGAGCACCATATAAATGTTGATTAAACAGTATTATTGGGTTCTTCTATATACTTGTTGAATTTATGTCTAGTTGTATTGTCAATTATTGAAAAAAGGGCAATGGTATATTCAAGATAATTGTGGATTTGTCTATTTCTCCTTTCAGATTTGTTAGTTTTTACCCATTATAGTATGCAGTTCTGTTGTTTGGTGCAATTTTCTTACAGGATTGACTCCTTTATCATCATGTAGTCTCCTTTTCTTTTCTTTGCTCTGAAGTCTACTTTATTTTACACGATATGCCACACCTACTTTCTTTGTTTGCAGTTGCTTTTTCCATTCTTTTTCTTTCAACTTGACTGTATATATTTGAAGTGAGTTTCTTGTAGACAATATACACTTAGGTCACATTTTTAATCCATTCTGCCCATCTGTTTTTTAATTACTGTATTCAGACTATATACATTTAACTTAATTATTGTGTTAGAGCTAAGTCTGCTATATTTATCTCCTGCTATATTTTTCTTTCTGTTTTTCATTTATTTTATTTTAATTTTCCTGCATCTCTATGGGTTATTTGAACATTTTTCAGAGTTTAATTTTTATCTATCCATAGTATTTTTGAGTATCCGCTATATAAATGTTAGCATGTGCTCTAGGTATTACATTCTTTCTACCTATATCTGTCATCTATTCACCTCCTTCCCTACTTAACTACCTATAGACACTGATAGATATTCATAGGCAAATTCTAACCGTTTTATCAGTGTCATCATTTTACCACTTTGGGTGAAGTATAGAATTCTTAACTCCCTTTGTGTACCTCTGCTGTCCTCCATTTATATTATAATTATCTTAATATTTCCTGTTTGTATGTTTAGAACCAGTATATTCAAACATTGTTATAACTGCCTAATTTGGGAATTTTTCCACTGTTATTTCTTTGAGTACTCCTTCAGGTCTGCCTACTTTTCCCTCTTCTTCCAAGGCAACGATGACACAAACGTTAAACAATTTTATAGTTCCATAGGTTCCTGAGGTGGTTTATTTTTTTGTAGTATACTTTCTCTCTGTTGTTTAGAATAAGTAATTTCAGTGGTCTACTTACATATAGTTCACTGGTTCTTTTTTCTGTTCCCTCAATCTTCTATTGAGCCTATCTATTGATCTTTAACCCCCTAGTTATTTGATTCTTAAGTTTTAAAATGTGCAGTTGGTAATTTTTTATATCTTCTGTTTCTTTGTTAAGAGTTTTTCTTTTCATTTTTTCTAGCATGTTTATTACTGTTCATTAAAGATTCTCTGTAACACAGAAAGCTCCAATTTCACATTTTTGTCAGATAATTCTAGCATATCTTTCATCCACTACTATGTCTTTTGATTGTCTTTTTTCATTTACTTTGTGATTTTCCTTGTTCTTGGTATGATTTGTAACTTGATTGAAACCTAGACATTTTGAATATTATCTTATGAGACTGGAGCTTATTTAAACCTTCTGTTTCACTGTTTTTGTTTTTTTTTTTTTTTTTGCATTTTTTGTTTGTTTGTTTTTTGTTTTTTTACATGGCTACAGAAGGTGAAATGCAGCCATAATCTTCTTATTACCAGGTGGGATTAAAAATCCAGATTTTCCACTTGTCCTCAGTTGACAATCAAGGTTGGGAGATAAGCTCTGTGTTATTGCTGTGTTAGGATGAGAGTTTGAGAATTCAAACTCCCCAGTAATCTTCCATTGACACTTCTTTGTGAGTGTAAGGGTGACTCATTACTGCTCCCTACATGGTTTTCACTGACACAGCACATTAGGAGTCATTTATTACCCCTAAATGTTGATAAATGTCATCACTCACTACCAGGCATCTAAGAAGATGAAATAAATGTATTTTTCTCCATTCTTCCCACTAATTACAAATAAAACCCCTGGAGAGTATAGGTAAAACAAACCTAAGAAAAATCATGAGAGACTGGAAGGACAGGATGTTTGGTTCCCTGTTTCTTCTTTGTTGTTGTTTGTCTTATGTATGACAGAATAAGAGTTAAAGCTGACTAACTAGGACATCAATGACAGACAGCAAAATATCCCAACAAAAGCCTACTCTTCCAGTCAAAGTGACAGGAAAGGAGGAGCCTAGCAATGCTTTACTCTACCCGTGCCATCAGGGGAGCCTGACATCCACTCTTAGCTATATGGAGGACATTCCAATCACTTTCATTCTCCCATCAGCCTAATTCCTAACACCAACCCCTTCAATGGTGTCAGTGAAGATCATCTCCATCTAGAAACAAGGGGAAAATTATTATGGAAAATAATTTTATTTTTAAAATACATATAAAGCATGTTAACTAATAGCATATATAATTAGTGAATTTTAAAATGGTTTAATTCCAAAGTTCCTGGGAAATAAACTATAAAGAAAAATGATGGATAGCTGAGAAAAGAAAATATAGCAGCTCTTCAGGAAAAAAAAAAAGATGCATATGTAAACTTATCTCACTTTAAATACGTATGTCATTATGCACTCTATGAAATATGATAATATTACCATCACTTTGCAAAACAAAGTGGACTGGGAATTATTAAATAAATGTAGGAACATCAAATATATTTAGCAAATGTAATATTTTATCAGAAATACCTGGTCTTTCCTGTTATATTTCTGATTTACTTTATATTTCTAAGAAATAGGAGAAAAAATTTGGAAAACCCAGATTTTGAAATAGTCTGCACATTTCTCTATGATCTCATATTCATTATATGCAGATGTGTTAGCTATCCATCATTCTCCTAAGATCTGCACACATTTAAATCATGGCAGCTTTAATTTTACTACTGTGAATTCAAAAATATCCTTTGAATGCTACTCATGTCCATAGGACCATTCTTAGCCAGAAAAGAGGGTATTTTAAAATTAAATGACATATTCATGGGCCAGCATAATGATTTCTTCCAAATATGATAAAGTCTCTTTGGAAGGTCTGTGCAAATAGAATGAAATTACTTGAACTATGGACATAACACATTCATTTGTTCCTCTCTACAGAAAAACTTTTAATCATTCCATGCAATACATATGAAAAGTGTATTTATAGCATAGAAATCATACTTTTTAAGCAGAATTTAAATTAACAGAAAATATTTCTTCTATTTTTCAATATTATTGATAATTATTTGATTAGTCAATTATATATAAAATGAATATTTTTATAGAATCGACACATCTGTTTTTTAATGTTTATGCCATCTTTCCAATTTATATAATTTGTCAGTTTTAAAAAAAATCATAGCCTTTTCATCTAATCATTTCCTAGCATCTAACAGGCAAGTATAGCAAAAAAAAAAAAAAAAAAAAAAAAAGGGTGTCAAATATAATTACTTTTTTGAGAAGCTACAATTTGCCATTTTTGAAATTTAGGAAATTGGAACATGAAAAACATCATTTAAAGTATCTAATGGATGAGATTTTCTATTGAAAGAACTCTGATTAATTGAAGCCTGGAATGATATATATTATTTTTTAAGATAGAGAACTTGTCTTTAAGATTTTAAAGATTTTATTTTCCATACATCTTACTAGATGTGCAAGGTAATAGTGGATTATCCAAGCAATATATGATTGCTGTGTTTCTAGTATATGTTTTGAAAGAAGAAATGTAGTGTTCAGAAAAATCAATTCATATGCAAATAAAAGTAAATTTTCTCCATGGCAAAAATATCATTGAAATGAATCAACCACAGTGGAATCATAAAAACCTCTAGAAGGGGGGCAGATTATGACCAATGAATCTCTATTATATCATCTTCAGAAAATAAATATGTGCAATTTGGGATGTCATTGATCTGTTGACCAAAAACAGGACAAAGACCCAACATCAGTCTACAAATATTTTTTAAGGTACTTATATGCATTGAGCCTATAATGTTGCTATTGTCATAAATGTAAGAAAAGATGATGGCAATAATTTTTCAAAGATCATACTTTACAGAAAGGCCAGGAAAGTTTGAATCCATTACTCACTGAAGTGAAACAGAAGGCTAAAGATAAGTACATTAGTTTGAGAAAGGTATGCATATTTTCACAACTAATAATACTCATAATAACCTACTCAACTAAACCAATACAAATTTGTCAAAATAAGCTATAATGTCACACACCCACATACACATATATAACAAATACTTAAGGTTTATAATTCATTTTTCCCAAGAAATGCCCTTTTGTAACTTGAAATTCATAAAAAAATAGGATGAACTTGGTTTATCTTTATTTATGTATAGAGTCCAGTGTTTGACTACAAGTATTGTGTGTGCATACATGTACCACTTCACATGTGTCTGAAGTGATTCTTTCATTGGAAAATGTTTTAAAAATAACCAAAAAAGTTGAATTCTTTAATTCACATTATATGAAGTTATATATTATTTTTCATTGTTAGTTTACATACTTTTCCCTTTTCTTCATTTAATAAATAAATATTGATACAGTACTATGACGTGCCCAGTACTGGTCAAATGCTCTACATGTTAGCTCACATCTCCTTCCTGTGAAGCATGATAATTATCCACATTTTTAAAAAATGAAGAAGTTGAAGAAATGGAGCAAGTCCATTACTTGTGGGTGGGTAAGGTAACTTGTCCTAAAGAAAAGTGTCTTTGTTTTTGTAGTGGATGTCTTGGTTGTTGTTACTTGACTATTGTTAAACTTTCTCAATGGACTGCAATGCCATGAGGCAAGGACTACATTTATCTGTACTGATGACTGCATCCTTAGAATATAGTGCAGTTTACGTTGGCTAGTAAATGAACAAGATAATCACTCTGTAAATGAAGATAATATTGTATGTAATGTAATTCACACATAACAGTTTGGGGTTTTGAGTAATTGTTCTGTATTTTCACATAGCAATTCCTATGGTAAAAATGGTTTTAAATGTTCTTTTTTAAAGATTTTATTTATTTATTCATGAGAGACACAGAGAGAGGCAGAGACACAAGCGGAGGGAGAAGCAGGTTCCCTGTGGGGAGCCCAATGTGGGACTCGATCCCAGTACCCTGGGATCATGCCCTGAGCCAAAGACAGACGCTCAACCACTGAGCTACCCAGGAGCCCCAGGTTTAAATGTTCTAATAAAAAGCATCATTTAAAATGCCAACCTAGTTTCTTTAAGGTATCAATAATTTTGGAATAAGTGATTTAGTCAACTTTATTAAAGACTATATGCCCACATGTGCAACATTTTGTTAGAAGACAAGGAAAAGAAAGTAAGTGCATTTGCCTATAGAGGTGGAGTAGGCAATAAATAAAGAACATTATGAACAAAACCTGTTCACTTTAGATGTAATTAACCTCCTTGTGCCATCTGCATTATTAATGTGATGGGATTATTATACTGTCCTAATGTATCTGAATTTCTATTCATGTTTCCTCCACTAAATAAATAAAAGTGGTTGAGTAAGAGATGACATTTGCTTTAACTGTTCATTATAGAATTTTTTTCTAAAGCTGTGGTAGTCTGTTAAATACAAACTGTTTAAATGGATGGTATTTCATGAGAGGTTTTGAACCTAATTATACCAAATGTCATCGTTTTATTTATTAAAAGGATTTGCAAAATTGCTCAGGAAAAAAAAAGGAGGTGAATTTCTGGATTCTTATCATATTTAAAATATTCCATTAATTAAAAATAATTTTATAAGGCAAGTTGGATCAACACTACACTCACCTTATATTTATAATCAATTTACATCATTAATGGATAGTTTGGAATCCTATGGGATTTACTCCTATGTACCATTTTGTAAATTATCTTGTTGAAATAGATGATTATGGCAAATAATGTCAGTTAAGTTAGAATGCAGATATTACTATACAATTTCAATCTATACATGTAAATTGAACAATCTAAACAAGTAGTTAACAAAACATGCTTCTTAAAATAGATATCCTGGTATTTTAACATGTAAATCTTCAATTTATAAAATTTACCTTCTATTATATTATTTACTCCTCTGGTTATAGTCCTAATATTGCCATAAATCCAAAAATTTTGCAGTATAATTGCAAACACAATTTTTGAAATATGATTGTTTACTTTCTAAAAATATATTGAATCAATAACATTATAGGCTAGATGACAAAGTAAAACCGATGCCACAACAAAGTAGAGAATTATATCTCTGAAGCGCATGTTTGATATAGTACCAACAATTAAGATAACCAATTATGAGCAAAGATATGGGCATTTATCCTATATCCAGATCACATTAAAGAAATCCGTAAATATTTAAAGAATGTTTAAGTCTTTAAATCTCTTGACTTAGTTCATAATTAGCTCTTTGAGTTTCTTTTTCTGAACCCAAACCAAAAAAAGTTAGATCCTAACATCCTTCTGAAGTAAATTCAAAGGAAATAAAATACAATTTGTATTTTTCTGAATGCAGAAATACATTTTCTGTTTTTTTAATAAGAAAATAGATTCACTCTATTTTATGAAAATTTTCTACATCTTGCCATAAACGAACAATAAACGTTAAAGTCTAATGTGAATGGGATTAGGTTTGAGTCTTACAGAGTTTAAGGAAATACCTATCTGAAGAATCTTTACATAGGTTTCCCTGACTATTCAAAACTAGAATGTTACTATGAAACCTTTTGTAAGCTAAATGGCATAAGTAAAGAAACAATTATCGTTAATTTATATGGAAAAATTTTTGAGCATTCTTAGACCCCAAAAATAACTTCTCTTAGGCATTTCTGACACCTTAGGACATATCTTGCTAACAGATACACAAAATAAGTCAAGATAAAGCACAGATGATCACAGACATAGTTCAAAGCTGGCTATGGCAGCTCCATGCTAAGATGCTGAGTGTGGTTCCCAGGGAAGGAGCTTGGTGGCACTACCTGTGCTGCTAGAGGGGCATAGCGTGCTTGCAAAACAAACACTGAACACTTTTATCTCTTTTCATCTTTTAAAAAATATATATTTTGGGATTCCTGGGTGGCGCAGCGGTTTAGCGCCTGCCTTTGGCCCAGGGCGCGATCCTGGAGACCTGGGATCGAATCCCACGTCGGGCTCCTGGTGCATGGAGCCTGCTTCTCCCTCTGCCTGTGTCTCTGCCTCTCTCTCTCTCTCTCTCTCTCTCTCTGTAGCTATCATAAATAAATAAAAATTAATATACATATATATTATTTATTTATTTGAAAAAGAATGAGAGAGGATAAAAGAGCACACAGGGGAAGGGAGAGGTAGAAGCAGACTCCCCACAGAACAGAGATCCCAATACAGGGCTCCGTCCCTGGACCCTGAGTTCATGACCTGAGCTGAAGTCAGATGCTTACCTGACTGAGCCACCCAGACATCCCTTATATATTTTTAAAGCAAAAATGCTCTTCAGATTTCTCTTGGTTAGTGAAATAAGTATAATAGCCCTCCCTCTTTATTGGTGGGGTATACATTCCAAGAACTCCAGTGGATGCCTGAAACTGAGGGTAGTACTAAACCCTAAAATGTTTCTTCCTCTATATACATACCTGCATTAAAGTTTAATTTATAAATTAGAAGCAATAGTAAATTAATAATAATAATAATAATAATAATAATAATAATAAAATAGAACAATTATAACAGGTGCAGGTGCCCCTTCAGATCACTATTTGTAGCCCATGAGTAAATACCCAGCAGTGCAATCGCTGGGTCATAGGGTAGCTCTATTTTTTACATTTTAGGGAAACTCCCTACTGTTTTCAAGAGTGGCTGCACCAGTTTGCATTCCCACCAATTGCACTGCGGTGATAGCAGCAATGTCCACAATAGCCAAACTATGGGAAGAGCTCAGATGTCCATCAATAGATGAACGGATAAACAAGAGGTGGTATACATACACCCATTACACACATACACACACACACAATGGAATACTACTAGTCATCAAAAACTGAAAGCTTACATTTACAACAACATGGATGAAACTAGAGAGTATTATGCTAAGCAAAGTAAGTCAATCGAAGAAAGACAACTATGATCTCACTCATATGTGGAAATTGAGAAACAAAACAGAATCATAGGGGAAGAGAGGGAAAAAAAAGTAACACAAAATCAGAGAGGGAGACAAACCATAAGAGACTTTACTATAGGAAATAAACTGAGAGTTGCAAAAGGGAGGTTTGGGGAAGTGGATGGGGGTATGGGGTAGCTGGGTGATGGGCATTAAGGGGGGCACATGATGTGATGAACACTAGGTATTATATGCAACAGATGAATAACTGAACTCTATCTCTGAAACTAATGATACACTATATGTTAACTGAATTTAAATATAATAATTTAACAATTTAATAATAAATATAATAATAATATAACAATTATAACAATATACTGTAATAAAGATTATAGACATATGGTCTCTCTCAAAATATCTTATGGTACTGTACTCACCCTTTTGTGTTGCTATAAGATGATAAAATGCCTACATGATGAGATGAAGTGCGGTGAATGTAGAGTCAGAATGAGGATCATCTACTTCCCAACTGTGGCTGACTGTGCTTTACTGAAACTGCATGAAGAGAAACCACATACAAGGGGGACTACTGTTCTCAGGTAGTTACTTTATAAAACACAATGACATAGGGCAAACTTTCTTAAAGTGGGAATTAACTATGTTTCAGGAGTTGTGTTCCTTGAAAAATGCATAACAATCTCAACTAAAATATTCCTATACTTTAAGCCAAATTTGTATAATGGACATATTCAGCTCTCCAACTGGTTCTTACTTTTGATTTGACTTCTTTAAGAAAGCCGTCAATAAAGGAGGTTGTGAGATGTGTTTGAACAGGCAGTACTTACACCCCATTCACGTGTCTTTTATCAACACTGATCTATACATGCTATTGACCAATATAAATCAGATGTTTCTGGCACTTAGATAACATTCCATGGATATTCTGTTGTTACTTAAGTTCCCAGCTTAGGATTTATTTGCTCATTCTCAAACGGAGATTACCCTTTGCATATAATTACAGATCATACATTCAGTTTTCATAAACACAAGACATACCTACCCATTCCCCTCCTATCCTTTCTGATCTTGGCAGTTTTTAATTTAAAACATAGGTTGTAGGTAATGTTTTTGTAACTCAGGAAAATACTTATCTCTCCTCAAAATTTGGAAAGAAATTAAATAAAGCAAAAAATCCGAGCTTGTTATTGCAAATATTTTCATTTAATGAAGTCATAAAAGTGAAAATTTGATATTTTTCACTCATTTTTTACTGTAATCAACAAAATTAATTGCATTCCTTCATAATGGATATATTAGTCTGCTATCCCTAAATTGCATTTAAGTGTATCTGAATTCAACGTATTGTGGGTCTTAATAGAAATAATTTAAGTCTATCAATGACCCATGTCAATGATCATAAATCATTAAATAGTACATATGTTCACTTATCTATTTTCAAAATAGTCTTCAAGAATCATTTAAACCATGGATTTTCTTTTGTAAAATGATGCATTTATAGATAGTAAACTTTCTACACTTTGAAAAATATTAATGTTTATTTTTTACTTGGATTTCAAGATTAATTATTGGTTTGTTTAAAACAAAACAAAACCATATAGCTGTCTGAGTGCTAACAGTCTATAGGGAGGAAGTCAGGGTGAACAAAGAAATATAGAAATATAACCTCTTAGTTTATTATCTTTAAGGGACATCATCTAGTGGAAGTGTTTTAGCTGGAAAATTCCTGGCAATTACTATAACTACAAGCATGAGAATGAAATGCAGTCTAGCTATAATTACAGTTCCTCTACTGCACAGCAGCATGATGTCATATGGCTTCTGAAAATACTACATTCCAGGATTCTTAAATACATTTGGTTTTACATGATGATAAAATTTTGACTCATTTCTTTGTGATGAATCTCATATGTATAAAAACGATTACCTAAATAAACTAAGATTTAAAATGATCTATGGAGATTGTTTGTCTTATTTAAATTTGGTGGGGGTGTTAAGTGGTGGGATGATCTCAAATGATAAAGTCAAGATGAGTAATTTTATAATTTTTATAATAATTATCTTCTGTAAAATTAATATTTTCATCTATTTTTATTTTATTTTTTCATCTATTTTTATAATTATATGGCCAATATGTGCATGATTTCACATTTTTATATACACTTGCATATTCAATGCTATTAATTCTGATGTCTAATTATTCAACCTATAAATGTTTAATAAATAATAAGCTGTGTACTGTGGAGAACATGAAAGAAAGAAAGCCATGATTCCTTGTAAAAATCACATTTTTAATGGAGGAAAGTCATATTTTTAATGGGCATGTATACTAATACCATTTATTTATGCCAAAAATATGAAAAATTAGATTAGTGCAAAAATATTCTATAGACTACTCACATGTTCTGAAAAATAAAATTATATATTAAATTTTTAAATTGGATGATTTGATGGAAATCTACCCCCAAAAATCTTAGAATGCATATCCTTTAGATATGCATTTTTCCTAGGCAAAATAATGTGGAATTTAAATAATATATTAACAGTTAACCAAAAAATAAAAGTATATATTCTACTTGCATGTAACATTGAGTCTTTTTTAAAAGATTTTATTTATTTATTTGAAGAGAGAGAGAGCACAAGCGTGGGGAGGGGTGTAGGAAGGGAGAACATACTTCCCTACAAGCAGGGAGCCCAATGTGGGGCTCAATACCAGGACCCTAGGATCATGACTGGAGCCAAAGGCACACATTTAACCAACTGAGCCACTCAGGTGTCCCAATAATATTGAGTCTTTATCATCATTAATTAACTCTTACTTTCCAAAGGTGTTAATGAATTTCTCATGGTACCTGGTACATACCTGAAAGAACTTGCATATTCATTATTGGGTCATAATTGTGATCACGATCAAGCTTACTAAAGTTGTTACTTTGTAATACCTTAATTACATGAAAGAATAAGTATCAGAATAATATTAACACATTGACACATTTCCACAGTGCCTAACTTACACCTAAGGAGTAATTCACAATTAGTAAGCATCTGGATGAGTACAGATTAAGCTCCTTCAGGTGGATGCTTTGATGCTTAGTATTACTTAGACACACTTTTAAAGACATGACACCTGTTCTATAACAGTTTGTAAAACTAAATCAAACACTCTGATTGATATAATCTATGTTATAATGAAGCATAAATAAATTAGAAAATCTGGCAATTTCAAATTAGGAAATAAAGACATCATAGAACAGCAATCACATTTTTATACTACCATTTTTTGTTTATATACACACACATCTGAACATACTTTTTTATAAATGAAGTCTTTTCTACTTTTTAAAATAAATTATTATATTGTTCACTACAAGGTAGAGATATTAAGAAGACGTGAGATCTTGGGCACCTGGTGCCTCAGTGGTTGAGCCATGGCTCAGGTAGAGATCCTGGGGTCCTGGGATCAAGTCCCTCCCCTGCAGGGAGCCTGTATAACTTATTGTATAAAATCTTTTTTTTTAATTGTGTTTTTTTAAAGATTTATTTATTTATTCATGAGAGACACAGACTGAGAGAGAGGCAGAAATTAAGCAAACTAATCCAGTCTCATCACCATGCCACTTCTCACTCCACTATCAGCTTCTTGAGAGTCCCTAAATTCTCCTTTTTTCTTATCTTTGCACATTAGTGTTCCCTCTGTTTGGACAAACTTACTGTTATTTCCTTCTTCCAAACTCTTATCTTTCTTTTAAAACATTATTTAATTACTTTCCTTTCTATAAAGCCCTCCTTGAAACCTCCAAGTTTAGTTTATTGCACATTCTCTAAGCTCTCCAAGCACTTATATTATTAATATGGATATGTTATTCTAAATACCAATTGTTTTCCTGCGTATTATCTTTTTTATTATCTTCTGTGCTCCTTGAAGCAGGTTAAATGTCTTGTTTGCTTTTAAGATACTCAATTCCTTACATTTTTATGGGTTTTCCTTTAATATATGAATAAGAGATATTTTGGGGTAGAAATGGACAGATTGGATAAGATAGTTCAGTCAATTTGTTAAAAGCTACTTTCAATTACAAAGCCTATTTCACATACTTTAAAATTTATTATGTCAGCACAATACTTCAAGGGACCAACTTCCAATATTGGTCTCAGTGGACCACACTATTACAGATCAACCATATAAACACCCAAACTGCAGTGATTTAACACCACAACATAATACTTCTTGCTTAAAGTTAGATGTGGGTCCATTATAGTTCTTCTCTATCTTTCCTCCATTCTGATGCTGTCAGCTTAATATTTCACTTCCCAGACTCAGTTACAAGACTATTGTCCAATTTTATACTTGAAAAAAGACAGATTTTTATGGATTGCCTCTGACCACTCATTAGTAAGTGGGAACCCAAGCAGTTTAGCTTCAGTTCTGATGCTTAATCACCAAATTAGACTGCCAACTAAGATAACACATATCAAAAGATTTCTATTTCCTGGCTCATGGCGGGCTCTGAATACCTCTTCTTCCCATTTCATGTACCAGAATGAAAGCCCTTTGAGTATAAATGTGGGTTTTTTTTTCTTATTAGTGTTTTTCTTTTCAGTACTTAGCACAAGAACTGGAAAGTAGTAGGCAGTAAAAAAATTAATTTGGATTCAGATTAATTTGTTTGATGATGTTATCATGTGAGAGCTATGGGATGCCGAATAAATGGGAGAGGTAGAGTTTTTCTTTCTTAAGTGTATATTTCCTGAAAGCAATAAAATATACTTTAAAACTATTACTTGATAGTGAAATGAATTTGGCATTGAATATTTCATTCCATACAGTTTTAATATAATTCTGCACATAATGAACTTATTCAGTTCTAAACAGTTGTGAATATTTGTGATTAGTACAGTAGTCTGAGTTGAAGCATAAAATTTTAACTGGGGGAAAAATTAAAACATATCTAGAGTTTGCTATTAAGGATTCAGAGAGAATTATAATTAGAAAAACACTTTTAGAAGGCTAAAAATTAAATTTGCATGCATACGTGCATGCATACACACACACACATACTCACGCTGCTCAAGCGTAATTTAAAATGGCTTCGTTCTGTTCAGAACTGATGGTGTCAGAAATGCTATCAAATTCTGCTACGTTACAGAACAGAAAACTCTGGGCACTATATTTAATAAGCTGAAGTTATAATTATATAAACCCAGCCTTGTTTGTGAAGCATTGAAGAAAAGACAGTGTTTCCAACTGGATTTCTTTGTTTTTATTTTTGTGTATCTCTGGTTGTTTAGTTTCAAAGAATATGTGAACAGATTTAAAGTTAAAACCTTGAGCTTTAAAGTTATGTGTTCGACTTCAGATATTTGTTCTCATCTGGAAACATGACAGAACTAGTAAATTCATGATATAGTTGTTGTGCGGGTTAAGGAAATACCATCTAGTCCACAAACAATATTCCTGACATATATTTATTAGTAAGTTAAAAAGTAGTCATTATTTTACTATCACTTGATAATAAAATACTTCTAGCACCAACTATTGTTTAAATAATTTTAAATATTTTTATTTAATCTTTTGCTTATAAACACAATCTAGTTTATCTTTGCTTTTAAAAGAAGAATTAAAACAAAAATGATGTTTCTTCTTCTAGAATTATCACCAATCTTATTTTCTCAAAGCACTGCCTATTACTTTTTTCTTTATTCCTTTTGACTTGCTACTTAGCTGACAGGTTAACTGGAAGAGAAAAATGGAGGAAGAGACAAGGCATTAAGATAAGGAAATGAAAAAAAACTTGAAAAATAGAATAAGAAAATGGACTGAGAAAGCTTAACAGCATTTACCATTAGCATTGGCTTGATTTTTTTTTTCATCTTGTGGAATTTATTAAATGTTTCTTCTGAGATATCATATTTTGAGCAAGATTATATATTCCTATTAATTCCTACATATATTATGGATACTTTTGTAATTTGTATGAAAGTATATATTCAACATGGGTGCTATTTAATAGTATATTTTTGTACTATAAAATTATAAAAACAGTTTATTTTTAAGTATATTGATCTTATTTTCAACTCCTATATTTAGGTCATTTGTATATTATATTTATATCACACTAAATCAGAATTATTTTCACACTACACATTTTTGGAATATAATTAAAATTAGAAATATAACATACACATCCTAATTTTGAAATTGCTATGATATAAAAGGTCATCATGTTCAAATTATTGATTCATTAATTAAAGATATTTGTTTGGTTATACCAACAAAAATGACTGAACACATCTTCATGGCATAGAATCTACATGAATAAGATTTACAATTCATTAAGGCATTGTCAAGGATTTAACATATACAGTCAAATCAGAAACAAAAAAAGCACTGAACCTGAATTCACATTGGATTCTACTTTAATTTCAGGATTATATAGTAGAATATTTTCTTAAATTGACTGAAGTGACGACTAACTGGAGGTTGCCAGGTATGCAGTTTCCCGTGTATAAACAACTGAGAAAAGATAACAGTTTTTCCAACCAAAAAGACTTTTATCATAGGAAAAGAAAAGTTACAAAATTAGAAACAAAATATTATTATTCGATGTTGAAGAAAAAATAATCTTTGCAACTGATCATTATTGCAAGCTGTAAGAGAATGTAATCCATACTTTTTGAAATCACTCTTAAATCCTGACTTCACACAAATATGTAGGAAAATAACAAACAGCTATGTGAACTATTCAGTACAAATGACCTTAATTTGCCCTATGTGAAGTTTACTTGCAGAGATATAGTTCAGTTAGTTGATATATAAAAGGCTACATTTAGAATTATCAATAGAACCTTAAGATCTGGAAGCCACTAACATTAAGTCCTTTTCAGTATGTTTATTTTATGAACTTTCTAGGTGGAATTGAAAAATGAATTGCTTTAGGATGAATTTTGTCATCTAAGAACCTGGTTCCTGTATTGGAAGAAATGCTAAAATTTCACTAGCGTGAAAGAAAAGAAAATCTGTTTTAACTTGATATATCAAAAGGGAGTTGGATTTATTTTTAATCCATTGACAAGTTGTCTTTTTGCATAACTTGCCTATAATAAGAATTTGGAGACCAAAGTTTTTTGCACCCTCCTACAAAAAAAAAAAAAAAAAAAAAGGTAGAATTAATATTCTAGGTCGATTTTCTAATCAGAGGGAAGATATCATGTTTTTGACCTCCAACTATGAAAGATTATTTAATTCTGCCTTACACCTGTTAGAGTGATGTAATAGTAACACTGACATCCATGGGATCCACTCAACTATTACAAGACCAATGAACACAGCAACAGAGAAGATAATAAAGAGAGTTTCATGTGTAAAGAAGAATTTATTAGTTTTCTAGGTTGAGATTTGAGCCAGAAACAAAAACACTAAAGGCTAGCTAGGGGAAGCAAGTGTGATTTAATATATTCTTGTCCGAACACACATAAGAGAATACTCAGATGCAATTACAGGAGATGGCATCTGTTATGACTCAGAGTTTGTAGAATTCATTTGTAAAGCACTGTTGAGAATTTCTTTCTCTCATAAAAATTGTTTCTTTTTCACACCATCACCAAGAACAAGTAAATATTAAGAAAAGATTAAGGAATCAGACAAAATTTAACTTTCGATGGCACGAGATTTTTGAAATTCCAAATTTTGTTCAAATTAATTATGTTTTCATTAGGACAAGCCCGGAGGAGTGGTTGTGAAAAAAATAATTTTTGTCCTAAAAAATAAGTAGCAGTCTTTTCATTAAAGACATAGGCCATTTATTCAATAGTATATTGGAAATATTTCAAAATTCAATCTGCTATAAATTAATTAGCTAATTAACAAAACTCAGTCTGTATCTATCCATGCAGAGCAGAAGCAGGAGGAGGGAGGTAAATTAATTCTGTATTTCGGTAAAAAATGAAGTACTTTCATCTAACTAGAATAGTGAATTTATACTATTCCTCATTGGACAGTTTAGCACTTTTTTTTTGTTTAGGAGAAAATCTAATCAAGCAGCTAGGGACATGATTTGATTGAAACACATTTCAAATCCTAAAAAAGGATGAAGATACAAAGAAATATTAGACCACTATGCAAATTTATGAAGGAATTTCTTGGAAGTAGAAAAATAATTGAATTGTAAACATATAAGAAAAAGGTGCTCATAACTTAGATTTTGCTACTCAAATTGTAAAGTTAAGCAAAAATGATGCAATGTTTGGGAATCTTTAACCTATTTCACATACTCTGTTAGAGGGGTAGGAATATTTTAATGAATTTTCTAGTGGAAAAATATATATAACTCCAGCTAATTAGGTAATAATTAAATGCAGTATCTAAAAATGATGATAAAACTCTTCTTGAAATCTAGCTAATTCTCAAAAGTTTCCTGAAAATTTAACATGAGGTATTTACTATATGTAATACTTATTATGAGTTGTATTAATATATGTCTTACTTCAGGCTGTCATAACAAAATACCAGAGATTAAATGACTTAAATAACAGAAATTTATTTATCCCAGTTCTGGAAGCTGGACATCTAAGATTAGGGAGCCAGCATGGAAAGGTTCAGGTGAAAGCTCTACTCCTGGTTTGCACACAGCAGAGAAAGAGCCAGCAAGTAAGCTCTCTGGTATCTCTTCCAAGGGCAGTAATCCCATCTTTAGGGCCAAACCATCATGAACACATTTAATCCTAATTACCTCCCAAAAACTGCATCTCCAAATACCATCATGTTAGGGAGAATAGGTTTTTTAATATGTAAATTTGGGGGGACACAGTCAGTTCATAACAATATAATTGCACCCCTTTGAGCAAATGGAATATTGAAAAAAGAGCCATTTACCTTATCTGATCTTTGCCTACTTTACAAGAAGATACATTGAAATAACCCACTAGTGAATATATAGTATTTTGCACTACAGTTTTTTTTTTTTTTTTTTTAAGATTTTATTTATTTATTCCTGAGAGACACAGAGAGAGGCAGAGACAGTGGTAGAAGGAGAAGCAGGCTTCCAGAGTCAGGAGCCCAATGGGGTATTCAATCCCAGAACTGTGGGATCCCACGGTTCTGGGATCCCACCCTGGGTCAAAGGCAGATGCTCAACCACTGAACCACCCAGGTGCCCCTGCACTAGAGTTTATCTATAATGAAGGAGAGCTCAGGCAAGGGGATGGGTAGGATTTCCTCAAAGGAAGACTATAAAACTATGTATTTTTAAATAGCAAGTTGACTTCGTAGAACAACATATCCAAGAACCTAACTTACCAGGTTTAGAGAGTTAACATTTTGGGAGAGAATCCTGTTGCAATTATACCAACTGCAGTCATATGGATGCCTCTAAGGACTGAACATACTCAAAATCTATTGCGCAGAGCAAACCATTAGGAAGTTATGGTTAGTTATATAAAACTTAGTGGGATTTGTCAGGAGAAGACTGGGCAAAGAGTGAATATATTGAATATATTTATCCTACCTGTTTTGCTATGAAAAAAAAGTTACATTGTGCCTAATTGCATAATCCCCTGTAAAAGGGTGGTAATTCTATGAAGTATAAACAAATGCTGTGTTTTGAATATGTTAACTTTGAGCTTTTTCCTTCAAAACTTCTGTGACTCTAAATGTCATACTTTTTTATTATTTTCCATATTTGTCACATTTCTTTTATTTTTGTTAACTATTTGCAATTAATACAGATAACTTTGGACTGGTTTTGCAGTTCATAACTGTTGCTGCATTTTTTAGATTAGCCCCCAATACAGAAGTCTTTTCTATGCAACATTGTCTGTCTATTGGTAATGAACTCAGAGGTGGGTATCTTATTCAAATGGGCTAATCAAATTTTATGTAAAGGTTAAAAAATATTTAATATTTGCACTAATAAGCACATAAATGAAATATCACTGGATCTGAACTTCATTTCTGCAGATTCTAGAGACAAATTTCTATTGAAGAGTTCCCTAGGAGAGCTCTGGTTTTACCACATCCTTAACCATAATAATTCAACCATTTCTTATAATATGCTGGGTACCTTCAGAACACTCCCAATAATTTGTTCATCAATCAGAACACTCCCAATAATTTGTTCATCAATTTAATTTGTTCAGCCAAGTTAAGCTTCTGTTACCTACATCAAAATAAATTTAAGTAACTCATAAATTAAGGCCAGTTGTGTTGGCCAGGGTTCCACTGGTCTGTCAAGCCAGATGCTTCAGGATGGTAGAGAACATCCGATTAATAGAAACAGAACAAGAACTTCAAGAAACAATTGTATTTGAATTAGCTATTTAGCTTATGTTGACAATAGGCAATGTGTCTCTTCCTTAATTATAAGGTGGGAAACTTTTTGACAGAAAGGATATATAGCAAATCACCTTGAAACATGAGCACTGTAGGGTAAGCTAGAGACAGCATTTTTTTAAGATTTTATTTATTTATTCATGAGAGACACACAGAGATAGAGACATAAGCAGAAGGAGAAGTGGGCTCCTGTGGGGAACCATATGCAGGACTCAATCCCAGGACCCTGGGGTCACACCTGAGCCAAAGGCAGATGTTCAACCACTGAGCCACCCAAGTGTCCTGAGACAGCAGATTTTGTAGTTAAATTGTAATGCTATGAACTGAACTGTGCCCCCCACCCCCAAATTCATATGTTGAAGCTCTAACCTCTAATGTGACTATATTTGGAGAGAGAACATCTAGGAGTGAGTTAAAGTTAAAAGAAATCATATGGATGGGATCCTAATCTAATAGGATTGATGACCTTAAAAGAAAAAGAAGAGAGAAGTTGAGAGAAGAGAGAGACAGACAGAGACAAAGAGAAAGATCTCCTCTTCTCTTCATGCATATCCACCAGAGAAAAGTCATGTAAACATATGGCAAAAGGCAGTCATCTATAAGACAGGAAAAGAGTTCTCATTAGAATTGAGCCATGCTGGCATCTTCATCTCAGACTTCCAGCACCAGAACTATGTGAAAATATATTTATTCTTTTAAACCACCCAATTTATGGCATTTTGTTGTGGCAACCCCAGTAGACTAAGACTTGCAGTAAAGTAAAAAAACAAAAAACAAAAAACAAAAAAAAAAAACAAACAAAAAACAAACAAACAAAAAAACAACAACAAAAAACTCCAAAGAAAGAAAGTGTAGAATTCTTAACTGAATAGAACTGCATTAACTTGAGTAAAGAATAATGAAAGACAGACAGACAATCCTCTATTGAAGATGATGACTTAGGGCTAAATAATGTGTCCCAATAAAGATGGTGCACTATTTTACCATCACACATTTTTTTAAGTTCCACTAATAATCAGAATTACTGTGTATTCCTTTTGTTCCTTTTACAACAAGATAAATGTCTATTTTAATATATAAATCCCAAGAAGCAAGAGGCACCAACATTTCATAGACTCCACTGTCGTCTATTTTGGTACTGGCTTACCTCGGGCTCCCAGGTGCCGACTGCTGAAAGATGCTAACCAGTTGTCTATAAAAGTTTGCTTTGCCGCTTTCTAAAATTCTTTCTCACAGAATATCGTTCCAATAACCAGAAGATAATAAGCAAGGATAGTCTTGACTCTAGGCTAACTCCATGATAAATTGGATATAACTATACAAATTTTAAATAACAGCAACACTCATGATGAATGACAAAATTAGTTGTTGAACTTTAAGAGCAGAATATAGGAAAGGGAATGAAAAAATAACAATGATGTGGAGTAGGGGTAGGTTAGGAAGACCTATAGCAGGCATTTGTTGGTAAGAATCAAGACTTGTTATTTTTTAAAGCACAGACATAATTTTATGTCATCCTTAGGTACAAGGATGTACCTAAGTAAATACTATGTTGTGAAAATATTTAATCACTGTCTAACAGTGCTTGTTAGATAGCATTCTCATTGTCTTATTCATAAAATAAGTTTCAAATAGCTTTCATTGCAACTCTTTTTTCGTATCTTACTTACATTTTCAAAGTGCACCCAATTGACATTTCAGAAAATTCTAACCTGGGTGATATGCCAAAAGTCAGTAGCTGTCATTATCAATAAAGATAGAATATTGCTTAAGTCAATGTCCATTTTTATGATGAGAGAAAATAAAATCTAGATGGAAGTGATAGAATTAATGGGCCCATGAAAATTACTTATAAAGGAAATAAATCCACTAAGAGATGTTAAATACATATTCCATACCTGAGATATGGAACTTCTGAAATGAACTATAAAGAAAAACAATCACGATTGAGAATGAAGTCCACCATAAGTTATGAACTTAAACGGATGGAAGTATAATTAATAGATTACTGCATGTGTAGCCACAATTTATTTTTTATACTAGATTTATTTTATTTCATGAAAAGATGAATTGAAGTATAATAAGTTACACCAATTCCATAGCAAAGATGTATGTCTCTCCTGGAATTTATTTCTTTCATTACTGTGTGAATATGAATTTCTATTTTAGAATTTGCAGCTTGTTGTCTCTTAAAATTATATAACTGGAGACACCATCATATATTATATCTCCCAGAAGCAAACGTCAGATATGAAGTATAGTTTTTGTAGTGTTTAATTGCAAAGCTGCGATGGATAACACTTTTCTGGATTACTATGAAATTACTGCATCAAATTTAATTTTAGGAAAATATAAGCAAAAAATTCCAAATATTTTCTATTATTTATAATTTAATATATCAATTGTTGATATATATTGAATTCAATTACCTTTAAACTACTTTTAATATTTGATCTTTTAAGGTAAGATAGCAATCAGTCTACATTTTAATATTATTAACAATGTGTTAGTAACCAATCCTGTAGATGAATATAAGTAAGAGCATACATTTGGAAAAAAATTTGTGATCACTAAAATTAAAAATGGAAAGTAACTTCTAATCTAATCAAGGATTAAATCATTTTTAGGACGCTATTGTTCAGAACAGTTATTTGGCATTGAGAACAGAACTTGAGTAAGTGTTCTCTGTTCATTATTCCTAAAACTCACAGGGGTGGTCAGTCGTGGACAGCCTTTGGTGCTAGGCCAGGCATCTAGAGTTGTTAAAACCCACATCTACAACTGATAACTTTCTAGAATCTACCTTCCTCTTTATAGTTAGGGAAAATTTATGGACTTTATTTTACCACTTCTACCCAAGGGACAAATAATGACAGAGGTAAAATTATACTAAGTCATAACAAAAATCAATAATGTAGGTGAAAATGGAAAGGAAAACATTTAAGACAGGCAGGTGCAGAAGAAGAAATGCAAAGGACAGGAATGGCCCATGGGGCATTCTAGACAACAGGGAGCAAACCGCCTAGACCACCATAAAGTGCACATAACATTGAATGGAGAGACCTCAAAATACTAGGCAAACATTTATTTTTATCCTATGAGCATTGTGGAATTATTTAAAATTGGGACATGGAGCTCAGGAAATAAAAGATTCAACTTTAATTTTTAAAAATTGCACCTCGTATCTTAGGTATTATTCCTACTTAGACTGCTGTTCTTCAATTTCTTCTGCCAACATTTGCATGGACTGGAAGAAGGAGAAACTGATAGTGCAGAGATTAATTTAAAAAGCTATTGCCCCAGGCCTACTGTGAGGGATTAAAGAGGAAGACAAGAGGAATTGTTACAGGTAATGTGGATAGGAGGAAGACTCTCTGGGAGTGAGAGAATCAGCACATCTTTAGTAGAAATGACGTCATGAAGAGAATAACAGTGAGTAGTCAAGGGAAATGCGGAATCCATTATGAAGATGGAGAGAGAATGAGAAATATACTTGTCAAAGACAGAAATAAGTGTTTAGTTTAGAAATTATAAAGTTTCCAATATGGAACTTGGATTTCATTTAGATATACTACTACCTCAGTGACCACTTCAGATTGAAATATTTGGCCTAGAAATGCAACAAGGTTTGTGTAGGAGGGGGTTGGTATGACAGGTGACCATGTCATTGAAAACAATGTGTGAGAATTTTCCTACGGCAAGAATAGTCAGAGACTCGAACCACAGGGAAGTGTAATATTCAGCCATTGACTATTTGTTATGTTCTTCGACCATTGTGATGCCTCCCTATACTCTCGAAATAACTAACACTTTTTGGATACAGTGCACTCCTGAGGGAAGTGCCCAATCTTGGGAAATTGTATTTAAACACGAGGGGTACAATATAAAAGATCCAAGATTGAAAATTCCACAGAAGCAAGATCCTTAACCTCCAGGATTTGAACATATAGAGACCATCAGGAACCTTAGAGACCCTGGAACATGGATATGGGTTCCAAGAGCTGAATTGTCAAATGTGTCAACTGATCCCAATACTTCTGAGGATACTACAAACAACACTTGGCCTGGAAGTTAAAGTGAAACCTTAGTCCTAGACCAGAGAATATTGATGATTTTGAAAAGATCACAAATTGTTGAGTGGTACAAAATGCTCACAGAAAAGTCAAGGACAAATTGCTTAGGCAAATTTTATAGGAGTTAACATGAGTAAAGGAGACATATCCCATAAGCGTGAGGTTTCTGTAAGAAATGTGATCAAAGGGAGCAACATAGGAGATCCACCGCTCTGAGATGGGAAGCCAATCTCTGGGCCCTATTTTATACCATAGACTGAGGAACACTCCTTCCCCATTGGGTTATTAAATAGTCAAATATTGAACTAAAGGCTTGATTGATTTAAAACACCAGGGTGATGAAACCTTACAGAGGTGATTTTAGGGCATCAGTAATTTAGTTTGTGGCTATAGACCAGAGAGTGATGCAACACGGGAAATCCATTGTTTTTGTTTTGTTGTGGTAGTGCTTTAAAACACAAATGATTTAGGGCATCCCTGGGTGGCTCAGTGGTTTAGCACGGCCTTCAGCTCAGGGCCTGACCTCCGGTCCTGGGATCGAGTCCCATGTCGGGCTCCCTGCATGCAGCCTGCTTCTCCCTCTGCCTATGTCTCTGCCTCTCTCTCTCTCTCTCTCTCTCTCTCTCTGTCTTTCATGAATAAATAAATAAATTAAATCTTTTAAAAAGATTAAAAAATAAAACACAAATGATTTGAACATAATTTTCATAACTTATTCCTAAAGAATAAAGGATTTAAATTACTTTCTTTCTATATGTTATGATCCAAAAGCAAGTTAAGGTTATCATTTTCTTTATGGTACCATATATGTAATTCCTAACTCAATAAAGAATACCTTCGGTTTTCGTTAAAGTGGATTAAATACTAAATAAAACACATCAACTTTTATGACTTTTACATTCACTTTGTATTATTATAGAGCTTTTATAATATATTGCATTAATGTGTCATCAATTATAGCTTAATAGTAATATGTTCATCATTTAAATGTTCGATCCAGATAACAGCATATAAATACAATGAAAAATTGATATTCTAATAAAGTAAGTTCCCTCATTCTCTTAGATCAGTGGAATGGTTATGTTTTATCCATGATTTCTTCCTCATTGTTTATGTGACTTTGCTGAAGATTTAATAACCGTGGACACATATTTTATTGCCATTTTCAACAAGGCATATGAGGATGATATATAAGTGAAAAGTAACATTATAGAGTCTAAAACCAAACTACCCACTAAAATCTAGTGATATGTGCTTTAAAATTATAGGTTATTGCACTTGAACAGAAATTTAGGAATATGGATTTCTAGATATTGTGACCAGGAATCTGTATTTTCATAAATGTCTTGTTGATTTTTCTGCTGCTTGCCACACAAAACTGGTATTTATAAATACCAGTGATAAATACTAAGAAATTTGAAGGAAAAGCAACAGCATATGCATTTTGGCCATAAGCCATATTGCTGCCACTCTATTTGTCCACATTACAAAATTATTGTGATTTTTGAAATATTGAAGCATATATTAAGCATATAATCATAGAGCCTTAAAACTGTTATCTGTAAACTGAAGATTTAGAATGAACTAATATTAGGTTCATTCTCAAGCATAAATTAAAAAAAAAAAGGGGAATCATAGATGTATGTAACTGAGAGGAATTATGGAAAACTAAAACGTCACACATTCGCTCAACATCTAGGTGAGAAACCTGAAGACCAGACGAGTAACTTATTTATTTTGGTAATACAGCTAAATGGCAGGTCTTCACTTTCATGGCAAAACACAGTGTTAAAGCTGCATGGTGATACATGTTTCAAATAGAAGAGATGTTCAAATGATAAAGTTTTAAGCAATACATTGACTTGTAGATTTAAAGGTGAAAACCAAACGTTTAAGACAACTTTGTTATTTAATATATTATTTATTATGGGGCTAATTTTCTACTAGTTATTTAAGAAGGTTTTCTTCTGTGTCCTCACAGTGCAATATGCATATTATAATCATAAGTGTAGCTGTAATCACTAAAAAGTTTGTGTCCTGCTACACTTCTCCACTGGCCACATTCCACTCCCCTTCACACACAACCATACACACATACACAGTCAACCATTTAGTTTTAACACACTAAGATAAGCACTTACTGTTTATGAATATTACCTTAGGGTATCATCCATAATACGGCAAGTTCTTAATAACTGTGGAATGACTTGGTAAATGGATAAGATAAAATTTTGATTTGTCTGATTTTCAACTCTAACTTGACTACATTAGTCAAGTACTAAACATACTTGTACTTGTTTCATGTACTAAAACATACTTAAATACTTTTATATAAGAGCTCCACTCTGCTTTTAAGCAGAGTTTTGTGATATCTTATTTGTGGAATAAACAAGATGCAGGAAAACCCAGGGAACAAATTCATGTTATGATATGTGGAAAAAAAAAAACTGGTTTAAAATCTAGATTTCTTTATTTCCATACGATTAATATCTTCTAAAATTTACACAATGTAAAAATGTAACAAATTATATTTACTACCTAGAATCTTCCAACTTCTAAAATTTTCTGGATCAAATTAAGTTACGTACCAGATCAAAAGCACAGATTCATCCACTCTGTCCACTGTGAATATGTTTCTTAATAAGACTTATATACTGTCTCTTCAGTACATGTACTTACTCTTTGAGTAAATGACTTTGAAGCAAACATTCTGAATGTACCCATTTGGGTCCTACTTTGAAACAAGAAACTACATAATATCGTAGCTGTAGATACTTTAAGAGGAATTAAGAATACTTGAACGTTAGTCAGGTAGGAGATGATGCCTAGAAATAGATGTCAGTTTTGCTAGGTGTAACAATGGAATTGCAGTTAAGTATATGTTGACATTTCTTTTAGGGATTAGACTGAAATATTATGGGGCGATACAATATGATGCTTGAGTATTGCTTTAAAGCTCTCTTCAGAAGATAAATTTAAATCTATATGTTGCAAAATATTGATATTTGTCGAATTTGACTAATGAGCATATATATCTTGTTTGGATGCTTAGAATTTTTCATAAAAATAATGTGGAGACATTAGAATGTGGGACTAACAATTATTTTCTAAAACTTCAATTCATCAAGAAAACTAAGGAAGAATATTTTTATATATTTATTTTATGACCTTTGACTTTCCAGGAGATCTGGAACCAGTTGAAGTTGGCTTCGTTGCAAACTGGAAAGTCTGACTTACACCCGATACTCATGTATTTATTCAAAAAATACTTATTGGAAATTCAGTTATATGTCAGGCACTACTCTAGTAACATCAAAATAGACAAAATCTTTTGTTACGATGGAGTTCACGTTTTGAACAGAGATTGTCTGCTCCATTTATCTTCCCCATAATCAGTTCCTCCCAACATATCTCTATTGTCTAGACTCATAATTCTTAAGTTGTTGTTCATGAATCCTCTATGTCTTATTATTAAATCAGGTTGGATATTCATCAATTTTAAAACAAGGAAAGAGATTTTATTTCTAGTTGGTATGTAATATTTATTACAAAATAGAATTCTTTGAGGAAAATTAACATTTTAAAATTTTATTGAATTGTAGCTTGCAAATAAAATAATTGCTATTTCTTTCCAACATGGCTATATTTTTACTTGCCTTCAAGAACAAACAAGTGCAGTTATTACATTCTATCTTGGTCTATAACGAATTGCATTTAAGGACATGAGTCCTGATAAGTAATAGAAGACTTTGAGAAAATACACTTTGGGAGAAATGTACTAAAGTAAGAATCAACTTAAAACCACAAAACTATATATTCACAGGATTTTTCCAGAAAAGTATTGAAAAACGCTCCTTTTATTAGTTTAATAACTAATTCTCACATTAATGAGAGTGATACATATTTTGGGCTGCATGATTCACATGAATAGTATATGCTACAAACTAGTTTAATATGAAACAAATATACCTAATATTGTCACTATTGGATAAAAATAGCATTAGAAATATGTAGATATAGGGACGCCTGGGTGGCTTACTGGTTAAGTGCCTGCCTTTGGCCCAGGGCATGGTCCTGGAGACCCGGGATCAAGTCCCACATCAGACTCCCTGCATGGAGCCTGCTTCTCCCTCTGCCTGTGTCTCTGCTTCTCTCCCTGTGTGTGTCTCTCATGAATAAATAAATAAAATCTTTAACAAAATAAAAAATAAAAAAGAAATATGTGGATACATACCTACTTTTATGAAAAATAAACTTTTACTTTCTTTTTTATCTTATATCGAAACATGGAAAAACTATAACTGCAGTAATAAAAATGTGCCTATTATTCTTTCACTCAGAAAATTGAATTATTTAACAACTGAAATTAGTGATTTTAAAAAATAAATGAAAAAGAGTTCTGATACTGGTTTGATTTTTTTTTTTCTGGTCACACCTGCCTAATCCGTATAAAGAAATAGTACATTTCTGTGGCATACGTGGGGGTTAGTGGATATAATGGGGAAAACCAGCTACTCACATGATGGTAGGTTGTTGCAGAGGAATACTTCTACCATGAAGGACAGAACTTTGTTCTCAATGAAATAAAATTACCCTTCATATGGATTTGCCTTCCTTACCTTCAGCGCTTCTGCCAAAACCACTTCCCGTAGACTTCAGGATACATTATTCTCCGGCCTCTTTTCCTACATGGGCATTGCTTCTGACCAAAGGATGCATTTTTAGTAATAGAAGTATAACTCCACGATCATGAAATTTACCATCATTCACTTATTTATTCTATGTAATAACTTATCTCAAACTTACAAATTTAAAATGACATTTATTTTCCTACATATTTTCTGGAGGTCAGAACCTGAGGAACTGCTGATGGTTCTGGTTCAGGGTTTCTAACAGGTGTTTCTCATGAGTGTCACTCTAGTGGATCTGCTTCAAATGCTCATTCTTTGCTATCTGGGACTCTCCACTGGGCTGCTTATAACATGACTTCTCCCAGATAAAGTGATAGGCCAGCAGGAAGCCACAGACTTATATAAGTTAATCTTGGACAAGACATGCCATCACGCATGCATATTCTATTTTTTTATACAGAATAACTCTGGCCTGGTACAACAGGAGAAGGAACCATAGACAGTGTAATACCAGGAGGCAAATTGATTGGGGACGTCTTGAAAACTGGCTACCATACTGGTCTTACTTTGTTCCATGCATCCTGTAATAGTTGGCCTTTATAATATGGCTTTGAGAAGACTTAGTTATGGCCCTAGATGGGTAGCAATACATTGTGGGGCAAAATTAAGGCCCTCTGGAATGCAGTATATGTTCTGCATCCATAACCAGCACATTGTGCTTCTAATGACATTGATGGGATTCATGGATCTAAGGATCGAGGGTGGGAAGTGGAATGTCTTATTTCACTACTGCCTCTTACAACCCACTAGGAGATGTTTGCTCCATAACTTTGGTGTCTGTAAGCACCAGAATTAAAAAATCTAAGTACCAAGAGCCACAGTTTCTTAGGGCAGGAGCAGATAGATATCCTAATTCATGAGGAGAGAGAGAATTCATGTTTCCTCTGCCTTTTTTTGTTTTATTTGGGTCCTCAAACTAATAGATGATGCCCACCCAGACTGCTGAAGGTGGATTTTATTTACTCGGTCTACTGATTTATTGCTAATCTCTTCCGGACACACCCTCACAGACACACTGAAATCTTGTTTTACTACTATCTAGACATCCCTCAGACCAATCAAGTTAACAAATAATATTATCCATCAGAGTAATTATGGAGTTGTACTGAATATATTTCACAACTTTTGATTCCTTTCATTTTTAAAAAATTGTGTATTACTAAACTGGGGCACTTCAACAGGGAATTAAAGTACCATAAAAGTGTGACTAGAACTCTTAAGGCTACTAAAAGTGTCTTTTAAGATCTGTATTATCTCACTTAAATTATAAAATACTTCCAAATGATGAATGCAAATAACAACCTTAATTCCTACAAGCAATACAATGTAAAAGGTACAATTTTCACATTAATTATTTAAATACGAGCTGTTAGAATTAACTTAGGTCTGTTTTTAGTTTAAGTTTTTTGCTTGGAATACCAAAAGCGTATTTTCCTACAGCCTTCTTAACCATGTAAATATTTTAACATGTAAGAATAAGGCAGATACTAGTATTAGTGATGAATATTTTTAACACTCTTATATTTTTCTTTTAATTTATAGATTCTTTAACTCTCAGTGGGTCATATCTCTCCTAAAAGCTAAGAAATATGTACGAGCCTTTCCAGAAACAAAAACTGTTTTGTTAAAAAGTGCACATATATATTTAGCTCTCACTTTTCCGACTTCCTTTCTGGACAGGCATACAGAATTATTAATCTTTCATTATTGAAATATTTGCATTCACCATTTCTGTAAGGTTCTAGAGTAATTCATTGTTCAACTTTAGATATATGATCAAGTATAGCTTATTTTTGCAATGTCATATTATTTTATTTTATTCCATAGAGATCCCGTGTTTTAACAAGTTTGCATTATTTAAAAATGTATATATTTCAAATAACAGTTGGATCTATTACAATAATTACCTGAAAAAATTCATTATTTTCATATGAGTAAAGATTTAAATGTTGTCACTCAGATTATGTGATCCATGATTTTGCAAAATAATATGAATTAGTAAAGTACATGTTACTTAAAAAAAACAGGGACACAGACTTGTTCCTTATAGAGAGGGATTCCCTTCCCTCCGGAGAGAACAAAATGGGAAAAAGAAGAGAAAATATCTTAGAACTAATTAAACTATGTATAAATATAGTACCACTACTAATAAGAATAATAAATGTGACATTTTTGTTTGTTTACTACTTGCACTTACTCCATATTTTCATGTTTATGTAACAAGCCAACTGCAGGTTGTAGGATTTATTCCTTCGTTATACTGGTAAGGACATTAAAGCTTAGAATGGTTAAAAAATGCTTTGAACCTGTAGCTCAACCACTCCAGAACTTTAACTTTGAATTCCAACATCACCCCATTTTTTACAATAATTGTATAGGGGTTTATGTTTTGCAAATCACTTCCAATAAATTGGTTGGTCATCACAATATAATCTCGAGCTAATATAAGAGGTATAATTACTACCATTCTATAGATGAAAAGCATTAGTCCTAAAGAAATACTCCTCAATCCTCTCCTCAAAAAAGCATGGCTTAAACGTAGCAAAACCACTAATGTAAAATCCTAATATACTGACTCTTCTGTCAGGATAACATTTCAAAAAGCACTTTAAAAAATAACAATCTACACTTTAGATTCTCACCTTCAGATTTTTTGGAAGATGGGGAGTAGGGGAAGTTTCCTGTAAACAGATAAAATCAAGATATCCCATGTTAAATATAAATACTTCCTAGAGCAAGGACAGTCTTCAGTGGTGTTCTATCATCTACCCAGAGGAGAAAATACCAACAGTACTTAATTTCTTGTAAGGTTATTCACTACCTGACCTTGGCTATCTTCCTACCCTTGTCTGCTGTCACTCTCACAAATCTGTGCTTCTTAAATATATTTTCAGCTTATTCTGCAAGGTTTCAGATTCATCTTTAAGGTTTTAGAAACTTCTCACTGGCCTGAAAGCATCTTGAAGATATGGACAGCATCCTCATAAAAAAGAGTCTAGTAAAGAGTGACTGATATGATAGGAATTCTTACATTTATTTTTCTATTTGAACTTATTCAGAGTCATCATCTATGCCTATATCAAGAGGTATAAAACAAAATAATTTTCCAACTGATTTAAGAAAATAATCTAGGTGGGTTCAATAATAGATCATTTGTATCTATCACATTGTGAAGTAGATTAAAAAAAGAAGACGAAAATCGACAAAAAGAAATTTATAGGCAGCAATAATACTTAGGTTTAAATAAATAGGTTTAAAAACATGGAGCCACGAGAGAAGTTAGTGATTTTGACAGTAAATACTTTAGAATGAATGTTTAGTGTTTGGAACATGAATGAGATGAGACAAGGAAACCGAAATACGTTGACTTGAAAGGCATTGTATTCAGTGTTTATTCTGTAAATATGAATGCCACTGAAATGTAGTTAGTCTATAAACACTATATTTTTAGATACACTCAATGATAAGGAAATATAAATACCATGACACCTGCCTAAAGAGAGTGAAATGACATTATAAATAATAATGTAACATTTCCAGTTATAGATTTCATTTCCAAAATGTAGACTTTCATACCTTAGAAACCAAGTCTCTAAACATTGAGAGAATATAGCTATATATAGCTACAAACACATTGTGCTTTTCTAGATATAGCTAGTTTTCATTTAAGCTCAGCAATTAACTCAAAAGAAATTCAAGCACACTTGACTTTTGTGAATTCTATGCCGCAATAATTCTACATTAACTCTTTGAACAGTGAAGTGTATATTGAACGTATTTTGGAAATGTAGTCAATGTTTATGTCTAAAGGTTAGCAAACTAAGAAAATTATGACATATCTAAAGATTTAACCTATCATTTGCCTATTAGACCAACTTAAATACTCAAGATTTAGAAGCACATTGAGATTATGGGATATAATAAATCAAAATAATTAGGATCAGAATTGTTTTTAGTGTAAGAGTGAGACTCAGATTTATCCCTAAAACGCTTATGAAGATCACATGGAATTAAAGGAGTATTATTATAAAATGTAAAATTCGACAAAGATAAGAATAGCTGAAAAGGAATCTTTTACTCTACGGTGAATTGAAAAAGTAGTGTTAATTAAGAAGCAAATTATATTTCTATGTTCTTTTGCTTTCTGATATTTCAGAAACCAATTTTATGATTCAAAGATGGACACTAAATTACTACCATTTGCACATAACATTTATTACCTGTTTAATAGAACTTAGCATAGTATGCAACACATTGTAGTGCCTTAGTTTATATTTTGATATAGTTTTGTATTTTTTGAAATTTATACTAACATATCATTTTAATATCTACATATTTGAATAACAGACATCTATTAACCATTATGCCATGATGCTGTATTTTGTTTGGCACCTATTTTAGAGGCATAGCACTTACTAAGTTTTATTACTAGGCTTGAGATTCCCAGTTTGGAGCATATTCATTAAAGAGAAAATTCATCAGTTTAAGCACTAGTGTTGGGACACCTGGGAAATAAAGTTACTCTATGTGATAGAACCCAAATAAAATGGCATTTATTCAGTCACCCATTGATTTATTCAAGAAATATTTACTAACTACCTACTATGTGTTAGATATTGTTTTAGGGACTGTGATTAAAGCTGTTAATAATATCCTTACCCTCACTGAATTAGACAAATTATGTCAGATAATAGACACTTCCACTTATTAGATGGTAGTAGGTGTCATAGGAGAACTTACAGCTGAAAGTGGGACAGGCAATATCACGATGGCACTCATAACATGTTAATTAAGAAAGCTGGTAAAAGCTGTGCTAAAAAGGTGATGTTTAAATAAAGGCCTGAATTAGGTGAGAAAGTAAGCTAGGTAGTTATCTAGGAGAAGAGTATTTTAGAGAGAATTATCAAGAGCACATGCCTTAAAGTAGAAACAATTTTGTAAGAAACAAATGAGGGAGAAGATATGGCAAGTTGGGGTCAGAGAAGTAAAATGGAAGAAGACCATTTAGCAACACCTTCCACCGTGGTTTTATTTGTTTGCTTGCTTTTTGAGTAATTTTTACCTTGATTTCACTCCAATGGGGCAGGAAGCATCAGATGGTTTTGAGCAGTGAGTTGATATGGTCTGATGGACCATATCATATCCATCCTCAAAAAATGATGGACATTTTAATAGGATCACACTGTGATTGTGCTGAGAATAGAGTTCAGGGGATAATGGTGGAAAGAAGGCAGTTAGGAGGCAATGTGCAGTTTCCTGCCCAACTGCAGTGAAGGATGATAGTCCCACAGATAATCAGAGAAATTGGTAGGAAGTGTTCGGTTTATGGGTTCAGTGTTCTTCTGCAAATATTCTTATCATACACTATGTTCTATTACAATAACCACATGCAGGTTTTAAAGCAAAAAACCCAGGGCGCCTGGGTGGCTCAGTGGTTTAGCATCTGCCTTTGGCTCAGGTCATGATGCTGGAGTCCTGGGATCCAGTTCCCCATCAGGCTCCCTGCATGGAGCCCGCTTCTCCCTCAGCCTATGTCTCTGCCTCTCTCTGTGTCTCTCATGAATAAATAAATAAAATACTTAAAAAAAATAAACAATAAACCCTGAAAATACAAAATGTCAAATTGCTTGATGATTATATTAATTCAGGCAAACTTTAAAGGTTTTAAATGTAAATGTATGCTTACATTCATATTATAAAGTCATTGTAAAATGAAATGTCTTGCACCATTGATTTATGGATCTCTAAATACCACATGAGTATTTTTAATAACCAACTTAGTAATTCAAATATATTTTTCTTAATTAGTCAAAATTATTTTCTGTCTATTGTTTATGGTTATCCACACAGAATAAACATTTCATTTAGAATGAAAATAAAAATAATATACATTTTTATTCTAAACACAAACCTATATGAAATGAGGAATATTAACTGGAAAATGACATTTTTATAACAGATAAAATAATTTTGTTAAATAAAATGATATCCTGAGAAACTGAATATTCAGCACACATCACACGTAAACAGGAATTTTGCTGGCTCATTCATGACTCCAAAACACAGTTTAAGGATGTCATGTGCTTTAAATGGAAAGGGTGTTCCTATGTTACTGTGACAGCGACACCCACCCTGGGCCTTCAGATCAAAACAATTTGTTCTGGCTCTTCCAGTTAACAGCAGCCTAGTCTTGTCTCCACAGTAACAGAAGCACCACGTTTCACCCTGGTGTCTACTTACACTTGTTTTTGCTATTGCAGGTAATATATTTATTTGTTTTTATTGTTGGTTTAATCAGATCCAATCAATGATTTTATCTTGCATTGTTGCTTGACAGACTGGGTTCTCTTTAATTGACATCTGGCTCAGGATGCTCTAGTATTTTAAACATAACCCCCAAAATGCAGAAGTGGCTTATTACAGCTTAAAAGATTAGCATACTCCTTGCCACAGGGGATTTTATTTCATCTGGACTCTAGGGAATGTAAAGGAAGTCACTTGAAAAACAAGGCCTATCAGGTGCTGGTTCATGTCATCATAGAGCCAAGATCATGGTCAGACCAGTAGAAAACCCAGGACTACCTCTTTGTGGGCCTGTGGCCAATCAGAATAACCAAAAAACTTAATAGTCTGACATACAGTAAAGGATGATTGCCTAGACATATTTATGGTAGAGTCTTGGTGACTAATTGAATTTAAAAAAGACAAAAAAAAAAAAAAAAAAAGACACAAATACAGAATGACACAATACCTGTACTCGTATTTCTACAAATTGGTGGTGTTAGGTAAATAATTCATCCTCTCAAAAGGGGCAATTTTACCATGAAAATCTTTCATTGTATCATATGTACTAAAATATATCCATACAAAAATAAATAAATAAAATAAAATATATCAATACATACTAAAGTCATTGGTAATTTATTAATAAGAATTTATTGTATTTACTGTAAGTGCTAAGATATCAAGCTATAGAATTCATTCATCTGGTCATTCTCCTCTTATCACCCTGTCTCTATCAACAAATATGTTTCCTTATATTTTTATTACATAAGTGTCTTATTTTTACTCGCCTTACCCAACCACTCTGTATCCTGAGAATCCATTTATCATTTAATTGAAAGGAAAAAGAAATAGAAATTCGAAAGATAATTTGTATGTAACTTGTCATAAAAACCTGATTTGAATTAGTTCTTATAATAAAATGGTATGAAATATTTCAGAGAAAGTGAACATTTATGTTGATGTCAATTGCAGAATCATTTCAAATAAAATTAATAAAGGAACCAGTATTCTGCATCTGCTCACTTTAACCCTAGTTTGTTTGAAAAGGAAATGATAGCTATTTAAATACTGTTAGGTCATCGAGTACACCGAAAACAGGGGTCAATGGGGAGCAAACAACAATTCATTTTTAGATCAAGGTTCTAACACCAGGGAATGTTCCAAGAAGCATTTCATTTTCAAATGAATTCCTTCCACTTGGAGCCAAAGGTCAGCAAGCTAGCATTAGTTAAAGAGGTCTCAGCTGCATCAAAGTTAAATAACAACCAAAAGTCACCCACAGCAGTGTCTCTCTAATCCATAGATGTGTCCCCAAGGGTGTCAGGCCAAAGAAGAAAACAGAGATTTGTTAAAGGTGAGAACAATAATGCTGTGATCAGCGAGCATCTTAGCTGAGGGCTGAGGATAAGAAGCTTTTTTGTTCTCCACACAGAAAAGAAAATTCTATTTAAGCACAGCTGCCTGTTGGAAGTAAAGGTATATATTTGGAATTGATCAATCTATATAATACCACATAATCAATTAAGTAATGCTTAGAATCGAGAACTAAGAATACAGGAAACGTAAGAAACTTTATATTCTTTTAAAATTTCTAGGGTCACGATGTAATTAATAATCAACCTAATGCATACACTGACTTTTAGGTGTTTTTTTTTTTAACAAGTGAAAAGTCTTTCAGTGAAAAGCTTTTGCATCCTGTTGAAAACATCAATACCACAGCTTGGGTTGGTATTCTCAGAGAAATAAATATTGATTTCCCTCCTCCATCCCTTACCAATGGCAGGCAACCACACTGATTGCTCTGAATATTTTATTGTTAACAATTGACAGATTCTGTTAGCATTGAATTTTTATTGTTTCATTGTGCTCTCTTCTCAAAAAAGGCCTTTGTGTTATTTTTATCATAGACAAGACAAAAGTGAGGCTGAAATTAATGTGGCACCCTTATACCATAACTCCTTTTTTAAGTATATTTTATCTAATTTTGACTGACTTCGCAAGGTATCGAAAAGTAGGCTGTTTTCCTATTTCTTTTTTAGCAAATCAGACTATAAAGTTATACACATTTATGCAATCACGAATTGGAACCAAAAAGCTGCTCAAAAGATTTCATGTGAATGAGTTTAATCATCCTATTCCTTACCGGATTATTGACAATTATTACATGGTGCCTGGCCTAGTCGTATGTTGTGACTTCTTTATTGTTACCCATCTTTGGACAAATTAGCTAACACAATCCAGTATGTGCACAGACGTTGACCTGACCTATTGGGTTTTATTTTTCATTACCTCTGTATGCAAATCTGACTGAATAATTTAGAATAAATATTAAAACAATATTGATCTAATTCACCAGACTACAATTAATTTCTGTGTCAAAATGGATGAGTTCAGGAACTTATTCAAGGGGTGCCTGGGTGGCTCAGTCAGTTATATATTTGCCTTCAGTTCCAGTCTTGATCCCAGTGTCCTTGATTCCCTGCTTGTGTTCCCGGTCTCTCCTCTCTCAGTCAAATAAATAAATAAAATCTTAAAAAAAAAAAAAAAAGGGAATATTCAAGTGCAAAATGACCTAAGGAAATGACCCAAATACAGAAAAACATTGATATATTGTTATAAAAATAGGTTTTAAATTTCTAGGCTTTTTATTTAAAGATTTTATTTATTTATTCATGAAAGACACAGAGAGAGGCCGAAGGAGAAGCAGGCTCCCCTTAGGGAGCCTGATGTGGAACTGGATCCCCGAACTCCAGGATAACTCCCTGAGCTAAAAGCAGAGCTTAACTGCTGAGCTATCCAGGCATCCCTTAAACCTCTAGTTTTAACAATTCTAAAACACAAACGTAAACACTATTCATGAAAAAATAGTTTACGTTATTGTTTATCAGAACCTTTCGCCAAATAAAACTGCTTGAAGACTATTCTAAAAAACACTCACTAAAAATGTGTCTTCAAAGATTCAGTTTAGATATTTTAATAGTTCATTATGCTTTGCTGGCTTCTAAGACTCTATATACATACACAGACACACAGCTAATGCAAAATCAAGACTCCATTATTACTTGCTTTTATAACTTGTTGAGAAAGTCATAGAATTTTGTTTTAAAACTATATTGAGATTTTTGCTGAGCATGTGTTAATTTATCAATCTTCAAAGGATACAGATGTAAGAGCAGAGGGCAGGCCCCCAAAGATGGGCCACACCAGCATGAAGATGATTTTGACATGAAGCCAGTCGAAACCCTGCGGGCTCAAGAGAAACTTGTGCCCCTCCCTTAACTACACAGAAGAATCTAAACTGGGGGCTTCCCAAAATAAGGCTTATTAGCAGAGATCAATTTTATCTGAGTGACCCATCTGGATGGCAGGGCAAACACCTATTACCAAACATTTACTCTCCTCAAACATTGCAATCTTCTCCTCTGAAGTCCCAGCTCCCTATCCTTCTCCTTAGGTCAGGATGAACATATATGCCTCATTTTGTCAGACTGTCTTTGAAATTTCCATATCTGCATGGATTCCCTGGACCTAAATTATTAAATTTCATTTTCTCCTATTAATTTGTCTCATGTCATTTTGATTCCTGTCGCTTGGAGGGGACAGGAGTTCTTGCTCCCTGACAGGAGTGTTGTACGAATTAACCAATTTAAGGTTTACATAATCAGTTTATCTTACAGCTTTAAAAGGGGTCATAGAGTCTAGAATGTACTTCATGATAGTCTTGACTGAACAAAACACTGATAGCCACAGAGAATTAGACAGCAAGTGACTGGGAAGGTAGAAAATCTTAACAATTTTGTGCATCGACTGTCCTGTGTGGAAAAATGGAAGTGGAGGAGAAAAAAGTGATGAATCATTCCACAATATTTTTGGGGGGGGGGGGGTAAATATATATGCATGTATGTATAAACAGAACTTTTCCAGGAGATTAAAATCTCAAAATAATTAATGTGCTGATCCAGACTGAGAACATTTGCTTATGAATATATTTATAATTATTGTGCAATTTCAATAAAAAAAATTACTGTATACATTAGAAAATATCTAAATGGTCAATTTATTTATTAAATATTATATACTTAAATAAAGGAGTTTATTTGTAAACATAAACTATGCACAAGCATTTTTGTCTTTTTCTTATCATAAATATATTTCAACTGTGAATTCATCTATAAGGCAAATAAAGTGATCAACGATGCTTCAAATTGCTTATTAATTTTGACAGCAACACTTTCTCTTCATCGAGTAATTCATCAAGTTATATTAAGGATTGAATTGTCTAATCTATAGACTTTCAAATGTTCTTAAAATAAAATATACCCTGCGATTGCAATTTAATCTGTGCACAGATTCATAGATCAAATAAAAAAAAGATTGAACACCAGTTAAAAGAAATATATAAATATAATAATATATTTCTTTTAGAAGTTGAGTTATCTTAAAACACTTTATTATATACTAACAACCTCAGTCCTGTATCTTCTTTTAGCTGGTATCCCATCTTTGTAATTTTATTACATATGTGGACATACAAGTTCAATATTTATCCATATGCATGTAACAAGTGGTTCAAAAGTAGTTAAAAATTGCATCCAACTTCACTATAAATAAATATTAATATTTTAATATTTATAGATTCAAGTTAAAATTTTAAAGTTGTGATCCCATGGCATTCACAAACATACCTAATAAACCTGTAAAGTGTGCACCAGATGCTTGAATTTACCTAATCATTAAACTTGTTAAGGGATCCAACAATTTGAACATCACTATTTTTTAAATGCAATCTAGTCATTGTAGGATTTAGTTAAAGAGAACTTTTAGTTAAAAAAAAAAAATCACACAGTAAAATATGTATAAACTATATAGATCACATTTTATGTTTTCATGTTAGTCATGTGTTAATATTTAGATTTTTGTTAGTTTATTCACTCTATAAAGCATACCCTTCCAAAATATCTATGTAAGCATGGGATCTAGGTTATAATTCATATATTATTTTATTAAAGCATCTAAACCAACAGAACACCAAATGTACTTCAAAGAGTACAGTGACAGAATTTTCTAAGGTCATGGTTCAGTAAATAAATATACCTATGGAAAAATGATTGACCCTCCCAAATAAAATTTTCACTTTTTGTAAACTATCACAATTTAAACTTAGATCAAATCTAAATCCAAGCAAGAAGTTTCTAGGATATTTTTTTTCATGTTACCATTGGTGTTCAGTGAGTTATATAAACATTAGCTAACTTTTGCTTAATGGGCCAAAAAAATAGTCATACTAACCATATTTGCTTGAACTTAGTTACTGCTTTTTTAAAAATTTTAAATTGAATTTAGTAAACAATTTAGTAAACAATATGGTGTATTATTAGTTTCAGGGGTAGAATTTAGTGATTAATCAATTGCATGTAACACCCAGTGTTCATTACAACAAGTGCCTTCCTTTTTTTTTTTTTATGATTTTATTTATTTATTCGTGACAGACTGAGACAGAGGCCAAGACACAGGCAGAGGGAGAAGCAGGCTCCATGCAGGGAGCCCGACGTGGAACTCGATCCCAGGACTCCAGGATCACGCCTTTGGGCCAAAGGCAGGCGCTCAACCACTGAGCTACCCAGGGATCCCAGCAAGTGCCCTCCTTAATGCCCATAACCTAATTACTCCAATTCTCCACCCACCACCCCTCCAGCAAGCCTCAGTTTTGTTTTAATATTTGTCTATTTCTTTTTATTTTATGTCATTATAAATGAGCATGTTGAAGATACCAGGAATGGAGTAGGATATAGTAACAGAAACATAGTGGGTTCTATAAAAATAAAAGTAAATAGATTTCCCCACTATGGAGGAAATAGCATGACTATTGCAAAGCAGGAAAAGAATACTAATTAGATTTGAAATGAGCCCTTCATAGAAAGCTTTAAAGACCTTGATGGGAAGATTATATTTAATTTGTGAAAAGATATGCTCCCACTAAAGGATTTGGAATTGAAAGTTTATCCATTCAATATTATACTGTGATCGATGCTCTCATTTTTTTTTTTTTTTTCATGGAGAGTATATTACGGAAGGAATAGGAAGATTAGTGAGAAGTAATTTTAAGAACATAATGCTAGAATGATGACTGTGGCTTTTGAATTTGAGAGGAAATGCAGAATTATGCAAGTATTATCTATAACTACCAAATTATTTTCTTCCCTTTTCTTGATGAATAACTCATATTTGTAGTCAGAGAGCTCTACTAGATGATCCTGTAGAATCCCAAAAGTTCAACAGTCTTCCTTCATTTTGTCCCATTTCTGTCCTCTTCAGGTCAAGCTAGAAGTGTTCCTACTGTTACAAAATTCTCAAAAACCTTGTTAGCTTCCCATGCAAATCAGAGGGATTTCAAACCATCAGACTACAGTGTTATCCACAGTTCTTTTCTGAATAATCTCATCTCTATTCTTGGCTTCTGCTAAGGCGATTGATTGGTTCCATGAACCACAGTTAAAATCTCTTTGGCAAATTAGCTAGGACACGACCTTGGTGTTCTCCCTAGAACATGCTTTCTCCCTTTTCACAGTATGAATCGACTGTGAATTTTCCAAGTCTTCAAGTTCCTTTTTGTTTCACAATTCTTCCTTCAATTTATTTCTCTTCCGACACCTTTTACTATAAGCAGCAAGGAGAAACCAAGGCCAGGTCTTCAATGCTTTACTTAGAAATCTCAGCTAAACAATCACATTCCTCTCTTATAAACACTACTTTTCACAAAGCTCTACAACAATTAGGCTGAGTTCTTTGCTACTGTGTAACAGAGGTCACCTTTCCTCCAGTTTTCTAGAAGGTATTCCTCTAACATGCATTTCGAAACTCATCTAGGCTCTACTCATTACCCAGTTCCAAAGCTGCTTCCACATATTTAGGTGTTTGTTACAGAAAAACTCCACTTCCCGGTACCAAAATCTGTATTAGTTTGCTATAACTACTGCAACAAAGTACCACAGACTGTGACTTAAATAATATAAATTTATTTTCTTATAATTCTATAGCCTAGAAGTCTGAGATCAAGTTTTTGGCAGGGCTGGTGTCCTTAAACTTCTCTCTTTGGCTTATAGGTGGCTCTTTTTCCCTGTGTCTTCATATCATCTCTCTTCTGTGCATGTATGTGCCCAAATTTCTTCATCTTATAAAACCACAAGTCATATCAAATAAAATCTATATTAGTCAGAGTTCTCCAGAAAAACAATGAGTATAATTGCGATTTAATGCAATGTACAAACAGTATATAAATAGTTAAAATAAGAATTTTGCTTCCCCCACAAGTAGTATTTTTCTTGACTTTTATGGATGGAAGTGTGGAAGAAAATATTACTTTTGGAGAATGTGCTACTTGCTAGTCATTGTCCTAAAAGTTTTAGACAATTTCATTTCTTATAATCAATCTGAAAAGTAAATATTCTTTTCTTGTTTTAAGGGTGAAGAAATTGAAGTTTAGCAAGTATATACACTTTCCCCAGCACCAAACAGGGTGATCAAATAGGTTTTTTTTAATTGACGTCATCATCATTATTGCTACAAATAATTCATAACTCTGACTAACTTTAACACAAGGTATACGAAGGAAATAAGATAACTCATAAAGCAGAAGGGAATGGGGAAACATCTCTCCATTACAGATGGGAGGTTAAACATATACATAGTTAGGTAGATAGAAAAACCCATAGATACCTGTCTGCTACAGCTGGTAGGTGTAAAGATAGAATTCTAACCAAAGTTTAGATGAAAAGTCTGTTCAATTTTCACTCAATTTTTCTCATGATCAACAACTACTAATCAGGTTTTTTTTTTTTCAGTTGAGAATTAAGAATTTTGTATATCACCCACAAAAGCTCAATTATTTTCCACATTGATTATTTTTTATTGAGGCATAATTGACACATAACATTATCTTAGTTTTGGTGTATGATATAATGATTCAATACTTGTATATATTATGAAATGTTCACCACAAGTCTAGATAATATCCACCACCATACACAGACACAGTTACAACCATTTTTTCTTGTGATAAGAACTTATTCAATCTACTCTCCTAGCAACTTTCAAAGATGCAGTACAATGTTATTAACTACAGTCACCATGCTTATTTATTTTATAATTGGAAATTTGTACTTTGACTCCCTTCACTCATTTTTACCCATCTCCTCCTCTTCACCCCTGGCAATCTGTTTTGTATCTATGAGTTGTTTTGTTGTTGCTATTTTTAAGATTCCACACATGAGTGAGATAATATGGTATTTTCCATATAGATATATGGCAACTCTTCATATTAGAGTTGCCTTTGTCCACTCTAAAGATTTGATATCAAAATATGTTTGAATCTTCTCGGCAGTAAGAATTTTAGTTTCTGCAATAAATGAGATACCAATAGTTGTATATTTTTTTATTTAAAAAAAACTAAAAGGATAGCAAACCACTGTCAGAAGAAATTTTCTAAGAACTCTCTTTATGAAAACATTAACCTTAGCATGTTGTTAGGAAAGAACTCTGATTAAATCCTTAATCATCAAGTACAATATTTCATTGGAAAACAGTCCTTAAGATGTCATTGAAATGAATAACACTTACAATTGTAATTTAATCACCATTTCTTCAATGTCATTCTACCTATATAGCGCCTAGTTTAGGAATCTTCATATTACTCATAAATACAGATATACCTCGACCTTACATTGTCATTTTATCTCATGAATAGAGGTTATAAAATAATGTCATTTCCATTCCAAATTTATAAGCCAATATTTTTCTTTCAACATTATCCCACCCATAATGTTTATAATCTACTTTAGTTAGATGTTTACAATACCATTCACATGTTTGCAATTAATTATGTTACAATAATTATCATGAAATTCAGCATGACTGAGAGGGGATTTAAAAAAACAAACACTTTTTATGCTACTTGGATTCATTGTTTCTAGTCATATATCCAATAGTTTGTAATATAAGACATTCTAGCTCCTGTCCAAGCAGTCTTTCTAAAACTGAAACGTGGTACATCTATATAGTAGCTATTATAGTCACAATAGATCAAGAACAGTATGAATAGATATAATGGTCTTACTGTTATGAGTCGAATTGTGTCCCCCTAAAAAAGATACGCTGCAGTCTTAATATAAAGTACCTTGACTTATTGAATGTTCCTTATTTGAAAAGAGATCTTTGCAGACACAATTAGGTTAAGATACTAGAGTTGGATGGGCACAAATCCAACATGACTGATGCCCTTAGAAGAAGATGGTCATGTAAAGACACAGAAACACCTGGGATGAACAGCATGTGACTATGAAGACTGAAATTAGAATTATGTGTCTGTTAGCTAAGGAACAGCCAAGATTGCTGACAAGGAGCCAGAACGAGGTAAGAAAGAAGTCCTCTACAAGTTTCATAGGGAGCATGGCCCTGGTAACACCTTGATTTCAGACTTCTAGCCTCTAGAATGTGAGATAATACATTTCTGTCATTTTAAGCCATGCAGTTTGTGGTACTTTGTTATAGCAGTTCTAGGATGCTAATACACTATTAAAGAGAGCATCAGAAATACAGGACCTGAAATTCAACCTGGCATGATTCCTTTTAAATGTATATCTTGAAAGTCAGTGACTAACAAAGCTTTTTAGATTCTCAACTAATAAAACTAATAACTGGAAGAGTTGGATACAATCTGTGGTACAATGGCAATGCTCATAAAAAATCAGAGAACATGTTGAAACAAACATAGCATCATATTATAACTTTCAGTAAAAAATCTCTCAATTTTTTTGTTTTAGGATGTATTCCCAGCTTCTCAACATGATTTATAAAATTATTTAGTGCTTGGCTCTTTTGGTTCTCTATTCTCACTTAATATCTTCCTGGGCTTTCTCTCTAGGACTTCGCCATGTTCCCTTTCATTCCTAGACTTTAAATCTTTTTTTTCTCTGAAACCGTCTTTGTTCTCTCTTCATTTGGTCCCTCTTCATTAAAGATAATAAGGCAGACTTTGTTCAAGGCCATTGTGATAGGTAAAGTGACTCCTGCAATGAGATTTCACAGTGGGGAAGATTGGGCTCAGCCCCAAATACTGCATGAGCAAGTGGGAATTTAGAGCCACTTATATAGGAGGAAACAGGGATAATGGGGTGCTTGCTAAACAGGTCTACCAGGATTCTCGTTGAAGGCAAGCCTGGGAGATCAGAAGTTGCACAGAGGTTGGTGAAGGATGGAGAACCTGATCAGATATGGAAGGTGGGCAGATATGGAAGACTGGGGGTCTATCTAGTTAAAATGATTTAGCAAGGTTCTTGCTAAAACTGGGTTTTAGAACGAATTACACAGATGGGACTAGGAGATGGTTCAGAAATCTGACTAAACTTTGACCAATCAAAGAATTGTCATATCTGTGCATCCAACAAGTCCTTGCTTAATTATTTTTCTCTCAGGCTTCCTTAACTACTTCTTCCTCCCAATTCAGACTGAATTAAGTTATCTTGTTATATTTTCTCCTTACATACCTCTCTTGTAATTCTGTCCTTCATCTAATAATGTTCATCACACTACACAGCATACAAAAGACAAGGACTTTTTTCTTTTTCTTTTGGTCTTAGGCATTGCTGAAAACCTAGTATCTTGCAAAGTTCTGGGCACAAGCTTATACACTCAGTAACTCTTTATCAGTTTAATGAAAACTGCAGTCCTACAGAGTGTCCCCAAATATTTTTAGGGAAATGTGAAAAATCCCTAAATATCTATTAATAAAAAAGATCCGTATGCATGAAAACATGCATTCTGGCACATAAAACACCTGGGGTCTATAACCTAACAATGACAACCTTCAACACAGTGATATCAAATTCCGGAGGCTCACGGATTTTTCTCCTTCTCTTTGTATCTCCTTTGCTTGACAGGACCATAAAAAAATAATTCTATATTTTCTATAAAGCTTAGCTTAAATATAATAAGGCAGAGTGGATTATTCCATTCTTACTGGAAATGAAACCTATGCTTCCTCTTCAACATACTATAGTATGCTAGTTTCTGATAAGCATGTTCTTTAAAAAAGAAAATAAATCATTTTTATGGGAGTTGGCCTCATGTTTATTTCAGATGGCAAAATGCTGAGAAGAACCCCATGTGCGGTAATACAGTGTGGTTACATGGCTAAAATTGAGGAAAACCTCCCTTTGCTTGACAGCAAATCACTGTAATATGCATTACTGTATGATTCTCCCTAGCGTATTCCTGGATCAGATTTGTGTAGTCAATGTGGTGAGTTAATGAACTAAACTCTCACATTAAGAGATCAGATTTCAAGTTATTTGTACAGTGTATATTGTATGGATAAAATAAACAGATAATTGTTCCATGCCATTACATTTTCCCTTCATTATCAGTCATCTTTAGATTTAGGTGATCATTCACATTAAGTTGTAATTGAACCTATCACCTTGAAATTTTTAGCCACATTTAAGTATTTGTGAACTTATATGGATGATACCTAGGGAAAAGAGGCTTGGAAATAAAAAAAAGATTATTTTTAGTAAGAGATTTTCAAGGCTATAAAATGGTTCTGGAAAATAATATTTAGATAATATCCACATGAATACATAGTGAGAAATAAGTAGTCTTTATTGAAAAGTTCTTTTAATTTGAATCTGGTGATAAATGGTTAGGAAATGGTTAAGAATTTTATGAACACAAGTGGCTCAAAAATATTTTCCAACATATGCTGATTAAAAATATATATTTCTTTCACTAATAGGTAAAATTGTGTATGCATAAATATCCTTGAAATTACCAAAAATATTACTTCAATATGATGTCATTAACTCTCTAAGAAAAGTCCATTGTTTTATACTTTTTTAAATATAAAAGAATACTGGTATACAGGGTGGATAAAATGAGGACAAAAAATTATAGATGATTATTCTTAAAAATAGCATTCATGCATTATAGTTATAGACGTTGGATAAACGAGGTTGACAGAATTCAAAGTCTGTTTTTTAAATACTAAAACTCTATAAACATCAATTTACCAGATTCTGTCTCCTTTAAAATATACTCTCTATGTTTTGGCAGTTATGATCTATGGGACTTTACTGGAGGAGAAAAATGGATTATAAGAGTCACAATTAAAAAGAAAAAAACCAGGATCCCTGGGTGGCGCAGTGGTTTGGCGCCTGCTTTTGGCCCAGGGCGCGATCCTGGAGACCTGGGATCGAATCCCACATCGGGCTCCCGGTGCATGGAGCCTGCTTCTCCCTCTGCCTGTGTCTCTGCCTCTCTCTCTCTCTCTCTCTCTCTCTCTCTGTGACTATCATAAATCAATAAAAATTAAAAAAATAAAAAGAAAAAACCACTCATTTTCACGAAAACTCTAATAAAGATTAACAAGTATATTTAAAATCGACAAGCAAAAACTTAGCACCTACTATGTACTATGAAATATATGAAAATGAATGCCAAAGAAAATCTGACAACTCTTCTAAGCAATTCACAATCAATTTGAAAACAAAAGACAAGATTACAATAGCAATTCAAGATAATGAATGATTAAAGTCATGCAAATAATTGCAATAAGTGCTAGATGTTTCCAAAAGAGAGGCAAATTACTCTGGGCTGAGATTTATATAGAAAATGTAATGAGAATCAGATCTGTTTTTAATTGGAAGGAGAGAAAATTGACTTTGGGCCATGAATCTAAAGAGAAAGTCTTTCAATTGAATAAGAATATATGTGCTATTTATTTATAACCAGGTCTCATAAATTTTAAACTTTCCCCTTTTATAAAAGAAGGAGTCATTTTTATAACAGTTTTTCATTTATCTGTATTTATTTCTTTGTCATCTATCTGGTTTAACTCATGCTGATTCCTTCCTATCCAGAAATCTTTCCACAATTAAATATAAATTTTTTTTTTTGGGGGGGTTGTTTTGTTAATATCGATTTTGAATTTAAGAAAAGTTAAATTATTTAAAATCATTAAAGAAAAAGTTTACTTCTTGGCTTTCAATTTCCAAATGGATAAACCTCATTTTAAAAACATGATTCTAAAAACCAAATCTTAATGCAAGAACCAGATCATATGAAAGGGTAATAAGGTTTCAATTTCTAAAGTTGAAGCATGTCAAAATCTCCCTTCACAACTTTTATATCATAAAAAAGCATGCATGATGATCCAATGTCCAGTTTTTAGTAAGCCTCAAAATATAGTCGGTAATATCAACATTACCCTGCAAAGCATCTTAGAATTTGTCACTATAGAAATTTTTCAACTGGCCATGTCACAAAATACACTCCAAACTGTTTTAAACAGTGTGGACAAATTATTGGGGCATAGAACTGAAAGTCTGGGTAAATGTGGGTTTCAGGCAAGGATTCATTTAGACTTTCACTTTCTCTAGCCATCTCTCCATATAGAATGTATGCTTCATCTCAAAACCAACTCTTTTTCTTGTTAGAGGTTGGCTGCCTGAAGCTTTTGAAGGCTGTATGCTTTTGTGAGAAATAAATAAATAAAATAAAAGCTGTATTTTTTAATTCTTATTTATTCTTATTTAGCCAGCTATAAAGTATAATTGCTCTTTTTATCGGTATTTTAGAGCTGGAATTGGGGACCATTTCCATCTTAAATACATGTGATGCAGCTGGAAGTGTACCATGGTGTGGTGGAAGCAATTCCTACTAGCTCATGAAAGCTAAGTATTCCGAACTTTTGCTAGCCAGCTGAAGTAAACCATGTTGGAGACATTTTATAACATGAAAGTCAACATGCACTATAAATCAGAGCTTTAAATAATTTTTGAATTATTTATTATTATTTATTATTATTATTATTATTATTATTATTATTATTATTATTGGAGATTGAGTTTACCAAAATATCAGTTTTAGGGTACCACCAATGCATGAATATAAACATATTGTGGTATATTTATACACTGGCATACTACTCCATAATAAAAAAGCTATCAGTAAACTCAACTATATGGATACATTTCAAAATATAACAAATGAAAGAAACCTACTCTCCCCCTGTTAAAAAAAAAAAAGATGCAGACACTGCATGATTCTATTTATATAACATTTTTGAACAGACCAAATTTATCTATAGATAGTAATAGAAAGCAGATTAATACTTGTCTTGCATTGTTGCAGGCCTAGGGAATGAAAAGATTACAAGGAATCATTTGGAGGGTGATGCATAAATTAATTATCTTGATTGTGCTGATGGTTTCATGGGTGTCTACATATTTAGACTTATCAAATTATACATTTTAAATAAGGCCAATTCATTATATGGCAATTATACCTCAATAAAGCTGTTTTTAAAAAAAACAGTGAAAATAATTAAACAGCAGAAAAAAATGACATCATTAAGAAATTATAAAGCCATGCAACAGATTGGAAGAAAATAATTACAAATCATATACCTACTATATTCGTATTCCAAAATCCAAAAAAAAAAATTATAACCCATTATAAGACAAACAACACAATCTTATTTTATTTTATTTATTTTTTTAAACAACCCAATTTTAAAATGACCAAATGTTTCAGTATATGTTTCACTAAAGAAATTTTGAGTGGCTGACAAGTACATGAAACGATTCTCAATATCACAAATCATCAGGAGAATTCAAAGTAAAACTGCAATGAGCTATCATGACAAACCTACCAGACGGCACCTAATCAAAAAGACTGACTGTATTAGTTTACTGGGACTGCCAAAACAAAGTACCACAAACAGGTGCCTTAAGAAAAAGACATTTATTATCTAGACGTTCTGGAAGCTAGAAGTCTGAAGTCAATGTTTCAACAGGACTGTTTTATTTTGATGGCTATAAGGGAAGATTCTGTTCTAAGCGTCTTTCCCCCACTTTTAGATCTCTGCCTTCATCATCACATGGTTTTCTCCCAGTGTGTGTCTGTCCTGTGTCCAAATTTCCTTTTTTATAAGGATATCAGTCACACTGGGTTAGGGATCATTCTCGTACCTCATTGTAACTTGATTATCTCTGTGAAGATCCTCGTTGTAACTTGATTATCTCTGTAAAAGCCCCATCTCCAAATCAGTCACATTCCGAGTTACTGGCAGTAAAAATTCCAACATATTGTTTTTGGAGGGACTCAATTCAACCCACAACAATAATATAAAATATTGGTATAGACATGTAAGATTTGGATCATTCATGTATTCTTGGTTGGAATGTAAATGGTATAGCCATGTGGGCAAGTATTCTTTCAGTTTATTAAAAAGGTAAATATAATCTTCCTAACTACCCAGTAATAGAATTCCTAAGAATCTACCTAAGGTAAGTGGAAATCTATATCCACACAAAGAAATTGTATTTAAATATTCATATCCACATTCTTCAAATCATACATAAATTTTTACATAAATTTTTATAGCAGCCAGAAGTGGATATTATCAAGTGTCCAACCAAAATGTGACATATTCATATAGTGGAAAACTATTCATAATAAAAATGAACAAAAGGCAACATGGAGGAACTTCAAAAACTGTGATACATGAAACAAGTTAGAAATAAAACACATAATTCCATTTATGTTTAATACAAAATAAGCTAATTTCATAGAAACAGGAAGAGGATCCATAGTTGGCTAAGCTGGGGCAGGAGTGAGAATTGTCTTCAAATAGACACATGGGAAACAAGGAGTGATGGAAATATTTAAAACTAGATACTAATGATGGTTCTAGAACTCTGTAAATTTACTAAAAATCAGTGAGCTATACACTTAAGATGAGTTAATTTTATGCTTTTTAAATAATAGTTTTATAAAACAGCTAGAAATAAATCTAGTTGAGTATTCCCAACAGTGGGAGTTTCTTGGACAAGGATATTGACAGAAGAGATGCACACAAGTGTATAGATTTCAAATATGTTTTGGAGATAAAATAAATGAAGTCTTCTGAAACCTAGACATTGGGTAGTAATGAAACATATGACATAGAGGTGTCTGACTTGAGAAAATGGGTGACTGGTGATACTTTCTCAGAAAGGAGAAATAATTATGAGGAAATCATTTTGGGGGAAGAAACTCAAGAGTTCAGTGGTTTTGGTTTATCTTGTCACTTGATGAGATGTCTGTGAGACATCCAAGTGAAGACAAGATGACAGCTTGAGCTCCTTTGTGATGTCATGGATGGAAATATAAATTTGAGATATATATCAGCATCTAGGTGGTATTTGATGCATTGAAAGAAAAATAAAATGCTTAAGGAGACAGAATAACAGCAGAAAACACCAGGAAAAGAGCCTGGAGGAACTCCAGATAGAAAAGTTAAAAATGGCAAAAAAAAAAAAAAAAAAAAGCAGGGGGTATGCTTAGGTGGCTCAGTCAGTTAAGCATCAGATTCTTGATTTTGGCTGGGTCATGATCTCAGGATTGTGGGATCAAGCCCTATGTCAGGCTCTACTCTGAGCTTGGAGCCTGCTTAAGATTCTCTCTTCCTCTCCCTCTGCCCCTCCCCTACTCTCGCTCTCTCTTAAAAAAAAAATGGCAGAAAATACCCACAGAGTATGAGTATAGAATTATCAAGTATAGAAATAGAGAGAGAAAGAGATAGAGATTGGGAAGAAAGAAATTATTAAGTATAGAAATGGAGAAAGAGATAGAGATTGGGAAGAGAGACAGAAATATAGAAAATCATAGAGGTAAAAATAGAGAAATTAGCAAGAACAAAATTCTTCTGAGGGACTATGGGTGGGTTATTGTGTAGGAGCACTGTTCATGATGCTAACTGGTGGTAAATATTTTTAGAAAAGTAATTTTCCAGTGGTAGCTCTTGAATGCCACAGTAAGTTTTTGAGCTTTCTCCTCTGCACATTTGAATCATTTAAGTATTTCCAAGTAAGGAAGTAGTACTCTAAGAATGGAGGTTTAAGAAAGTAAATTTAAGGGGCGCCTCATGGCTCAGTCAATTAAGCATCTCACTCTTGTTTTCTGTTCAAGTCATGATCTCAGAGTCGTGGGATTGAGCCCCGCATCAGGCTCCATGCTCAGTGCAGAGTCTGCTTGTCCTGCTCCCTGTGCTCCTCCTTATGCTTTCTCTCTCCCTCAATCTCTCTCAGATAAATAAATAAAATCTTTAAAGAGAAAGAAAGAAAAAAAAAAGAAGGAAAGAAAGAGAAAGAAAGAAAGAAAGAAAGAAAGAAAGAAAGAAAGAAAGAAAGGAAAAAGAAAGAAAAAGAGAGAAAGAAAGAAGAAAAAGAAAGAAAGAAAAAGAAAGAAAGAAGAAAGAAAGAAAGAAAGAAAGAAAGAAAGAAAGAAAGAAAAGGAAAGAAAGAAGGAAAGAAAAGAAAAGAAAAGAAATAGAATAGTTTAGAGGATTGGACTTTAAAAAAAATCATTGTATGTATTTATTGAAGTCAAATAACACAGTGTATGTATTTATTGAGGTTCAGTCATTGCAAGCAAAATCTCCCTAATATAATCCTCTTCTTCAAGCTCAGAAAGACACAGCAGTTTTCTCCTTGGTATCACAGATATGAGATCTTAGATTTTCTATGAGAAAAACGCATTTTATAAGAAGAAAATATAAATATACATTTTTAAAAAGTTGCGTGGTCACAGAATTTCTACTATATCATATAGCTACCAAGTGAATGTGCTGCCAATGTCTGAAACCCAACAGTAGGCCGACCGTCACCATCAAATACTATTCATCTACTCTTGGCAAGTCTTAAAATTAGGAAGGAAAGTCTCTACCCATCTGTAATTAATTTCGCTTGGGTATCAAAAATAAACCTAGACCCTCTTGTCCATGACAGCCACACAGATAATGCAATGTCCCATTTTCTCCAAAAGTCTTTCTGTGGATTAAATAGTCCCATCTCTACTAAGTATGTGGTATGTGATTATTGCCCTCCTTCTTCACTTGGAAATCTGAATGCACTTAATTTTTATTATTTCATGTCATTTAGATTCTTTCTGCTTCCTCATAAACTTAGGCAGTGAGTTGAGTGGGTCAGTGGTGTTAAAACTGTTCAACAGCCATTTTAAGCCAGGGGATTCAGATACCTTAGACATTTAAAAGCAGGGATATGGGAATGTGACACAAGCCTGGCAGCTACTTCCTAAAGGAGGCTACGAGAATCCTTAGATTGTAAGGATCATAGTTTGAGTATCATTTTAACTAGATAATAAAAAAAGCTAGTTTTAAGTTCCAATGCAGTGTGTGTGTGTGTGTGTGTGTTTTTTTTTTTTAATGATTATCTTCTGTTCACAATTATCTGCTATTCTGAATCAGGCAGGCACCAATTCTCTTCCTTCACCTCTGGTTAGCGTAGACAAACCATTACTTGCAGTGCTAACAAAAGGCTAAGAAACAATATCTTTGCAAAAGAAAAAAAAAACTTTATGAAATCCCGCTGATATAGTTGTAAAGTTGGCTAACACAGGAGTAAGAAGAGAAACAGGGCCAAGAGACTATAGAAATGGCTCCCAGGTGGCCACAAACAGCAAGCATCTGGGGTGAAGCTGATGTGTCTAGACAGAAAAAGCTGGACACAATTACCTTTGTCTTTTTAGAAACGTCTAAACTCTTGGGGTGTCTGGGTGGCTCAGTTGGTGCATCGGCTCCACACTCAGTGGGGAGTCTGCATGTCCCTTACCCTCTGCCCATCCCTCTTGTGCTCTCTTTCTATCTCTGTCTCTCTCTTAAATAAATAAATAAAATCTATTAAAAAAATCCAAATTCTTGATATGACCTTCTGTTTTATTTTTTTTATTTTTTTTTCAGGTTGACCTTCTGTTTTATATTTTATCAGCACCTTCTAGTGCACATGTGTGCAATAATTTTTCTATAGGGTAGAGAGCAGGATTACAGAATAGTTGAGTATGTGCATAATTGAATATGTGCACATTTAACTAAAAATACCAAATTAATTTGATATTTCTCCAAATTAGTTGATTCAATTTTTTCCCATTAGAATATAACTTATCACCTTTCTTAACATTTTGCTAACGCCTGTACAACAGTCAGAATATATTTTTTTCCAAATTTATGGGTGCAAGAAGATGCCTCATGGTTGTATTTTTTCTGATTTTTCAATTCTGATTACTAATAAAAACTAAAAATATTTGAATATATTTATTCCAGTTTATTTTATATGATTTGCTTGTTCACATATATTTGTAATTTGCTATATTCCTTATTGATTTTTCAGTTTTATCTTATTTTTTATATCATTTGTATGTAGGGTTTATTCTGTAATTCTCTCAAAATTTGTGACTTGTGTTGTGGTTTTGTTCCCTATTCAGGCATTTTCAACTTCATCATAATCACATTTTCCAATAATGTCCTTATGATTTTGTCTTTGTTTTAAATTCACATTCCAAAGTTATAAGCTTATGCTTTCTTCTGAAATTTTTAAAGGATTCTTTTGCATGTATCTAATTCATACAAAGTTTTATTTTGTTATCTAGTTGGAACAGAAACATGGTTGTAATTTTTCTTTGGGGGGAGAGGGGAAATGTCACAGCTAAATTAATTTAATAATCAATCTTTCCTCAATGATTGATGGTATCTTCTCAAAAGTCACTTTATTTTATATTTGTGCATGTATTCTTTGTCTCTCTTCTTCCATATATCTGCTTACATATTCATGAGCCAATACTAAACAACCTTAATTATACTTTACTATATTTATACTGATTCTGAATGATAAAATATTTGTAAGCTTTTTCTCTCCAACTATGTTATTAGATCAAGAAAGACAAACACTGTATCAATATTTTTAAATATCTGTAATTAGGGGCACCTGGCTGGCTCAGGCAGAGAGGTATGTAACTCTTGATCTCGGGGTCATGAGTTTGAGCCCCACATTGGGTGTAGAGATTACTTCAATAAATAAATTTGAAATATCTGTAATTAACAAAGTGAGAGAATTTTTAAAATAGAAAATGGAAGAAAAAAATGAGGGAAGAGAGAAAGAAAGAAGAAAATTGTGTTTTTTACTTGGTTTAATGCTTTTCTAAATAAGTAGGTATGATTCCAGAAAATTGAGTTCAGAAACCACAGAAAAATCACAGAAAATCAAAAGCCAAGAAAAGTAATAACAGTGTATTTTATTCCCCAAGTAACTATCTATAAATCAAGGTAAGCTATTATGCATTCTGGAATATATTTAGTGTAGTTATAAGGTTGAGATAAGAATTCAATTTGCTTTGGCAACAGAAAAGCCTGTCTCTACAACTTTCTAGCTTTGCAAAATGCCCAATGTATTTAATCTCTATATGCCTCATTTTCCTCTTCTATTAAAGAGAGTAATATTTGCTTTATAGGATGGTTGAAACAGTAAATAAGATAATGAATACAAAATATTTACTGTCTGGCACACATTACAAAATAAATATACTCCAGTAATTACAAAATCAAATACGTAGAATTGTGAGGAAGAGGATTTCTCCTGGTTAATTTTGAAATGCATAGGAATTTGAGTACCACATATCAGTCAATGATTTTCTAGGTATGAATTTATTTTAATGTTTTTAATTTTAATTATTTTGAGAGAGAGAGAGAGAAGCATGTGAGTGGGAGGCGGGCGGTAGGGGGTACATAGGGAGAGGGAGAGAGGGAATCTTAGGCAACCTTCAGGCCCAGCACAGAGCCCAATATAGGACTGGATCTCAGGACCCTGAGATCATGACCTGAGCAGAAATCAAAAGTCACAAACTTAGCTGACTGAGCCATCCAGGTGTCCCTCTAGGGGTAAATTTAAAGTGAAAATGGTCCTATATGTTGGCAAATTGAATTTAAATTTAAAAAAAAGAAGAAAATAGTGATATTTAATAGGCACTTTTTTAACCAATTAAAAATGAATATAGTCTAATTAATTCATTTTATGGTATATATGTGTTATTTCAGGGTAGGAAAGTTTTTTAAAATGGTATTGTAAGGCGAGTAAAAAATCTCCATTTTAAGCTTCCTCTCCAATTACATGTTTCCTGAACAGATGTAGATTGACTCCAACTTACCCTTTCTGGAATAATAAAACAAATTTCAAGAAATAAATTGGTGAGTACATAGCTCCAATGTATCACAGAGCAGTATAGATACTCTAATCTGCTCTTTTCAGAGAGAAATGTAACCTATAAAACAATTAATCAGAGATATTGCTGTAGAATTATATGTGATTGTCCAAAGACTAATGTATTTTTCAGATATTCAGGACTATTTTAACCTATTTTGTACCATAGGAACTCTTGTGATATGTAGATAAATACATATAAAAGAATTTTTTCCCAATATAGTAGTTGGCTTTGTATAATATACTGACTAAATTCCTTTTGATTCCTCTCTTAGTTTAATAAGATTTTTTAAAGCTACTATTAAAATGTGTTTAATTTCATTTGATATTACTTTTGTCTATTTTGCTACTTTTTACTAGTTATTTTGCTAACAAACTGAGCCATTACTTTAATATGTGAGCCCTGGTGTTTCTGTCATTCAGAGGATAACTTCTTCACTAGATAGATTCTAGAGCTAAACATACCATTAAAGGGGGCAAAGCCTAGAACTTCTGGAAGTCTCTTATCATTCTAGCGAGTTTCTCCACAGCAATTGGAGTGCTAGCAATGTACTGAGCTGACTTGAAACATTATTTAAATACACCAAGCTGCACACATGCTTTTTATAGCTGCTTTATTCATATTGCCAGATATCAGAATAAACCAAGACACCCTTCAATATGTCAATGGACAAACAAATTGTGGTATATCCATACAAACGAATATTATCTGGCAATGAAAATGAATAATCAATTCACACAACAACATGGATGATCTTAAACGCTTGTTGCTGAATGGAAAAAAGTCTGAAAAGGCAACATACTGGAATGATTCTATTTGTGTGACATCCTAGAAAGGGGAAAACTAGAGAAGTGCAAACAGATCAGCGATTGCCGAGGTTTAGGAAGGAGAGTGGTAATTGAATCCATGAAGTATAGAGGATATTTTAGATAGGTGAAACTATTCAACGTGATAATGTAGTAATGGTTACATGGCACTATATATTTGTCCAAACCCATAGAACCTTACAGAAAAAAATATAGTTAAACTTAATGTATGCAAATTTAAGACATCAATTAGGGCATTCCAGCATGTCATGTAGGCTGCAATAAAATAACTAAATTACAGACGTGTGATATAACCTCACTGACTGAAATGGGGAGTGCTGACATGAACCTAGAGTTTAAGACTAAAGATAAAGAATTATACATAAGTACTATATTATGGAAAAGTTGTCTCCTGTGGGGTTATGGATTAACAATTCTGAAACCACTATCCATGTATACTGGGGATAAACAAGTAAATGGATAGAAGATATGGGAGCCAGCCAACTCTTACTGTTAGAGTGTGAGATAATAAGTAAGCAAGGAAGAAGCCTAGAATAAATCATGGGGTACTAAATCAGAATTGTTGACATCGATATGAATTTACGTTTAGCTTAATATAGACCTAGACACATATAACATAGAGAGAAATCACAGATATATGTGTATACATGAGTTAGTATACACACGTATATCTCCTAACGTTCACTGAGGGGCCTAAAAGTAATGGCACTCCCATGGCAATGGGAACATCCAGCACAGAGATCTTGTTTTTTTTTTTTTTTAATTTATTTTTATTTTTTTTATTTTTATTTCTCTACAATAGTCACACACAGAGAGAGAGAAAGAGGCAGAGACACAGGCAGAGGGAGAAGCAGGCTCCATGCACCGGGAGCCCGACGTGGGATTCGATCCCGGGTCTCCAGGATCGCGCCCTGGGCCAAAGGCAGGTGCCAAACCGCTGTACCACCCAGGGATCCCGAGATCTTGGTTTCTTATGCCACTTTTTAATAAAAGGAATCCAGGCTTATTGGAAAAATGGCTATTTTTAGGGTTGGGGCAGAAAGTATATGAACCTTGTAGTGCCAAAATGTAAAGAAGCGCTCAAGAAACAGATTAAGGATATGTTAAAGGAACACAGAAACTAACTGAAGGAACTTACAATGGCTGAAGCTAAAACAGTTGATACAAAATAATTAAAATTAAAAATAATAACAATATTATACTATATGTTCGTAAATCGAACTTCAATAAAAAATATTTTAAAAATAAAAATAATAACAATAACAAAGGTGATATTGGACTATAACCCAAACATAAATGATCTAGAATTCCATACTGATACAAATAAATAATTGAATGAACGAATAAGGTGGCAAGAGGGAAGAATGGATGAATTACTACCATCTCGAGGAAGTGGTTCATAATTCTCCATGCTTTTTTTTTAATTTGTTTTTATTGAAGTTCGATTTGCCAACATATAGTATAACACCCAGTGCCTATCTGATCAAGTGCTTTCCTCAGTGCCCATCACCCAGTTACCCCAACCCCCTCACCTGCCTCCCCTTCTACAACCCTTTGTTCATTTCCCAGAGTTAGGAGTCTCCATGCTTTTGTATAGGCTGTGCATAGTGACTTGCTACCAGACACTAAAGTATAAAAAAGAAAAAAAAAAGTAACTTTACCTGTTAAGTACTATCTCAGTCAGGTGATCAAGGCTAATGCCAACAATGGTAAGTCATGTTGATAGTACATATCCTTGCTATGATGTGATGAGAATGACACTTTTTCTTCAAACCCCCTTCCTCCAGTCTAGTCATGAGAAAAATATCAGACTATTCAAATTGAAAGATACTCTACAAAATAGGTGACTATTACTCTTGGAGACCTTCAGGGCAACAGGAGCAAGGAAAGTCAGAAGGACAATCATGATATAGTGGGGCCTAGGTAGGCACGCCAGCTAAAAGTAATGTCGTACCCTGGATGGAATCCTGGGGCCAAAAAAAAAAAAAAAAAAAAAAAAAGGCTATTGGGTAAAAACTCATGAGTTTCCTTAATAATAGCAGGCCAGTGTTAGATTTTTGGTTCTCACAAATGTACTGTACTAATGTAAAATGTTAATAGTAGGGGCAATTCAGTGTGGATTGTACAGGATACCCAAAGATACATTCATTATCTTTGCAACTTTTCTGCAAATCTAAAACTATTCTAAAGTCAAGTTTATTAAAAAAAAAAAAAAATCTGTGGACAAAAGAAGACGAGTGAAATAGTTATGAAGGTGATTTTTTTTCCCTTATATTGCACCAAAATGTAACTGATTGCGTTTATCAAGTACAATTAGAGGTTTGAAATCACTTCAGAAAAAGGCCTGTGAGGTTAAACACTAAATGAGGGAAATCAAATGTATTCCTGTTTTTCAACTGATGGAAAACAAAATATTCAATGAAAAAGAAACTTAAAGTCAATACCTGAAAGTAAAATAAAGATTAATCTTTCCTGAGAATATTGGGTCAGTTTAACAATATCAAATTAGCAAAGGAAAAAAAAAAAAAAAAAACAGAATACACAGACAGATTTGATGGTAGCATTCCAATATAATTAATTGTTATAATTCTCAATCATGAGCCATAAAATAAATATATCACTAAATATGTTCAAATTCTAGTGCATAAGTAATTCATGTGTGATAACTGACTAAAGCAGATTTTTTTTAAAAAATCATATATTAAAAATTGTTTCCAAAGTTTATAGTATAAATTTTGCTAAACCATATATTTTGAGAACTATTTTTGTTTTGTGTAACATATAAAGATATATTAAAGCTCTGAGTGAGTTTAAGCAATAAATATATCTATTATTGAAAAATCTCAAAGAGAACAAAAATCTGTGATATAGTGTGTCCTATTTACTGTAGGAGTGTTTTTAGATTAAGATGGGTGAACAAATCAATTCAAAACATCTCATATGGTACGACACTTACTGGAAAGCCTTATTATTTTTCTCTATATTAATGATTTCACTACAATTTAAAATATGCTTAAAGTAACAGTAAAGTTGACATCAACAGCAAAGTGAGATTAATTGATATTGAGTGAAAATGATTATTGAAGTCTTCAAAGTGCATAGATCTGGGAGCCTTTACTATTATAACCTCCAGCCTTCCTAATAAGCCACAAATGCACCAGACAAAATAAGCAAAAATCAATTTAATAATTTAAAATGAGTGAAATATTCTAACCACAGTTCTTATGGTTACATTAATTGATTTTTTTTTTTAATGGCAAAAACGTAAACTTGAAGCATTAACCCAAAAGGATCTGAGGTCATTTCCAAGTCAATGTGATTAAGGATTTCAGGTTCATCAGAACTTAAATTTGCAAATTGGGAGTGTTGTGCTGCAAAATAAGAAAGGCTAACACTGGTCACATTTCACCTACTGTTTTCAGCCTTCATTTAGGACATATCTGTTTTTGTCCTTCTGTTTCTTAAATAGTTCAATGACTCCCCATAATCCATAGACTGATGTTTCAACCAGGTTTCAAAGACTTCTGTTGGTTCATGGCACTATTCTCAGATGTTAAAAAATTATCAAAATGATTTCTGTTTTGTTTTCACATTTGAAAAACTATACAACCAACCCACACATACATGCTTTATAAATGCTGCCATATAATTCCCATGCTTGAGTTCATAGTAATGTTTAAAAATCACATCGGCATGAAGTAGTATTTTTTTTAATTGGCAAGGCATTGAAAATTAACATAGTTGAACTTAAATATTTGAATGGCACATATACAGCATATTATTATATTAGGCCAAATAAAAATCGGTTTGACTGATTAGGAAATGTGATTTATAATTGAGGAATAATATAAGAATGCAGAAATGTACACATTTCAAAAGCAAAATACCTACATATTCTGTTAGATACTCATATTTTGAAAACATATGTCATAGTTATTGATTTGTAGGAATTCATTAATTCAGCAATGAAATCCGAATGACAAATTTCCTGTAAGTGACTTATTTAATGTATGCTGTTTGGAGATTGCCCACTAAAACAATGGCTTAGTTGTTAATAACAATTTTGTCAGTGATAATCATACCATGTCTAGTAATAAAATAAATTGATGGCAGTAAAAAATACATCTCTACTTTAAATCTAACATCTGTGACTTAGTTTCTATAAATCAACATTAACTATTATAGTAAATCTATGTTGCTGAATTCTGTTTCATTTGAAGCATCCTTTGTCTTTAATTTGTGATGTATATTTAGTTTATTATTATATAAGGACTTTACATGAAAACTTTAATTAAAAATGTAAGTGTGTATATATTTATGTAAATTGTAATGCAGTATTATGACAATATTAGAAAGTCTGTGAGAAATACTATTGAGGTGACTAGGGAAGGAGAACGGTGGCCCAGAGTGAAAACCTTATAGAGGAGGGGACTGGGGCTCTGAATTCATTGCTATGTATCTGAAAGGGTATTGGCAGGCAAGCTGTTTACCATCTCTAGGAACTGGCTTACCCTCAAGGAGTCGTGCTTCCAGGGTCAGCAAGGCCCTATTGTCAAAACATCAGAATATAGAAAATAAAAATATGGTTAATGGAGGATGGGATCAGAAAGGAAGACATGGGGGATCCCGGGGTGGCTCAGTGGTTTAGCACTGCCTTCAGCCCAGGGTGTGATCCTGGAGACCCGAGATGGAGTCCCATGTCAGCTCCCTGCAGGGAGCCTGCTTCTCCCTCTGCCTCTACCTCTGTCTCTGCCTCTTTCTCTCTCTCTCTCTTTCTCTGTGTCTCTCATGAATAAATAAATAAAATTTAAAAAAAAAAAGGAAGACATGGTTAATTCTGAATTGGGTAAATAATGGGAAAGATCTTCTAAATACATGATCCCTAAAATATATTGAGAATTGATAAGGATTTTTCCAGGCTCACAGATAGCAGTTTGTGTCTGATGGAAAGAAATCAGTTAGGCAAAAGTAAAAAAAAAAAAAAAAAAAAAAAAAATTGGAGACCCTGGGAGCCATGGGCTGGGGTGTCAGTTTGTGCCTAGAGAGGAGATCATGGACAAGAGCATGATATTATAATTCCTCTATAAATTAGAACTTCTATCTTCAGAAAAACAAGTTAGGAGGAATATGCATCACACATCTTCCTTGGAGTTTTCCAATCTCCTCCACCAACCTGACTGCTAATCTTTCTGAATTACGATCTGATCCTGCGGAGAACTCCTAGTTCCTAGTTTGGGCACATCAGTGACAGCAGAGCTAAACTACCCTAGTTTGTACATTGATGCCATTTTCCTATGTGTCCTTCAAATGTTTATCTAATGCAGTGACCGAACCATTCTCTCATGAATTAGGAAGAACAAGTCCAATTATCTCACAATCAATCCTTCCCTCTAGACTTTCACTGACATGGTTATATGTGGAAAACACTGTCCATGAAACTGGATAATTAAACAGAGAAATGCTCCAAAGGTACTGCATGACTTAAAAAGGAACAAGAAAAATATCTATAACAAAATCTCTGTCAAAAAAAAAAAAGGAATTAAGAAATAATACTTAAATTAAGTATGGATTTATTCTCTACTACTCATTTTACCAACATTATTTATTTCTTATAACAAATCTGTAAGTAGGCTTCAGTCCGGAATGTAAAATAAGGATACTGCAGAAGGATCACCTGAATGCTTGCAGACGTGCACATTATATCACGGGTTGCAGCAAGGAATTCTGATCCTCTGAGCCTGTCATGGGGCACAGGAATCTGCATTTATTAACACACATTGGAGATGATAAAAATACAGGTGCCTGTGGCCCATATTTTGAGATACACTGGATTCATCACTCATCAGTATCATATAAGAAGTAGTGGACTTCATTTGAGTCCAATATTCATTCTTTTTCTCCTCATCATAATCCCAGAGAAAATATTTGATCAGAATATTCCAAATAAGTTTATTTTTATTACAAGTTCTGAAATTATTTATGAAGCATGTTCCTTTATACAGAGTAGATATAACAGGGGTCAATTGGTTGATGGGTCAATTGGTCTTTGCTCCAAATAGGAAGATTTATCAAGGTTATCCTCTGAACTTAAAACATCTAATTATTCTCATTTTTTGGCTTTCTTCCCTGTTACAGATCTAGAAAATTAAGTTAACTTTTTTTTTTTCTAGAAATGTATAGAAAAGCATGAGATATAGAAAAGTGGTATTATTCCATATCAAAGGTTATATACAATTCGGTATAGGATATTTTCATAATAGATTTGAAAGTTAGATTTATGAAAATATTTGGTTGTTTTGACTGTTATCTCTTACTCATTTCACTTAGAAAATTTGAAACATTTAAAATTTAAAAATTTTAAATTTAAACTTAAAAATTCCTTAAAAAATTTAAAACAATTTCTAGATACCCAGAAATGTAAACTGCATTAAATCTCTATGGTGAGTAAAATTTCAATTTAGTATAACGTGTCATTTCTAATGATGTATTAGTAAAATAAATAAAGCCATAAAAATAACAACTTTCTATCGTATAAAGTAAATTCTCTGTTAAATTATTTCATTCATAAGAAAAGATTTAAAAACCATTTAAGCAGACAGAATTACTTCTTTGGGGGTTTTCCTCATTTTGCTTTATTGTAAAACTATAATTAATTATTTTAGTTCCCCCAAAGTCCCATTAAGTAGATAATTAGAATTTTTCTGAGTGGATTTTTCAAATCCTTATTTTTTGGCAACAGTAAAATGCCCATTTGTTTTGTCCTAAATAGAAACAATATATGCAAACTCCTTTGCTTTTAGTAAAGTGATCAGGTCATAAGAATTCAGAATGATGTACATAATTATGCTATTTGAAATAATTAGCAAATAGAATTTATAAGATAAGAAATATCTAATGTTAAAAAGTAAAAATTCAGCAACATTAGCATATTCACAAAGTTACTTGATCTAAATTGTTCCTCCTAGTCTTTGACCATTGTGATTCTACTTGTAGGAACTTATGGAAATAAGAGTTCAAAGAATAGGAAAAGCCATATGTATGTTCATCATGTACTTACTTAAGCCAACAAAATTTAACAATATAGAAATAGTCACTTAAAAATATAGAAAAGCACCCAATGACTAGAATAGTTATTGGGCTGTAACTCTAATTCATGTGCCTATCCAGTAAAACAGTTAAGCAAAAGTAATTTTTTAAAGCAAGATATATATGGGTATGTAATTAGTGATTATAACCATAAAGAATATATACATACATATTAGTAAAAACTAGAGGGAGTTAACAACAACAACAACAAAAGGTAAGTGTTCTTTTAGGGAAGGAGGATTACAGGTGACTTTCCATACTTTTATTATGTTTGTTGTAATGTCTATATAATTTAGAGTGAGAGAGATCCCTATATTCTCCAAATTAAAAATCTGCATTTTAAAAATAGTAAATAGATGATATAGTGAAACTATATATGGTAAAACTAATTTGCTCTTATTTATTTTCATATTTATTCTCTCCTCTCCCTATGATAAAACAAAAAGTTGTATTTTCTTTACTTGTAAGATTTGTCATAACGAAAATATGAACGGCCAACCAATGCACCTCCACTACTGCAAAAAATAAATAAATAAATAATAAATAAATAAATAAATAAATAAATAAATAAATAAACTCTTACACATCTTAAGAGAAGCTGCAAACAAACAAATCATTAAAAAATAAATATATTGTGAACTTCGTTACCAAATATGACTGGAGTATAGCAGAAACTGAAGATCTCTTTGATTGAGTTTTGAGCAAGATACCCACACAAATGTGAGATAATGCAAGGGAAAAGAGAAATCAACAGACAGAAGCCAAGAACATACGCACCCAACCATTCACACTTCAATTACTCAACCAACACAAATTCACAGAGTACTATTTAGTAAGATTGGGAGGTGAAATAAAGGACTACATCAGCATTTATTAGGTTTTCCTTAAGTTCCTACTTCACAGAATGACACTCTTGGTTTTCCTAACACTCTTAACAATTCAATATGCAGCTTTTGTCCATTTATTCCTGCTTATAATTCAACAGATACTTAATGAACACTGGCTGTGTTGAGTCACTACCCTGAATATGGGTATATTGCAGTGCATACATTAGATGTGGTATCTATCTGTCCTCAAAGTGATTACATTTCAATTGGAGGAGAAAGGCAATAAATAAGTAAGTAAGTAAATAAATACAACATGGATGTTAATTTGTATGATGTAGGAAATCAGTGAGATGATAAAGGACCTAAGGTAGCTGGACAGTGGCAAGTTGAGTCTATGTGAGATGATAGCATTTGAACTATGACTTGAAGCATTTTTCTACCATTCTAAAAAAAAAAAAAATCTTAAATGAGTAAGCCACCTGCACTTATATAAGCATTTAAAACCACACATGTATTAGAAATACAAATAACGTGGATTTTATTCACAGGTTACTTGTAATAATGTCCAATTTAGATAAGAAGCTCATTTACCAGTTTTGATGTGGAGCTTCAGGTGAGAGACTAAAGAAAAGTAGAAGTGCCTCTTTTCATCAATCAATACTCAGTTCCTAAAGAATTGAAGAGCAAGTCATTAACTGGAACATAGATTTGAAATTTCAAAATCAGATACAACCAGCCAGTGTCTGGTATTGCATACCTTGGCAACGTTTATCACTTCATCATTCGTTTCCTGGGCTTCCCACATTTATATTAGCAGGCCCTGTAATATTACTGAAAGTCAACTAATCTGCTGTCTTTACTAAATCAGGTCCTGAATCTCACATTGCTGATCTCCTTGTAATATATATTGGGTGTCCTGGAGATGATATTTGATTCCAGGCTCCACACATTTATAGCAATCTAGGGTGTTTCACATTTATTCTCTGGTCAGACAGTTCCTAGAAAGCAAATCTTTTGATTGCTGCATGCTTCCTCTGAGCAAAGTGAACAGAATTGAGGAGAGATAGTAAGAAAAGAGATGGGGTTGTAGATGAAGAGTCTCAACTCCTATAGTTTAGAGTAACAAAGATGACTGAGTTATCCAAGGATAACATATATATATATCCAAGGATAACATATATACACACACATATATATATGGTCTACTTAATATATATGTAACTTAATGTATATAACTACTTAATATATTATATATAAAATATATAATCACATATTATATTATAATATATAATAGACACAATAAAAATATATAATATTAATCATTAATCATTAAATATTAATATTAAAATCACTAATTACCAATAAATTGAATTATTAATTATTGATATAAAATATTGATATATTAAAATATAGTATATTGTGATATTATAAGTAATGAATATGGTTATAATATATTTCTATGTATTATTAATATAATAACATATTATAATAATGTCATATAATAATATATATATTATATATTACTAATATAATAACATATTATACATATGTATATATATATATTACTATATATATATATATATGTAACTATATTTGAGTGCTCTTACAATTTTCCATAATAGAGAAAAATTCGCCAAGAGGGACCTTCAGTAGCAAAGCCCACTGCGGATATTAGAGAAAAGGTACTACTAAATGAAGGAAATAGGCTTGTACTATATTTCTCACATTAAGCCATAGTAGAATGATAGCTCTTTCAAGAATCTGCATGAGGTACACATGAGACAGATGACATTTTGGTGGTACCATGCCAACTGGCATGGATGACAAGACAATGGCCAGATCAACAACTGATAAACTATTAAAGCACAAATTAAATGACAGACATCTGTCTTTTCTCTGTTCCTATTCTAGAGTAACGAGACTCTCAATCAGCTGAAGGGCAAGGAGATTTCCCAGTGGTCTCACTAGTCCCCTTCCCATATTTTACAACAGAGCAGGACAAGGTATGAAAGGTGGACTGAAGCCCCACTACACCCTATTTATTTTCAGAGCTTTCAAGTCCCAAAGCTGTGTGCAGAGAGACAAGAGGAGCAGAGATTGGTTGTGAGAATAATTCTTTAAGTGCAGTAATTTTTTGGGTCAAATGGTTCAAATTTGAACATGACAGATTTTTTATTTTTAGGAAATATATCAAATATTTTATAAAATGCACCTTAATTAGTGTCTAATTTTCTCTCTATATATCTTTTAAAAAAGTTTATACAGTTCTGATTCCAGCTATTTTCTTGATTGCCATAACAAACAAAAGGCACTGGGAAATCCTGAATGCCAGAAGAATAATTTTAATGCAATACTCTAAAAAGCAAATAATTTTAAGTGATTCGAAAGGACAGATGCATCCCAATGTTTACAGCAGCACTATCCCTAATAGCCAAAGCATGAGAAGATTGCAAATGTCCATAAAGTGATAAATGAACAAAGAAGATGTGGTGTCTGTGTGTGGTGTGGATAGATGATAGATGATGATAGAGATAGATAGATAGATGATAGATAGATAGATATGGATAGAGATATATCATGGAATATTACTCAGCCATCAAAAAGAATGAAATCTTGCCATTTGCAAGGATGTGGATGTTCAGAACTAGAGTGCATTATACTAAGGAAAATAAGTCAGTTAGAGAAAGATAAATACATATTATTTCAGTCATGTGTAGAATTTAAGAAATGAAACAGATGAACATAGAGAAGAGCAGGAAAAATAAAATAAGATAAAAACAGGGAACCCTGGGTGGCACAGCGGTTTAGTGCCTGCCTTTGGCCCAGGGCGCGATCCTGGAGACCCGGGATCGAATCCCACGTCGGGCTCCCGGTGCATGGAGCCTGCTTCTCCCTCTACCTGTGTCTCTGCCTCTCTCTCTCTGTGTGAGTATCATAAATAAATAAAACATTTTAAAAAAATAAAAAAAAATAAGATAAAAACAAAGAGGGAGGCAAACCATAAGAGACTCTAACTATAGGGAACAAACTGAGGGCTGGGGGAGGGGAAGTCAGGAGGGGAATGAGACAATTGGATGATGAGTATTAAGGAGGGCACTTGATGTAATAGGTGGCTGTTGTATGCAGATAAATCAGTAAATTCTACCCCCAAAACTTAAACATTACACTAAGTGTGAACTATGTTGAATATAAATAAAATTTTGAAAAAAAAAAACAAACAACAGATAACTCTATTTATTTATTCTAAAGCAGGGAAATGAGGGAGTTTTAAGAATGCAGGCAAGAAACCTTTAATTGTTTTTATTTTTCCTCCCTGGAGTCTTCTTTTTTATAAGATTAAAAATTTTAAATAAAGGTTTAGAGGATTCACTTTGGGGATGACAGGTGGATATGTAATTGGATGTCATGTTCCTGCTTCCTCTGGCTCAGATTTTTTAACTCCTTTCACTCACCGACTTACAGCTCCAGCCTCCTCATACTTCAAGGTCTGACTCAAAAGCGACCTCCTGCATAGAGCTCGCTCTCCTCCATCACCTTAGCAGAATCAATTCTGACTCTGAACACCTACAACTCTTTGCATTTCCTTTGAAATCACTAAACTAATGTCAGTGATAATAGAGTTATTTTGTGAATGCCTACTCTGACCTTGGAAAATGCATTTGATTTCTTTACCTCTTACTTTTCTCATTTGTAAAAAGGGGGCAATAATATTATGTGCTTCAAAAGTTGTTTGCATAAATTGTGATGACACAATGACAGCACTAAGCATGATGCCAAAAAATAAGAATAATAAGCAGTAGATGGATGCTAGTTACTAGTATTTTGTGATGGGACATATAACTACTGAGTATCTGCTTTCATCTTCCCTAAAGAATTGGAAGAATTGGGAAATGTAATACATTTTCTGTTCTCATGAATTCATTTTAAATAGCTTTTTCCTCATATCTTTCCTTGAACTCACTGGTAGGTCAGCTAACATTACCTTATAACTATCACCTTCTTCAAACTCTTCTGATTTGATGTTTCTACTTTTTAGGAAACAGGGATAATTTTTACAAAGAAAGAAAACTATAATTAAGCAACGAGTGGAGGACCCAGGGGTCCTCCTATTAATAGAAGTATCTAAGAATCGATGCAAATTTAGCACACCTTACACAGGGCATGAAATCCCCCTACCTTATCATATGGGAAGAACATGTGTTTTATTTACCTTGAAGGATATTTGAAAGTATTATGAGAAAAAAAAAAGTCTATAAAGACCATACTTTCCAGACTAACACAAGTTACTTATTCAAAATACATTAGTTATGTGTAGCTGCATTACCTGATAAAAAATGATAGCCACTGAGAACATTTTTTTTTCCTGTAACACAGGAAGCAGTCCGCATACTCATTCTTGACAATAGGAGGAAAGGTTTTGTCTTCAATGTGAAAAAAACTTCTTGTAAAAGGGAATTTGCTATTCCTTGGCTCCCGCAAGGCAGAAATCCTGTATATAATGTATAGTAGGGTCAGTTCTAGGCCAGTCTGAGGTCCAACACCTCACTAAAAGAGAAAGCCGTGTCTGGACTGATGAGAAATTAGCAGTTCATATTTTGAAAAGGATATTGAGGGAATAATCAAATTTCTGTAGCGAGAGCAGGCTTCAAGAGTATATTGTGATAAAACTTTGAGTTTATAGCAAATACTGAGAACTCACTGCAAATATAGAGAAAGCCTCAAATGAGAAAAATGATAGTGTGGCCGATAGCTCTGAGTAGGGAAAAAGATTAGAGGAGGTTGGGTAAAATGTGGATAACAAAAGAAAAATAACTGGTAAGAACTTAAACCTGGCAAGGAAGGAAATTATCCTTTCAACCAGACTCGCAGAGGATATATAAAAGCAACTTAAGGAGAAAATACTAGAAATTCAATTCTAGAATACAAGTACTGAAGCATCAAAACAAATCTTTTCTTTTTTTTTTTTTTTTTTTTGAGTTTTTGTTAGGGTACTTAAGGTAATAGGATGCGTGCTTATAATTATAGATTTTTAGTAGGTTACACTGCATAATAGTATTGTCAATTATAATTGCTGTATTGATCTCATAAATTCTTCCACAAACTGTACAAACACTTTAGTGAGAGTATATTACGTATGACTTACAGGAGATGGAATTGAGAGGAAGAGAGATTATTTTTTCAAGAGCCTCATAGATAATGTTTATCTCTCCCATCAGCAAAATTCCAAGTTCTTTTCAAAGAGATACAAAGGCCAAACAGTCCACACGATTCTTACAAAACAGAATTGGTAATTCAGAGTAAGCAAAACTTGGGACGGCAACATTCCTTATAAGATGCTATCTCAACAACGCTCATCTCTGGCTGGGACATCCGCACATTTCATGTGGACTTGGGAACATTTATTTTGACAATTTTTTTTGTTTGTTTGTTTAGTTTACTCCTTTTTTTAAATTTCTGAATAGATATATTCCAGAGAAATAAGATTTTCTTTTTAATTTGGGGGGATTCCTAGAGGAGTGTAGTTTGTCTTCCAATTCTATTTTAAATATAAAATACTTATCACATTTATATGTATTAAAATTACAGTCTTATTCACTTGCGTGATAACAAGAATGCGGAGGATGGGAAAACATGAAATAATTGTTTCCTTACTTATAACTGAATACTATCTCTAGTGTTTAAACAAAAGGCATAAAAAATAATAAAATAAAATAAACAAAAGGCATAATTTATTTACCTAGTTTTAGTGATTCATTTATTTTGAGAGAGCAAGGGAGGACCTGGTGAGGAGAGGGGTAGACAGAGGGAGAGACCAGACTCCCTGCTGAGCTCCTAGGCCGAGGCCCTGAGGTCACCACCTGAGCTGAAAGCAAGAGGCAGATGCTCAACTGAGCCACCCAGGTGCCCCCCCAAGGACTACTGATCCCTACCCCCCAACCTGGGCTCAGTTTAGGGCTCCTATGTTCTCTCTTCGGGGCACTGACCGTAACTGAGATACCTGTGAAATCAGGGAATACTGGCGTTGCCAGTTAGACTGCAGATTCCACATGCAACACATCCCTGCTACAGCTGTAATGCAGGCCTTGCAGAGGATGAGCTTCACTCCAGCCCCCCCACCCCCCTGGGATCGTGGAGGAGCCTAAGACAGAGGCCTCACATTCTAAGCAGGCCCCAACCTCAGCTTCCATGTGATCTATTTGATCCCCATTTGACATATTCTAGAAAACAGCTTGAAATCGCCTACAAAGGAGCTGATGGTGATCTGTGGCTGTGGCTGAAGGGGGCGGGGGGGATGGCAGCTGGTGGGGGAGCAGTTAGGAGAGCTGGGGTTGCAGACCTTACCATGCAAATAAAAATACGAGACCTGTGTTGGGAGGCTGGCTCCCCGTGTTCCTCGCAGGGCCCCTAGGCAGGGGCAGGGGCTGGTGGGACTTGTGGCGCCCTCCAGGGACCCCACCTGCCCCTGCACACTCCCCTCCCTGCCCTGGGACACCCTGCGGGCCTAGGACACCTGTGGGGCCTGGGACACTCTATGGGCCTGGGACACCCTGCAGGACCTGGGACACCCTGTGGGTCTGGGACACCCTGCGGGCCTGGGACACTCTGCTGGCTGGGACACCCTGTGGGGCCTGGGACACCCTGCGGGGCCTGGGACACCCTGTGGGCCTGGAACACCGTTTGGGCCTGGGACTCCCTGTGGAGCCTGGGACACCCTGCGGGGCTTGGGACACCCTGCGGGCCTGGGACACCCTGTGGAGTCTGGGTCACCCTGCGGCGCCTGGCCTTCCCCCAGTTCCTTCACACGCCAGTGGCTCTGACTTGCCCCTGTCTTGCCCATGGTTCCCTTTAATCACGTGTCTTTGCAGAAACTACTAAAATCAATTTTTCTTGGTGTGTGTGTGTGTGTGTGTGTGTGAATTTCAAAAGAAAGAAGAAAAAGCAAAGCTTCCATAACTAACAGTGCCTATTATTATTCCGGATACAATGGCAGTAAAATAATATTGCCATTGAATAAATCATTTCCATCTCAGACCATCTGCAGGTGTGAATCTATTAACGTAAGACTGAGGCACGATAAGTTATTTTTATTCCAAGGGAAGTTAGAGCTTAAATTATTTTCTAGACATTAGTTTACTGTCTTTAATACTTTTAAACACCTGTCACTTATGTCTATGATAGAGTAATGATAAAATAACTTGCACCTTAAAACATATTAATTTTTGTGATATACTTGCAAATGTTATACATTTTATTTTCCTGATAAATAAACCCTGATTGAGGACTATAAAAATTAGGATAAACATCATAATATAAAACAATTTGATCAGACACCTGAGTGTTCAGCGATTGAGTGTCTGCCTTTGGCTCGGGGCGTGATCCCGAGTCATCAGCTGGAGTCCCAGGAGCCTGCTCCTCCCTCTGCCTGTGTCTCTGTCTCATTCTGGGTCTCTCATGAATAAATAAATAAAGTCTTAAAAAAATAAAATAAAACAACTTGCTCCCATCTCCAAAATGAATGTTTTTTCATAATAAAATGATAATGATTTAACTGATCATCACACAGTGTAACTTGTCCTTACCACATGATTAGGAACAAAGAAGATACATTATTTAAGTGTGGACCTATGATGTCAGTTTTCACTAATATGTAAAATTCTGATGGTGTGCTAGGGAAGGTAAACTTTCTTAAGGGAGGAAACTTGCAGGACAGTTGAAATTTGTATCTTCTCATGGAAGCTTTGCTCAAAACATATTCATATGAGTGAGTGGAAACTTGACATGACTTGCTCAATTTATGACTATGGTTCCCCTGTCCTCCAAATTCCATTTCTCAGTGAACCTGCACATGCTTTCCTCCAGAGAGTATATTTTATGTCTGAATATCTTGCCAGTTTTTTTTTTTAATTTTTTATTTATTTATGATAGTCACAGAATGAGAGAGAGAGGTGCAGAGACACAGGCAGAGGGAGAAGCAGGCTCCATGCACCGGGAGCCCGACATGGGACTCGATCCCGGGTCTCCAGGATCGCGCCCTGGGCCAAAGGCAGGCGCCAAACCGCTGTGCCACCCAGGGATCCCCTATCTTGCCAGTTTTGAAGCTGAATAACAATAGGTAGTAGGCTTTATTTTTATTTTTCTTATTTTATAGACAAGGCAACTGAGGCTTAAAGCAACTATGCACTATGAATAGGCCACACAGCCCACAACTGACAAAGGCAGGATTTTGAACTTCCTCAGTAATATTCCCACGGTTGTAAGGTGACTAAAACATCATCATAAAATAATTACAAATACTCCATGAAAATTTACAATCAAGGCACTTTAAAAAAAAAAAATTTAAGTAGGCTCCGTACCCAATGTGGGGCTTGAACTCAGGACCCTGGGATCAAGAGTTCCAAGCTCTACCAACTGAACCTGCCAGCTGTGCCACAATATTTACTTTTTAAACTGATATTTTTCTGGAACTCAGACTTTACAATGAAGTAAAGAATCATTGGAACACAGGAATTGTTCCCATGTTCCTATGTTCAAAGGTTTGGAAGCTTTGATATCCTTCCTATCAATGTTAATTTTTGTCACCATCTTGGCAAATAAGGAACAGATTGAAGCAGATAAGGCATATTGACATTTCTCTTCATGAATCTATATTTTGTGTAATCTCTTTGTTCGGTGTTTCTCTTTGTTCTGGCGTACAAATGTTTTGTTATTCAGTGAATACTTCATAAAATTATACAGTTGACCCTTGAACATCAGTTTCAACTGTGTGTGTGGGTCTACTCATATGCATTTTTTTTTTTTGCTAAACACAGTACTATAAACATATTTTCTCATAATTTTCTTAACTATTTATTTTCTCTAAATTACTATATTGTAACAATACAGCATGTAAAACATAGAGCATGCAAAATATATGTTAATCAACTGTTTTTGTCATAGGCAAGGCTTCTAATCAACAGTAAGCTATTAGCAGTTAAGTTTTGTGGGAGTCAAAGTTATACATGGATTTTTTTTTACTGCAAGGGCATCAGCATCCCTAACCCCACATTGCTCAAGGATCAGCTATAATAGTAAATCAGAGGAGGATGCTGTATGCAGTTGAGAAATACAGGTACATCCTTTAAAGTCTGATTTTGTGTGTATGATGAAAGTAATAAAAGATCAGAGGAATTTCTATGATAGACAAAACCTAGAACCAAGGAGTAAGATCAACATAGTTGGAGATCAGGACCTCTTTAATGCAATCACTCTATAGATGTGAATGGATAAAAAGCTTCCTTGCAAGAAGATGCTGCAGAAATATACGCTAGATGGAGTCTTGTTTCTGAATAAAACTAAAAATAATTCAAAGTCTTTGAGAATTTCCAAACCACACTTTTATGGATGAGGGTCTTGATCTACCGTATTTGCTTTTCCAATTCTCTCATTCCAAATACCCCCAAAACAAAACGAAATCATCCTAAATTGGTTTCTAACTTCATGCTTAACGGATAATTATACTTGAAACCTGGCCTTCAAAAAGTTATCTTAGATGAAGCTTCAAGAAATACAAATTAATAGTAAGACTAGTCCTTCAATTTATAAGGCAAAATATAAATTACAGAGTCATACTATAAAAATTGAAATATTGAATGACTGAGGTAAGATTATGAGTTTTAAAATTAAAAAAAAAATGCCTAATGAAGGAACAAGAGACTATCAAAGTTTTTAGAAGGGACGGTGCACATAGATGTAGATGTGCACACAATTTTGCACTAAAACTGCAGCGCGTAAAGTAAGCGATTGATGTCCGCCTTCTGTGATGTCTCAAGTGACTTCAAGGAGAAATCAAAAATAAGAGGAACCAGAAAATCAGCAGAAGCATGCAAACAATATTTCTAAATAACCAGAAATGACCTAATGTAATGTACTAAGATGTACTAAGAAACATAATGTACTAAGATGACTTAAAAGTCTTTTTCGTCTCTATGTGGGAATCAGTAAACCTTAATTTTTACAGCTAGCAAATTATACTTTGTGACACACAAGTATTTGGGGAACTACTTGTAAGCACAAATGCCCTTTCCCCCCCTTTGTATATATAATTCCCTGTGGCTAACACACATGGAGCAATTCTTTAGAGCAATCTGAAGATTGTCCCCAGGCTATACTCCTTAGTAAAGGCAACAAATAGTGTTTACTGACTTTGAGGCTGGTGTTCTTTGGTGGACGCAGAGGTGGCTTGCTGAGATTCTCTGAAGACTTACTTCCTACCTGTAGGGAATGAGATCAGTAGACGGCCTCCAGCTGAGGTCTGCTCACCTGCAGAGAACAACTTCACCTGAAATTACAGCCTTTGCAGGTTAACTGGAGGCTGCTGACTGGGCAAAGTGCCAGTATAAAGGCTCACATTCCTGCACCTTGTGGGGTGCTCCTCCATCAGGCAATACTTGCTCTGGCTCCAGTCAGAAGAGCCTGTGACTCTTGATCTCTGAGTCCTGAGTTTGAAGCTCACATGGGGTTAGAGATTACTTAAAAAAAAAAAAAAAAAAAAAAAAAGTTTCCTATGAAGGTTGGCTGAATTTTCAACGGGCCTGCACTGCAGCTCTATTTCTTCGGCTGCCCAGTGCAGATCCCATCTCCTTTCTTTCAAGAATATAAGACCTAATTACCATGTAAAATACCATTTTGGTCTTCAGTTCTTGAGGACCCAACCTGGAACAGGAATCAAATGTAATTTTTAAAAATGAGAAAGAATGTGTGTTTGTGTCTGTGTTTGAAATTATGAATGTAAAGGCTGGGTCAAAGTATAGATTAGATTCAAGAGGAAACACTAAGATTCTGGAAACTCACACAATTCTCTAATCATAATGTAAATTGAATAAACTCTTCGGCTAAAAAACAAAAATTACTAGACTGAATTGAAAAGAAATTGAAAAATCAAGGCATATTCATCAATGAGAATCACATCTAAGCATAAGGACACAGAAGGATGAAAAGTAATAGGAAGGAAACGCTGAGGTATGGGCTATCCTTACCAAACAACAACAACACACCCAAAACCCATGACTATGCTGAAGCGGCTCAACTGCTATACTTGAAATTTTTTGGAAGAAGGTATATTATCCTGTATCAGTCATGCCTTTATGTGAACTCACTTGTGTCCAAACTATTTAAGAAAATGATTGTTATTTGAGAACATGGGCAACCAATGACAACACATTCTACATAGTCCTTTTGTTTATTTATTTTTAAGATTATATTTATTTATTTGAGAGACAGAGCTCAAGCAGAAGGAATATTAGGCAGAAGCAGAAGTAGAAGCAGACTCCCCACTTAGCAGGGAGCCCTACTACAGGGCTGAATCACAGGACCCTGGGATCATGACTTGAGCCAAAGGCAGATGTTTAGACGACAGAGCCACCCAGGCACCCCCTACATAGACCTTTTAGACACAAATCTTAGCGAAAAAGGAAATGAGAGACTTAGATTCTGTAGTGGGGAGGAGAAGAGACTGAGGGTGCCTTTTGATGGGGGACACAGGGCTAGCTGAGTCCAAGGCATGAGGCTGGGGAAGCACATTGACAAGTCCTTAAGCAGGCAAAGCACCATTCCTCTATGGACTCAACTGCCTCCATGTTCATACTTTGCTAAGGGCCAGAAGGCAATCTTAGCCCGACTCCAGGAGCCTGTAAGTCTACTTTTACATATAAAAATTCCTTTAGAAATCTCCTTTTATCTCTAAACCCTCAAGATACATGTTGGCCATCATCCCCCCAAGCACGTGGCCCACCGATATCCATCTAAAGGGTCTCATGACTCAGGTTTTATTGGACGGTAATATGTGACCTTTTCCCAACAATAGCCAGCACCTCAAAGTCCTCAAGGTGTTTCCAAAATTCCTTAGAGAAGACGCTATCCCCAAACCCCTCCCAACTCTGAGGTATATAATCAGCCACCCTCACAGGCCTGGGGCAGCAGCTCTTCCTGCCCACGGGTCCTGTCCCCATGCTTTAATAAAACCACCATTTTGCACCAAAGACATCTGAAGAATTCCTTCTTGATCGTTAGCTCCGGACCTCATCCCACCAAACCTCACCTATATTCCAAAACTTCATCACTTCTGTGGTACCAGCACTTGTCCACCTACCACTGGGGCTGTCGCCTCCTATCCTCTGTGTCTGGTGTGTGCTATATATTAATGAAATGCTAAAAATAATGTACAGTTATCTAGGTAATCTAAGTAATAAAGATGGAAGGAAAAAGAAAAATCACAACCAGTCATTGTTCATGTAGGAAGGTGAGACCTGTTACAAAACTTGAAAGTACTTGTATATCAATTCTCCCAAATTTTGTGCATTACAGCTGTTTACCAATAACAGCAGTCACAATAAACACAGTATTTTAAGAGAATTTGTTATTATCTTTGCTTCCAAGTAAATTATATGCATGGTGATTAATATTTCACATCAAGGGTAGGTTATGACGAATATTGGTAAATGGAATTTATTAGAAGTGGGCAGTCTCTTTTAGTTCATAATTCTGAGCCTACTGGATAGAAATGAAGTTTGGTTATTTTATTTATTTATTTGTCTTTAAAGTTTTGAAGAACTTTCATAACCAGGGTCTAGTGTAGAAGCCAGAAATATTTTGTTTGAATACCTGGCTTCTAATTTCCAATATAATTTCATGCTTTGCTTTGTTTTTCCAAAAAAGTTATTTATTCCATTAGTGTACAATTTCTAATGTCAAAGGCCCACCCTGCCTTGCCAAAAACAAGTTCAATAAGATTCTTAGAGTAGTAAAATGAGATTAAGGTTGAGCTACTAATGTGTGAGAGCTACTAATAGAAAATATTATTTCGGTCATGATGACCTTTTCTTTTTACTGGTAAAGTTTAAATTAGAGAGAAGAAAAAAAAATAATGAAAGCCAAAGTAAATATTTTACTCAGACCTTTGAATGTAGGCATTTTCAATTCTTGTGTAATATGTAACATCATTATTGTGTTGGAGTTGCAGCACAGAAGCATCCTCTTTGTAAAGAAATACTAGTTTTTGTTCAATGACAACAAAAAGCATGCAATTCAATATTTTGAGTGGAAAGTAGATGTGAAAACACTATATATATATATATATGTATTTAAAGTGTAGACAACTAGGGTGTACTTTATAATTGCATCAGAAGTGTTGTAAATAATTTACACATTCATTTAACAATATTTTGAGTCACTTCCATGCTGTCATGCATTTGGCACGCTGGGCGCTGAGATTACCGTGATGGAGAAGAGACACTGCCTTCTTACTCCTGTGAAGCTTCAAGTCAATACATTTTTAAAAATATTAGTGTGTAGGAAGTGCTCACTACTTTCCATTCTCATTTCCCTTAACAGTTAAAAAATAGATATATTTCTTTTTCTTCTCCAACTCAATTATTTTCCAACCCATGTCAGACAGGCTTTATCCTTTCCTTCTGCTAACATAGTTTAAAGCTCACAATTCATCTTTCATAAGACAATGTCTACAAAACTCGCAAAGATGTTTCTAAGGATTAACTTTGGGTTTGTCATGGTTATCTAAGGAATGAGTTAGTTATAGCTATTATATAGATTTAAGTCCTTACCTCCTCCAATTTATTTATTTCTCTCTCTCTCTCTCTCTCTCTCTTTTTTTTCTTTTTTGGTTTTGTATTTTTAGTTTGGTTACATACAGAAATTGTCTATGGTAATAGCAGTGGTGCATGTGGAGAGGGAATTACGGGCAGGAAAATAAGAAGTAGCCAGGGTCAGAATTGGAAGAAGCATGAAGTGTGAACGTCATAATTAATTGCCTTTGGGGAATGGATCTCAGACAAATCATTCAATGGGCTATAGAGCACTCTTAAACAGGGAGGTTGCAAGGGCAGGATGGGTGCCTGATGCTTAGCTTATAAATGTATTTAAATAGAGCTTACCTATGCAAAAGTCTACATACATTTTAACAAGTCTAAATCTGAAATCTTTTGTATAGAGTACTCACTGTCATATCTCCACTCCCTTAATGAAAATCAGTAACACCTTCCTTTGCTCACAGCCTTTTGTAAATATACTAATCAGAGTATCTATCAACTGACTATATATATTTTAGTCTTCTGTCCATGTTTCTGAATTCTACAGCAATTTGTGAACTTCATACATCAAGAAACTTTTCATTTATAGTTAAATTTCTTAATAAGTGTCTTCCTACATCTACAAGGATAAATGTTAGCTTAACCAAGGTTAAATATTTATTTCATTTTTGAATCCCAAGGAGTTAACACATTATCTAGCATGTAGTAAATTATTCACTAAATTCATGCTAATGAAACAAAAGACATCGACATTTAATCACTAATAATAAAATGATGTGATCATAATCATGAATTCATAGTATTTTTAGTTAGAATCTCAGAAATCTTTAGCCCGTAAGAGTTTTAAATGTTTGTGATATTAATTGCTAAGTTGTTTATTAGGCATTTAACAGTATATTATCACCTCCTGGTACAGCAGATGATTTTATTTCAATCTTTGGTTTAGAAGTAGTTTGCATCATAAGAGATCTGGTTCACCAACACAACAGAACACTATCTGTCTGTAATAGGAAAAGAGGGAGACGTTTACATGATAATATGGAACCATCTCAAGTACATATTTGTATTTGTGAAAGAGCCAATGACAGAACAATATTTGTAATATTTTACCATTCTTAAAACACAGGTAATCTTATGGACATATATACTTATAGAAATATATGTGTACATTTTTAATTTATAAAAATAAATAAATGAAAGTAAAACACCAAGAATAGGAAATAAAAACTAACTTAACAATAGTTATTTACAGGAGACCTGGGTGGCTCAGCCAGTCAAGTGTCCAACTCTTGGTTTCCATTCAGGTCATGATTTCAGTCAGGGTGATGAAAGTGGACCTCACCGGGCTCTGAACTCAGTGCAGAGTCTGCTTGAGATTCTCTCCCTCTCCCTTTGTCTTTCCCCCTGCTCATACTCTCTGTCTGAAATTAAATAAATAAATCTTTTAAAAAATTGTTATTTAAGAAAAGAGAGGGAACAGGGCTGAAGGGACGGGATGGAAGACTAAGATCTCCTTATACACTTGGACATATTTTGCTTTTTTGATAATAATTTTTAATATACAGAATGTAAAATTTTATTAAAAATCTCAATCTCAAAAACTTGAAAATAAAGTAAAAGGAAAGATCCTTGCTCTATACCAAATAACTGACATAAACACGCTGAAAGAATATTTTCTTCTAATGACTTTAGATATTGTTTTAACCAAATACTCTAATAAAATTTGTTCAAAATACAATTTCTGCTGCAAAGAAAACAAACCTAATGTATTAGTCTGATCATTGGAAGTAATACTAATATTAATATCCTGAATAATTTTGTAAAATAAAAAATATAAATAAAGAATCATGCTAATATTAATAGAAACTAACATGCACTTTCAGTAAAAAAATGGAAAAGGCATAAATATCAAATAAAAATGAAGGAACATGCTGTGCTATTAAATTTGAATTAGTAATTTATTAGCTGTTTTATTTTCAAAAATACATATTTTCTAATTTCACCTACTTAATAAGTGGAGAAGCAATGGAAGCATAATACCAATGTGTACACTTCACATAGAGAGTGTTTTCTCTATCATTTAGCTCTAAAATAAACCAAGACAGAAAATAAGCTGATCCAGCTGGAACAGGAAAGACAAAGAGACCCAGAGACATTTTGCTATACCAGGAAACAAAGTAAGCAAGGACAAATGGGGTAAAATTTTAAAAATGAGTCAACTCAGAGGGGTTCTCGTTAACCAAAGATTTAAAAAGTAGAGAATCAAAATAATAAAAATGATGAATTTATCGCAATGCATTGAACTAAAACAATCCATGAGCTCATATTAATACACACACAAGAAAAAATAAATAAATAAACAAACAAATGCAATGAGCACCATTTTAAGTAACTATAATTATATACACTAATATTTTCAATTAAATGGAAAAACTGAAGCATTCATCTTGTCTACTATATAAACTTGTCATACAGTATAAACTTCACTTCGTTGAAGAGTAAAATTCTGTTATAAACACATTCCAAGTAATAAATATAAAGAGCATAAGTTAGAAAACCTACATTTTACAACCCTTAATAATAAAGTTCAGTAATGACTATCGACGTATGAAGCTGCTTGTTGAAAGCTGAATGGGAAACTTTACAATGGACAATGACTGTCACCACCTAAATTCACCGATCCACTCTAATCTAACCAAACGTGGGATAAGACTTACATCCCTGATGAAGTATACAAAAAGAAGTATATTGCTTAGTGGAACCTAAACCTAATCAGGCCTTTAGGACAAATGTCCATGCTTTTAGAGATGTGGCTAAAGCATGTATCAGCAAAATGACATGGCATAATGATTGGTATTTGTTATAGAGCAATTCAGCAGGAACGAAGGGAAGAGAGAGATGAAGAAGGAGAAAGGAGAGAGAAGACTGATGAAACAACAGCCATGTTGAGTTTGGGTGATGGGTATTTTGGAGTTCATTGTATCAGTCTCCCTAATTTACAGTGTATTTGAAGTACTTCACAATTTAAAAACAATCTGGTGGGAATGCTGAGAGTAAAAGAAAACCTATTTTGGTTCAGAGTATGGGTAGAACAGGAGATTTCCCTTTAGAAATACCGAGTGTGAGATTCCAGTAGAATTTTAAATAATGGCAGGCAAAAGATTTAAAAAGGTTAGCTGAAACTTATCAGTGAGTTTCAATCTTAGCCAATAAATAAACATACAAACAAATGCACAGAAAGAAAATTGAAGACTCCTAGGTAGCAAGCACTGTGTTAGGACCTGAGGTTACAAAAATAACTATTTCTTGGTTCCCACCCTTGGAAAAAGTATAATCTAAAAGTTCCCATTAGGTCTAAGAGTAGAGATTTGGAAGTCTTCATCATAGGAGTCATAGTTAAACACTTTTAAGTCTTTGTGTGTTTTTTCTTTCTAGTTTTGTTTTTATGTTTTAATAAATATCTGAAACTATTTCCTGCTATTGTCTTATGATGCCATTTTATTCACTTTCAAGTAATAATTCAAGTAATATTCACTTTATAATAATAATTTAAGTAATTATTCACTTTATAAAAAATTATTCACTTTATAAGAAACTTTTTGATAACTTTTCTTTTTTATTCGGTGGTAAAAGAATACCGAGCCAATATTTTAATGATGATGGTTCAATTTCTCACATTATTTAAATATACAGATACAAAATGGACTTAGAGTTTTCTGTAACAGACTTCACAGAGTCCTTATCAAATAGAATAAAAATAAATTATATTAAAGCCTAAACATGATAATGAATGATCAAAGTCAGCCTTGCACTTTTATAGAATGCTTTTTGTTATACTTACGGATATGGAAATTTGTCTGCCACTTAGGCACCTAATCAAACTGGCAGTTATGTTTTTCAGGGTCTGCTTTGATAGCAAAATGAGCCTAGCCATTGCATCAGCATTATAATAGTTACTGAAATGAGACCTCTCAGTGACATTTCATACCTGGATAAGGCTACAGTACAATGGCAAGTGGTAACTATAAAATTGTGACCAAACTGTAAGTGTTGAAGGTATCTTTGAGAAAACATAGCAGAGGAAAAGGAAGCAAATGTTATTTTAATATGTATTTAAGTTTCCTCAAAATGCTTGAAACTTTTCAAAATATACACAAACCAGTGTCCATTAATTGTTGACAATAAACTGACATCAATTTTAAAGTAATAATCCTAGACCTTTGTTTCAAAATACTTTGTAATTAAAAAATAATACTCTATAATTTTTAAAAGCCATGAATTTTGTACCAGGTAATATAATACCTTCATAAGTAAAGGAGGAGGAGGGTGCTTCGAGTAGTGTCTAACTGACTATTACCTCACTGTAGAGTACGGTCCGTGATATCATTGTGTTTACATGGATTGCAGTCAAGAGCAACTACACTAAAGAGTGGATACAGGAAGAGAGAAGAAACCTCAGGTGAGATGGGCCTTAAATAGGATTTTCACAGCTGACGATTACATACTCACGATCAAGGTCCATGGCCTGTTTGGGGAAGGTAAAGATGCAAAGAGTCAAATTTGTGGACAGTGTAGATCACTCGAACAGGGGAAAGGAATGTCTAGACACATAGGCTGGATCGTATGGAAAAGGATCATAAATAACGAGTGTGCTCTTTTTAGTTTGTTAATCAATGAATAGCCAATGATGCTTTTTGTTTGGGTAGGTGATCTCATTAAAACTCTACTTTATTCCACTCTAAGTGTGATAATTTGAAATAGGAGAAATAGACCACACAACCGGTTAGCAACTTAGGGAAGAATGAAGGCCAAACCTGGGTGGTGTCACTGGAATTTTTCAGGTGCAAAGATAATCTGAAGTTTGATTGAACTGTTGAGTAAAGAAGGAGGAAGGGGAAAGGATCAAAGATGGTTCTAGACTGTGTAAATAGGAGGACTGTGCTATCAATAGGAAATCATGATAAAAGAGTTCTCTTAGAGAAATCTGATGAGTTTTGGAAGTATGGGTAGAGCATCATTGGCAATTCACTGAAAGGAACTGGAGGGGCACCTGGGTCGCCCAGTGGTTGAGTGTCTGCCTTTGGCTCAGGTTGTGATCCTGTATTGAGCTCCCCATGGGGAACCTGCTTCTCCCTCTGCCTATGTCTTTGACTCTCTCTGTTTGTCTCTTATGAATAAATAAATAAAATCTTAAAAAGAAAAAAAGTAATTGGAATGGATGGCATAGCTGGGACTATGAAGTCCAGGTATAATATTCTGAAACTCTGATCTTGAAAAAAAATAAAAAATAAAAAAAATAAAAAACAAAACAGAATTGGGAAGAAGAATATGAAAGAGCCATAATTTATGATTGGCTGATGTTCAATTAATTTTCCCTATTAAACACTACTCTCCCAAATTATCCTTGGGTCTCTATAAAAAATATAAGAAGAAAAATATGCTAAAAACCAAGCAAACAAACAAGTAAAAAGAAACTCAGCTGCAAAGGGTTTTGAATTTCAAATACATAATGTAATTATATTCAATTAGGATATTAAATATCCTAATTAAATAAAAAGGATCATATTTTATATAGCTTCTATATTCTCTACAGAACCTAATTCTGAACATTTACACTAAATAGGTGCTTCATAAGAAACTAATTAATGAATTGTAATTATATGTGCATATATTAATGAATAGAGATTAGTGGTGACAAATCAGCTTACAATAGATAATACAATAAAAAGATATAATTATTTCTAACAATATTTACAAATACATTAATGACTTTTCTAATACATCATCAATTTGAAGGTCCTAATATAATGAAGCCGATAATATTGAAAGTAATTATTATTATTAATAGCTACCGATGCAATAAAATTCTAAGAAACATAATTAAACAACATTCTATCATTTTAAAAGATTTTAAAAATAAATGCAGAGTACCTGAGTAGCTTTATCAAAGTAAATGAATGTTTTTTTTTCACATTCAAAACAAGATTAGGTCAGATATATTTCTATTTAGCAATTTTAAGGCTCTGTCTTCAAAGCAGCTTCCACTATTCTGCATCTTCAGCATCTAGAACACTGATCAGCATATTGTGGACAGTACTCAACAAAATCTGTTGGAAAAAATGAATGAATAAATGACTAGATAATTTAATCAAGTGATTTCTCAATAATACAAGTCATTATCTATTATATATTTATAGCCTTCTGGTCTTGTGCTAAGCAAAATTTATTTAACTGTCTTAATTCTCACATAGCTTTATGAGATAAAGATCTTTAAAATAGGGAAACAAAGTCTAGAATGATTGTGGAATTTCTTGAAGGTCTTAACAGATAGTATAGAGTGGAGTTGGTATTGGAGCCTGTCCGTTTCTTCCCCAAACCCTGGTTTTAAAGTGCTATCTTGTACTACATTTTTCTTTCTTTCTCAAAGTCTTTCCTTTCCATTTACTATTAATTTATTTTCTGAAGAATCATCTTAATGGATATTGCTTTAAATTATTGGTGTAATTAATGATTTCCACTCATAATATTATTTTAGTCACTCCACTTCATAGAAGAATCTGATCGGCTCACTTGAGGTGTCTCACTGTCATTCAAGAGTAAGATTGAACAAGTCATTTATGTTTTCTGAGTCTGATATTTTCCACAGCTAAATTTGAACTGTGCTTTCAACATACACTGGGGTGCTGCTAGGATCTGTAACCAGTAGGAAATATTTATTATTATTTTATTTTATTTATTTATTATTATTTATTATTTTATTTTATTTTATTTTATTTTTTAGTAGTAAATACTTTAATCAATGTGAAAAAAAGGAATTTAAATATTATTTTAAAAGAAATATTTAATATGTTAATTTACGAGTTTTGCTACCAAGAATTCAACAAGATATACTGATTAAATCATAAACATTATAAATATATTTATATATACATAAACATGTATGTATATCCACATATTTTTCTTCAGTTCATAGATTTTGTCTTTCTAGTTTTGTAAATATGCTTGGTCATTTTTCATACCTTTCTTTTTTTCTTTTTCAAATTTTTCTTGACAATGACTAGATTTGTCATGCTTACCGATTCTCACTATAGCTTTACATTTAAAATCTCTAACTTGTTTATCCTTGATCCTTCTCGTGCTTGTGGGTTAGAAAGTGTGCTAACATCATCTTTCGAATGACCTAATGAGTACAAACACACTGATAAGTCTTGTCAGTATCTGCAACCCTGTCATGACTGATAAGAAATGAATCATAGACTACATCAGTATGAAGGCCAAGCTCCATTATTGAAGAAAATTCATTCGGTTTCTGAATAACAGAACTAAATTGCATTAGCAAGAAGTTTCAAAGTAGCAGTATATTTAGGTTGGTCTAAGAGAGAAGATATCCACCACCTGATAAAAGGCTTAATAAATCATGATAATAAAGAAATATTTTTAAAAAAGGAATTTTTTTTCCATTGGATTGAAGCCATATGTGGCTGACACACACTAACGTGTAGGATCACTGTGCCTATCAACTGTTCAGCGATCTCTGCAGTGGATTTTAACTCCTTAGTAGTGTACTATCTGCATGAAAAAGAGAGAAGGATATGCAACACCTTCAGGCATGCCCGTGGCCCTTTATCTTTGAACTGTGGACATACACTCTTATCCCAGACTCTGGTGAAACTCCTTTCTCACCGTCTCACAGAGGAGCATGATATGCCCCCATCTGAATTTGGCACAACAGGCTTCTCTTCAGACTAAGTTTCCTTATCCTCCTACTTGGCTTCCGTAAGTGACTTTACCACTAAAGTTTTTCCTGTTACACAATTAAATCTCCACCACCACTACCGCCATTTTATTTTTTAAAAACATTGTCTCAATGAATGCTGTGAAGACAGTGAAGTCGGCTAAAAGTCCAGTTTTAACTTCAGCTATGAGGACCCTGTGTGTGTGTATTTCTGTAGGTTCTTTACATCATACTACTCAATGAAAGATGTAAAAACACACTATACTAAAAGCTCTAAGGTGACTGTCAGTGACTTTACCCCATTAGCATGGCCTCCTGTCACCTACAGGCAATTGAAATATAAAATAACCCTGTTAGATTCAGGATATTTTTGGTTTTACTGGATGTCAGTTTCCCCTCAAGAAACCCCACCAATGAGCCAAAGCAAGCAACCCTGCAGGGGACTCACTCACTCCTCAATAACCTTGCAGATGCCCATCTCACTCTCCACCACATTCCAAATGCTAAGTGAAATGTGTATTTTCCCACTCTCTCTCTATGATTTGTGTGTGTCTATGGATGCACGTGTGCACACATGTGTTCCTTTTTTTTTTTTTTCAATTTGTTTATATTCACTTACAAGTCCATTTCCATGAGCAGACTTAACCTGGTCTAGTTTCACATATATTAATCTACTTATTCAGGACGATCAACTTAGAAGACATCTATTCCTAAAGAAGAAACTCTTAAAATGGGGCTTTTCTCCAAAACCTTGTGCTTTTGATGGGGGGAGGTCTGTTATAAAAGGCAAGAGGTTCTCATGAGAGAGCAGAGACTAGGTGTTGGAGTCAAAGTGACAGTTACCAGCATTGTAGCATCTGGAGGCCGAATTGCATTAAGTGTTACAAACCTACAATGTGTAGAAGATGATATAAGTAACATGTAATTTTATTTATTTTTTTAATTTTTTAAAGATTTTATTTATTTATTCATGAGAGACATATATATAGAGAGAGGCAGAGACACAGGCAGAGGGAGAAGCAAGCTCCTCACAGGGAGCCCGATGTGGGACTTGATCCTGGGACTCCAGGCAGGTGCTCAACCACTGAGCAATCCATGTGTCCCAACATGTAATTTTAAAAGAAGACAATATTGGAAGTACTAGCTTAACAATTTTTTGCAACTTCCTGTGCATCTTTAATGACTTGAAAATTAAAAGTTTTTTTTCAAAAGGACTAAGTAAAATTACTAGTTCCACTATTTTCATTGTAATAATCTGTCATTTTAGTCAATCTGCTATTTAGTTATTTTGGTAACTAAAGATAAATTATTTTGCTTGCTTTGCTTTTTCTTTCTTATGGGGTCTGAAATATACCCCTAGAATCATTAAATTGCTATCATTTCTCATTTCAAACACAGAAATTATGATAGTAATTAATGTTAATTTGGGGCCTTACTGGTTGCATTGCTTCAATATACCTTTTTAATTATATTATTGTTTTAATAACTTTTTCATCTATTTCACCAATAACAAAACTAGGGCTCAAGGTAAAAAGGGGATATATACAAGGTCAGGTAGCTGGTTACATGCCAGCCATGATTTTTATTTCTGTTCTCAAAATGTACATCTTCTGCTCTTTTTCTCTACATAGTAATTGAGCCCTAAAGTCAAATAGCTCATTGTAATGGAAGAAACTGAGGTTCAGAGAGGTCAGGGGGCTGGCCACCCGGAGACTTGTAGCATAACTTGAACATCAACTAGCAGCATTCATTGTAATAATCACTGCACTTGCCGCTTCAGTTCCTATGTCCTAGCCTTTTCCTTGCTCGTTTGATCTGAAAACAAACATAAATTAGTATGAAGACAGTGTGCTTTTTTTTCTCCTCAGTCAAGTCTTCTCTGTGATGTAACTGCAATGCTCTCCTTTCCACAGACAGCAAATCCTCTTAGCGTGAAGTCTATGGAGACGTCTGTGTGACAGAAAATCCAGAGAATAAACAAAGAGGTAAAAGTAAAATAATGAAGCCCAGAAAGGCTGAGAGAGGTACAAAGAATGAGGCTTTTGAATTTGATACTAATACTATCAGACTTTATCTTTAGGTGTTTGATTCTATCAGCAAAATGTAGAGAGAATTAAAAGTACTGGAAGGGGTAAAAAACACTACTAGCCTCTTTTCTGCCATCCAGGGTGTCCCATACGATTGTCCCAGTAAATGGATTAAAATAGGAAAAGCAATACTCTGTAGAAATAAAGATATTAATGCAATCTAGTAAGCTGCGAAATTTTTTGATCGGATTTACAAAGACTAATTTTGCCAGCCTTGCAGGTCTACATGTAAAAAGCATTTTAGTTGAATGCTTGAAAGTCATTTGCTAAAAGAATATTTATTTGAACTTAACTGTGCACAATGAAACAAACACAGCAGTGAAAAGTAAAGGTTGAATTAATGCCTGCAACTTGAACAAGAAAATGAGCAGTAACTCAGCAGCATATATTTCTCTTTTCATGTGAATATTCATTTCCCACTGTCTGCTACCCTGTAGCTCTTTATCTCACTTTTGGAACAGATGATTTTTATTGCAGGGTACTTTTCCAATTCCCCTAGAACACTGAGTTATTTGATATTTTTTTATCTTTTATTTAAATAAATCCCATCCATGCATATGCATATTTTGACTATCTAGATACCAATTAATATCAAGAGATTGTTAAAGAAAAATAAAAGTAAGCAGTAAAGTTTGCGTATCAGTTCTCTGTTGCCACAATACTACTCTATAGTAAATTACTCTAAAATCAATAGCTTAAAATAGTATTTATGTAATACAAAGGTCAGTAGGTCAATCGTGTAGTGTAGACTAGACTCAGTGGGGCAATTGTTCTGATCCCTTCACACATGTAATGTTTGGGTGTCTGTTGGCCGCCTCCTCTCTGGTTGTTGGCCAGACTGTGTAGAGTGACAAGGTGTCTTCCAACTCTCCAACCTGACCATGTTCTCATGTACATTGAGAGGAACGTGTACAAGCAAGTGACCACGTATGAAGCCCTGAAAGCTGGGCTCAGAACTGGACGTTGATCACTTCTGACACATCCTATCAGCCATTGCAAGTTACAGGGTCAGCACAGATCCAAGAGAAGAGAAAAAGGTCTCCACCTCTTTATGGAGATGTAGGGCAAGTCATACAGCAGAGTCTTTAGATTTACTGCAGTTCATCGTATATATAGCATAATACATTCCAAGCAAATAAGTCAATAAAATTAATTTTGCCCCGCTGAAAGCCTTTATGAACTTTAAGCCATCCATGAGTTAAGAAAGTTTAATTTAGATGAAAATTGCTACACTGTACATAAATTTTCTTAGAATTCACGATAAATGAAAACCCTTTTTGGTAAATTATAGTATCATTTTTAAGCCACCTAAAGCATATTTATTAAACACTTATCATATGCACATTATGCTAGGTGTTGGGGGAAACTGGTGACCAACACAGTCAAGGTGGTTCCTACCCATGACTGTTAATTCTGTGTGTTATAGGCTAATACACTCTTCTCATAGAACTTGCAAGATAATGAATCCCTTAGCACCATTCAAAATTTTCAAAACACTGGTGAAGAATCTTACAAAATGAAAAATAAAGAACTAGTAGATTATGGTGAGCATTAATTCACTGTTAGGAATAAATTTAGAATGGGGAAGGACACTCAAGCTCATCACACCATGAAGGAAAAGAGCATCACATGAATGTCACACAGAATTTTAAATTTCTAGCATAATTAGTTGATAAATTAAAGTTGGAAATCTGTTAAATTGTATACTTTTTCCATTCTATTTATCAATCAATATCAATTACATATACGGGAGCATCCATTATATAGTAATACAATTTACAAATCACTTTCATACATTTTTCTTTTACGATCTGTAAAACAAATTTCTAAGATAGGCAAAACAGTAATTACTAGATATATTTTGTAGATACACTTGATTTAGAGCAATTATCTGGTTTGCCCTTGTTCTTCAACTGCCACATATTACAATTAGGACATAAATCCATGGCACCTGATAGCTCATCTAATGTTCTGTCCTTATAATAGTCTAGTTTAAGTTATCTTCTACGACAAATGAGATTCTTATTCATATCTGGTTGCCCACAATGCTATTGTGAGAATTCATGACAATTCTCGTCATTAATAATGGGTAACCTATGTTTTCTGAGGCATACATTTGAATTATTGGAGTATATTTATGACTGAAGTCCCAGGTGCAAAATTGTAGGAGACTTAACTTCCCTTAAAACTGTGGAGTTTAGAAAATTCCCAGTGATTTGCAAGAGGTAGTTCAAAGGTTTATTGCTTCTGGAAATCACACAGTTCTTGGAGACATCAATCCCTCACTATGTCCTCATGAGTACCCTGTAGCATCTCTGAAAACCATTCTTGTTAAATACTAACGTGAGGTACAGAATTCATAAAGTGTTAGAGGCAGTTACCCAAGTCTGGCACCCCTCTGCTAGGTCAAGGAAATAAAAATATATACAAGACAGATCAATGTGTAGGGATGGGAGAACTCCATGAGGAGGGCTTCCATGGAGGAAGCTGCGCTCCCCAGGGCCAAGGCAGCCAGTAGGGAGGTGGGACCCTTGCATTAGGTCCAGTGGAGTGAGGCAGGGTGCAACCCGACCTCCTCCAGAGCCTGATGTGTTCTTTATTTTTAGAAGACAGTCAGGACCTGTGTTTGACTTACACCTGAGAAAGTTAAAGTAGCTACTGGCAGGTCAAAAAAAGGAAGAGTAGGATTTAGTATGGGAAAAGTAACTATACTCTCACCAGCAGGGAAGGCAAGAATGTGAGCTACGTGACAGTGGAAGTTGGGAGTCGTTTTAAATCCTGCTCAAAAACACAGACTGGGAAGAAAATGAGATCAGAATAACAAGGATCAAGTAGAGTCCAATATACATTTTATTTTGTTGTATTCCATACATCATGTTTTTTCCAACGTATTAGTTAAATTACTTATACCAATTCCAGTCATAGATAGTTTCTATTTGTTTCCTGCATTTCCAAAATTCAGGAGGTCATAGTTTATTTTTTTTTTCTTTTAAGTTTTAGTACTTAGTATTTTAGTACATTTAAACATTTAGTGTTTTAAATGGTTGCATAATAATACTGGCAATTACTTTCCCGTGTCTGGAAATTAAGGTGGGCTTCTATTATTTGGGTTTTAGCTCTTTGTATTTATTTGTTTCTTTTTAGCTGCTATACATGATCTTAAAAATAATATTTATTCATACAGCTATTATCTATCTTTAAGTCTTTTGTTTCCGAACTGATGCTATGTTTTTTATAGCTGCCAGTATATATGGCCTAATATTTTGGAATATATACTTTGCTTATGACCAAAACTATGGGGTTTTAAAGATTATTTTTCCATCTTAACTAAATGTAATGTGAGTGCTTCATGGTAGTAGCACCAAATCTTGTGGTAATTTCTTATTGATTGTAAGTAGGATTGATTCAATTTCCATAATGGTTCATATTGAGACATAATTGTTGCTCTATAACAGAAAAACGAAAATGCTACAGTTCAGAGTCACATTTTAAATGCAGAAATTGTAAGCTATATTTCATATGATACTTTGTAGAACTGAAAAATGTAGAAAGTCTGTGAATTCAAATAATCTCTGTGTGTCTTAGAAACAGAAAAAAAGGGTCCTGTTTTCCTTTTAGGCCATATTTTAAATTTCATTTTTATCTTCAACACTAATATCTGCAATTTCATATATGTACATGCAAATGTACATAATATTCAGTATATATATATTTATATTATGGGGCAGCACATCATTTCTAATAATAAAATTCCTTTTTATGCTTACACTTTGCTAACTGAATTTATTATCCTAGAATAGACAGAGTTTGGGGAAGAGAAAGAAAAAATTCTACAACAATGTGTATTGGAATCCTTCAGGTTCTTAACTATAGAGCATAAACTGGTTATCAGAGGGATGGTGGATGGGAGGATGGGTGAAATAGGTGATGGAGATTAAGGAGTGCTCTTGCTGTGATGAGGCCAGAGTGACATATGGAATTGTTGAATCACTGGATCATACACCTGAAACTAATATTAACACTGTATGTTAATTATACTAGCATTGAAAAAAAAAGTATTCTGGAATTCTTACTACCAACACCATTTTTTATACAAATACATTATTATTAACCAGCGATTAACCAGTCAAAACCTAAGAAAAATGAACTATTCCTTATGTATTTTGTGTTTGTGATGCTGTGCAACAGATGGAATTTTATGTCATGTTACATTAGTATACTGTTAAATTTTAATTTCAATTAATAATCTTTACACTTTTCTTTTATGCACACTAGGGATATTTTAGGCATTCATTTCCCCTCTAATTAGCTTTATTGCTGAATTCACTCAGAATCAAAAAGTCATTAGGTTCTCATTCACTGCTGAATTTACTTATGCCCTAATAAAATTAATTAGTCTACTGAACAAAGACAAATGAAATTTTTATTTTGTCCAATCTACTGTTAAATCTCTATCTTTATACCTGTATCATCTACAGGTAAAGTTGTAGCTATATACACAATATTCCTCTAAATAAAATCTTGATTTTATTATCTGACAATGAAGTTTTCACGGAATTCACTGGAGTCTCGTTTGCTACCATTCCCTTTTGGCTGTGTGTTCTGTGAACTTCTCAACATTCCCTGAAAAGATAATGCTCTCTCATTCCTTTGAACTTCTGCCCTTTAGTTAGAAACATTTTTTTTTCTTTAGCAAACTTCTAACCAACCCCCCAAACCCAGTTCTAATATTTTAGAACCCAGATCTAGTGTAGATCTAATATAGATCTAATATAATCTCCATTATATTAGACACTTGCTGTTGTAAATCTCTTAAGAGACTAAAACTCCCTTTAGTGAATTAAAAGTGAATTCACCTTTTACTTACAGTCTATAAATGGAAGAGAAGTTTTAAAATCAAACTTCTGGAACAGGCTTTTAAAAAAAAGATTTTATTTATTTATTTGAGAAACAGAGCATGAGCAGGGGGGAGGGGCAGAGGGAGACACAGACTCCCTGATGAGCATGGAGCCCAACTTGGGGCTCCATCCCAGGACCCTGAGATCATGATCTGGGCTGAAGTCAAATGCTTAACCAACTGAGCTATGCAGGCGCCCTTATGGAAAGTTCAGATGAAATATAGTAGCATTTATTCAAATAAAATAACTACTTGAACCATATACATAGATTTTTTTCCTATATAAGGGTTGTGGGTTAGTTTTTCCAAAAAAAATAGTTTCTATTGGTATCAAGAACCTACAGAAACACAGAAAAAAAAAACAAACAAAAAAAAAAAAAGGTTGTTTTATTTTTTTTCCCCAAAATTTCATTTCTTGGCCACACATGTTGAAATTTAAACCCAGGGGCCCAAGAATAAATATTTGAAAATACTTTCCTAAATGAGTTTTTTTTTTTTTTTTTTTTTAAAGCTTTTATTTAGGGATGCTTTGGTGGCTCAGTGGTTGAGCATCTGCCTTCAGCTCAGGTCGTGACCCTGGAGACCTGGGATTGAGGGGATTGAGTCCTACATTGGGCTCCCTGCAGGGAGCCTATTTTTCCCTCTGCTTATGTCTCTGCCTCTCTCTCTGTGTCTCTCATGAATAAATAAATAAAAATTTTCAAAAAAAAAATTATTTATTTGAGAGAGAGCACAAGCAGGGAGAGCAGCAGAGGAGAGGGAGAAGTAGAGTCCGCACTGAGCAGGGAATACAACACGGGGCTGGTTCCCAGGACCCCTGAGATGATGACCTGAGCTGAAGGCAGACTCAACCAACTGAGTCACCCAGGCACCATCTCCCTCAATGATTTTAATCCTCAACTGTATTTAGGAACAGGTTTTTCCAGACACCTTTACTTACAGATAATGAATATATATGCTTACTAAAAGATAATCAGCCTATAAATAATGCCCAAATGATGTGGGGCACAAAAGCAGAAGAAAAATATTAAAGTGCCTTACAACTTACAGCCCATTGACAAGTCCTTGAGGAAGCAGAGGGACCCTCTGGGAACTCAACTTTCTCAATGTTAATACTTTGCTAAGAGCAAAGGCAATCCTAACTTAACATTATCCCAACCTCCAGGTTCTTGCAAGCGTCCTTTAATATATAAAAATGCCTTGGAAGCTCCCTTTATCTCTACCCCAAGATTGCTAAATTGTCCTCTAAGCATATGACTCACTGATATACGTCGGAAGGGTCTCATGATTAAAGTTTTATTAGATAGTAATAAATGACCCCTCAAGGTCCTGGAAACCTTGCTTCCAAAATTCCTTAGAGACTCATGCTATCCCTACCCCCCTCCCAACTTGAAAGGATATAATCACCCCCTCCCTCACAACCCCAGTGCAGCACTTTATGCCCATGGGTCCTGTTCTCATGCTTTAATAAAACCACCTTTCTGCACTAAAATGTCTCAAGAATTCTTTCTTGGCTGTTGGATCTGAACTCCAACATTTCTACATCACAGAGAAGTGTTTCTGCAGAGTTTGTACTTGAAGAGATTTCATCGTCTTAATTTTTCTAAACATTGTTCCAATTTATAACACTTCACTTTATTTTTTATTCTTTAAATATTCATGGAAGATTTTTAGTTCTAGTTTCTGAAGATACAAAAATGAAAGAAACACAATCACCTCTGAAGTTTTGTATGCTAGAAGAAGGGTGTAGAAGGCAAATAATCAAAGTAATATTTAAAATGCTTTGAGATGAGTCAAATCATTTCAATAAATTATTCAACAGACATTTCTTGAGTTACTTCTAAGGTCTCTCTCCATACACAGGGTCACGTGTAGATAGTAGATTCCGGGACAGTCACAAGGCTCCTATCCCCAGCAGTTAATAGAAATATGATAATTTCAATGAGGTGGAATAAGAGTTTTGATAAGGGAAAGTATGAGGTACCACTCTAGGTGGAAACAATGGGCAGAAAACTCAAACCCAGAAAAGACTTGTCGTTCTCAACCCTGGCTACGCCCAGAATAACTCAGGGGGTTTTCAGAATCCTTAATGCCCAAGTTGTGCCCCAAACAGATTGGTCCAAAATCTTTCCTGGCATCAAGAAATACAGATACCCAGGCTTATGCATTTTAAAGTCTTCAGGTAATTCCAACTGCAGAAAAAAACCCTGAAATCTGGCTACAGAAGACATTCTGGAAGATGCTACTTTCCACGTGATTATTTGCAGATGAGTAATAGCCACATACAGGGATAAGGGACAGTTAGTGAGGGAGGGGATCAGGACATTTTCTAGGGGGGAGTAAAATATTGCAGGGCTTATGGATTGGACAGTTAAAAGATATTGGTAAAGTTGAATGCAATAGAGTTATCCATTGTGGGATGTTGGAAAAGAAAATACGGAATCTAGTAAACTGCACCTAAATGTTTAAATTTGTCTCAAAGATCATTATTCTTAAATGTCTATGTGTCTAAGAAGCACTTGAGAAGCTTTTTAAAAATGCACATTTCTGAACTCCTATCCCCAGAGATTGTGATTCCTCAGGTCTGGAATAGGAAACAGGAATATGAGGGTGTTTTTTTTATAAAGATTTAATTTATCTATTCATGAGAAATGCAGAAAGAGATGCAGAGACACAGGCAGAGGGAGAAGCAGGCTCCCTGTGGGGACCCCCGTGGGGGAGTTGATTCCTCCTGAGACTCCAAGATCATGCCCTGGGCCAGAGGCTGATGCTCAACCACTGAGCCACCCAACCGTCCCAGGAAAATGAGTTTTAAATAAATATCCATACATTATTTTGATGTGTGTTGTATAGCAACATGCGTAGACAAAAAGGGAAAAGGACATAATTCAGATTCACTAATTAGAAAGATTCTTATGGGTCAAGAATGGATTTGAAAAACTCAACACTAGACTCAGAAGCATCGGTCTATCCTGAGGGCTTGTTGAAACAGTGCAGACAAGAGGGAATTAAAGCTTGGATTTCACTGGTGGCAACAGAGATGGACTCATTCATTTATTTAAGGGTGAGAGAGAGAGAGAGAGAGAGAGAGCAGGGCATGGGCAAAGGGAGAGGGAGAGAAGGGATCTCAGGCTCCCCCTGAGTGCAGTGCCAGGCACAGGGCTCCATCCCAGGATCCCAGGACCTTGAGATCATGATCTGAGTCAAAGCCAAAAATTGGAAACTCAACGGACTGAGCCACTCAGGTGCCCCCTAAATTTTACGTTTTTTAAAAAATTTTCTGATGATAATTGCCCTATTTTGTTTTGTTTTGTTTTTTTAATCAAAGCAATTTAATACTAAAAACCAATTGCCATTGGTGTTGTTTCTTACCTGTTTTTATTTTTTTCCTTTTACTGTGAAGGAGATACTCAATCCTTTAGTTTTCTTTTAAGGTCAGCTTTTAATTAGCCAGGATACAATGGCCTTGCTAATTGATTACCCAGGCCCCACGTTGCCAGGAGTCTCTAGAATTTCTTAGGCTGGCTAGCCAGCCAAGGAAATCTATATGAATTGCCCATTGATAAGCTTAACTTGCTTATCTTAACTTACAAGCTTAACTCCCTATAACTTTACACAATATAGAGATGTAATGACAAATGGTATTATTCATTTTTTAAATTTTAATTATAACTAAAATTTTCATTATCATTTACAACAGTTCATTCCAAGAAGTAATCTTTTGTTAGGTTTTAATTTTAGTCTCTGCCTATCCAAGCATCCACTTAGCTCCTCATCAAGCATTTAATGTTCTCAAAATTAGCACTTAATTGCACAACAAACTATGATGTAAACACTCGATTTTTTTTTTTTTTTGGCGAGTTTAGATGCTGATAAATAAATTGTTAAATGCTTCCTTGGTAGGAAGTAACTTTCATCTATCTGATCCTATGCAACCTAAGATTTTAATGAGGAAAAAGGATAAAACAATTAAAATAAAAGTTTTAGCTATGTATTTTCTAACTGCAGGTTTCCTTTTCTGATGCCGTATATAATTATCTACCTTGCCATGCCTAATTTAACTTTTCATTCCTTTTTTACTTCTTAAGATCCTGTGCTCGCAGCAATTTATTTTGACTTTGGTTCTCCCAACGCTGTCCACAAATTCTTGTACTACACAGACGTACTTATCACTGTGATTTTCCCAATCTAATCCTCTGAGAAAAGTTCACCCCGTATTTGAATCACCTACCAGGCTCCTCTTTCATATTTTATTTGCATGGGTATAGTTTATTTCTTTGCCCTTATTATTACATCCAAGAAACCGTCTGCCTCCACTCTTGCTATAGACTTCCGTCAATGTGTTCTTTCCAACCAGTCTCCTGAGTCTGCTGATGCACACGTTTTCAAAGTCCATTTTCCTGGTTCTTTCATTCCCTTCCAATTCATGATCATTATCTCCTAAATTGCCTTCCACTGTTACATTTGCAGCATATGAAATATAAGTAATGAAAAATGTTGCTAGCATTTGGTCATCTATTTTGAAATTTAGTGTCTTTAGAAAAGTTTTGAAGGCAGAAATATACTTCCTCTTTATAATGTGACAATTTATTTTAAAGTTAAGTGATTGGGAGTTCAAAACATGGTCAAATAGTTTAAAGGTGATCCATTTGGCAACATGTCTTTTGGGATGCCGGAATTTGCTGAAATATCATCTTATTTAGGATTTCTTAGTGAAACTGCCCAACCTAGATTGGATAGTTCAGTATACAAAAAGAAAAAACAAACAAACAAACAAACAAACAAAAAAAACAAAAACAAAAAAACTTATGTTCATTGCTCTCAGTTGGCTTTTGGCCAATGTTTCCTTTCACTTTTACTTTTTGTTTGAAAGGAATCTTATTGTGCATATCAATCAGTTATATCACTCTTTAGAATTTAATTGCAATGATTATTTACTTACAATTTCTATACAGTTTATAGAATAACACTGCTCTGAAAAAACTGATATTGATCTGCTATTGGTAGCGACAACAGGGAACAGAAGATGTACATTTATGTTTTGAAAGTGAAGCCAGTTTTCTATTAAAGTTCAGATTTGAGACCTCAAAAATCTTTCAGAAATCACACAAACAAAAAAACTATTATTGGGTAAGAACCTATTTTTCTCATATCTAAAATAGGCCTGTGCAATCAGCATACTTTTATACTACTGGTGGTCTTATTTTAAACCTTACTTTCAAAACCTAACAGATGCATTTGTCTAAGCATTATGATACTAAGGATAAGAATACTGAAATATGATTTAAAAAAAGATTGAGGTCTAACCGACATAACGTTGTATTAGTTTTAGGTCTACACACAATGATTCAGTATTTGTACATATTGTGAAATGATTGCCATTAGTTCATTCAACATCCATCTCTCTACATAGTTACAACAAAATTATTTTTCTTGTGTTGAGAATTTCCAAGATCTACTCTCCTAGCTACTTTTAAATATGTAATATGATATTAATAAGTATATTACCATTCTGTGACCTCAATGACTTACTATTTTTATAATATTTTCCATTTTAAATTTAAAATAAATGCAACTATGAAAAAAAAAATAAAAACAAAAAAAAATAAAAAAACTCAACTATGAAAATATTAATTTAAATAAATGTAATATAATTACTTGGGTGTTTTTCACTGGAACAAATTCTTGGAAATGTTGTCTAAAGTGACACTGTTTTTTTTTTTAATTTTTTTTTAAGATTTTATTTATTCATTCATGAGAGACACAGAGAGAGAGAGAGACAGGCAGAGACACAGGCAGAGGGAGAAGCAGGCTCCGTGCAGGGAGCCTGACCTGGGACTGGATCCTGGGTCTCCAGGATCACACCCTGGACCGAAGGCAGGCTTAAACCGCTGAGCCACCCAGGGATCCCCTAAAGTGACACTGTTAAACCTAGGCCATCTCCCCATCCTTTTTGTCTTCCAGGAAATGGCTTATTACAAAGAACCATTCCTTCCTCTTCAATGACTTAGTTAACACTCACTGATGTCCTCTAGTTTACTTATTACAGACTGCAAATTCCCATCCTTTGTCTTATAAATGATTAGCTGAACTGTTTGTAGCCATTAACCAATCTGGACAAAGTACCTGCTAATTTGACTTAAGCAAATTCCAGTTAAGTTTCTCTCCTTCCCCCAGGTTCCTGAACTTTTGGACCCACTTACCTCTTCAAGCCTGAGCCAGCATCAGAATATAAAATGACCTCTCCTGAAAGTCCCTCCCAAGAATTGGCTGACTCCAAACCAGAGAAAAGCCAATTCTCGGTCATCTGATTATACCACCCACTCCCCAACACTGGATTCTTTCTAACTTTATTTTCTCCTCTCTGGGAAAGAAAAACTTTCTGCTTGACTGCTGGAACACTTGCAGATCTCCTGTTTAGAAGTTCATAGTACTATTGCAAAAGCTCCATTGGTAGTCCTTTCAAATATAGTCTCTGATGTGGGAAACAGAGGCAGAAGAGAAATTATTAAATTTCCTCACTACCACCTATAGCCCATTGATAAGTCCTTGACACAGGCAGAACGACCTTCCTCTAAGGACTCAACTACCTTGATGGTGACACTTTGCTAAGGGCAAAGGCAATCTTAGCCTGACCCCTCAGGATGCTCTCAGGCTGTTTTAACATATAAAAACTCCTTTAGAAATTCTCCTTATCTCTAAACCCCCCAAGATATGTGTTGGAATCATCCCCCAAGCATATGGCTCATTGATATACATCTGTAGGTTCTCATGACTAAGGTTTTATTAGACAGTGATAAACACCCTTTTCCCCACAATAGCTGCCCCCTCAAGGTCCTGGAAACCTTGCTTCCAAAATTCCTTAGAGACTTATGCTCTCCCTAACACCCTCGCAAATTGAAAGTCTATAATGGGTCCCTCCTCATGACCCCAGGGCAGCTCATTCTGCCCCCGGGTCCTGTCCTTGTGCTTCAATAAGTTCACCTTTTTGCACCAGAGACATTTCAAGAATCTTTTCTTGGCCATTGGCTTCAAATCCTAACATATTCACCTCTCTCAGTCTCTACTTAGTTAAGTCTGGATTTGTTTTTACTTGGTGAAGGTAATTACAATAGACATAAGAAATTCTCACTTAACTGGATTCTGAATAAGTTTGGGCTCAACATTTGAACATAAATTCTTCTTATCTAATTAAACTGGTCTTTTGACTTATGATTTAGAGAGAGACAGACAGGATGTATGCACGTGTGTGTGTGTGTGTGTGTGTGTGTGTGTGAAAACAAAGAGCACTTTATTATTTAATAAATATTGGAAAATATATTACAAAATACATTGGAGAAAAATAAGATACTTATATAATTGCTTAAGTTAGTGTTTCTGTTCATAATATTATTTTTTAGCTTATTTAAAAATAATAAATTATGGGGCTCCTGCATGGTCCAGTTAAGCATCTGACTCTTAGTTTCAGGTCAGGTCATGATCTCACGGTCCTGAGACCAAGCCCTCTCTGCCTGGCTCTGGGCTCAGCACAGAGTCTGCTTGTCCCTCTCCCTCTGCTCCTGCCCCTGCTCTATGTCTCTATCTCTCTCATAAATAAGTAAAGTCTTTTAAAATAAATAAGATAATAAATTATGTTAAATGAATGGAATCTGTATCTCAAATATAATGTAAGAAACTGTAAATATGCAATTAAGAAAAAAAGAAGAAAGAAGAAATTTCCTATTAAAATTAAATTATAAAATTACATATTATATTAAATGTTTCAAAATATATCATGCAATTAAGATATAATATAGATCATGAATGACTTAGAGTTTCATCTAATGGCCATTTATCAAGCAGCGGGGCTTAAAACTGGAGATGACACATTCATTTAAGTACATATGAATGTTTTAAATCTTATAACATTTGAGATTGTAAAATATTCACAATAAATATAAAATAATATATATTATACAACTATATGCATGAATCATGATGTAATTATTAAATAAAAAGATAATTTAAAATACAAACCACCATAATTTGGTAAAATTCATTTTTATTAAGTTATGTTAAAAAGGTCTTAAACTAAATGACAATAAGAATATCACATATCAAATGTTTAATGCAAAGTGTTTAATGCAAGTAAAATGGTATTTCAGAGGAATTATGTAGCCCTGAATGCACATATTGCCAAAGGTTAAAAACTGAAAATTAATAAGCTAAACAAGATTTTATCTTAAAAATGAACACTAGAAAATAATAATAATATTAAAGGAAATCAAATAGTAAAATTAAAACGTATCTTTTTTTAAAGATTTTATTTATTTATTTCTGAGACACAGAGAAAAGGGAGAGACACAGGCAGAGGGAGAAGCAGGCTCCTCTCAGGGAGCTCGACATCGACTCGATACCCAGAACCAGGATCACGCCCTGGGCCCAAGGTAGATGCTCAACCACTGAGCCACCAGGTGCCCCTAAAACATATATCAATGAAATAATAGTACATATGCAATAGAGGAGGTCAACAAAATCAATAGGCTAATTAGAAAAATTAATATAATGTCAACTTTTTAAAGATTTATTTATTTGAGAGAAAGCAAGCAAGCTCACAAGCAGAAAGGAGCAGAAGGAGAGGGAGAGGATCTCAAGCTGACTCCCTGCTGAGCGCAGAGCCCAGCACAGGACTGGATCTCACAATCCTGAGATCGTGACCTGAGCCAAAATCAAGTGTCAGATGCTTAACCAACTGAGCCACCCAGTTGCCCCTATAATGTAAAAATTTATATCAGTTTGGTCATGTTAAAACACCAAGTAGGCAAAAATTAATAATGTAAGAAAAAAGCATAATTATAGAAGCTGCCAATGATATGAACAAGGTTTTTACCAAATTCTTGACCAATTATTTACCCAAAACTGAGAAGCACAAACTGAGATTTATCAGTCCTAAAGCCATTAAGCTAATTTAGAAGGTTTTTAAATTTTCACACACCAATACGTACATACACACATACAGTTGCTTTAAGAATTATTCATGGAACAGATCATTATCCTACACAATTCTTCCAGAGTAAAGAAAAAAGGGACTATTATTATACAACTCACTTTAAACTGCTGGTACCAAACCTGACAATAACAGTAAGGGAAAAGAAAAGTATAGCACAATATCAGAGGTACATGGAGTATTAGTAAATCAAATTTAACCATATATTAAATAATCACAATAAAATAATTAAGCCTGTCTTTACCTCTATGTCACAAAATCTGTGTTGCCTTGAAGAAAGGAAGAAAAATGACGCTTTTGAAATGTATCGAGGAATTTGCCTTTGTTATATTCTTCAATAATGTCTGTGAGTCACTTCAGAGGATTTTAAAGCTCAATGAATTCACTATTTCACTAAGGAAATAGTGAATTCAGAGCCGCCGACACAAACGTTCACAGAAACAAATGCATGTGATCAGGTTAGCTTTCTCTATTACTGTTTAAATCTTGATCATACATTGGAAGCAAGAGTGTTGCAGGGTCAACTGAATTGTTTCTTGTTTCCGATTGCATGTATCTGGGGCATCTGTCACCATGCAACACAATGAATGACTGACTAAAGCCTATGTGGGGGAGAGCCTGTGGCTGTGGCTTTCCCTCCCAAAGCCTGCTTCTTTGAAGCTTTTGTTGTCTGGGAGTAAAGCAGAGTGTGGTTTTCTGTGAGCACTAGAAATACAATAAACATATGCTCTCAATGATCTGCTGACTTCGCTATCTAGATAAAATGAGATATTGCCTAACAATTAAGGTAAATTAAGCAGCTGTCTCTTACTATATTGTGCTAATGCTGCTTCAGAATCGTAAATTGTTGATGGAAGATCAGAATGGGAAGGAAACAATATCATTTCATTTCTATAGCAGTTCTAGTTTATGATTATTATAAGGAGGCAGTGTTTCTGCAGCTGGTTGTGACTAGAAATAAAATGAGAATCCAAGAAATCTGTTTAAACTGAATAAATTGTAAAAGTGAAAGAATTAGAACATGATCATGTTCTGTACATGATCAAAAGAAAGAAAGAAGATGAAAGAAAGAAAGAAAGAAAGAAAGAAAGAAAGAAAGAAAAGAAGAAAAGAAAGAAAAGAAAAGAAAGAAAAGAAAAAAAGAAAAAAAAGAAAAAAGAAAAAAGAAAAGAAAAAGAAAGAAAAGAAAAGAAGAAAAGAAAAGAAAAGAAAAGAAAAGAAAAGAAAAGAAAAGAAAAGAAAAGAAAAGAAAAAGGTCAGATTCACTGAATGCTCACGTCAAGAATGAATTAATGCCACTGTTGGGCATGTCACCTTTCCATTTGAAACTGAAGAACGTAAAAGAATAGTCTGGGAAATACACAACACTCATGATATTCTAGAGATTAATGAGTACCCCCCCAAAAAATTAAAAGCCAGACCTACAGAACTGAAAGATTGAATATTGAAGTTTTGATGGAAAAGGACACGAATAACATGGGTTCGTTTGGGAAAAGTATCTGCTATTATTTGACTCAATTAGCTGCACTTTTTCTTGTTATTTGAATGCCTTAAAATACTTTCTGAAGTATATATAAAAGTCTAAAAAATAAGAAAAAAAAAGCTTCATAGAAAACAAAAAATGAGGTTTCTCATCATTGGCCCACATCTTGTGATTACTTTGTCTTAGATCTAAGAAGTTTGCTTTCCTTCTCTTTCTATATTTCTTTTACAGATATGCTTGAATTACCAAGAGAGACAAAGATCACATTTTTTTTCCTTTACATATATGAATGCAGTAAATAAAACCTCATGTTTACACATACACAAATATCTCATTGAAATACTTTTTTTTGAATATAGGAATGGGATTTTTTTTTTTTTAAAGATTTTATTTATTTATTCACGATAGACATTGAGAGAGAGAGAGAGAGGCAGAGCAGCGATACAGGCATAGGGAGAAGCAGGCTCCATGCACCAGGAGCCCGACGTGGGATTCGATCCCGGGTCTCCAGGATCGCGCCCTGGGCCAAAGGCAGGCGCCAAACCGCTGCGCCACCCAGGGATCCCAGGAATGGGATTTTTATATAATGAATATTTTATGTATATTTGTCTATACCATATGGACAACAGTAAATACTAAAAAAAAAAAAAAAAAAATGGGGAGAAATCCCATTCGTTAAGTATGTCTTGGTCCATTTTGGAGACAGATTTTTAGATCTTGCCAAGAATTCGAAAGTTCTGATGTACTTTTATCCCTTTATTTTTACTAAAGTTTTTAAATGATATTATTTCAGGTGATCACAATCATTTGTGCTATATACTGTCATTCTTTTATGAAATTTCAGTGATCCTATGGTTTCTGTGTGATGGATGATATATTATCTTTGCAAGGAAATACCATGAAGCACAAAGAGGATGGAAAATTATTTTTCTCTAGGTTGGGAGGTAAACCAGGGATAGGATTCGATGGAAGTTCCTGAAGCTATGGCTTGTGGTTCTATGCTAGCGTGCATTGCTAATATTGTCCACATTTAACACTAATATTGTCTCTGTCATGGTGGTTATTCTCTGTATTTGCTTGACATTTGTCAAGTGCCTTCCAGTCTTTTAGTCTTTTTCTATTTTTCCAGATAACTCTTCTGATCTTACAGTGATGGGTAAGAAAATTGAAACTCAAGTTAAGTCAGATTAACTGAATTTACCAGATCGAACCTTTACTCACTTATTTTCATAAATGTATTCACAATATCAATAAAAACTCCTTAACCTCCTGACTTAACCTATTTCAAACTATTACAACCACAGCCATTAAATAACTTAGAAATGATGGCATTACAGAGATTTCAGGCAGGATTTGTTTTTGTTATAGTGGTTGCTTCATCATCTATATAACTCTTTAGAATGTAAAAGGACTTTAAAAGTAGTTTTCAAAAAAATAAAAAATAAATAAAATAAAAGTAGTTTTCATTTTCTCCTCATTTCAACCTTGTAGAGTGACATGACTAGTATCAATAAGAGATGCCTGTTGACAGATTACGGTAATTAAGAATTGCAAGAATGATTTAGTTATTTTCCTCCAGATGTAAAATGTGTACTTTCTTGTTTATCAGGAGAACACACTGAGTCTGTTCTTTGAGAATGTTTATTACATATTCCAACATAAAATACTGCAAATAGAGGCCTTATTTATCTTGACACACACACACAAACAAAGGGCCTGGTGTTGTTTGACTGGGAGCGGGTTGGTTTGGACTGTTAGTGGGGCTAAGCTAAGAAGTATAGGGGATAAAAGGGAAGAGTGGAAGTCAGGAGCCTGCTATTGGCAAAGAAAGAGACAAAGTTGGAAGATCTTGAAAGGGAGCTATTTCTGTACTGTTTTAACATTCTTCTTATTACCAGTTTTTTTCATGCATCAAAAATTAATTCTTATACTTGGGCAGTAGAATAAACTGTAGTTTATCCAATGTCTTTGCATATGAACATGAGTCATTAAAACAAACTAAAACACATTTAACGCCAATAAGTGCCCTGTGTTTATCCCTTGTCCATACCCCCAAACCATCAATGTTAGGTAATCAGGCGAATATTATGAATTAAATATGACACATGACAAGAACGGAGGACAGAATATGGAGATGTTTGCCCCTTGCTTTTTAGCTCAAAAAATTAGCCTTTGTAAAATATGGGGCATATCTTATAACCATAGGGTTATCAATGCGTTAGTTATTTACATGACCCCAAATCCATTATTTTCTTGAGTTTATGGGTTGTTTGTATAACTCTGCTGACCTGGAATAGACTCTATTGATCTTACCTTTATCTTATCTGCTGATGCTAGTGGTTTGGCTTGGGCAGTCTGGTGGAGGAAAGTGTTGTCTCTCACATCTTTTCAAAAATATTTTATTTATTGATTCATAAGAGACACACAGACAGAGGCGGAGACACAGGCAGAGGGAGAAGCATGGGGAGCCTGCTGCGGGACTCTATCCCAGGACCCCGGGATCACGACTGGACCAGAGGTATACTCTACCACTGAGCTGCCCAGGTGCCCTTCTCACACCTTTGTAGCAGGGTTGCCTGGGAGTGTTCTCAGAACTGTGGCACATTCCCTACAATGAGAAGCCTAACTAGACACTAAAGACACTTTATCAAGCTTCTAGTTGCAGCAGGTTTGCTCTTTTTTCCATAAGCCAAGGCAAAACACGAGACCAGACTAAAGTCAAAGAATGGAGAAGCCTACTCTCTCTTTCTGATAAATCACATCACAAGACTACGATATAGGAAGGGTTGAGAATTACTTCCATGTTATTATTCCCTATTCCACAATAAATGTTCTTTCTATAGACAACTATCAAAAATCTATGGGTGGAATGCCTGGGTGACTCAGTCCTAGGCACCCGACTCTTGATTTCAAGTCAGATCATGATCTTGGAGTTGTGGAAACAAGCCTCTCATTGGGCTCTGCACTCAGCATGGAGTCTGCAGAGATTCCCTCTTTCTCTCCCTACCCCTGCTCATGCTATCAATCAATCAATCAATCAATCAATCAATCTTTGAAAATCTATGGAATCACAAGAAAAGGTTCTGGAAGTGGCACTAATGATGCAGAAATGGAGGAGAAGGACAGGTTCCCATAGACTGAAGGGGACAGTAGATTAACAGACTCTGAAGAGCATTATCTTTGTAGATTAGAATAGTAGAAGATTCTTGAAGTATATGAGCAAATACAGAAGGAAAAGTTTTACTCTAGTGATACTGTTTCATATAAAAATGATCAGGGGATCCCTGGGTGGCTCAGAGGTTTAGCACCTGCCTTCAGTCCAGGGCGTGATCCTGGGGTGCTGGGATCGAGTCCCACATCGGTCTCCCCACGGGGAGCCTGCTTTGCTTCTCCCTCTGTGTCTCTGCCTCTCTCTATATATATGTTTCTCATGAATAAATAAATAAAATCTTTTAAAAAATGATCAGTTGTAAGTGAGAAGCTAAAAAATTATCTACCTAGGTGTTTAGAAGAGAGGAGTAGTGAGTGGAGTACAGGAAAGACAACTGGTTGAAAGATATCTTCCACAATGGCTATACCTTAACTTTCCATTATTTCAGTGTTTTTGGTCTCCTGTTTTACAAGTATCAGAAATTGAACTTGCATCTTTTCTCATTTTGAATCACAGCCAGAGACACAGGTTCAGATTAATCGAATTTCTGCCTATGTGGCTAATCTACAAAAAATAGCATGTCAAATATTAAAAGCGCCTTCATTATTGTTATTACTATTATTGTTATTATTCTTGAATTTATTTATCCCAGTATTATGAAGGTTTTTGACTCTTCTACGGCATCTTTGCCTATAGTGTGGAGTAACGAAAATGCCTGTTTATTTTCATTTGGGTATACATAACCTCATCCACTGTATTCATTTCAGAGACTGTAACTTCCTGTAGACTTCCTTGCTAATATCCAATCTGGATTATGTTATCAATATTTTGGTAGCATGACTTTCGAGTAAAACAAGGAGAGCGAAGTGTGCTTGGATTTTACTAACCTATATTTCAGCTTATGGAGGAGGCCAGTAAGAAAGGATTAAACCAGAAAAGTAAAGTATTTTGGGATTCCACAGAGTCCTTGTGGAAATTAAAGAAATATGACTTAGTTTCATTTGGCTGCATTTTATTGACTCTTCTTGGGAGGAATAATGGAAACAGAATAAACCTTGTGTGATTTGTGTGTGTGTGTTTTTAAAGAAGATTAGGTCTCACTGAGGAACGTTTCCCTTTGCCCACTCATGGAAGCCACCTGCCTAGTCCTCTGGTAGCAAAGGATAATAGGAATCCAAATAAAAGATATTTTGCTTTTTAGCTCTTTTTCTGTTTTCTTCTCCACCTTTACCTGGATATCTACAATTGAACACTCTTAGAGTCCTCAAAATGAATCTATTCACAGAACAACTTAAGTAAACAATGTAGACTTTACCTTAGATTTGTATGGGAATAAGAGAGGAAAGTTTATGTCAAACCCATTAGAGCATGTGACTTTAAAAATGCACCTTGGATATTTTAGTCTCTATATTTCCTTTTTAGTTCATGCCATATTGGCTGGTTTTCTTTCTGAGTTTTTTTTTTTTTTTTTTTTTTTTTCACAGAGCCCACAACTCATTCACCTTTTTCTATGTCTCCGAGATTTTCCTCAATGTAGCCAACCCCCAAAACATTCCTCACTACTTTAATATATAGTTTAATTGTGGATTCTACTCCAGCTCCAGCCTTCAAACTTTTACCATGTTTTAGTTTATTAAAATGATGAGATATGCAAAAAGTATTTTAGTTATTAAAATCCATGCTTTTTAGTTATTAAAATTCATGCTTTTGACTTCCCAAAGGACAAATGTCAGCAGATTAAGGCTCTGGGTGCCAAATCTGGCCCTTCTGCTTTTGTAAGTAACATGTTCTTGGAGCTCAGTCATGGTTTAAATATTGTTTATGGCTGCTTTCATGCTATAGCGACACAATAGAGTAATTGCAGCAGAGATCTTATGGACCATAAAGCTGAAAGTATTTCCTATCTTGTCCTTTACAAAAAGAGTATGCTAATCCCTGTGTTTTTCTATCCTCATTGGACAATGATCACACACACACACACACACACACACACACACACACACCCCTCTATTTGTTGGGGTCTAAGAATAACTGATTAAGGACACCGACGTAGAGTCCTTTCCTATCTCACATAACTTGGGTGTTTATCAGAGCCAGAACCCCATTTTTGAACATTACCAGTTTCACATACCAATAAAAATGCACTTCATTTATTTTTTTCGAGAACAAAGTCTTAGGGTTTTAAATTTAGTACTTACTGTAATGTATGATTCTAAGTATGAATATATTAATAGTTTCTTTAACAAAGAGTTAAATGGTTTGTATTTCTATTTTTAGAGATTGTGACTGACAAATGACAGAACTATAGTCAAGATTAAAGTGTCAGCCTAAAGTAAGATATCAGATACCAGCAAGGAATCTTTATCTTAAGCAATTAAGCAACATTTATAATTTCTATGTGAGTGAGCACTCATTTATCAGAAGAAGACATTTAGCTTATTTAATTCAACACTTGGTTCTGTATTTTTAGAACAGCTGGGGAGAATTTTTTTTTTCTTTTTGTCTATGGAAAAGAAAAATTTAAAAGGCTAGAAAATAGAGTATGCTGAATATCATTATTAACAACTCCTAAAATTTCATAATGAAGCAGTAATTGCCCTGATCATAGATTTCTTTATTCCATTTTGCATTGATAGTGGAAAACTGGTAAAAGCTGAAGGAATTGAAACACAGCAGGTTATAGTCATTAATATGTTCACAACTTGACAGTTTCATGTAGTGACACAGTATCCAGAAAATAAATACTTCATTAAGAAGGCAAAGGGCATATTTTCTAAAATATTTATATTGCTGTTTAATCCTTTGAGAGTTGTAATTCACATGTGGAGGATTTCTTTTACACATAAAATTTAAATATATACCAAATGGGTGGAGAGGAGAGCAGGTTCATGAACATAAACCCCAAATTACAATCTATGATTGGAAAATTTTGTTTTCATAGCAACCAGCTAATGGCTATCATGACAAATATTGTTAATCATTGTTTCTATGAAACTAGATTATTTGTATTAGCTATCTATTGCATGAAAATATTGTCACAAGCTTAACACACTTAACACACATTTATTTTCTCATTTATTATTTCTATGGTTCAAGGTTCCATAGACATGGAATGGCTTAGCTAGCCCCTGTGCTTAGTGACTCACCAATTTGCATCCAAGCTGTCAGCCAGGGCTGCAGTGCTCTGTGACTCTCCACAGGGGAAGGATCTACTTCTGAGCTCATTCAGTTCCTGCGAAATTGAGTTCCTTGGACTGAGCTTTAGTTTTGTCTGCTGTGAACCAGAGGCTGTCCTCAACTTCTGAAGGCTGCCATGGTTCTGGGCACCGTGAAGTTTCCCAATAAGGTTCTTTCCTCAAGGCCAATAAAGGAAAGAGAAACTCCAAAAAACTAGCAAAGAGAAACTCCAAAAAACTAGGCACAAAAACTATGTGTGTAATCACATAGATGCCGCCGTTATTGCCACATTATAATTTTTGGAAGCAAGTCCTATGGCCATGTTCATGCTCAAGGAGAGGAGACTACACAAAAGTGTGATCGTCAAGAGGTAGGGACATTGGATGAGGCCATCTTATGAAATACTCTTTATACCCCGCCCCCAGCACCAGAGAAGTAAGAATGTGATTAAAGTTGGACGTAGGGGATCCCTGGGTGGCGCAGCGGTTTGGCGCCTGCCTTTGGCCCAGGGCGCGATCCTGGAGACCCGGGATCGAGTCCCACGTCCGGCTCCCGGTGCATGGAGCCTGCTTCTCCCTCTGCCTCTCTCTCTCTTTCTCTCTCTCTCTCTCTCTCTCTCTGTGAAAAAAAAAAAAAAAAAAAAAAAAAGTTGGACGTAGTTCACGAAATTCCTGATGATGGTGATAAGTTTCAGGGTGGTCTCACTCATGACTCAAGTCAAACCATCAGGATCATTCCCTAGAAATGTTTTTTTGTTTGTTTTTGTTTTGTCTTTGTTTGTTTGTTTGTTTTTTCCCATAGCTGTGACAAGAAAGATCTCTGTCTTCTTTGGTCTATAAAGTCCTTGTTTTATTCACTAAAACAATTCCAATGCAAAAGTCATTAAAATAAGACTCGGTGAGCTCTGCTTTTTCAAGCCTTTCCCCAAAATGAATTGAAGAGAGCCACTGGCACTGGAAAATATCACCACAGGTACCACATATAATGTCTCCCATAATCACAATTGGAATGAATAACGAAACCATATTATCTTAGCCTGGTAAATCCTGATGACTCTATCTCACATTGGTGTCGAAGGCTAAATGCTTATGTTCTTGGACAAGGACTTCAGTGACCAATGAAGATCCCCTTGGAATGATAAGTTCTTTCTCTTCATGGGTTTGCACACTCAGCCAGGTAGCAAAGATATCTGGCTGACTTAATAACTATTCCACATCTTTAGATGATTTATAATTTTCTTCATTGATGTGTTATGCATCGACTATAAAATGAATTTTGAGGGGTAGCTTATTTTGCTCTGATGACTGTCAAAAAGAGTCAATTAAAATAGTTATCTGAAAGTTCTGTTCTATTTCTTTCTTCAGATAAATATTTTCAGAATCATTATAATCTTTCAGTAATATCACATAATTCAGTTATATTATGTATTATTTATAACTACTATAAATAATACTAACAGGAACAACACAGAAATAAATTTCTGATGTTCTCACGTTTTCTAAGATTTATTTTTTATTTGAGAGAGAAGGAGAGAGAGACTCTCAGGAAGACTCCCTTCTGATCCTGGAGCCTGACACGGGGCTTGATCCCACAACCCTGAGATCATGACCTGAGCTGAAACCAAAAGCTGGTTACGAGGATCCCTGGGTGGCTCAGTGGTTTAGCACCTGCCTTTGGCCCAGGCCTGATCTTGGAGTCCTGGGATCAAGTCCTGTGTCGGGCTCCCTGCATGGAGCCTGCTTCTCCCTCTGCCTGTGCCTCTGCCTCTCTCTCTTTGTGTCTCTCATGAATAAATAAACAAAATCTTTAAAAAAAATCTTTAAGAGCTGGTTGCTTAACTGACTCAGTGACCCAGTGGCTGATGATGTTCTTCTCACTTTCTAAAGTGAGACCTCAATAACTAGTTTTCAGTAAATGACTGACACTAGCATCTTCTTCTATGTCCTTTTAGATCATCAAGCACATCTTCATCTCCGGTTTTATTCATTTAAAAACTCAGTACATCAGATTTCGCTTCAGGTATAAATTTCAGTGCCAATAAAAAATACTAAGAATATATATCCTTCAAAGAGAAGGCAAATATTACATTTTCTACTTCGATTTAGAAGAACTCAAAAGGAAAATGAAATAGATTTGAAAGGATTGATGACATAAAAGAACACGGCGAATACTTTCTAGTCTGTTGATCTTAATAATTCAGTTTCCCTTAAGTTATCATTCAACTAACGTAACACCACTTCCAGAATAAAAGTTCCTTCTGTCTATTCACATTTACTATTTAATAATACTTTTAAATTAACTTAATCAGTTGACAAGAAAGACCATGAATTGTTCTCCCTCACTCGTCCTCTCCCCATGTGTGTACGTATTTATATATACATGACTCATAAACACCATAAAGTGTCCTCTCTCTGTCTCCCTTTATATGTACACGTCTGTATATACATGTGTATAAATATAGGAGGGGAGAGAAGGGAAATACACAGTAAGGTTCAAAATTTGTTTAGTTCACCTAGTTTCTCCATATAAAATTACTTCCTAAGACAAGCTAATTTCCTATCGAAGTAATATTTTTATTCTGGTTTCTGTCCTTATTAATAGTTTTATGCTTTTAAGAATATGTGAATTCACATGTAGTATCTGTAAGTACTAATAAGCTGACACAAAATATAAAATATATTCAAATGGTTCTAAAGAGATTTCAGCAATTTGGTTGCTTTCTTGATTTCAGAATATTTTTTAGGAACTGCTAATCTAACAGGTCAATGTGAGATATTGTCCAGTCTTTTAGCTTAATCTATGCCTCTAGTAAATCATGTAAAATATACATCTGTCAGGATCCGTACAAAGTTTCACTTTTTATTTTAAAATAAGAAGATTTAGTTTTATTATGTTGTTTGTTAAGATACAAAACAGAAAAGAAGTGACATTTATCTTTTCCCACAGGTAGCTCACAATTATTGATAAATTGTAAATGCATGATTCTTCCCTGAAACCAGTTTAGCCAGTTTATAGTTTTAGTACTTTGGATACTGTGCAAAATTCAAAATTATTTTATCTAGTTTTTCTTTTCCTTTAAATAGTATTTCTCAGGGATCCCTGGGTGGCGCAGCAGTTTGGCGCCTGCCTTTGGCCCAGGGCGCGATCCTGGAGACCCGGGATCGAATCCCACGTCGGGCTCCCGGTGCATGGAGCCTGCTTCTCCCTCTGCCTATGTCTCTGCCTCTCTCTCTCTCTCTGTGACTATCATAAATAAATAAAAATTTAAAAAAAATAGTATTTCTCAAATTAAACTATATATATCTTGCCTATAGAATATTTAACAACTGTCTTCTGATCTCTACTTCCTATGGTATTATTATGACTGTTTTTTCCTTCCAATTTCTCCTTACTGAAAATTTTCATTCATTAATAATTAGTATGCTATTGTTCCTATAATAGTTTCTCTTTTCTCCTGCAGAAGAAATGAGTACTTCCTTTTTTTAATGTTTTCAAATGTTATCAACATAATGTTAGAAATTCTATTTCACTCCATCATCAATAATGTAGGTTCAGTTTGGAACTAAAGAGAGCTGCCTTCCCCAACATCTAAGATGATATAAACAACCAAGAAGGAGAAGAATATAAGACTTAGAACTTAATTATACTTATGTCAGCTTTGGGCAGCTAGAACTAAGGAAATAATCATAAAATGAATAATCTATAACTATATCACACAGCTGTGCATATTTACAAGCAAGGAAGATAATGTCTGTGACTTTCATCTCAGCTTTTCATTTTAATGAAGCAAACTAACAATCTAAAATAAAAGTGTTTTGGAATATTGATGTTGTACGTTGATTCTATGGAAACTGTTTTCCTTCTTTTTTAAGGATTTCACCATTTTCCCAAAATAGAAAAGAGACATCTGAAAGAAAATATAAGACTCATGGTTAAAAAGAAATACCGTGATATAGTACTTCAAGATTCATAGAATGAAGTTCTCTATAGATTTGTTTCTCTTCAGAAGCAACAACACTGTGGCAAATTTTTTCAGTGTCAACTTTTGTAGAACTTCTGAAATTAACCTAAGGTTTGCAACAATTGAGGAAGTGTGTATTCAATACAATTGCTAAACCTCCAGGACAACTACAGGGTTTGTCACATTGTAAGTTGACAAACTCCCATCCCTCTCTCCTCAGCTTTGCCCAGTACCTTGTAAAATCAATAGGCTTGCAATCATGGTTCTTGTAAAAAAAAAAAAAAAAAAAAAAAAAAGGCAGTCTTCCATCTTCTTAAGGGATCACATAAGATTGAGAATTCCTCGAAATGCTCCATCCACAGAGCATTATTACTATTTGATATATGTTGCAGCTTCCATGGAAAGCTTCAGAAAGAGTGTTGCTATCATTTGACCTCACTTTGACCTCACTCTTCTCAGGCCAGTTTGCAAAGAGTAAATCTTCAAAGTTGCAAGAAACGAATTAGTCATTATGTACAAAGGTTGTTCAATAAAATTAACAGCTGTATTTGCAGCAGACAAACAATAAAACAGAAGGGAGCAGAATAACCTGTATGAAAAATGGAAAGAAATAGAAGGTCAACCAGGAATTCTATATCCAGTAAAAATATCCTTCAAAAATGGAGACTGTCAGGCATTCCTAGGTTAAGAATAACAACAAAAACAAGAAAATATATCTCTAGCCAATTTGCACTGCAAGAAATACTAAAAAGAGTTCTTAAGGGTGGGATGGAAAGACTTTAGGTGTAACTTGAGTCTGCATGAAGAAATTAAGAAACTAAGTCCACAGGTAAATATAAAATATAGAACTATATTTTATACTTTTAGATAATTCTTTTCTTCCAAACTGACTTAAGGGATAAATTTAAAAAAAAAAACATTATAAACATTCTAATTATTATGCAGTACCAAAAATGTATTCAAGTTCATTTCCCTCCTTGGGGTCAGAAGTTCACAAGGTCTGAAGTGATGGGGTGCCAGGGAATGACCATGGTCTGCTCTGTGCTTCCTGTGTCTGTTCCTCACTTGCTTTATGCCAGGTGGAGGTCCTTCAGGTTAGGTGGAAGAGGTAGCAGAGGTACAATGCAGAATGATGTGGTGGCGTTCTCATTAGCTTTTTGCCCTACTTGTCCTTTCTATACCTTTTCTCTCCCTTATCCCCTTATAGAAATAGGCTTGGAGAAAATGAGCAGAAGTGACTCTTGCTCATTTTCTTTTACTCTCTCACTTGTTCTCTCTCTCTGTAATCGTGTCAACCCCAATTCCTGCACAATAGAATATAATTTCGTTTTATTATTTTGTCTTTCTTACACTTTTTTCCCCGTTTTGTGGACACTGACAAAATTGAAATGGAAAAGACCGATTTTAAGATCCTTTTAATACACCGCACATAAACTCTGACAACTATCCCTGTCATCCACCATGACAAAATAGCTCTATCAGCACAGTAATCACCATAAGTTGAAAAATGGCCTAAGATTCTGAAAGAAAAAAAAAAAAAAAAAAAGCCAAGCATGAATGGAGAATTAATACTGACTTATTTAGGATGGTGTCAACTGCACTATAAGGCAGAGACCACATGAAGATTCAACAATGGTTGTATCAGAATGATGTTGAAAATACATGAAGTGATGATCCATCGATGAATTAAAACCACCAGAGAGAAAAGAATGGCAGTGCAAAGAATCAAAATGCTTAATTAAAACAAACAACAAAAATAATCAGGTTGGTTGAGTTCTGGGAATGTTCAGAAGAGTGTAAACATCCCTTCACTTTACTATATTTTCCCCTACCCTTTGCCCCTAAAGTTCCATGAAGTAATAGTTACATCTAGGCTTTTACTGGGTATTTTATATCTATATGTGATTACCAACATCATAAGGCTAGAATAATCCCTGTTTTCTCTTTCAAATCGAAAAATCCCCTGACTGACATGAACAATAGCAACAGAGAAAAATCAATTGACCTACGGACCTGTTCACCCAGGATCTGTATTGTGGATGCTGTGCAGTGTGTGTCATTTCAAATGAAGCCTGTCTGATTAGATGATTCGTGACCCCCATTTACAAATTAGAAGGCAGTGCCTGCAGTATGTGAAAGGTTATTCTTGGTATCTAATTTGTGGCTGTGTAAAGTGAAAGTCATTGTTTTGTTTTTGCTCCAAGCAAAAGAGGTTATTAGAGAAAGTACAATTATTACAATGCCTATAATTAGGAATATAAGCAATACATGATTCTAGAATGATTCACAATACATTTACTTTATTTCTGATTATGTGGGAAGAAATTTTAAGAAAAAAAATCAACAAGTTGGAAAACTGACAGGCTTGGGGGAGTTAAGAGCTGATTAGCTTTTAGATCTTTGTGCCAAGAATATGATTTTGAGAGGAAAGAGGAAAGTTTCCTTTAATTACAGATAGGAAAGCCAATGCAAATATTTAAGTGAAATATATCATTTTATAAAATGTTTTCATGTAGTTATTTGATCAATGATAGTCAATTACAATCTAATTATCATAAACTTTGGCAGTCTTCATTTCTTTGAAAAATATTTTTTCTAATCTATGTGCTCATGATAATGAACCAAGTTTTTTCTACATATACCAAAATATTTACTAAGTATATATAATAAAACAATCTCTATGTGATAAATTAGTTATATAGAGAATTTTTATTATACATAATGAAACTTTAACATTAAACATATATAAATGTTATTTTTATTTTTTGAAATTTTCAGGCATAAAAGTTAAAAAAGAATGTTTGAAGACTAAATTGAACCTTTGTTTAGTTTAAAGTGCTAATAAACCATAGTTGATTAAGGAAAGTTTAGTTTTGGAGTCAAATCTTTGTGAGTTTAAATTCAAAACCCACATGCTGTATCACAATGGGAAAATTAACCTGAGTCCCGGTGTATTCATCAATTAAATTAATATTACAATTCTAATCTCATGAAGTTATTCTGAGGAATAGACAATATAAACTTTGTAAAATGCATATCAAAGTTCAAGGCACTCAATAAATACTAAACACTGCATAAATGTTTACTACCATTATTATTGAGTTTTATTTTGTTTTGTTTTCTAACTAGGGTCAAACCAAGCAAGCATGTAGTGATAAAGACATTAAGTGCTTATTTGGCTGAAAGTTTTGTACTTTGCTAGGCATGCTTTGAATGTTTCAGAATTTTATTAAACTGGTAAAGCCCATCTCAAAGAACACATTTCAGGGGTAAAAGTCATATGTTCATTTATCCAACAAGATTTTTAAAAATATCTCTCATATACTATTCATACTGTCAAGTGTTGGGGATTAAATAATCGTAAAATACAGTCCTTACCTCAATGGAATTTATAATATGGGATAGCAGGGAGATATTGGTAAAATAATTACAAAAATGATATAAATTTGCTGGTGTGATAAATGTACTGAAAGAAAATATATGATACTATGTGAAGATGAAGACTGATCAAACCAGGGAGGTCAGGCAGGCTTTTGGGAATATTATAGTTAAATATCATTTTACATACTTATGATTACAATTTTGGTGCTCAATATATGGCAAAACTGTAAAATAAAGGATATGGGAAAACTTCTCTAATAAAATCTGATAACATTTTGGATTAATTTTGAAGAAAGAGCAAATAAAACTATAATTTTCAGGTATTAATCAATACACAGATAAGCAATGTTGTAGGAAACATAGTTGATTACACTTTTAGATGACAGAAATTCAATTTTCTTTCTCTAACAGTTTTTCGTTTTTTTGTTTGTTTTTTGGATTTTTTATGAAAAGCCTTCGACATATTCACTTCTCACAACATAACTATTTTCAAACTGAAGTAGTGTTTAGGCTTTCTGTGAAATGAATTTGAATGATTTTGTCTTACCTAGATTTTTTTTGAAGAGAACATGTTTGAATATGATTTCATTTAAGGGAAATCAGGTAATTAGGAAAGTAACTTGGATGAGAAATATTACCTGTGTAATTATTTGCCTTTCCAATACATAAATTTGTGTCTCCATATTGGACTATAATGAGAAATCATAAAATCAAATAGCATGTTGAGTTGCATACTGCACTGTATTAGTATGCAAGGGTGTGTTGTGTTAAGTATTTCTGTTCAGTGAAGATAAGCAAGCACTTTTTCGACCTCTGAGAGCCACCTATTCTCCTTGCAGAGAGAGCTTAGATTTTGAATTCAAGACCTAAAGAAAGAAGAAGAATTATTTACCTTTCTGCTTCCTTTATATGTAGTCTGTAAGAATTGATAATGCTTCTTAACTTTTCTGAATAGCATTACTGCATTTACGCCAAAGAAATTAGCCCTAATAAATACTTATATCCTTCATGAATATATGCAACAAATATATATTAAAATATACATGTGAAGATGGGATAAGAACATAGGTATAATTCTTACTCCTCAAAGTCCGGGCTACCTAAAACGAGTCGTTTTTAGAATTCATTACCAGGTAGGCTGACAGATACACTGTATCTTGTCACTTGAGATCGAGAATCTTTGGTCAAAGTGGTGAAAGGTGTAGTGTTACTGTAAACAGACCTTCCCATCTTGCCTAAATTTTACCACTGACTCTGCGGCAATATCTCTCCTCTCCCTCAGTCAGTACATAGCTGGTAAAAACACAAAAATTACCAGCTTAAATACTGATTCTCCAAATAAATCTCCTCTACTCCACTGAGAAAGCCACTTCTCTCATTTGTATTGGGAAGCGCCCTGCAGTTACCTTTCACCATGTTTACCATAAGACTAATGAAATAATTATATGTATAGTAACTGGTTTAAGATTGTTTCCTCCAATAGATTGTAAACTTGTGATGTCAGGGGCTATTTTGTTCTCCTTGATTCCTTGAGTACACTATGCAGAGCTCTACATAGAGTAGATGCATAAAAATTTTTCTTAAGGTGAGTAAATTTTTATTTGTATTAAAATTATTACTGTAGGCTCTCTTTATAATGCAAATGTTGTTATATAATTTGTTCAGGTATATTCTTAGCATTTTGTGTGTGTGTTGATCTATGATTCTTTTATTTATTGTGGCACCATAGGAAATTGAGTTGCAGATACCATGATATATTACCCTTAAGCATTTCAGCAGGCATCTTCTAAGAGTAATGATATTCCCTTTCACAACCAAAATACGATTATCATATTTCATATAATTAGTATGAGTTCCCTAAAATTCCCTAATATACTTCTCACCATTTTTTAAACCAAATGCAAATACTACTCATGCACTTGTTTGTTACCTTTCTGGATTAATTTTGATCCCTGTTCTAGTTTGGGCTCTCCCAGGGATAGATCAGAAGATGATTCAAGATTAGGTAATTTATTAGGAAGGTGAAAGAAATACAGAAAGAGAGTGAAATGGAAGGGAAGGGGAGGGGAGGGAAGGGAAGGGAAGGGAAGGGAAGGGAAGGGAAGGGAAGGGAAGGGAAGGGAAGGGAAGGGAAGGGAAGGGAAGGGAAGGGAAGGGGAGAGGAGCCAATAGAGGGCACATTACCAAGCCAGTTACCACTGTGAGTGACTCCAGGGAAAGTCTAGAGTGAGAATGCAATCACACCTCTGATATTTCCCTTACACATAACCCAAAGGGTGCGAGAGCAGGAGTATTTATACCAAACTCCAGTCAATCTTGTTTGAAGATTACTCAAAACATTAATTTCCTCCTTCTTCTAAAACATTAATGCATCTTGTCTTACTGGCATGGAAAGCAGCAGAGCATGCCTGGTGGCAGAAAAAAAAATCTCAGGAAGCTAATCAGGCACTCACATGTGGCAATCAGACTGGCATGGAAGAGAGTAGGAAAGGCAAGAGGTAGGGGAGTGCACCGACGACTGCTAGGTCTCCCAGAGTTTGTTTGTTTGTTTCTGATGATCTTGGCTTTTTGAGGGGGACTAGGCTAGCCATATTAGTAAAATACCCCATAGTATGAATTCACTTAATTGTCACCTTATGATGTTATCTAACTTGTTTATATTCTTTGTATGATGCAGTCATCAGTCAACTACTTATGGTTCTAACTTCTAGATTTTTCCACTGTAAAGTTTCTCCCCTTTACAATTAACAAGTAAACTAATGATGATTTTTCTGGCACCCTGCAATTAACCAGTCTTCTTCACCTTTTCAAATTCTAATCTTTAGCATCCAAGGATGAGTATTGCTTGAATCAATTATTTTAGAGGAGTTACAGGGTTATTTTAATCTTTAGTTTCTCATACAATTATTACCTGGCATTCTCCTGTTTAAAGGAAGAAGGAGAAAAAAAAATAAGAAGTGGGAGAAGGAGAAGAAGAAGGAAGAGGGAGAAGAAAGGGCTCTCTTTCATCAAGTGGGAATGGGAATCGTAGTTTCTTCTAACAAAGCAGGCCAAATGCTCACATGCATGTTTTTTCCCTTGTATTACCAAACTTCACTATAAGAATTTGGTATAAGAGTGATCTCCAGTAGTAGTGAATTACTTCTCTTTCTTTTCCTCACAAAGAGCATCCTTAGATTTTTAATTATTTAATAATTTACATTCATTTATAATTAGTGTCATATTTAGTGCATGCATTATCATATTGACCCAATTTTTTTTAAAGATTTTATTTTATTTATTCATGAGAGATACAGAGAGAGGCAGAGACACAGGCAGAGGGAGAAGCAGGCTTATTGCAGGGAGCCTGATGTGGGACTCAGATCTTGGATCCCAAGATCACACCCTGAGTCAAAGGCAGACGCTCAACCACGGAGCCACCCAGGAGTCCCCTGACCCAAATTTTCCAGAGAAATTGATCCTTCCATAATGGTTGTAATGCCCTGAAGAATAATAATACCTTTACCTTGGACTGTAGTGACTTATACAATGTTAAGAATTTATTTGCAAATATGTATCTTTAACATATTGATGATATCTGCAATGGCAAGTCCCCAATTTATGTCTTTGTAACTTCTGAAACCATTTCTCCACAATATAAGCTTTTCTTAAAGGGTACATTTTCTTTGCTATCCTTAGAAATGGTTCCATTCATTATGTTCATGGACTCATAGCTAGAAGGAATGATTAAAATGTACTGATTCTAAAGGCCCCCATATCCAATATGTAAGTTCCCTATTCCCACCCTCAAAGATTTATTCGGCTGGGTTTTTTTTTTTTTTCATCCTAATCATTAAAAACACTAAGAACAATTCTTTTCTTTTCTAAGAACAATTCTTCATTTTATGTACTAAATTAGCATTAGTTTTGTATTTTATAACTTTGAAATCGGAGTATCAACATACACTTAAGTTTCTACGGTGTGCTTTCTAAACAATTTATTTTTTAAAAAATGATTTAGAGACGTATGATTTCTTCCAGGAATCACAAAAGTTTTTCCCCAGAGGGTTGTAGAAGCAGAAAAGATGGCCGCATACAATTTTCACAAATGAACTTTTAATAAGAACACACTGCCAAATCACAACGATTTATATGCAATTGTAAAATATAAATGCTTAATGTGGTTTTTAAGACACTGACTTGTATTGAATCAGTCACCTCCATAAGTCATGGGTGTTGATTTTTTTAAAACATTATTGATTTGTTAAAGAGAAAGGTATCTTGGGTCCATAATTTTTCTCATTATGAAACACTAAGTAGCTAGAGGCTTTTAAAATAGCGGTTTAGCTAAGAGAATCTATTTTTAAGAGATTAGTTTTGAACTTCTCTTCGAGTGCATCTGTGTACAATCTCTAGGACCATTTGGGATATAATTGAAAATATGCCTTTTATTTAGCCAGCCTTTATTAAATCGGTTCTAGTGTGTTTTGATGATGGTTGGCAAAGGTACATCACTCGGGACACTAAAAATAATGTGGACATATTAATGTCACCATAAAACATATTCCTTGCAGCCTCAGGTAGAGAGAATTTAGCAAAGCGTGTTTCCTTGCTGATGCTGCGTTATCACCACATCGTGGTCCAGGGTTGTCATTTTGTTTCATTCTCACTCATCATTGATCCTTTCTCTCTCTCCCTTCCGCCTCTATCAACTAATTTAATTTAATGTTATTAAAAACATTATAATCACCATAAGAAAAAATGTGGAGAATTATGAGTAACAGACCCCACTGTAGGAGATTTGAGCTTATCCTGATAGTGTCTGAACTGGATCTTATGATCCATCATATTTAAGACTCTACACTGGAGAGACTCTACACCAAAAATTTAAATGTTGAATTTTTAACTCACAGGACCTCAGAAGGTGAGCCTAATTGGAAATAGGGTTGACGCAGATATAATTAGTTAATATGTAATCAGTGAATAAATCAATTAATAATTAGTTACTCCAGTAGGACTAGTATCTTTATGAAAGGGAAAAATCTGAACACAGCAATATGTACAGGGGAATGTCATGTGAATATGAAATTAGTTCTCTGCAAGCCAAGAGGACCTGAAACAATTTCTGTCTCAGCTCTCAGAAGGAACCAAACCTGCCAACACCTGATTTTAGACTTCTAGCCTCCAGAACGCTGGGACAATAAATTTCAGGTGTCTAAGCCACCTGGCTTGCAGTACTGATACAGCAGGCCTAGCAAACTAACACACAGCGTCACCTTATTTTTACCAGGAGCATGAAAAAATAAGTCAATATGCTATAATGATTTCTAAAGAAGTATAAAGGGAAAGGATATGTTATTTTCTATCCAGCCTAATGGAGAATATAATATACTTGTTTGCAACATAGCAACTCTCATCTGGATTGACACTTACTCGTATGACATCTATTTTTTTTTATTATAGATTATAGCCATAGATGTCTCCACATCATTGAGTCTAATTGTACTTTGAAGCGTCTGAAGCTAAATTGGCTGACATTTTCCCAGGCTGAGAGAAAGTGTGTGCATTGTGTCCAGGAAACACTCTCCATGGTGTTCAGAAGCATTATCTGCTGATAAAAGATAAAACAGCCACTTGATGGATCATCTCAGAAAAGCCTTCTTTTCTCTGTGCTCACTGTTGTCCAAACATCTTGAAAGATAATGGATATTTATCTTCTTTACATGATTGGCCAATGTAATTAAATGGAGGTAATGACAGTTCCATTGTATTAGGTAGCTTGTTAAATCAATATTACACAGTCACTTCAGTGATTCTTAGGCTGACAAAAAAGTTAGTTTTATGAAACCAATTTTGGGGGAGTTTCACTTTAACTTGAACTCTATAATGCAGATGTTTTTTACCCTGATTAAGTTAACTTCCCTTTATTAATACACTGGCAAAAGATGTAGGAAATATGCCAAAGTCACATTTTGAAACATTTTGATAATTTATTGCTCAAATTCAAAGCAGATATTTAAAGGTATGCGTTTTTATATTTCTACCAACAGAAGATGAGTAAGTTAAAACAGTTAAATCTACAAAACCTTATTTCTAAAATCTAGAGCAATTATTTGAAAAGCACATAAATTATATATGTATTTGTCAATTCTTAATTTGAAATGAAAATTATGTCTAGCCTTCTATTAATCTTAACTCATTTTCAAAATTATACAATGCCTCTTTTAATGACTTACACCTTTTTGCTTCCTAATTTTCTCTCATAAAACTCTAAGACTCCGGTATCAAAATTTCATCTCTGGTTTCCTCCTCTCTCAACATATAGAAAATAATGGATATTAAATAAAATACTTTCTTTGCTTTCCAGTTTACTGATTTGCTACCTTTTTGTTTTTTTCCCCCTCTTTAAAGAAAGGACAGATTTCTATTTATTAAGTGTTCTACACTATTCTTTAAATTTAAAATAAGTGATTTTTCTATTTGCCTTACTTTCTAGCAGTGAAAGTTTATATTTCCTACCTCTTATGCTTTCCTTTTCTGTGGTTCCTGGTGTTTTTGAGCAGATGAGTGGTTATATTAAAGGCATGTTTATCAATATTGTATTTCAGTCAGAGTTTGCTCAGAAAAACAGATCGTGTTAGGTATTTTAACAAAGAGAATTTAATGTAAAAAAATGGTTCAGTAGGCATTGGCAAATTTAGAAAGAAAAGAAAGGGAAAGAAAGAAAAACTAAGGCAGCATAAAGATGGCATAAGCAGGAAGCAGCTCAATCCCTAGGACTAGAACAGGGGTCAGCAAAACATGGCCTGTGGGCCAAATCTACTCTGTCACCTAAATTTTAAAGCAGACTATGAGTGATTCTTTACATTTAATTTTTTTTTTTCATTATAAGCACCTACATACTATCATGAATTTCACCTCTTGACCCTCAGAATTTAAAATGTTTACCATCTGGTCTTTTAATAATTTTTTCAACCCCTGGACTAAGGGGGAACAATGGAGAGAGGTCTCATAATCCAAGGAACAGGTCTCTCACATCTCTGCTAAAATCTCCCAGGGTTTTGCCATCAAGGAGGTTCTAGAATGGCAAAAGAAATGAAGACTAGAGATAACTATGGTGGCCAGGCTGAATGACCATCACTGGAGCTACATTGAAAGGAACAGTGGGCCGTCAGGAGTCCTGGTTCTTCCTCCCTGCCTTCTGCCTCTGGGATCCCTCTATTCCTCCCTAGTGGTAGTTTGCAGAGTTGTAGCCAGAGCTTTACAATGTTGGAGTTTTAGTATCTGGAGCTGAAAGACTACTGCTTATTTAACCAAGGTGGTGCTCTACTTAGCTCTGAACTGCTTGGCAAGAAATACGCTTTTTGGTGCAGATGACATAACTTTCAAGACAGAGAAGGACAATAAAGCATTCTTAAAGAAAACATTCAGAGACATCTGAATCCAAGGGCACCTGGGTGGCTCAGTCAGTTAGGAGTCTACCTTCACTCAGGTATGATCCCAGCATTGTGGGATCCAGGTCGTGCTTCCTGCCTGCTCAGGGGGGAGTCTGCTTCCCGCTCTCCCTCTGCCCACCCCCTCCCTGCTTGTGCTCTCTTGTGCACACTCATGCTCTTTCTCAAATAAATACCTAAAATCTTAAAAGAATAAAAACAGAACAAAATCTGAATGTATTAAATATGTTTTACTTGCTCTCTGCTCTTATTCTAGGCCATATATTTATTTTCATGTACAGGAATTGGCACCTTAAGGATTACTTGAACTCATTGTGGTCTCTTTTATTCAGAATAAAGATAAATTAGATTTCTACGTGGCTTCTTAGGTGCACCATTAGAATTGGTAGTGAGCTTAAGTCAATACTGGTTACCAGTATGTTAAGAACAAATCATCCGCATTTCTCCCTCCCCTAAGTCACTCATGTAGGTCAATCAGATGAAGTATTATTGATCATTATCTTGACCCAGGGTTTTATTTTTAGAGGTAAGTGCAGAAATACAAGTTCATGGAACCAACGGCTAAGTCCTGTCTACCCAACTCTCAGAGTCATAAATTAATGTAGATTCATTGTCTCATTCTATCTCACTGGATGGACAAGACATAAGGAACATAATTATAGATAGTTTTGAATTATTATTTGATTACTGTATCCATGTTTCTAGGGAAAATTAGAAAGTCAAGATGACTCTTAAAGCGCTATCCCAATTAGCAGAATGTATGATGTATGAATTGAAAGGACAAGATTGTGATCAGGGCTCAACCACATTATATCCACTTCTAACTTCTCTTGTCTGACGTGGAGACCTACTTCTCCATGAATGCTTATCTAAGAGCCGGAGTTTGTTCTTCATTTAATAATTTGCTTCAATCTTACTGAGTGCAGAGTCTTCTGAAATGAACCGATTACCTTTCGAAAAATTTTACACATCTGAATCTTATACACATTATAGCACATAATAAAAGGAACAAAAACAGGCATTTTATTAATAAGTGTTAAAATGTGAAGTTTAGATTGGTTGAAAAATCTAATAAAACAAAGGTCAAGTGCCATGTATTTGTCTTCTATGGCTGCCCTAACAAAGCACCACACACTGGCTGGCTTAAAAAAACAAACCTATTTTCTCACAATTCCAGAGACTGTGGGTCTAAGACTAATGTTCTCAGTAGGCTGAAATCTGGTGAGAGCTGATGAAGATTGTTTCATTGACCAAATTCCGTTCAGGTTTCCTTGAACTCTCTCTCTATTTAGATTTTATTTATTTATTTGAGAGAGAAAGTCGAGAACACAAGCATGGAGTTGCTGGGGGAGGAGAGGCAGAGGGAGAAGGAGAAGCTGAGCAGGGAGCCCAATGTAGGGCTCAGTCCCAGGACCTTGAGATCATGATCTGAGCTGAAGTCAGATGCTTAACCAACTGAGCCAGCCAGCGCCCCCCTCCCCACCACCGAACTCTTTCAATTAGGCCTGACTTGGAATGCCATGCTCATCTCCACATTGTCCAATTTTAGCAAGAATCCTGCTAAGCCAGTTTAACTAGACCCCTCCCCTCACACACTCAATATGTGATCACCTTCAATATCCAATTGAGTTCCGTATTCTTGACCATATCTCAGGTGATGTTTGATCGTTCTAGCCTACCTTTAGCAAGAATCCTGTCAGGTCAGTTTGGCCAAACTTCCCCTTATCCTTGAGGTTTCCTTTTACTAATCTTCCATCCACTGACCCCCTCCCACTCCTTCATGGTGTATGTAGAGTTGACTAATCTCTCTCCACCATAGCAAAGCTCCATTGCACCTATGGTGATAGCCACCCTCCTCCTTGAATAAAGTCTGCCTTGCCATTGTGAACAAGCATAATGAATATTTTTTTCCTTATCAGGGATCTCCCTGTGAGTTGCCAATGGCTGCCTTCCCTGTGGGTTCACAAGACCTTTTTATGCATGGTGGGGACAGACGGGAAAGCAAGTGAGCTCTCTAGCATCTAGTGTCCTATTGGATCAGTGCCCCACCTTTATGATCTAATTTAAGATTAATTACTTCTTCAGAGGCCCCATCTCCAAATATAGCCACTCTGGGGGCTAGGACTTCAGCATATTAATGTTGAGATTAGTTAACACATCCATCTCCTCATATAATCACAATTTTGTTGTGTGTGATGGGAGTATTTAAGATCTGCTCCCTAAGCAACTTTCTGGTATGTAGTACAGTATGTTAGTCACACTGTGCTGAATATCAGATTTCCAAATACAGCTGCACGGGGGGATAGGGCTTCAACCTATGAATTTGGGGGTCATACACACATTTAGCCCATAATCACATAGACAGCTGTGGAGACACAGAGATGCACTTTAAAAAATAAAATGTTTCTTACAAACATAATAAGAGGTTAGTTGGCCATGGCCTTTTTCTTCTCTTCAGGTATCTATCTAGAATAACAATCTTTCCCCAATATTTATGTTCACTTGCAGGAATTATAGAGAGTAACTTAATTAAATCTGAAATAACATAAGCAGATTAGAAAGAATACAAATTATAGCAGAAATAAGAATAGACTAACAGTGGACATTTTTAATTGAGCAAAACACGGTTTGCCTTGTGTTTGTACTTGTGACACTAATCCTTCTACCAGGTTCAACGACATAAAGGAGAATTTCTCCACTTAAAACATTTTTATATGTACCTTTTGAAGTAATTTGGGTAAAGTTACCTGTGTCGCTGCATGCTCTGGAACACAAGGTTCATTCGCATGTTAAGCCATTGCTGAACAGTACAAGGTTATTTTGCTGAACAAAGGACCAAAATATATTAACATATTGTAAACTTCCTCTCTTTCTCATATCTATCAAAAGTAACACTTAGAAAAAAAAACAACCTTTAAAAACAAATCTACCATACAAGTAGATTTAAAAATAGAGGCGTAAATGAACATTATCACTTACCATCAGGGAAATGAAAATTCAAAACTACTGGAAAGACAAGAAGCAACAAGTGTCGGTGATGATGTGGAGAAATAGGAACCCTCCGGAACTGTTGGTGGGAATGCAAACTGGTGCAGCCACTGTGGAAAACAGTATGGAGGCTCCTCAAAAAGTTAAAAATAGAGCTACCTTAGGATCCAGCAATCACATAACTGTGTACTTACCCAAAGAATAGAAAAACACTAATTCAGAATGATACCTACGCTATGTTTATAGCTGCATTCTTTTTATAATAGCCAAGATATGGAAATAGCCCTGGTGTTCATTGATTGATGAATGGGTAGAGATGTAGGGTATGTGTGTGTGTGTGTGTGTGTGTGTGTGTAAATGAAAATTAAAATACAGGCATAGACATTTGTAAGCCAAGGAGACAGGCCTCAGAAGAAACCAACCATGCCAACCCTTTGATCTACCTCCAAAATTGTGAGAAAATAAATTTCTTTTGTTTAAGCCAAAAAATAAATTAAAAAATAAAAATAGAGGCATTCCTTATCTTATCCCAAAAGTATTTTCAGTAAACCAGGGATGAATTAATGAACTAGAACAGTAGCAGTGAGATTGCATCTACAAGGATGAATTTGAGTAAGATTTAGAAGAATAAAGTGTCCGGGGATCCCTGGATGGCTCAGTGGCTTAGCACCTGCCTTTGGCCCAGGGTGTGATCCTGGGGTCCCGGAATTGAGTCCCACATCAGGCTCCCTGCATGGGGCCTGCTTCTCCCTCTGCCTGTGTCTCTCTCTCTCCCTTTCTGTGACTCTCAGGAATAAATAAATAAAAATCTTTTTAAAAATAAGAAAAAAGTGTTTTTCTTTATCTGACTAATTTCACTTCTCATAATGCCTGCACAGTCCAACCAAATTTTTACAAATGGCAGGATTTATTTTTTATAACTGAAGAATATTCAATTGTATATATGTACCACGTCTTTTTTATTCTTCACCCATCCACAACACTTAGGTTATTTAGAAGTCTTGGCTGTTGTGAATAATGCTGCAATTACTGGTGGAGTTTTAGGCTTTTCTATACGTAAGAATATTTCATTTGTAGAGACAATTTTCCTTCTTCCTTTTTGATTTGGATACTCTTTATTTCTTTTTCTCCCTAATTGCTATGTCTAGGACTTCCAGTAGTATTTTGAATAGAAGTAGTGCGAGTAGGAACCTTATTTTGTTCCTGATTTCAGTTTAGCTTAAAGTTTGTCAGTTTTATTTATCTTTATGAAAAACAACAACAACTACTCTTGGTTTTACTGATTTTCTTCTATTGTCTTTGTACTTTCTATTTCATTTATTTATGCTCCAATCTTCAATATTTCCTTCCTTCTGCTAACTTTGGGCTTAGTCCTTTGTTGGTTGGTTTTCCTTTCTCTAATTCATTAAAACGCAAAGTTAGGTTGTTTAAGATCTTTCTTTTATCTTTTATTTCATAGGCATTTATTGTTATAAACTTTCCTCCTAGAACAGCTTTTGCTGAATCCCGTAACTTTAGTATGTGATGTTTTGTTTTTCTTTGTTTCACGATACTTTTGGATTGCCCTTTTGATTTCTTCCTTCATTCATTGTTCAAAAGTATGTTGTTCAAGGGGCATCTGCAGGCTCAGTTGGTAGAGCGTGTGACTTGATCTGGGGGTTATAAGTTCAAGCCCCACTTTGGGCATAAAGTTTACTTAAAAACATGTTGTTTAATTTCCACGATTTTGTGATTTTTTTTGGTTTTATTTCCATTATTAATTTCTATTTTTTATACCACTGTGGTTGGAAAAGATATTAGATATAATTTTAATCTTCTTAAATTTGTAACAATTTGGGGCACCTGGGTGGTTCAGTCAGTTAAGCATCTGCCTTTGGCTCAGATTATGATCCCAGGGTGCTGGGCTCGAGTGAGTCCTGCATCGGCCTCCCCGTTCAGTGGGCTGTTTGCTTCTCCCTCTCCCTCTGCTGCTCCCCCCTATTTGTGCACTCTCTCTCTCTCAAATAAATAAATAAAATATTTTTTAAAAAAATTTAAGGCTTGTTTTGTGGCCCAACATATGATCTATCCTGGAGAATGTTTCATGAATACTTAAGAAGAAGATGCAGAATGCTATTTGTTTGAATGTTCTATCTACGTCTGTTAGGTCCTTTTGATTTATAGTGTTATTCAGGTCCAGTGTAACCTTATTAACTTTCTGCCTGGATGATTTATCCAATGTTGAAAGTGGGGTGTTGAAGTCTCCTACTATAATTGCATTGCTTCCTATTTCCCCCTTTAGTTCTGTTAATATTTGCTTTAAATATTTACGTGTTCTAATGTTGGGTGCATATATGTCTACAATTGTTATATCTTCTTATTTCATTGATCCTTTTATTACTATATAGTGATCTTCTTAGTCTCTGGAGACTGATTTTGACTAAGTATAGCCATTCCTACTCTCCTTTGGTTACCACTGGAATGGTAATAACTTCATGATCCATGTAGTTTACATTGGTGTCTTCATTCGAAGGAGCAAACACCTCTTCCAGTCTTTACAGATTGGTTTCAGCAGGTAAACACCTCCTGTCTGTTTCCTGGGTTGATGAGAGTACCTTGGAATCAATTGTGCTAGCTTAGAGGAGGTTATGAGGTTGCCACCGGGTCAGCAGTGGGGTCCTTGTTTGAAGGGCTTGTTAAAAGAGGCTTGGACAAGCATGGATCCTGTATGGGCCCTGGGTAGATGGACTGGACCTCAGTACCTTTTTTAGCAGGGTGGAGCTGGAGCAAAGGTGCATTTTGTGATCTCCTGCTGGGTCCTTAGATGGCTGTATGAGGCCTATTGTCTGTTGTATGGTGGTTGTGGCTCCCACCACATCCCAAGTGGGGCTATTGTCCAGTCCCCGGATGGGTGTCTGAGTGGCAGGACTGGCCATGGCTAGTACTGAGCCCAGGGCTATTTCATGTTCGACAGACAAGATTGAGGTCTGTAGACCTAGTGTTGGAGGCATAGCTGGCATGTCTCTGTGAGGTTTCTGGGTGGGCTGGACTGGTCTTTGACCATGGCTGGATGAGCCTGAGTTGATTAACCCATTCTGTGCATCTATTTTGTCCTGCACTTCTTAGTAAAATCTAAGATATTTCCAAATCTGTTACAGACAATTAAATCTCCAAAACCCATAGCTAAAAAACAAATATGATGGTCTAGTGCATAGGCACATCTCTGCCTTTCATTGAAAATAAGACATCTCTTCTCTCCCATCTTAGGCTGCTTTGTATACAGAAGCCTACAATTGGGGATCCCTGGGTGGCGCAGCAGTTTGGTGCCTGCCTTTGGCCCAGGGCGCAATCCTGGGGACCCGTGATGCAGTCCCACGTCTGTCTCCTGGTGCATGGAGCCTGCTTCTCACTCTGCCTCTCTCTCTCTCTCTCTCTGTGTGTGTGACTATCATAAATAAATACAAATTTAAAAAAAAAAGAAGCCTACAATTGGGAGAGAAAGTGTAATCATTTTTCTTCTGTTCCTCAATGGTGCTCTTCTTCCATGACCAAGCATTCTCCTCATCTCTCTCTCTCTCTCTCTCTCTTTTTCTCTCAGCACTCCAGTCTCATTTTTCTGATTTCTCCAGGGTTGAAGTGAAGAGGAACTGAGAGAAAACACTAAGACTTGGGAAATTCTTAAAAAAAAAATAAAATAAAAAAAGAAGACTTGGGAAATTATTTATTTATTAATAGAGATATGAACTTTTATTGGTTGGTTTCTTCTGGCTAATGAAGGCATTTAGAGCTAAATTTCCTTTGGGTCGATGGGCTTTTCAGAGACTGTCCATGAGTGTAGATTGTTCCTCTGTAGATTCCTTAACATTTCTCTCCTCCACTTGGATGCTTTGTTTTCAATTTTGGTTCATGACAGTAGACTTTACACAGATGTTCTCTCTTGGAGCTTCCCCAGGTAATAGTCTTGGGAAAAAAAAAAAACAAAAATAAAAACAAAAAAAAAAACTTTTAAGTCAGCGCCAGGCTGATATTTGTTCAAATAAAGTCTAAATCTGAAGAATGTCTCCTACACAGCCACTCACCTCAATTAGATGGTCATCCAGCATCTTCTCTGGCTTTCAGGATTTCCCAGGCATGTTTATGGAATCAGGACCCCTCCACTCCCAAAACGTCAAGGAAAACAGGACAAACTCTCTGAATCATTTCCTGAACCCCTGTTTGTTGTCGGATGGAGAAAAAGGTGGAGGTGTCATCTAATACAGCCGCTCTAAAAGGAGTGAGACTCACACCATACTAGCAATCCCCTCCAAGGAACTTCTCTATCTGCCTCTTCAATTCTTCCCATTTTTATACACTTAAAGAAAATGAAATCCTAAAGGTTGAAAAACTAATTTTCTTTTTTTTTTTTAAGATTTTATTTATTGATTCATGAGAGACAGAGAGAAAGAGAGGCAGAGACACAGGCAGAGGGAGAAGCAGGCTCCATGCAGAGAACTTGATATGGGACTGGATCCCAGGTCTCCAGGATCACACCCTGAGCTGAAGGTGGCGCTAAACCTCTGAGCCACCTGGGCTGTCCTAAAAACTAATTTTCAAGCACACTTTTGCTCATCTTTTTTCAGGTGGTCTGAATTTCACAGAATGCAGGGCCCAGGAGGGGAATGTGGGAGTCATAACTCCAAAATTCTATTGTCTTAGGAAATCTGGAATTGAGCTGGCAATAATTCAATTTGGTGTCCTAATAGAACACATAAGGGATTATAAACAAAGTGGCACGGTACCACAGACAGTGCAAAGTTTTAAATCATTTGTAGTTATTTCTTAAATTATCTCATTATTATTTTCCTCCCAGGAAACCACTGCCCAAACAACGTCCATAATTTTGCTATGTCATTACCAACTCTTTTATACTGACAACTGAAGGAATGGAAAATCTTTTTGCTTATTTTAGGACATAGAGGACCATGTTAAGCATTTATTTTGAAATAAAATATATTGTGCAACTGATTATGTATGAAAAATATCATTCATTGAAGAATTAGTTTATTTTTTTCAAGAGTTTTCTTGGGCTGCAATTGATCATACATATTTCATACTATTTTAGACTTGTACATTTTTTTTATTTGGTATAATTTAGTTCCAACTGTGTTAGAAAATGAATACCAAATACTATCTGGAGGCAAACTGAGGGGAAAAGTGCTTTCTGTGGTAAACTGAAATGGTAGGTCATTAATCATATTCTTGCCTCTCCCCCTCCTCTGAGACTGATTATCTGTAGTCAGGTCATATGGGAAGGCTTGTAAGTCAGGCATATTTGAAGTGAGAAAGCTGGACGTATTTAATGTTTAAATTCTCTTAGTCTTCATTTCATCTTCTTTCCACTTTGATTTGATGTACTCTAGAGGCTGGAGAATTAGGGAAAACAAACACAATGACATTTCCCAAACCCCTTTGAACCTAAGGTTCTTCATATAGGTGTATTTGCTTGAGATTTGCGGATAGAAGAGAGAAATATCATCAAATCCCCTAGTGTAGGGAGTGTGTGTCTTTTGGCTCTTCCTCTTCTAAAAGACTTATGTGGTGCCTGGGTGGCTCAGTTGGTTAAGCCTGGGACTGTCAGTTTCCATCTAGGGTTCATGATCTCAGGATCATGAGATCCAGCCCCACATTAGCTCTATGCTGGGCATGGAGCCTGTTTGAGATTCTCTCTCTCCCTCTGCCCTCTCTGCCCCCATGTGTGCACAGACACTCTCAAAAAAAGAAATACATAAGATAAAATAAATAAAATACTTATGATGGATACACTGGAATTCAGATCTTTATTGTCATAGGCAACTACTGTCCGGTGGCTGCAGCACAGATATTATAACAATATCTTCTGGCTATTTCTCACTATGTATAATCCAAGTTTTATTCTCTGGTGTATATCTTTTAATGAGTACTTGTCTTCTTAAACTAGCAAGAGTGGATTTTACTTTCTGCAGCTAAGAACTCAGGCAGCAATTAAGATATTAGAGTCCAAGGACAATGTGAATGAAGAATTGGTGGTTTTCTAACCTGAATGGGTTTAAAGGCAGTGAAGTTCTGATTAGAATTAGAGAAGACAATACCATGTCAAAATACTTGCTGGAAATTGTTTCTGCGCTCACCTGGAAGGATGGGTGGAGAAAAGGCAAATCTTTTGTAGACAGAATAGATACTATTCTAGGGCAATTTAAGGGTCATAAGAAATGCAACTCTATGGAGGGGGCTGATCCCTTCTAACTAGAAAAGATAATGAATTTAAAATCTTAAGACTTTAAATAATAAGTTCTAGTCCTTGTCAGAAAATCAAGAAGCATCTGCTTTAAATGTACCTTATATCTTGCAGCTGCAGATCTGACTTAATGAAAACTTAGATTTAAATTTATACCCTTTGCAAACCAAAAATAAGATTTTGGTTGAAATAATGTGGGAAACTTGGGAGAATTTGTATGATTCCAAGTAATGAAGTAATGAAGGTTCAAATCCCACTGAAACTTCCTTGCCAGTAGAAACAGTATAATTCTCCACTCTTGAAACACTGAGGCTGTTTCAACCTTTTTATAAAACTATACCTGAAATGTTGCCATGCAAAATAATGTCATTTCTTCTGATGATTCTCTCCTTTTACCCCTCTCGGCCTCCAGACCAATACCTACAGTCAGATTCCCATATGCTTCAGGATATCAGGAACTTGAAAGATAAACATAATATGATAAAAGAATTCAAAGATTGTGTTAATTTATAACAGCAAGAATCTGTAAGAATCTGAAAAAATATGTATGAGAATATATACTTAATCTGTTAGATTCATAAGGGAAGATGATTACATATTGGCTAAATATATTGATATAAACGGAACAGATATATATATATTTTTTTTTCAATCAAGACTAGCTCAAGCAGTTATAAATGGCCATAACAGTTGTTTAATTAGTGGCCTATATCCTGGATTTGATGTAAAGGAAGTTAAGGTGCCAGATATTCCTGGGTGTGATATGGAAGGATAAATCAAAATATCTGCAGAAATAGAATAAATAGTATAAAGGAGATTCTTCATGATCTGATCAGCTACCATCTAAATGCACACCAGAGGAAAATGTAGAATAGTTTCTTCCCAAGGCATTTTGGAAAACATTTCTGAAGACAGATTCAGCATATCTGAAAAGTGCTCTTTATAGTGTGAGTCCGAAGGTAGAATATGCAGCCATTGAGGTGGGACTCCTGGTTTTTACTGGTGCTGTTGGTATCCTGGAGTGACAAAAGCCAGCTAGCGATACATCCACGACAAAGAACAGCCGTCATTAAATGCAAGGTAGGTCCAACAATGGTGTGAGCAGCAGGTGTTTTTACAGAGACAAAGTGAAATTGTGGGTTTTAGAAACCCAAGGTATCGAACAGCCAATCGACTCTTCTCTTGATCTACATAACATGAGAAGAACAGCAGTTCTCTGAATGAAGGCCTGGTGTGAGCCCCAATGGGAAAATCAAAGACCCTTACCCAATGCTAAACCTGGAGACTTCTATGCCAACCATGGTTCTATTAGCATCATGTCATGTGGCCCAGGAAGTCTCTGTGAGATACAGTGAAGCCCATGAAGGTACTCACTTCTTAGAACACGGCAACACAATTTCATCAAGAGCAGAGTCCCTGTCACGGTTGTGTGGTCTGGGATTGGTAAGGAGACGACAGTGCACAAGTAAAGCTGGTGGAGGTTGAGTGCTACCGTTGTTCAATATTTAAAAATCATTGCCCCTTACGTTTCTGGTTTTCTATCCATTGCTCTCAGGGTAGTAATGATGGTCCTAGCTACTCCCCGAGGGTTGGAAATATCAGTCATCATCTTTTATTTTTATTTTTATTTTTTTAGCCATCATCTTTTAAAATCGGTTTTCTCTGTATTAAAATGGGTGACCTCATCTTGTTTCTCTTCAGACTGCTCTTCCATAGTCTTCCTCTTTGCTTTTCCTTATAAATTCCAGAATCAAACCCGGCAAAACCTCCCTTGATCTTTTGATTTAATTCAAATATGAATATGAAAGGACTGAATTCTTTATGACATTCAATTTTTTGTTTATAAACTGCTATTTCTCTCCTCATTTTTGACTTTTCCTTAGTGTGGCATGTTACAGTTTTCTGATTTTATCAAGTTAAGGTCTTGTTAATGTTCCCTAGAATTATTAGTTTCTTCATATTTCTGTTACTATTGCAAATAATATTTACTTCTTTACAATGTTTTCTCTATATTTGTTTCTGGGGTACAATAAAGTATTTAATTTTTGCTTGGTGATTTTATTTTCAGAAATAAACTAAATTTTCTTACTTATTTAAATATATCTTACTGGGCACACATTATGTCTTCATTCCTTCCATCCCAACCCTTAGGTCTTTCATGTGTCGTGTGTGTGTGTGTGGGTGGGTGGGTGCTGTGTACGAATAGGTTGTATCTGGTAACATCCATTTATCCCATTATATTAACACTCTCTTTTCACCTCTATTTTATTCTTATTTACCTTTATTAATTATTTATTCTTATTCACCTCTTCTTTATTCTTAATATTTTCACCAAATATTATGTTGCCTGAAGCTTCTGGTTAGAGAGCATTTGTGCCATGGAATTATCTACTTTTATTTTTTTTTCTTCTAGTGGCTACAAAATGTTTCAAATTAATTGCTATATCCACCAAGATTATCATATAGTTTCATTATTGAATCTGTTAATGTAATTACCTTACTTATTTTCTAATGTTAAATCTTCCATTTCTAAACTGTGTATCGATTACAATGCATTTTAAAGATATTGGAAAATTTTAAACTTTATGACCACATCATATTCATTAAGATTGGCCCATCATTACTAGTACTATTTTGGTTAGGTGTGGTTTCAAGATTATACCAGCATTTTAAGTGAATTGGGAGAATTACCCTTTAAATGCTTCATATATATATATATATATATATGTATACATATGAATGAAATGCTTCTCTTCTAAATGTATATTTCTTGTATAAACTATTCTGAAAGCTGACAACTCACAAGTAAAACTAAAGGGCCTTGCTTATTTTCTATTGGTGCAAATTTTTACAAGTTATTTTAGTTCTACTTATATGTTGTATTTCTATTATCAGTTTAGTAAGCTGCATTTTTCTTTCTTTTTTTCTTTAAATATTTTATTTATTTATTAATGAGAGACACAGAGGCAGAGACATAGATAGAGGGAGAAGCAGGCCCCCTGAAGGGAGCCTGATGCAGGACTCGATCGCAAGACCCTGGGATTAATACCTGAGCCAAGGCAGACGCTCAACCACTGAGCCACTCAGATGCCCTTGTAAGCTGCATTTCTCTAGAGAAATATTCACATTTTCAATTTTATTGGCATACATTTTTATTTTAAATATTAAATATTTTGTATATCGGTAATTATTTCTAATTTTAGACATTTGCATTTCCATTACGATTTGAATTTTTCCTTCATCATGTTTTTATAGATGTTTATTATTATTGATATTCCCTAAAATACTTTTGCTTTAGGTGTTTGTGTGTATGTGTATGTGTTTTAACTTGTGATTCTCTTTACTATTTCTCTCATCTCCTTTTGGTTTAATCTGTAATTATTTTTCTAGCTTTTAGGGTGGCTCCTCAGACCATTACCCTAGGTATGTCAATGAAGTAAAATTTGATTCAAGAATTAGTGCTAATTTACCGATCACAATTTCTGTTTTCTTTTAATCCCTGTTCCCATAAGGTTTCCCCTTTTATCCTTCAAAGCTCGGTAATGGGTTTTAGCTGATGTTTAATAAATTTTACAAAGAATTTTTAGTTGGTTAGTGGCAAATGCAAATTGATCTTTCAATCCATCTGGCTCATATGTTGCCAGAAATATGAGTTTCAATTTACATGTTAAGTCTCTCCAATTATGCTTCTACCATCACCACTCAACCAAAAAGCTTATGTCTGATGGACATTGTGATCCCTTCAATAGACCCTGGAAATACTCTACTTCCAGGTCTTATAATACTTACTCTGTTGGTTTCCTGACGTCACAATGGCTTGATTTTTGTTGTAACTAACTGACCCTTCCTTCCTCTGCCTGCCTGCTGCCTCTTGTCCTCATATCTCTCTGTATATAATTGCTGTTCAGCAGTTAATACTGACACCTTTTTTCACCTTGTGTTATGCTTGTTTTCAATTACATTTACCCATTCAAATGGCTCAAAATATATGTTAATGATTCCTAAATTTATATTTTATTTATTTTTAAGGTATATTCATTTATTTGAGAAGGGAGAGGGGAGGGGCAGAGGGCAAGGGAGGATCTCAAGCAGACTCCTCACTGAGTGCAGAGCCTAACACAGGGCTGGATCTCATGACACGGCATTCATGACCCTGGGATCATGACCTGAGCTGAAATCAAGAGTCCAACACGTAACCTCCTGTGCTACCCAGGCACCCCTAAATTTGTACTTTTAGACAGGTCTTCTGTGTTGTAGATTCATCAAGCTAATACCTCCCTTTGACTCTGTCATTTTGGATGTCCGTTGTATGACTGCCCATGCCCGGTGACTTCACTGTTTTGCTTGTTTTTCTTAAATGACATTTGTATTCATTCCTTATTTTTGGATTCTAGTGAATCTGCCAATACATATCATGATTTTGTTACCTACTGTTTTTCCTCCAAATTCCTCTCTTTGGTCCACATATTCCAGTCATTCATTTCAGAAAGCAAAACAAAAGAGAACAAAAACCTTCCTCAATTATTAAATAACTGGCTTTAAATCTATACATAAAATGCTGTCACTTTACTCAAAGGTTCTTAAGTAACACATGCCTAGTTAATTGCTTGGCAGGAAAAATCCCAAATTATTTGCTCTGATTGTTTCAGGGTAGGGATTTATGCCCATTTCCACAGAGTACGTGAACTATTGCGGTAGAACTGTGGGAACATTTTAAGCCATAGTTTTGTGTTGGTGGAGACTGTTAGAGTACCATGAGAATGATTATTCCCATTCAAAAGTACAATGTTCTTTAGGGAGGAAATAAAATCAGAATTCAGTGCTGGGATATTAAAAATAGTATTCTACTTATTTTAAAGCTGAACACGTTGCTAAGCTTAGAATTTCTGTCAAATTTGCACAACATAATCACAGACCTTTTACAAGAGTGTCATTTGAACTAATCCATTAGCCTTGTCCAAATTAGCCCAATTGTTTATAAGGTATTAAATGCACTACAAAGCCTAACATGTTTGTTATGCTTCATAATCATAGCACCTGTTAAACAGCCCACCGCAGCTGTACTTTTAGCAGATTACAGGCCATTAGGCAAGTTATACAGTACCTTCCTTTTATAACCTAATTTCTTTTCTCTTGCATGAGACTTTCTGGATCATAAAAATGAGAACTTTTTCATAGCCCTTCACTGATTGAGATGAAGAGAGTGATTTTAAAATTATTAGGATGCTCAGATACAACTTGCAAATGCTATAGTAAAATGAAGTAGTAAAATATTTCATTAACTTTTAATCCAATTTAAGATTGTTTTCTTCCCCTTGGGACTAAATGTCTTTCGATTTATCATGCTCTTTTTTGGAACCATTTTTTGAAGAAAAGTGAAAAGTGAAACTATGGAGTAAGAAAACACAAAGACCTATGTTAAAAGATCTTTCTTTCAGGGTCCAGATAGTTGCCAAATGGAGGAAACATCTGGCATCAATTTTATTCTCTCATTAATTTTTTAAGCATTTGCAGGTTGTCTAAATCATCAAAACCCTCCTGTGTATGCAGACACATACACACAAAATTACCTTTTGAGTAATAAAGAATATAAAATAGATGAGGCAATTTATTCACTTATTCAAGATTGAGGAAGCGTCCAGAGGTTTTAGGCATTCTGCTAGGAACTGTCAATAAAGCAGTGAGGAACTCTAACTTACCTAACTTGGTCTGTGCTCTCATGGAGCTTACCGTTGCCTGGGGAAGGCAGAATTTAATCAAATACATCAGAAAAAGCAAACAACAAGAAGAGTGATATACATATATGGAAAAACACACGTATAAAATACAAACACATACACACATTATCACTCTGTGAAGTAGAACCATTCACCTGTGTGTACACACACAGAACAAGAGGACTGCAGTGTCTCTGGTTTGCCATAATACTGAAGGAATGATATTTTCATTGAAATCTAGTGTCAAATAGATAACAGTGGAGTAGAGTATTTGCAGTAGGGAGGAAATATACAGTGTTACTCTGGACAAAAGAAACAGTGCAGAAATTCTGTGGTAAGGATTGCATGGGAAGTGACTGAAAAGTTGAGAGAAGGCCGGTAAGACTGAAGCCCCATAACCAGAGGGAAGATTGCAATGGGTGAGTCTGCAGAGTTTCTCAGGAACCAGCTCATCTAGCACCTGACAACCCATATCGATCTTTGGTCTTTATCCTAGATACAATGGACAAACAATACGCATTTTTTACATAAGGAAATCAGATGATCAAACTTGCAGTAAGAACTTCCCTGGCTGCTGTACGGTGATTGAAAATAGAGGATAAAAAGTGGTTGTAATAAATACACAGTCTTGGAACCAGGCACACGAAGATCTCATTCTGCTACAAACTTCAAATTAAGAGACCAAGTTCTAGCTCCCCAACATCCTCCTGGAGTTTTCATACTGTTTTAAGGGATGTAGGTGGCCCTTAACATTAAAATGTAGCAATGAACACCTTGTTGGAAAATAGCACTGAGGGAGCGAAACAGACTGTAAATTACCCAAATGAATTTATAACCAACCTATTATGCCATTTGGGGGGAGGGTCAGAGATGTCGATAATCAGGAGCTATATTCTCTGACTAGGTTTGTAACTAATAGAGAGGTTGACAAGGGAGACGGGCAGAAGGTGAGCAAGACATCACCTTTGTTAATGGAGAAGCCATAAGGGAGGGTATTGCTCAGCCCTGGACAAATGGCTTAGGAAAACTGCACTCAAAACTGAATAACCATAATTATTGTGTTAAAGGCAAGGTTGGGTATCACTAAGGAGGGGGGGGGGTGGTCAGCTGGACTTGTAATAGTTAAACGAGGGAAGTAGAAAGGACATGTGCTCTCGGCAAACAATTATACACCCAGACAGAAGAAGGAATCAGGAAGGGTTCAGTCATTTTCTCTCGGTGTTTCTCTTTTAAACTCACCATCAGATGAGATAATCTTCTTCCTTTAGAGTGAATTGGGGGAGAGAGAATTGCTATTCTAGAGGAGCAATCTCAACATTGAAAACAATGAATGGGAAGTTAGGGTTCTACTTAATACTGTCTTTTTTCTTTTATAACCCAGCACTCCTAACTATTAACTGGCGTCTGGCTCTTGCTTTCCATGAAGGATATCAGCAGCTTCATATTTCTCAGGAAGTCCTCTCCCACTTTCCTAAGTCTGGTTCCTAATAACAATGAGCTTCTCACTTGGGCATGGCAGTGTGCATGCGCAGTATGCCTTTTGCATTCAGAGGCTAAGAAGTGGTTCTAAGGAATAATTAAACTTCAAAATTCTTTGATTCTTCACAAAGATGAAATATTACTCATGTTCTGTTTCTTTGCTCGATTCATATCCGATCATATTGTCTAGTATAGTCTATCAAAGATTTTAGAATGACGCTAAAAGAACAGAAATATCAATTATAAAATGTTAATGGTCCAGAGATAACCAAAACCTGACTTTCTCTTTATAGAATATCCAGGAGCAAAATAGACCTAAAAAAGATTAAATCCTCTTATAAATTAAAGTCCCCAGATGAAAGAAATAATGTTGAAAATAAAATTATTTTAGTAAGATAAGTAAAAGTACAAATTCTTAAATTCCTGTTCACTTTAATATAAAATCCAAAGAAATTCAATTGTTTCTAATTTCTTATTATATTAAGTTTCATCGAAAATGATGCCTGGGTAGAACTGGGTATGGTTTCATTAATATGGCCTAGCTTCCCTAATAAGAATATAGTTCCTTTAGCATCTCAATTTGTAACAAACTCAATAATAAACAAAAACACAGTAAACAGGGAAATAGTTTGAATAGACACAATCATGTAGAGAAAAAGTGTATGGATGATCAATAAAATGCAAATTTAAGTAATCACATAGTGAATATAATAAGTAGTCATCAAGGAAATGCCCATTAAGACCAATGTTCACGATCCTCATGATTAAAAAAATTTTTTTAAAGAGGGGTACCTGGGTGGCTCAGTCCATAAGTGGTTGACTTGGTTTTGGCTCAGGTCATGATCTCAGTGTCCTGGAATCAAGCACCATATGGAGCTCCATGCTTGGGGAGTCTGCTTATAGATTCTTTCTCTCCCTCTTCCCCTCCCCACACTCATTCTCTGTCTCTGTCTCTGTCTCTCTCTCTCTTAAATTAATAAATAAATCTTAAAAAGAGACATGTTCTTATCATTAGCTAAGTCATCAACTAAAATTAGTTCTTGTTTATTTTTTCATGAGAGACACACACACACACAGAGAGAGAGAGGCAGAGACACAGGCAGAGGGAGAAGCAGGCTCCACTCAAGGAGCTCAACATGGGACTCAATCCCAGGACCCCAGGGTAACACCTTGAGCCAAAAGCAGTGGCTCAACCACTGAGCCACCCCAGGGAGTCCCTAAATTTAGCTTTTAAATGTAATTTTTTCAAGCTACCATGTTCTTACTGCACACAAAATTATTTTTCCAAAACAGTACTTTATGTTGTCAAGCCCCAAACCAAAGGGCATGGGGCATATGAATGATGAAATTTAGACAATCTACCAGATTTCAGCCTCAACAGAATGCCAGTTACCAATATCTGAACAGATGCTTCAGTGGATGTTTCTGAGCCTTGTGATGCAACAGCCTATTGAAGACCAATATTTCTGTCATGCACTAAGACATTGCTTTTTAAAGCATTCTTCTTCACTTTTTTCTTTCATTTCTTTCTTTCTTCCTTCTTTTTCTTTCTTTCTTTCTCTTTCTTTCTTCTTCTTTCTTTCTTTCTTTCTTTCTTTCTTTCTTTCTTTCTTTCTTTCTTTCTTTCTTTCTTTCTTTCTTTCTTTCTTTCTTTCTTTCTTTCTCTTTCTTTCTTTCTTCTTTTCTTTTTTTTTCTTTTTCTTGGAACAGACATCATAAGTTAGATCCCCTCCCCTGCCCCACGCCTGCCTCTTTCAAGGTATGCTACTCTGATTGTTTGAATCAAATGTCTAATTTATTTTTACCCTTGCCTTGGTTTTTGATGGAGGCATTTGTTTTTGTTTGTTTGTTTTTTTCTTACATATAAATCTGGATTTGGTTGGTTATTTTCCCATTGTGAGAGATGAGAAATCTTATAATCTTGTTCATGTTCAGTTCTTTGATTCTTTTAATAACCCAGCCCTGGAGGCATTTTACCATTAGAATAATATCCAGTCTGGGCCTAAACTTCATTTATTATTGTTCTGTCCAATTCTTTTTTAATATACCCCATCTTTACTGTTCTATATCCAATAATCCCATTTTCCTATATTTCTCAGTCATGTTTCCTAAGATAACACACAGTACTTATATGCCTACTTAAATAGGTGTGACTTTTTAAAACTTCACCAAGCACTTTAACAAATTTTAATGCTGATCTTGATTTTTCTTTCACGTTTTGTCCAGAGCCTCTACTATCAACTGATATCACCCTGTTGATCCTCAATGAGTGGTTTGCTAATTGCCTTTCTTAATGAATTTCCTTCTTGTGAGTCCAATTGCATTCTTTGAAGAAAAGGAATTTATTAATGTATAAATTACTCATAAATTTCTTTACATAATACCTCTATTATGCACAAAATTTAAGTATATAGATAAATGTATTTTATCGAATATATATTCTTGTATACCATGTAACCACCACATCAATTCTATTGATAATAGAATATATCAATTGCCTTAGTTCCTTCAAGGCTCTTAGAATAGTGCAATCACTGATTGGATGTTTACCACGACAGACAGTTTGCTTGTTCTAAAACTTTATTTAAATCAAATAATGCAGTAGGTACTCTTTTGTATCTGGCTTCATCAACTTAATGTAATATCCAGACATTCATCGATGTGGTTGAGTGTGTCAATGATTTGTTTATTTCTGTTATTCATTAGTATGGTATTCTAGTGTACAAACATAGCATAAATTATTAAACATTTAACCTGCTGATGGACATTTGGGCTATTTCCATTTATTGCTCTTATGGAAAAAAATGCATATTTTTGTGCATATGTAGTTCTGTTAATCTTTGGTAACTAGGGGTGGAATTGCTGAATACTGAGATAGATGTATATCTAACTGTATAAAAAAACTGTTTAAATACAAACTATTTCCAAAGTGGTTGTACCATACTTTATTCTAATAAATAGTTGATAAACTTTCTAGCTGCCCTACATTCTTATCAATATTTGGCATTATTAATCTTTTAAATTTTAGTAATTCTTGCAAGTATGCAATGACTTCAATTGGCATTTCCCTGGTGACTACTTATATGCTTATTGATTTACAACTTATTGATCATTTATATACTTTTTTTCTTTGTGATTGTAGCTATTCAAGGCTTTTCCTCATTTATTGTGTTCTTTTTCTCATTTATTGTGTTCTTTTTCTTATTTTGTTTAAGGTTTTCTTTATTTATTCATGAGAATACACAGGGAGGAGAGAGAGAGAGAGGCAGAGACACAGGCAGAGGGAGAAGCAGGCTCCATGCAGGGAGCCTGAAGTGGGACTCGATCCCGGGTCTCCAGGATCAGGCCCTGGGTTGCAGGTGGCGCTAAACCGCTGAGCCACCGGGGCTGCCCTGTTCTTTTTCTATTATTGAATTATTTATTTTTCCTGGGTTCAAATTCCATGTCAAATGTATGTATTGCAAATATTTGTTTCCCAGTTTGTGTCTTGCTTCATTTTATAAATGGCGTTTATCCAGAGAAGATATTTGCAACTGGGTGAAATTTATCCTTTTAATTTTATGCTTAGTGATTTTTCTACCCTTTTGGGTAGTGCTTTTTCTGCCCTTCTAATAAACATTTTCCTATCCCATGATTGTAAAAGATATTTTTCTGCATTTTCTTCTAGAAGTCTTCATATACATATGACATTATAGTAATGGGTACTTTAAATATATTTTAGATCAAATTTCCTGAAAAAAAAAACTGAGATATTTGTCAACAGTTTCATTGGGAAGAACTCTTAAATGTAATAATTTGGATTAAAAGATATTTGGAGCTGCTATTGATCAGTAATTAGATGCAAACTGTTATTGCAGAAAGGGGAAGGGTTGTAAAAAGAGCTGATTTTCTTTGACCAAGAGCAATTTTCAGAGAGGAATACAGCTTTGAGCTGAGCATGCCAGATTTGGTCCAAAACCCATACCTTGTTGACCCCTGATCAAAGGTATTCCTGGTATAGTATATCAGTTACAAATTAAGATAATTTACTCCTATTCACCAGTTCTAATAACTTTCTTTGATTTATTTTGCCTAATTTCCTTAGTAACATATACAAGCATGTTAAGAGAATATCCTTAGATTTGTTTTTTCTTGACTATTTTCGTCAGATGTAGCTATTGGCTTTTGTCAGGTTTGTGTTTTTCCCTGTATCATGGAGATAGTAAAAGTATTTTATTAGTTAGATCTATTAAATAGTGCATTAATATTAATGACCTTTATAGAATTGAACCAATCTTATATTCCTGAAATAAATTCCACTTGATCGTTAAGAAGTTTTCCTCAGTAGTCTACCTTTTAAGATGTCAACATGGAGAAGAATATTTTTAGAGGTTTTCCATGGAATAAACAAATACAATAAAAACTAAACAAAAAAGGAAACATTGACCATAAAAATTAAAAAGCTGATTTATGCTTCCTAAGGGATTTCTTAATAGAACTAATTCATGTTATAGAGGTAAGTTAAGTGGTTTTATGGCAACTGTCAAAATCAAGCTGTGCTACTTATCTTGAAAAATATTTACACACCATGCCCCCAATTGTAGATCGTGAATAAGTATTATGTGCAAGAAAATCCAAATCCGAGATTTCAATGATTTGGATGAAATTTCATTAAATAAATAGTATTTTAATTTTTCTATATGTTAATATTATGCACTCTTCATATGATATGATGAGAATGCACTTTATCTCTTTGGTTCTCCTCTCAAAACTACAAACCACTGTCTAATCATGAGAACAACTTCAAATAATCTAATATTGAAAGACAGTCTACAGCGTTCCTAACCAATAGTTCTCAAAACTTCCAAGCCTATCAAAAAGAAAAAAAAAAAAAAGTTTCTAAGAAACTGTCACAATCAGGACACCTGGGTGACGCAGCAGTTGGGCGTCTGGCTTCAGCCCAGGGCGTGATCCTGGAGTCCTGGATTCGAGTCCCACATTGTGCTTCCTGCATGGAGCCTGCTTCTCCCTCTGCCTGTGTCTGCCTCTCTCTCTCTCTCTCTCTCTCTCTCCCTGTGTCTCTCATGAATAAATAAATAAAATCTTAAAAAAAAAAAAACCCTGTCACAATCTGCAGGACTCTAAGGGAATATGATGACTAAATAAAATGTAAAATGCTCTATGAGATGATCTTTGGACAGAAGAAGCACATTAGGTAAAAACTTTTTGAAAAAATCCAAACACAGTGTGTACGTTGGTTAATATTAATTTATCGATATCGGTTCATTAATTGGTACAAATGCATCATATGCATGTAAGATAATAAGGGATACGGGGTATGGAGTTATCAGACTCTGTACTATCTTGCAACTTTTCTGTAAATCTAAAACTATTCTAATATAAACATTTATTATATAAAAAACTTACTTATTTTCAATTGTTTATGTCTATTCTAAGTATATACTTTATGGAACCTAGATATAGTTTACCAGATAGGATTCTTTTGTAAGGTAACCCAAAAAGTTGTTGCTTATACTTATAATTGCCACCTTGTTATATTTACCCATTTAAGCAGTTTATATGGTTTCTTGAGTTATATCTAGTAGTCACTTTTGGATCTTGTAATGTTTTTATATACATGCTGATAAAGACAATATAAAAATAGCTTATTAAAATATTAAAGGTATCCTTTGTTTATTAGTACAGTATTTAGATTGCTTTGGAGTGTCTTTCCTCTTTGGCAGTCATTCCAATATTCAGTACATAGCTTCACAAACAACAAATCCTAATTAAGAAAAAAGCAAGATAATGAAACTGATTTTTCTTCATGTGATGGAGAAAAAAGACTAACAAAAAGCTTTTCCAATGGTTCGAAGCAAATGTCTCCTCCAAATTCCATATGTAAATAAAGATATATCTCACACGTATACATGTGTTCACTCTTCTTTAAATAAACATTACTTGTTATTTTGTAATTTTAAAACACCTTTATTGAGGAATCACTGAAATACAATAAATCACATATATTTAAAGCATATAACTGAATATGTTTTGAAGTGTGTATTGTGTAAGGGAAACCATTCCCTCACCACAATTACAATAATGAACATGTCCATCATACCAGATATATCCTGGTATCACTTTGTAATCCCTCCTGCCCTTTATGCACATTTCCTCATTCCTAAGAAAACAATCACTGATCTTCTTTCTGTAGCTATAGATTAGATTACATTATTTAAAATTGTATAGATATGGAATAATAGGATATGTTGTCATTTGGTCTAGCTTTTTTTGTGAAGCATAATTATTCTGAGATTCATTCATTTTGTTTTGTGTAACAAAAGTTCATTCCTTTTTATTACTGAGTAATATCCTATCGCGTGGGTGCCATGGGGCCCATTCCATGAGAAATGAAATGATTACTCAGAGTCCAATTTCTTGGAACAAAGAGAGGCCCGAAGGGGCTACACCATCAGGCATCGCCAAGAAGTGTAGGTGCAGAGATGAAGCCGAGTCTGGGTTGGCTCTCGGTTTTCCAATGGTAGGATGTAAAGTCTGTGGAAACAAGGAAGGAAAACCAACTCAAGAAGCCAATCCTGTGAGGGACAGCAGGCAACTGCGCCCCTAACTATCTGCATGGGTCTCTGAAGAGCATCAACCAGGGGGCTGCAGGGGATGGGAGAAGTGACCCCAGAAGGCCTGGCTGTCTCCTCCACCATGGTCGCTGTTGTCAGCACGTACTGTTTTCGGTACCGACCAATGGCAGGAATAAGTGGCTTCTGCCACACGCATAAAGCTACTGCCATTTATGTGTGTCCCGGTCCTTATTGTTTCTTCTACCCGCTGAGGTCTTGCTCTCCCACAGTATGGGTGAGTATGACAAATTTTTGTTTCATCTGTGGGTGGATCCTTGTTCTCAATTTTTGGCTAATAAGTTGGTATGAACATTTACATGCAAATTTTTGTATGGTCATGTATTCCTTTTGCTTCATGGACTAAAATGACTGGATTAAAGAATAGGCTTAACTTTCAAGGAACTGTCAAACTGTTTTGCAGAGTAATTGTACCTTTTTCAATCTTAACTGAAATATTTATTAAAAAATTAAGTACATATGTTGTATAAACCCATACATAATAAAAATACAGAGTAATGATTAAAAAGGAAGTGGTCAATATGTGTGCCTACTTGATATACTCTTACACTTGGCATTTCTCACAGGAAATTTTTCCTTACTACAAAGTTTTCTAGGAGTAGCCAAATAGTTTCAAGTAGTGAAAATAGCTTCTCAAAACTCAGAAGGTTACTAAATTGATGGAAAATCCAGAACATGGGTAGTTAAATTTAGCTGTAATATATACTTAGCCATTTGTTAATTACACTTAAAGAAGAACAAATTGTCTGGACTTCTATGGTCCAAAAAATACTTCTGGGCTTGAAATTAACTTTGATATCAAATACTTATATCTAATGCTTTCATACAAGCACATCATTCAATCTTTTATTTCAATCAGATTATCTGACATAGCAATTACTAGATATTAACCCATAGAAATAAAAAGTAAGGTATACATGCCTTTTTTCCTTTTACGTTAAATTTTTTAAGGTAAATGTGATAGAGAAATAAGTTTCTAAATTTTTCCTAGTTTGCTTCAGTAAATTTAGATATTTTCACATTATGCATGTTTATATTATCACATTCATTTTAAGGAAAGCTCTAATTCTGAGCCCAACACTTATAATATCATTACAGTTTGAGGGATGCCTCGGTGGCTCAGTGATTGTCTGCCTTTGGCCTAAAGCATGCCTGGGGTCCCCTACGAGGAGCCTGCTTCTCCCTCTGTTTGTGTCTCTGCCTCTCTTTATGTGTCTCTCATGAATAAATAAATAAAATCTTTAAAAAAATCTTTATGGTTTGGTCATTTTAATCTAAATACTTATTTATTTATTTATTTATTTATTTATGATTTCAAGAGTGATGCTTTTTACAAAAGGATTCAGGTTAGTGGGACATGTTATGAATTTCTACTCAACATTGGGATGGTAAAACTCCACTGGCACACAGGCTACAAAAGTACCTCGAATATTATTCTATGAAATAATACCATAAGCACACTCATAATATTTATTGTGAAACGATTTTTCTAACAATTTAAGCCTAAACTTCCTGCCATTTAATTGAAATTACATTGTTTCCATGGTTGGTGTATATTTTTTCAACATATAATCTTATTTTGCTTTTACCTCTTTATGCCATTATGTTTGTTTTTGCCCTTCTGAGGTACAGTATTTTAAAAAATGTGACAAAATGGAGAAAGCGGCTTGAGCAAATTTCTGCTAATATTTTCCTGAATTGAGGGAGTCTATTCTTATTCTTGGGTAAATGTTTTCATAAATGATTGGGATAAAAATAAACATGAATAAAATAAATTATAAAATATATATTTAAAATAAGTTTTTACTCTAAATTTCCCGTTAAACCTGAGTAGACTGGGTGACATGAAATTACATTAATGAAATGTCATGTTAGTAATAACTGTGTTGACATGAAAGAGAGCAAGTATAGTTTTTACATTTAAATACGCTCTCCCTCAGATCCTCTAGGCTACCAAAAGGACATCGTTGAAGTCTAATGGACCTAAAATTTGTGTCATGTTTTTTCAATGAATATAAAAATGCTTTAATGATTTTGGTGATAATTATGCACTACTGTCAATCAGGCTGTTTCCATTTCCCTCTCTATGATTTCTTAAAATTAAAGTGCTAACTCAATACAACATGCAAATGCTTCACGCTGTTTATTCTTAGCCTTGTTTCATGTTATTTTTACAGTCAGATATGCCATTCTGCTCAAGAAGAACCATTTTACCAGTTGCCATAATAATTTTGAGAATTTGACTTCCTAATTTAATGATCTATATTCAAACGAGAGATATATGGTGCCCTGGCCATTCCATATTAATCATCCTTCCTTTAATCTCTTTCCATTCCTCCGAATAATAACATTAGCTCAGATGATAATTGCAATCAATGTAAAAAATATACAATCTATTGAAACTTTCAAATAAGCTGTACTGTGATATTTACATATTAGTAATAGTTTTTAGTCTCAATTGTCTTATTAGCAGTTATAATGTTCATCACCAAACAAGAATTGGTGGTATCTATTCCTGGTAAGGCAACTAAAAATGTGAACTTCACTAAGCATTTATTTCTGCTTCTTTGGATCATAAAGATATTTTTACATACTGGACAATAGTAGCTAAAGAATATAATATCTGAGAGACTGTAATCAAATGAAATGAGTCTTATGATTAAAAAAAAAAAGCATGGCTCATATCTGGGAGTCACATCCTGGCCATGGTGTGAGTTAAGCCAAAAACTATAAAGGGTTTGAGATTTCACCCTACTTGCAAGTTTAGTTAACAAGTTAGTTTGCCACTAATACACACATACTCAAGTCCTCTGGATAAGAAAACAGACATCTTAGTTTTGTACAGAGCATTTGGGGTCAGCTCTTGTACTCTAATTCCATAGGAGATGACACTTGAGAGCCAGCTATCACCCACATGTGTTTGTACACAGGAGAGAAATTCTGAAATTATGAAACCTTGGTCTTAGATAGCAGCTATTGGCACGTCTGAGTATCCAACTTTTCAGAGATAGTAGGAAAGACCTTAACTCTAATTGTAAACAAGTTTTCTCTTTAAAGGGAAAATCTCTAGCTTTCCTTCATCATCTGAAATATATAGACATGTCATTGAGTTTTATTATTCTTAGAACATAAACAAATTGTTTCAATGAGGATAAGACTTCATTTAAATCTCTTCAGTATAGTTTCAAGCTTCCAAGGTATGTGTGTCATTCAATCATCTTATGGTTCAAATAGCTCTTTTCAAAGAAAGCACTGACCATGCAGAAACATAAAAATATGAACAGAGTGCTGTCTCTAGCACTGTAGATAGCGGAAATTCAAGAATATAATGGTCACACTGAATTGAGGATAAAAAGATTAGAATTCAGGGAAAATGAAGTATCTTGAATTTCTGGAATATATATCTGAAGAAGTGGGAGCTACAAAGAGGAAGACAATCTTCACCAGGGTACCCTTAAGCCAGTTGATGAATACTAAGCAATGCATGCATAGAGTGGTACTCCAAAAACCCAAGCAAGGAACAACCAAGAAGGTGTTCTTTCTTTGCCGAATCTCACAAAGGTCTATGAAACATTTGCGTTCTGACCAGTTAAAGTTAGGGGTCTTGTTGAGGCATTTAGTAGAGACTCCAGAAGGCGTAAACCATAATAGGAAGTCTAAACTCTTAAATAGTCTAAACCAGTATAAAGGTTACAATCTTGTTCTACGTAACTTAAAAACAAGGCTGAAGAGAACTAAAAGGAACTTAAATGTCTTTTAGAATAAAGGAAGGAAGAAACAATTGTTGAAGGAAGATAACAAAACATAAAACTTACAATGTCCAGCAAATAATCACAATTACTAGACATAGGGAGAAGGAGGAACATGAGATCCATAACCAGGATAAAAATGAGTCATTAGCCGTAAAGACAGAAATAATAAACATGACTAAATTATTAGAGGACTTTAAAACAGCGATTATAGCCAAATTCAGATTTGAAGGAAAATAAGTAAACATAACAAGAGTAATATAAAACATACGAGAGAATCCAATATAACATCTAGAATATAAATAAATAAATGAATAAATAAATATCTGGAAAAAGTGTTCATTGAATGCTATATGTGAGCAGAAGAAAAAGTCAAACTCAAAGATGAGATAATGTTTAACAACAGATTAGTGTAGTGAAAGCTATAGTAGTAAAAAATACTAAAACTGAAAAAAAGCACCAGAAAATTGCTAGGAAAAAATATGGACAGTACTCTGTGAGGTAATATTAATAAATAATGTATTAATATGTACATATTAATATAAATGTATGTGGCATTTCAAAGTATTTGAAAAATAATGATAGAAAAATTTCTATATTTAATGAAAATGATAAACCCACTGATCTGAACTTCTCAATAAAAAGCAAGAAAAATAAACAAAGAAACAGCATAGAATATTATAATAAAATTTCTGTAAAGTGTAAAAAACAAAAAAAAGCCTAAAATCAGTCAGAGAGTAAAATATTTATACTCATAATAGCAAAATAAAGAAAAATAGCACGAAGTTTCCAAAAGTTAACAATCTAGAAAAAAAAAAATAGGAAGTAATTTCATTCTGCTAAAAACGCAGTATGATTCTATCTACAGAATCCTATAGGTGACAATAGACAAGTGCCTTCTTATTTAACTTTCCAGTCAATTCAGAGCTTTTTCTAAAGTTTGGGAAATACCTAACATAGTTAGGGTGAAATATGAAAGATACGGAGTCTTAGAGTGTTAGGACAGCAGGAACGGGGGTGAGAAGTAGTTCATGCTAGATATACATGTTACTAAAGCACCAAAGAAACTTTAAAATTGCAGCCAAGTGGTACTAGAATTCAGGAAGCCCTGCCAAGTACATGGTTCATAATAAATATCCTAAATGGAGACCAAGTCCTTCCAAGCTGCCTCAAACCCACCCTGTGATGCCTCAAAGAGGAACCTCTGAAAAGTAATATTCAGGCAGAAAATGTAGTATCTGTCATAATTGTTATCTCCTAGGTGGTTTCTTGTCCTATAGACAAGCTCCTGTTCTTGGGACACAGGATTTTGTATGATGTGAAAAGATATATTAAAGCCCTATTTATATTAAATAACTTTCTATTGTTGCAGTTATTAATGTGTTCTTGTAGAAGTTTTGGGCAATGTAATTAAGGATTTCAAGTTTAAAATGTCCTCCTCCTGACAGCTGGTAAGCTTGCTAGTGAAAATTAATTTTCTGCCTAAATGCTGAAATGTACAATTAAATTGTACTTGCTTTTTGGGAAAAGAGGAACATGAAAATTAGCACTTAATCTTTCTGCTGAATTTCATATATAAGGTATTATGGGTTTTTTTTACCTGTTTTATACCCTAACAAATTGTGGAAGATTGCTTTAAAAATGTCTACTCTAAAAATTTATTAATATATTATTTTTCTTTACCTCTCTATTCACCTGTCAGAGTAAAAGACGATCTCTTTATAAGCTAATGATTAATCTTGCAGGTGTTGGAGATTATTTTAATGCTTCCATCTTTAAGGCTTTATGTTTAAATAATGGTTTGGCATCCCATTGTGTATCTCAGTTCTATGTTCTCCAAATTAATAAAAGAGTTAATAGAGCTGTCTTTATTTTTTAAGATTTTATTTATTTACTCATGAGAGACACAGAGAGAGAGGCAGAGACACAGGCAGAGGGAGAAGCAGGCTCCCTGCGGGGAGCCCAGGTGGGACTTGATCCTAGGACCCCGGGGTCACAACCTGAGCCGAAGTCAGACACCCAACCACTGAGCCACCCAGGTGCCCTAAATCTGTCTTTAATATTTTCTTTTTGCTATAGGCAGTGATTCTGTGTTTCTATTTAATGAACTTTCAATTCTGTTAAAAAATTTAAATAAGCACAAAAACTCCTCTGTGGAACTTAGTTTACCAAACACATGGGATGGAATTCCTAACTAGTTCACAAGTGCATCATTCATTAGCCTTGCTGACCTTTGGGGGCCCTGTCTCAGCCCTACCGTATATAGTGGCTGTTGACAGCTTCATGTCATTCTGAAATGCATCTTTGGAGACCTCTTTTCTTTTTAAATACAAGAGGAAAGGAACATCATAAATAAATAAAATCTTTAAAAAAGGAAAAAAAAAAAAAAAAAGGGCAGCCCCAGTGGCGCAGCGGTTTAACGCCGCCTGCAGCCTGGGGTGTGACCCTGGGGACCTGGGATCGAGTCCCACGACGGGCTCCCTGCATGGAGCCTGCTTCTCCCTCCTCCTGTGTCTCTGCCTCTCTCTCTCTCTCTCTGTCTCTATGAATAAATAAATAAAATCTTAAAAAAAAAAAAAAAAAAGAAAGGAACATAGTTGACACACAGGTCCAGCAGCTAAAAATTACCTCGGTGTCTCACCTCGTGTGTTCCTCTTACCCCATAACTTCTCCTAGATCTGCCATAAATTAGGCACATACTCTGGAGTGAATAAATGAAGTGTTACAGACTTGTAATTTTTGCCACCAATCTGAACTAAAAGTCTTGGGAAAAGGTACACGGAGAGACATCATTCCACCAACGTGGATAGTCATGTGAATTCTCTTTTCCATTGTTGCTGTTAGTTCTTTTTAATCTGGCTCCAGAAACAGGCTGCCTGGGGCTGGCGCTGGTGCCACCAAGAAGGCTGTCCCTTGGGTGTGTCCAGGGTGTCACACTCATGGAAATTCTCTTAATAGTAAAGAACTTTAAAAATAAAAATTTATAATCACAGACTATGGTTTCATTTTTTTTAGGTCTCTCTTTGGATCCTCCCACCAGTCCTGCAGACTGGGGGTTCCCCATCAGCTCCTACCACCGAGCGATAGAAGAACAGTGAACACCTGTCGGGTGCCCCTTACATTTTCTATTATCAAGTGTTTAGCATATTTCTACCACAAACTAAGTACCCAAAAAATATTAGTCATTAAACTATTTTAAGCTTTTTATGGAAGGTGAAAAGGATGCTCTTTCTTCATGATGTGTTTAATGAAAAATGCTAAACATCTCGGGTTGCTATTATGCCACGGAAACATTCACCGAGAGCAGAACAACGTGATGTAATGGAAAATGTTAAGTAGTTACAGTACATTTAACTGAAAAATTGATCCAGAACTTGCTTTATTTTTACTTATTTTATTTAAGGTAAGGATAATATCAAAGAAGCTGGCATTCCCATCCAATTCCTTCTCCGCCTCTTCAACTGTACTCTTAAGCCTGGCTGAAAGCTCTGATCAGGGTTTGCATGACCAGACATCTGACAGATGCTTGCCTTTTTCCAAGGTGAAGCGCTTTTATTAAAACATATTGTGAACGGCATTTTACCCTTAAAACATGGCATTTTAGAGGTCAGAATAGTACTTCTGCGGCTAAAAATAATATTAGAGAATGATTCTTACCAAATAATAAACACCTGCCATTGTATATATAGAAAAAGGAAGTGAAATACTTTTCATGTCAAAGATTCAATTCTCTTTTTCTGTTTTATGATCAAAATCACTAAGCACCTTACACGTCCAATAAATGGAACAATACTTCATTGTCATGCTTTGGGTTGCAAACCTTGTATCATTCTATTTCAAATCATCCCCAGCAGTTGCTGAACACATCATTAGTTTCCCTTCCCTAAAGGGACATTGGAAATATTTTCATAATGAAGTGCAGGCATATTTTGAAAGAAGGTTATTATTTAATACAGATAAAAAAATCATCAGTTTAAGCTAAACAAAAGAAATCTAAATACAGCATAAGAAATAAAGACAAATGGGGATGGCTAGCTCAGTTGATAAGAGCACGCAACTTTTGATCTTGGGGTCACAAGTTCAAGCCCTACATTGGGCTTAAAGCCTACTTAAAAAAAAAAAAGAAAAGAAAGAATGACAAATGAAAAAATAAAAGGCATTAGGTCAACAATTGAGCCTGAAGTATCATTCTTTTATATAAATTAATCTGGCATCAAATAAATAATAATTATTCATCTTGAACAGATTTCCCCATATAATAGAAATATATCGGTGCATATAAAAAAGCAAGAACACGGATTCTTCTATTAATCATTATCTTTCCCATATGCATGTGCATACACACGTTTATTTTGAGCTGTGTCCAATTTTCTGAGGTTGGATGAGCTGATTAGTGGAGAGTGGGAAAGGAGGGAAGAAAAAATTATGGGAAACACAAGAGATGCTGAATTTTCTTTAATTCCTCATAATGCACCCACTAAAAGGGGGAAAAAATAAATCTCAGAAACCACACGGGCTGTGCAGCAAACTTGGTAGCAGATGTACATGTACTAATTCCATGTATGAATTAACTCCTTAATTCCAGAAACATTTATTGAGCATCCATCCACTGCATATAGGTCGCCGTGTTTGCCACTGGCAATGTAGGTGCGTAAATCATTCTTGACATTGAATGTTCGTGGTCTAATAGGATAGACAGACTTGCAACCAGATAAATGTATTAAAATATATTAGAGTCAGAATATGAAAGTGAACATGGGTTAACACCTGGAAAGCAGGGGGAGATTCATTATTCCCTCACCGCACGGAGGAAGGAAGAGGGCCTCATTAAATACTGGTGGAACGTGGAGGTCATGGACGCATTGGGATTTTAAGGAAGACTATAAATTTGCTCAACAGAGAACCTGATAAGGGCACATAGGCCGGAAAGCCTATTCAAAGAAAGGGACCTGTGACTTATTGTACTATTGCTGGGACACAGGAGTGCAGGGGGTAAATGGTAGAGGATGAGTCTGAAGGAAGTCGCACACAGAAGGCCCTCGCTTAGAATGCAAGATATCCTGGGCTCTAGGCCTTGGCAGTGGGGAGTCTTTACTTTGGAAAGCAGCATGGTATACAGAACCTATGTTCAAAGAGAAAGCAGTTTGTAGATATGGAAACTGTGGCAGGGGTGGGGGGGCTTATAGATACATGCGGATACATGTAGGCTTGGTGAATATTATCTGCTGAATGCTATTCTTATATGTGATAAGTTCTCCAGGTCACATGTATTTGGTTAACATAATCATTTGTTTTTAATTTTCTGCTGTTTTAGGACAGTGACTTTTGACTTCATACTTTTAAAAAATTTGATAAAATGTGTATTTTCTTTCTGTTTTTTTTTCTTTATTTTTTCTGTTTTTTTTTTCAAGGAATTAAAAGTTTGCATAATATTTATACTTCAATCAAAAGATAATTATTGTCTGATTTATGACCACCATGGTGCTGGGCAGGGGATAACCAAGAAACAAGTTTTCAAATGCCCTTGGGGGGAATGTGTTCCTTGCTTTGGAAAAGAAGAGAAACACGCACGGAAGAACAAACAAATAAACTCGGGCATATGTAAGTGTCACGCTATCTAGTTCCGATTATTACCAGTAACAACTGGAATCATTCACCTTAAAAGGGGACTCAAAATAGAGGTAGTACTTAGCATCAACCCAAGAAGAAAAGAGAGGAATTTTCAGTTTAATTCTAAATATGATAAATTAGAAGCTGTCTTTAATGTATGGAGTAGGATCCCAACTCACATTCATTCTCAGAAGGAACTAATTTAAGGTTGTAATAGCAAAGTCTTCTGGAATGTGGGAGAAAGGGGCAGTAGCACATTGTAGCATACATTTATTATCCCTGACAACCGTGTACAACGTTTTGTATTAAAAAAAAAAAAGAAGAAAGAAAGAAAGAAAGAAAGAAAGAAAGAAAGAAAGAAAGAAAGAAAGAAAGAAAGAAGAAAGAAAAAGAATCACATGCAAAGATAAGGAAGCATTGGTGAAGGTGCTGCGTGAGAGCTAGAGGGATGCTCCCTGAAGTAATACTCACAGTGAAAAAAAGTCTGTGTTAGTAATTATGAGAAAATGAGATCCAGTCCCGTCTCACTGTTTGCCAACCAGGATATTGAGTGGATAACCTTGGTCCTTCACTACGATACTTTTGGTGTTTACAACATCTTAGTTTTATTTATTCTATCCATGTTTTTAAGCTAAAGGGTGTATCATAAAATTAGCAATTATATGAATGAGAAAGGAGCACACCCACTTCATATAATGTTCTGAGGCTGGAGAAAGTAGCTGACAAATGGCTGGGAGGACAGGCCAAAGAGATGCCAGCATCAATGTAACTGGCTAGTGGGTTCACGTGGTTACTACTTACCTGTATAATCAGACTTTATTTCCCTAATGCTCTTCCTTCCATATCCACATTCAACCCCTCTATTAGAAATCACCTGCAGTCTCTGAAAAGCTCATCTTACCCCCAGGCTTCTCCCACGTTCACATTCTGCAGGCAGTGATTCTTGGCCCATTCCACGCCTCCCACTTCCAGTCTTCCTAAATTTCCACGTCTATTATGATTATTGGATAATTCAACTCAATTGAGTTACCAGATTTTTGCAGTTTCCTTAGCCTAAGCTAAATGAATCAGGCTCCTGTGTACTTCCTTAATATATCTTGCATTATAGATATTTCAGTTGCTTTTTTTTTAATACTCTTTTGTCTCTCGATCTGTCTTTCCACTAATAGGTGAGCTTCTTTATCGCAACAGCATTCTCTTCTGTTCTCAGTGCTTCTTAGTGCCTACCTAGCAAGCGGATGGTGACTGGTTAATAAATATTTGTTTAAAGCATAAAAAGGAAATAATTTAAAAGTCAATCACCCTCTAACTTCATTTATTGAAGGACTTGTTCTTTGATTGAACAAAAACCTCATCTGGCTTTTCAACTGTCCCTAATTTATGACTTAACTAGTTCTGTGATTATGTCTTTCTTTATTGTTCTAGGAATTTTTTTCTTCAAGCCACAAAATTACACTGAATAGCATTTGGGCACTCCTTCTTAGGTCCAATGAATGAATGCTCAAATAATTTTGAAAACAGCACAAAATGTTCATCAGTTTTCTTGTTAGTGTGTACGTACAGTGCTATTTTCTTTCCCATGTTAATAATCATTTTCATAAAATTCTCCATGTTTTAAATACTTTTCAAATTAATTAACTTTCTTGTGTGTTTTAAAAATTGAATTTATTAATTATAAAATTCAGAAGATAATGAACGTTTCTGAATATTGAAGGGAAATCATTTTAAAAAGTAAAATAATTGAATAACATTCACTACATTTTATGTCATGACCTCATAGAAACAAGAGACTTTAAATTTAATCAACATATATCCTCTATTTTGCACTTTATAAATGAGGAAAACAAAGCCCTACGAGTATAATTTGCTCAGCTTGAGATGAGTAGTTAGTAATAAAATGAGCACAGACCTCTTCTTCACTACTGACCTAGTGGTCTTTCCAATCTACAACAATGACATTTCAAAGATTTTAGGAGTATGGCTTTTTCTGCTCTACTGGATATCTTCTCTGAATTTCTTTCATCTGACCAATAGGTTATGGGGCATTCCTTCCTTTGGAGGCAGCCCACCTGCTAAAGAGTGAAGAATTCATCTAAACTGGTAATTTAAAAAATAAATGATTTGTATGGAAGACAAAGGAGAGAGAGACCCGGAGAAGGGGAATCGGAATTGAAATAGGCACAACATTCAGAAGTAATTTAGACTCTTTGATCATTAGCTTCTCGGAATGAGTTCAGACGAGTGCAAAGAAAGAAACATGAGGAGTTTCCCTTATGAAGTTTGTGAACATTGGTGAATAGGAGAGGGAGAAATTCAGCTTCTCAACTCCAGGTTAGCATCAGCATTTAGCAAATATGGTTCATGGCACCAGGCCAGGAAGAACAGCTCAAATGGTGGTATGGTCCCTTGTTACGTGAAGATCATTCCTTGCCATTGCTGCGGGATACATGTGTCAGGGAAGAAGATGCCTCCAATATCATATGACCTCGATGTGGGGGAGCGGGGTCCAGAGTGGCGGTTGGCAAGTGTCAGACTCTGCAGTATGAGAGCTGATCCCAATGCACATCACAGAAAGACATTGCACGCCACCAGCTGAGGGCTGCAAGAAAGGGCAGCTGCCTCTCTGAGGGCTTCATCAGCACTGAGGAAAATGCAAAAGATTAAGTACGTGCTGGACACAGCTATGGTGTCAGACAGGGTCAGCCCCCAAAAAGACACAAATGACTATAAATAGGGTTGAACTTCATAAATATATAGTCATCCTTCCTCATATTTCTACTTCTAGAGAATTTAAAGTGTGAGAGAGACAGCAAGACAGTTTAAGGGCAGAAATTTAACCCGCACATGGACTAGAATAATTTATTATGAATTTGACAAAACAAACAAAAACACTACCCTCAATGAAATATTTCTATTAAAAATCTTGATGAAATCATCTGCTAAAATGTAAAAGAACATTTTATCACTTCTGAAACACATATGCTTATAAAAAAATAAACCTTATTATTAAATCATGCAAAGTGTGACTTATATGATCTAGTTCATCTGTAGTAAGTTAACTAACTAAACATTATATAATCCTAGAACTGCTAGCATAGCAAAATCAAGTCTTGTAGAAAAAAAAAATTAGTCATTTCAAAATCACAAACCTGAATTTTTTGACTTCATAGTGAAAAATAATTAACTTTTCTATCATATTTAATTAAATATTAATGAAGGTTTAATGTAAAAGTTCACATTCTCACAAATTCAGAATTTGTGAAAATCTAAACATGTATTAAAATAGGTTTTATTCTTATGTAAGTCCAACAAAAAGTCTGTTAAGAAAATTAATGCTGTGATATATAAAGGATTATAAACGTCATTATCTACTTTAGGAAATAACATATTACATGCTTTTAAAAACATGAATAAAATTTATTTTATAATTCACTCATTGATCATATTGATATGCATAGCTTTGACTATATCTACATGTATTTATTCATCTCTCTATTTTTGGTAATTCAGAATTATCACATTGAAACTCCGGGATCTTTTTACCGTATCACCTTGTTTCTTACCCACATTATCTTATATCTTATTCCCATTAGCAGCATCTCCATCTACACAATTTTTGAAACTTTGTATTTGTATTCCAGTTCTTATTCTCTTAGATTCCTGCTATTCAGCAGGCATTCATATCATGCTGATTTTTAACAGAGTTATTTCTTAAACCTAACTTTTCTTTTGATTTACTGGAACTGCCTTATTTTCTTTGTTTCTCACCTGGCCTGTTAGAATACCTCTTCAACTGGTCTCTGCTACCAGGTTCTTTCCATTTCATATATCTTCTAATGTTTTAACTTTCCTCACTACAACTCTTTTACTTTCTTATTAAAACCCTGTATTGAAAAAAAATTAAAAATAAAAATAAAAATAAAACCCTGTATTGAATGGCAAAAAGATGAAATCCATAATGGCTAGACTGACAAAAAGAAACTGAAAAAATCTGCTCCAAATTACTAGTTTAGCATCATCTTCAACTGCCTCTTCAGTTTCTATTAGTATTGCACCCAAAGTTTCCCTTGTAGGATAGATACTTTCTTGATGCTCATTACTTAAAATTAACTTTATGCTCATTCTTTAAATCCCAAACTTAACATAAAATTTTCCTCAGAGACGGAGAGATGATTACTATCTCTTTCCACCATTCCCTACCACACTATATTCACATTATTGTTTTACTCACCACATTGTAATATTAACTTAAAGTTGCTATTTTCACTAACTAATGAAGGATCAAAGTTTAGAAAAAATAATTCTAATTTTTATTTATTTGGCAGCATGTGGCAAAGATCCTGGAGTTCAGCAGAGGCTAAATAGGTTTCTTAAAAGAGTCAGAGGATTTGTTCAAATTAGGGAACTAAGTAAATAGAAATTTAGATAATAAGGCATATTTTAAGTACTCATCTTCAAAAGCATAAATAAAAGAAATGGCTAGAACATCAAAATAATGATTAAAATTATTTTTAGCATTTTCTTATATTTTAGGTAATGTATTATTTCAATTAGCAAGAACTCTGAAAGTGTTCAATGTGAAAATGTAAATGCGAACTAAAAGTAGTAGTTAATCAGGTTTTGCTCTTGATTCAGAAAATGCAAAAATAAAGCAATTTTATGCAAAAGCAGCTTAAATTGTGAAATTCTTATTTTACAATAAATGTCCAACTTCACTACTTCAGGCTTACACATCTGCTTTGTTCTGATGGGATTGCTTAGATTCTTTTATTGATAACTATAAATAGTAGTAGCACAAGTTGGTCCTGCTTAATATTTACTGAAGATTTACTTTCAGCAGAATGTAAGGACTTCTTTTACCCAAAGATACTTTAATAAATGGACTATTTTATTAAACATTATGCCTTTTCATTCTTTTTACTTCATTGTTAGGTAAGACTTTAATTTGATTCTGCTAGTCATAAATCAATGGTTTTCAGAAGTAAATATGATATTTTTTTCAAATCTTTAAGACAGAAAGGTAGAGGTCCTTAAGATGCAGTGTCCATAAAGCTTCATGTTATTGTAACAATTGTTTATAAATTATACTTACTAAATCACCTAATAAGTAGACTCTCTCATGCTTGATTTTTCTTAGGGTAATGTTATCAGTAAGAATATGTTTAAACAAAATAAACTAAAACTATTTTTTTTTTATTTTCTATTTGTTTGCTCTGACCTGTAAAATTTCTGAGGTTCAACCTAAGCTTTATTTCACCTACCAGTTATCCGATTTTATGGTTATACAGCTATTTCCAGTTGTTCATGGTATTAGTTCGTAATGACTTGTCTGCATTTCTTTGTATCCTGTCAATCCTGTTCTTGTGTACCTACTGTTTTGTGCATCCTTACTCATCCTCTTGTTTCTGGTGTTGGTGAATTTATATTAATTCAATTGGAATCACTTCAGAATCTATAACAATTTAGATACTATCTGAGTTAATTTACCAGTCTTCTAGCAAGATCACACATTTTACCTAGGAAATAAGCAATGTAAACACAATTTCACAGAAAGCATTTCCAGTATTTAAGAGATTAAACTGCCTAAGTACTCTCAGGCTCTGAAAAAGTAATTCAAATTAAAACAATTAGAATATTATTTTTTCTTCATTTTATCTTTTCACCAAATAAGTCACCTAAGCATCTTTACAAGGAGAAAATTATGTCTTTAAAATATATTTCATTTATTTAAAATATCCTATAAATCATCAGACTGATAACAGCCAGTTATTCTAAGAGAATGAATATCATTTTATCAACTTCTGCAAATTTATGATATACCTTCCTAGAAATATTTAGATTGAAAGCATTTATTATTAATTTTGTAGCTTCTCATCTCTGTTCACTAATTTTCATATATTTTATAGATTATTGTTTTAAATAAAAATGTTACTGCTATTTCTTAATATTTTTCAAACAATAATAGTTCATCATTGTCTTACATAGGTGTTTTGGGGTGAATTATGTCCTCGCAATATTCACGTGTTGAAGCTCTAACGCTAAGTACCTAATTAGGACTATATTTGGAGATAGCGCCTTTGAGAGGTGAATAAGTTAAAATGAAGTCATTAGAGTGGCCCCTAATCTAATATGCCAGGTGTCCCTATAAGAAGAGTTGATTGGGACTCAGCGAAAGACACCAAGATAACCATGTTAAAAGGTGGAAATAGGGTGACCGTTTATTTATAAGCCAAGGAGAAAAGTTTCAGGACAAACCAGGCCTCCTGACACTTTTGTTTTGGACTTCCAGCCTCCCCAACCATGAGAAAATAAATTTCTGATGTTTAGGCCATTCAGTCTGTGGTATTTTATTATGGCAGCCCCGGTTAACTAATACAATAGGTGTTTTTGAGGTGTGTCTTAGTAATCTTGACTCAAAGAACTTTGTTCTTGGAGATGGCATATGACACTATAGACTTTATATCCACACCTATGTAAGTAAAAATCTCAACTCAGCTACTTAACAGTTTCCTGATTTACTAAAACTCATTGAACTTCAATAAGCTCATTCAGAAATGGGAATAATTACATCCACCTCCTAAAAATATCTGAAAATTAAATGAATTTAGATTAGTAAGCTAACTGAAATCATTAATTTCATTGACCATTTTTAAAATGAAGAAGACTTTGCTTACTTTTGGAAAACTTCTATTCTCCTTAACTAAAATATTTACTTGTCTTTGTTAGTTTTTTTTTTTTTTTAAGACACCAATCCTGTTTTGTTTTGTTTTGTTTTGTTTTGTTATTATCTCTTGGTAACTTCTTAAATAGCTTTCATTTATTCAAGGCTATCATGTCTAAAAGCACTACGTTCTTGACGAATAAGAATTAAAACATCCCAAACCTCCAGTATAACATCAACAAGTGCATAATACCAGGTATACTGATAACTTACGGATATGTAATGTTTATTTTCCAGGATCGATGTGGCTCAAAGAAATATAAAAATGTTAATCCCTTCATTTTGTACCTGAGCAGTCCTATTTGAATATAAATTAATTACATTAAATTAAAAATTCAGTTTTGCGGGCAGCCCCAGTGGCTCAGCGGTTTAGTGCTACCTTCAGCCTGGGGTGTGATCCTGGAGACCCAAGATCGAGTCCCACATCAGGCTCCCTGCATGGAGCCTGCTTCTCCCTCTGCCTGTGTCTCTGCCTCTCTGTCTCTGTCTCTCTCTCTCATGAATAAATAAATAAAATCTTTAAAAAAAAAAAAAAAAAATTCAGTTTTGCAGTCACTCCAGCCATTATTCATGCGCCTAATTGTTACATGTGGCTAGGAGCTACTGTATTGATCAGTGAAGACATGAAACCTCTCAACCAGCTCCACAAGTTTTCTAAGGACTGTGCAGCTAGTTACTGACAAGGAACATGCAAAACAAAGTTCAAATAAGTTGGTAAGAAAAGCAAGAGGTTTAAATTCCCTTATTACTGGTAGTCATTTCCTATCAAGGCCTTAAAGTATTCATAAAATAATATTCATGCTTAATTATAAAAATATGAAATATGCACCATTTTCTATATCAATAAATCTTACAAAGTAAAGTTTTATTTTTTATCATAACACTGGAAATATGTCAGTAAACTTGGCTTCATTTCCTTTTTGATCATCACAGAAATAGATAATTAAATGATGTTTATTGAAACTCCCTCCGGTACTCAATGTTTCAAAATAATATGCTCTCTATTATTGAATATCGAAGAAGAAGAAAAGAAATAGTTGAGGGATCATTCAAATTAATTTATCCTATTAAAATGTCTATTCATGGATATCAGGTTTTATTACATTCTACAGTCTACAGGATTAAAATGATATTATAGAAATGTCTCCTCTAGTTCAAAGAAAATGAGAATATATACTCAGAATAACTTTGAAGAATTATTGCTAAAAAGAAATGCTTTGTAATGCTGTTTCTCTTCAGTTTTTACTGATACCTAAAAAGTAAAATAATATATCAAACAGGAAGTGTTATGATAACTTCTTCCAAGGACTATAATATTAGTACATAGATTAAGTTACAAAAATGTTTAGAATGTTTTATTAGTGTTATTATGAAGTAGTGTGAGTTCACTTTTTGTGATCTATCAGATATTTTTGACTAACAGATTTTATTTATTGAGCAGTTTAAGGTTTACAGACAAATTGAGCAGAAACTGAAGAGAGTTCCCATATCCCCACCACTCCTCCACTGGGGTTTCTATAACTATTAACATCTTGCAGTAATGAGGTATATTAGTTACAATTGATAAGCCAATATTGACGCATGACTACTAGCTAACGTCCATAGTTTGCATGAAGGCTCTCTCTTTGCATTGTACCTTTTTTTTATGGATTTTAAAAAACGTGGAGTGACATGTGTCCACCATCACAATATTGTGCAAAATAGTTCATTGTCCTAAAAATCTCTTGTGCTCCACCAACTCATCCCTCCATCCTTCAGTCTAAAACCCTTGCAGTCACTGATCTTTTTACTTTACCTTTACTTTTTCCTTTTCCAGAATACCACCAAACTTGAAATACATAGCAGGTAGAGTTTTCGGACTGGCTTCTTTTACTTGGAGCTATGTAAACTGTTTAGAAACTTGGTGTGTGTGTGTGGGGGGGGCGGGGGGGTTGTAAAACCATTTCTTCCTTATGTGTTGTTCGTATCAGTAATTTAGGTCATCAGTTGTCCAGTTGCTCAAACCAATAATAGAGTGCTCAGTCTTGATTTCTCTCCCGTCATCTATTATTCATCTACTAACATACAGTAAATCCCCAACCTCAGCCAACAGAAACTCCATGTATATCTCAGTTGTGTTCTATTTCTATCTGCACTGCCTCCTCCTCCCAGCCCAAACTACCACTGTTCCTCACATGGACCAGTGAAATACTATCTCTGTTGCAATCTTGCCTGTGCTTTCCTTTTAAATTGACTCTTACAGTACTAACCAGCACCATTTTAAAAATATAAATTGATTAAATTACTAGCTTGATTACCTACATTATTGAATGCTCACTAAACTGAAAAAAGTGTTCATTCTTTCAGTGACCTATAGTGATTATCTATAGGCTCCAGACCCATCACTGCTGTCCATACTCAAGCTTCACAACGTCTAATCATTTCTAGAACACATCACATTTTCCCAGCTTTGCCTAGAAGTATATATTTTTTTAAAAATGAGCTGCTGATCCAAATGTGTCCTGTTGAGATAAGCAAAACCCAAAACAAAACCTCTATCTCAGAGTACACGTAACATCCTTTAACTCAATGATATTCCTCACACAATAAAATTCAGCAATCATTCATGGTAAAACATATTTTATTTTACCTTAAGCCATTTTCTAACATGTATTATTAAAGAAGTTTTTCAGGGAACTTTAAAGAGGTAAAATCTTAGAAAAACACATAATTTATTTTATACTATCAGCCACTCAATGATATTTTAGTCTGTCAATGAAATAAAATTGTCTCATTTATTCTGCTATAAATTTCAAATCTGAGTTTCAGCAAAAATAATCATTTTCAATATTAGAAAAACTCCATGGAAAACAGAATAAATTGCCTTTTTCTGTCTTTATACTTATCGTATATTTTCTGAAATGGTTTTAAGTTTTCTGGAGAGATTGTAAGTAGCTATGAGTTAACTTCAGGGATTGGTTTAATTGAAATAAAATATGGTTTTTTAAAAGCACTCTTTTTGAAAACCTATTTATGTACACGTTTTTCTTTAAGAAAAGAAAGTATACTTGTCTTAATAATAGTACTGAAAGATATTATCCATATGCAATAAATTACGGGATTTACATGCATTCTAAATTATTTAATTTCCTCATAAATGATATACATATTAAATAATTATCCAAAACTGAGTCCTGGATAGGATTTATTAATTTTCTGCTTGAAATATTTATTATGGACATGAAAACATTTACATTATTATTTTGGTTATTATTAGCTGTTTATACAGTAACTGAATGTAATTAAACTTGTTTATATTAAAGAGGTTGGATTTGTGAAAAAAATAATGAGGCTTAGAACCATCGTCTAATTGTTAAACTGAGAAGTCATGCTTCTAAAGTTAATGCAGTTAATATAAATACTAGCACACGGTGAGAGGAGAGAAGACGCAACCAGGTTAATCTATTTAGCCATATAAAAATTAGAGGTTTCCGGACACCTGGGTGGCTCAGCGGTTGGGCATCTGCCTTCAGCTCAGGGCATGACCCCGGGGTCCCTGGATCAAGTCCCACATCGGGCTCCCTGCATGGAGCCTGCTTCTCCTTCTGCCTGTGTCTCTGCCTCTCTCTGTGTGTCTCTCATGAAAAAATAAATAAAATCTTTTTAAAAAGTAGGGTTTTAAAAATAAGTTTTGAATTAAGTGTGTGAATTTAAGTAAAAGCAATTGGGCTGAAGACATCTTAGTTCATAATTGTTCTACAGATCAAGCGGAAATGGTACACATAATAAATGGAGTCAGAATTTTATTAACAAAATAATTCTATTTAAAGAAATGAATTTCACAGTCAAGTAAATCTGGTTTGCAGTCTGGTTGGAACATTATTTGCTGTAAGATCTTAGGAAAAATATTTATCATCTTTATGCTTTTGGGCATCTGAAAACTCTACATCACTGGAGGCTTTTAGATATGAATGAAGTGAATGTATGTATGTATAATGATCCATAGATATTAGTGAAATATATACTGAACCCCCAGGAAATGGTAGATACGGCATTCTTGTGAATAAATCAGTATCATCATTTCTTCTGGTGAATCTTCTTCCTAAGGTAGATGTGATATGGTGCCCTATAGAGCAAAGAATGGGTCCCCAAGCTGTGGTTTAGGACAGTGTGACATTTTTCTAAGTCCTAAAATATTATAGAAGACTCATTCATTGCAGTTTATTCCCATTGAAAGAAATACACAGTCACATGTAAATGAGAATAAGAAATATGATAAAAGCACAGCCACAGAAATCTATTACAAAATACATCACCTCACTTGCACTTTTCTTCCCACTAGGGATATCCAATCTAGAAGAAAATCCTAGCCGTAGTACAATTATGAAGAAAGTAATATGTGATAGCAAAGAAGAATGGAAGTATAAAGATTTAAGATAAGAGATTAAAGAAATAAGTAAACAAGTTTAATTGTGTGACACTAATAAGCTGCAAAATGTGAAGATAATATCTTATTGCCATTTATTAAAAAATATTATTTACTGAATCAAAATGCATGGCAATTTTTTTCTGCAGTATTTGATAGTTGTTAAAGCCTTGAAGGATTTCACATGGGGGTAGGGAAATGGAATAACCAAAATAGGCTAAACGAATGAAAGTTTAGAATAATATAACAAATTGATCCCATGAATACTTATACAGAGTCTGAAAGAGTAATCATGAGAAAATTAAATCATAAAATGTTTGATAAGGTGTTAAGCGCAAAAGAACAAAATTCAAAATTTTATACCAGCATTCATGTAAAAGTTTTGTGTTTTACTGATTTTTGAAGGAATCTATGTGAAAATAAGGTTCATAGGAGGATTTTCTTCTTTTTAAAATTGCCCTTAATGTTGCCACTAATAATGTTAAAATTAATAGAATGCAGGGGGAAAAAAGAGAGAAAGAAAATTGTATAAAATATCAAGCTTTGTATATTTCTTCCCTTTCTAACTTTCAGAAAATATTTTAACTACTCATTTAAGCCAAAGATCAATGTTGATAAGGAATGAGTTTGTTGAATATTATAATTCTCCATTCTATGAAAAAGACTTTGACCATGAATAATTCTGAATTTTATAAATACATAGAGGGTATAGTATTATGGTAAACATGTGGATTCTGGATCTAGACTTCCTTTGTTTAAATCCTGGCTACCAGTTACTGTGTGATCTTGGGCAAGTTGATTAACTCATGTATAAAGTGAGTCTATTAAAGGAACCTATCTCATAGGCTTGGTAAGAAAATAAATGAGTTAATATATGTAAATTATTTAGGAACTTGAACATAAAAGTTCAAGAGCAACAACCAGAATTTTAGGCATTTTTATTATGTTGGTGACATAGTATAATAAAAAAGCTTTAGACCCATTTCAGCAGAAATATGGATTTCTAAGGGAGTATTAGTATGAGAACAGAGATATAATAATTCTAAGTAAATACATTTAGAGACAATGACATTTATACTCACAAAGACTCAGTATTTTTGTTTTACTAGTTAAAGACCTTAAGTTGAGAAGTGACTTAAAATTGATTTTTGTTTGAAAGGACGTCCCAATCTCCATATGCATAAAACAGGACACATTTGGCTCAAGAGCTTTTAAATTGTGTTACTTTCATACTCCTACTAAACATTTCATTAAAGCTTAATGAACCAACACATCTGCCAGAAATCTCTGAAATTGAAAATGCCTTAAAAAACTATTAGATTATTTGAATGTTGCTATTTTCATTCTTTTAACAAGTTGTGAAATACAAAGGTGACAATGTTCCTAATCAGCATGATCAGTTTCAGGTCAGCTTACATTTTAAATGGATTACTCTGCATAGTATGAAAAAGATTTACCTGGAGAAATGCACTGCATTGGACATTGAGGGAAACACCTCTATTTTCAAGAATATTTGAATTCTCAGTATAACCAATACTACCAATAGGTTATGACATGAAAGATATAAATCCTACTTTCTATGAGTGTACTCATAATATATTTTTTAAGTTGAAACCAACTCTTAATTATTTTATAGGCTATGCCATATTTCACAAATAGTTTCCATAAAAGAATAAGCACTCTTTTTTTAACCAAGATGACTTTAACATTCTCCTCAGTTTGATTACATTTTAGACAGATTTCTTCCTGACTGGAAGTTCCTGACCTAGTTAAGGCGAGGAGGGGTGGCAGGGATGGGAGGAGGGAGGGAGGGAGGGAGGGAGGGAGGAGGGAGGGAGGGGAGGAGGGGGAGGGTAGGGAGGGAGGGAGGGGAGGGAGGGGGGGAGGGAGGGAGGGGGGAGGGAGGAAGGAGGAAGGAAGGGGAAGGAAGGAAGGAAGGAAGGAAGGAGGGAGGGAGGGTGAGGAGGGAGGGAGGGAGGGAGGGAGGGAGGGGAGGGAGAGTTGGTGAGAGAGGGAGAGAGCAGAGTGGAGGGGGGATGAGGGAGGGGGGGGCTTGGGAGGTCGGAGGAGTCGTTATTATGATTTAGGTAGGGATCATTCTTCTTCCTTCCTTCATCCTTCCTTCTTCCTTCTCCTTTCTTTCTTTCCTTTTCTTTCTTTCGGTGCTTCTTTGCTTTCTCTTTCTTTTTTTTAGCATTTGCTTTAGAAAAAATTCAATTATAAATTCTTTATCTGTCCCTGTGAGACACAAATCTTCTCTCAGGAACCCAGGAAAGTCTTTCTGAAGGACCTGGGAGCATCTCTTTGAAATGTAAACATCAAAAAAGATGGTGTCCTTACCTCCTAGACGGTGTTGGAGGCTAGGAGTCTAACTTCCACAAGCAATGATTAGTAAACAGATAGCCCAATTATATTAACCATCTTTCTTCTTAACATCCTCCCAAAGTTTTCCACTACGTCATCCCAGGATATAAAATCCTCCCTGATTTTTTGCTTCAGTAGTGTGGGTTCAATCTTTCTCATCTGTTGCAATACTCTTGGATAAAGTCATCCTTGCCTATCTAATTTGTCTGGTAAAGTTTTGATAGTTTATTTGGATATTTAAAATAACATTTCACTGTATCAAGAGTAATCAAATTTCAATATTGAACTAAAAGGATGTATCTTCATTACATTTCACTGAATATTTGAAGCATGCTTTATTCTTTAAATAAAAAGTATAAAAGATGGCACCCAGGCCAAATTTTTGAAAGGGACACAGTTTATGATATTCTCCTTGCACAAAATTTCTTTTATAATTCAGATGAAAAACTGTATACTTTGCAACACAACCTTAGTTTAATATAGAATAATTTAATGCTTATTTGGAAAGTAAGCCCTAGTAGGAAAAGCTGTAATGTTTGAAAACTGCATATCTAACACTAGTTAAACTTCCAACAACTTTCTATTATTTTCAAGTAAGGATATTTGATTTAGAGAACAGAGAAGAAAATGTATCGTTACAACAAAGATCACATGTACACACACCAACAGTAGAATCCCACACTCACTCTGTTGTAAATTGATTTCTTATGTGCTACCCTCATTAGATAGGGGAAAAATATGAAGAGTTTTATTTTAATCAATCAGGGTCCATTCAGAAATGCTGTCAAAAATGATAGATGCTTAAGAGAGACAGAAAACTAAAGAGCAATTAAGAATAATTGACACCTCATTGTCTTTGAAAGACATCTTTTCTGAAGAGTTAAGGAGCACAATACCTTGAAATTTTTCCCTGGAATAAAGCCAAGACGTACACATGAAATGTGCAACCCATGGCTAAACTTCTAAATATTGCTAATTATGCTGAATAATTGAAAGAGGAAAGGAACAGTTGGGTTTGCATGAACAGAGCTTGAAGTAGAGAGCAGCCAGTTTAGAGAAAGCTTGAAGTTTTGCTAGCAATTTGAGGCAGGGAAGTCAAAATATTCATTCTTAAGTCGCTTATACTGACCTGTTCCATTCAAGATTCATGCTATACTTAGCATAATTGCCCATATATGTTTCATAGATGTTGTTGTCTCTATTTAAAGAAATAATTGTCTTCCACGTTAGTCTCTTAGATCGGCATTTAAAAATTAGTGGGAAGCATTAGTAAGATAAAATAGTATCAAGTTGAATAAAGCAGGCACTTTTTGGCATGATATTTAGGTTTCAGAAAACTTCAGTGACCAAACATAGCTTCTTCACAGAACTACCATCTTGCAGTTCTTGCCAGTTTCTCACTATTACACTTATCACTAGAACAAAACTCTAGGTTAAGGATAAATGAAGGTCATTATTTAATAATACTAGTTTCAAAATCACATTAGTTGCTTGTTTGTGATGCAAATAGCATCTGCTAAGAGCATTAATTAATCAAATAAAATTGTTATTATCTTAAAAGAAAGAAAAGTTATGTTTGGGTATATATGTTAATATGTCATAATTAAGGAATGGACAATAATACTCTGAGAGTATGGTTACAACAGCCCTTAGCATTGATACACTTGCAGGAAATTCGGCCAAAGAAAGCTGGGGGGGAAGAAAGGTTAGAGTTAGGAGAAACTGTCTACCAAAGTAAGCCCAGATTCAAAGTAAGAATAATAGCCTTGCTCATTCTATTTTTAATACAGGAATTTCTTTTCGTTTGATGTCCCTTCATAGCTAATATTCCCTTTGTTCATTTTGATTTTTCCTCTTTTTCTGCATTGCAGAAGAGCTTGAGGGAAACAGAACTTATACAGAGAATTTCTTGTTACAGAGAATTAAAAGTACTTAAGATAATCAGAAAGTTTTCAGAACCAATGCTGTAAATATATTGAGCCTATAACAATTGCTTCAAAAAATGTGCATAAGAATAAATAATAAATAAATAAATAAATAAATAATAATTAATTAATTCATATCAACACTACAGGGTCTAGAAGATGGCACAATAGAAGGACCCTGAGCTCTCCGTCTTCCATGGATACAACTAGATAACACTCACGTCAGTGTAAGTAGCCCAGAAAACAACATGTAAACTGGGGGAACAAACTCTACAACGAAAGGTGGAGAATAGGCCACATCTAAGATGGTAGGAAGGGCAGACATGCAGTGAGGGACTAAAAGCACCATCTGCAGTAGGGAGAGAGATGGTGGGGGGTGAAGAGGGAAAAGAAACAGACTCTTACACCAGGCAGGGAGCCTGCACAGGGAAGACAAATCCCCAAAACATTTGACTTTGAAAACTAGAGGCCAAAAATTAGAGGTCTGTGAATTCTTGCAAGTGGGACACAACACCTGGAATTTTAAAGATTCAGTGGACTCGGTTCCAGTAGAGGCTAGAGGGTGATAGGAAGTTGAGTTCCCACTCTTAAAGAGACAGCACAACAAATAGCCCTGAGAGATATGGCATCGGGATTGAAGCTTCTGTTTGAAATGCATCTGCAGCAGACCAGAGGCAGTTAATTCCCAGAGGGGCAGGTTCCCTAAGAGACTTCTCCAGGAACAAAGGAGCTGGCAGGTGCCATTTCCCTTCCCTATCCCCACCAGCAAAAATACACTGCCACCTGTAGGAGTCAGCAAACTGACAACACTCACTGTCTAACTTGCTTACCCCCTCACCCCCTGAGATTTGCGGATCCCCCTTTCCCATTATACTTGCCTCAGTCCGGATGCTTCAGGTCCTCTCCCCACAAAAGACCAATGCAAACCTTGCCAACACTGAGTCTCCTGATCTTGCTTTGTGGGGCCTTAGTCCAAGGTGGCAGTGGTGGTGATGGGCCCCACAAAAGACCAGTGAGTGCCTTGCTAAAACCACACACCCCACCCTGGCCAACGCAGTCAATGGTGATAGCATATCCCCTACAACACGGTCCTCTCTATAATCCATTCAAACAGAGGCCATAAGCCTGGCAGTGTGCAAGCAGTCCCAACAGGAGCCAGAATGACTCTAAAGTGATTCCTGCTTTTGGGTTAAGGGAAAATAACTACACACACCCATCAGACAGTGGCCCAGTAGTTGGCATGGGGGCAGATAGATGGTCTAATTGCAGGTCACCAATGAAAGCTTCTCAGGGAATAGTACAGGGAAAGTACCTTGTAGTTTGGTGCTATTGCATCTCTAAATGCCTGGTCCTACTCAACTCAAGCCAAAAGTGGCCCCAGACTGGTCAATAACACCACAAGAACAAAGCACTGCTTGCAACACACAAAGAGAGCCACTGGAGACAACTGGAATGAAGGAAAAAGTGACCAGGACACAACAGTAGGGTGCACACAACACACATAGAAGACACTCTTGAAGGGCCAGCTTCTGGGGATCCCTGGGTGGCGCAGCAGTTTAGCGCCTGTCTTTGGCCCAGGGCGCGATCCTGGAGACCCGGGATCGAATCCCAATGTTGGGCTCCCGGTGCATGGAGCCTGCTTCTCCCTCTGCCTATGTCTCTGCCTCTCTCTCTCTCTCACACAGTCTGTGTGACTATCATAAATAAAAAATTAAAAATTAAAAAAAAATTTAAGAAAAAGGGCCAGCTTCTGGTGAACAGTGAGCTCTGAACTGCCATCAGAGTTCATCACAAAGCCATTACATTCCAGAGCAGAAGATAGAGCTGACATCACTAACACAGAGAAACAGACATAGAGAGTTAGATGAGTGAGGAGACAGAAGAATATGTCCCAAATGAAAGAACAGAACTAAACCACAGCAAGAAACTTAAGTGAAATGGAGATGAAGTAATATGCCTGATAAAAACTTAAAAGTGATGATCATAAAGATGTTCATTGGACTTGAAAAAGAGTGAAGGGCATCAGTGAGACCCCTAATAAAAAGATAAAGAAAGAACTAATCAGAGATGTAGAACACAATAAAAAATTAAAAATACACTAGATATAATAAAAAGTAGACTAGAAGAAACAGAAAAATGAATTCATGATCTGGAGGACAAAGTATGAAATGTAATCAAGATGAGCAGGTAAAAGAAAAAATAAGCAAAATGAGAATAAACTTAGGGAACTCAGTGACTCCGCAAATATAATAACACTTGCATTATAGGGATCCCAGAAGAAGAAGAGAGAAAATTTTGAAGAAATAATAGCTACAAACTTCCCTAATCTGGAAAACAAAACAAACATTCAGATTTAGGAGGTACAGAGATCCCCTCAAAAAAATCAACCCAAGAAGGTTGATCAAGGCATATGGTAGTTAAAATGGAAAGATAGTGATAAAGAGAGAATTTTAAAAGCAGCAAAGGAAAGTTATATACAAGGGGAACCCCCTAAGCTTATCAGCTGATTTTTCAGCAGAAGCTTTGCAGATCAAAGGAAATGAGATAATATATTCAAAGTGCTGAAAGGAAAAAAAAAAAATCTGCAGCTAAAAATATTGTATCCAACAAGGCAATCATTCAGAATAGAAAGAGAGATAAAGAGTTTCCCAAACAAAAGCTAAAGGAGTTCATGACACTAACCCAGCTCTGTGAGAAATGTTGGAGGAGACTGATTCTCTGAGTGGAAAGGAAAGAACATAAGAAAGAGTAAGAAGAGTAGGAGGCACAAAGGCAGTAAAGATTAATATACCTGTAAAAATCAGCCAAGGAATTAACAAAATAAAAGGATATAAAATATGACATCCATACTTAAAACATGGAGTGGGGGAAAAAGAGGAAAGTGTGATTAAAACCTAAGTGACTATCAACTTAATATAGACTGCAATAAACAGAATATATTATATACAAACCTCATGTTAACCATAAATCCAAACCCAGTAACAAATATGCAAAAAATAGAGAAAGGAATCTAAGATCTAAGTATATCACTAAAGACAGCAGCAAACTGTGGAAGAGAGTAAGAGAAGAAAGGGTCAGAGAACTCCAAAAAAAAAAAAAAAAAAAAACCCACAAAGTAAGTTGTGCATGCCAATAAATACACACCTATCAGTAATTACTTTGACTATAAATTAACTAATCATTTCAATAAAAAGACTTAAGCTGATGGAAGGGATAGAAAAACCAGACCCATCTATTGGCTGTCTATGAGAGACCCATTTCAGATCTAAAGATACATGCAGATTGAAAGTAAAGGGATGGAGAAACATTTATCATGCAAATGGATATCAAAAGAAAGCCAGGGTAGAAATACTTTTATTGTCAAAATAGATTTAAAACAAAGACTATAGGGCAGTCTGAGTGGCTCAGTGGTTTAGTGCCTCCTTCAGCCCAGGGCGTGATCCTGGAGACCCGGGATTGAGTTCCACATCAGGCTCTCTGCATGGAGCCTGCTTCTCCCTCTGCCTGTGTCTCTGCCTCTTTCTCTCTGGATCTCTCATGAATAAATAAATAAAATCTTTAAAAAAATAAAAATAAAACAAAGACTGTAACAAGAGACAAAGAATGACACATATAATCATAAAGGGGACAATCCAACAAGAAGATACAACAGTTGCAAATATTTATGCACCCAACATGGGAGCTCCTAAATACACAAAATAGTTAATGACAAAAATAAAAAACTAACTGATAATAATACAATAATAGTAGGGAATTTAACACCCCACTTAAAACAAGGCACACATGGTCTAACCAGAAAATCAACAAGGAAACAGTGACGTTGAATGACACACTGGACCAGATGGATCTAACATATATTTGTAGCATTCCATCCTAAAACAGCAGAATACACATTATTTTCAAGTATATATGGAATATTCTTCAGAATATTCAGATCACATATTAGGCTACAAAACAAATCTCAACAAATTTTAAAAAATCAAAGTCATACATGCATCTTTTCTGACAATAACACTATGAAACTAGAAAATTAACTACAAGAAAAAATCTGGAATACATATGGTTAAGTAACATGCTACAAAACAATGAATGGGTCAACCAAGAAATCAAAGAAATAAAAAAATTACCTGGAGAGAAATGGAAATGAAAACACATTGGTTCAAAAACTTTTGGGATGTAGCAAAAGCAGTTCTAAGAGAGAAGCTTATAGTAATACAGGTCTACCTCAAGAAGCAAGAAAAATCTCAAACAACCTAATCTTATATTTAAAGGAGCTAGAAAAAAGAACAAACAAGACCACAATACACAGAAGGAAATAAATAATAAAGATTAGAGCAGAAATAAATATTATAGAAACTAAAAAAACACTAGAACAGTTCAAGGAAACGAGGAACTGGTTCTTTAAAACTATCAACAAAATTAATAAATGACTAGTCAGATGTATCAAAGAGAGAGAGAGGAAGAGAGAGAGAAAGGGGGGGATGCAGATAAAATCAGAAATGAAAGAGGTGAAATAACAAACAACCATCTCCACAGAAATACAAAGGATTATAAGAGAAAATTATAAGAAATTAATGCCAACAAATTGGACAGCCTAGAAGAAATGAATAAATTCCTAGCAACATAACCTACCCAAACAGAAGAAAGAAGAAATAGAAAATCTGAACAGACCTATTACCAGTGATGAAACTGAATCAGTAATCAAAAACTCTCATCAAACAAAAGTCCAAGACCAGAGGGCTTCACAGTTGAATCTACCAGACATTAAAAGAATATTTAATATCTATTCTCAAACTATTCCAAAAAATAGAAGAGGAAGGAAAACGTCCAGATTCATTCTATGAGGCCAGCATTACCCTGAGACCAAAGCCAGATAAAGACAACTATAGTCCAATATCTGATGAATGTAAATGCAAAATCCTCAACAAAATATTAGCAAATTGAATCCAAGAATACATTAAAAAATTCACCCACCATGATCAAGTGGGATTTATGCCCAGGATAAAAGTATGGTTTGATATTTGCACATCAATCAACATGATACATTGTATCAATAAGAGAAAGGATACAAACCATATAATCATTTCAGTATTTGCAGGGAAAGCATTTGACAAAGTACAGCATCCATTCTTGAAAAAAGTCCTCAATAAAAAAGGAAATGCGTATCAGCAATAAAGATCTTTTGTGAAAAAACCCACAGCTCACATCATATCCAAAGTAGAAAACCTTAGAACTTTTCCCCTAAGGTCAGAAAGAAGATAAGGATGTCCACTCTCACCACTTTTATTCAGCGTAGTACTGGAAATCCTAGCCACAGCAATCAGGCAAAGAAAAGAAATAAAAGGCATCCAAAATGATAAGGTGGAAGTAAAACTGTCACAATTTGCAGAAGACTTGATACTATATATAGAAAACCTAAAGACTCCATCAGAAAACTACTAGAACTGATAAATAAATTCAGTAAGGTTGCAGGATACAGAATGAATATACAGAAATTCTTTCCATTTCTATACATTAATAAGGAAGCAGCAGAAAGAAAGATTAAGAAAAAAATTCCACTTAAAATTACACCCTAAATAAGAAAATATCTAAGAATAAACTTGACTCAAGAAGTGAAGGATCTGTTCTCTGAAAACTATAAAATATTGATGAAAGAAATTGAAAAACAAATGGAAAGATATTCCACACTCATGGCTTGGAAGAACAAATTCTGTTAAAATGTCTATACTACCCAAAGCAATATATACATTAAATGCAAACTGTATCAAAATACCAACGGCATTTGTCACAGAACTAGAATAAATAATCCTAAAATCTGTATAAATCCACAAAGGACCCTGAATTGCCAAAGTAATCTTGCAAAAATAAAAATAAAACTGGAGTATAACTCGAATTATACTACAAAGCTCTAGTAATCAAAACAGTGTGTTATGGCACAAAAACAGACACATAGATTGATGAAACAGAATAGAGAGCACAGAAGTAAACTCACAATTATAAGGTCAGGTAATTTTTGACAAAGGAGACAAGAATATGTAATGGGAAAAGCACAGTTTCTTCAACAAATGGTGTTGGGAAAACTGGAAAGTTAAGTGCAGAAGAATGAAATTGGGTCATTTTCTTAAACCACACACAAAAATAAACTCAAAATAGATAAGAACCTAAAAGTGAGACCCAGAACCATAAAATACTAAAGGAGAGCACAGGTAGTAATATCTCTAACCTCAGGCTTAACAGCATCTTTTTAAATAATGTTTCCTGAGGTAAAGGAAACAAAAGCAAGAGTAAACTATTGGAACTACATCCAAATAAAAAGCTTCTGTACAATAGAGGAAATAGTCAACAAAACTAAAACACAACCTAAAGAGTGGGATAAGATATTGCAAATGATATATCTGAAAGAGTATCTGACATATATAAGTAACTTAAACAACTCAGCAGCAAGAAACAATCTAATTAAAAATGGGCAGAAGACATGAAAAGACATTTCTTCAAAAAGACATTCAGATGGCTCAACATCACTCATCATCAAGGAAATACAAATCAAAACCACAAAGGGATGTCATCTCACACCTGTTAGAATAACTTTAATTAAAAACTCAAGAAACAACAGGTGTTGGGAGGATGTGGAGAAAAAGGAACCCTTGTGCACTATCGGTGGGCATGTAAACTTTTGCAGCCACTTCGGAAATTATAGGAGATTCTTCAAGAAATTAAAAATAATACAACTACCTCTACCCTAAAAATGCAAAAACACTAACTCAAATGGATATGTGCACCCCTATGTTTATTAGAGCATTATTTACAATAGCCAAGATATGGAAGCGGCCCATGTGTCCTCTCGTACATGAATGGATAAAGAAGATATGAAGTGTATATACAATAGAATATTATGGAGCCATAAAAAGTATGAAATCTTGCTATTTGCGACAACGTAGATGGATCTAGAGTTTAACACTAAGTGAAATGAACCAGTCAGAGGAAAAAAAAAATATTACACGATTTCACTTATATGTGGAATTTAAGAAACAAAATAAATTTAAAAAGCAAAAAAAAAGAAGTAATAAATAAAAAACCCAGACTCTTAAGTATATAGAACAAACAGATTATTACTAGAGGGGAGGTTGGTGTATGTGTGGGGGGGTAAAATAGGTAAAGTGGATTAAGAATACTCTTATCTTGATGAGCAATGAGTAATGTATAGACTTACTGAATCACTATATTGTCATTTGAAACTAAGATACACTTGAAAGATAACACTGTATCCAGTATACACTGGAATTAAAATTTTAAAAATCATATCAAACCATAACTGAAAATACAATGTAGTACTGGCAGGATAGGTCAGATATACTCACTAATTTACAAATTCCTATTTTTTGTTTTTCATATATTTGTTTTTCTTTCTACACACATTATCTTTTTCTCAACCTACATTTTAGGATTATGAAAATGTAAAGAAAAGAAAGATGTCATCTATCATGACACATGTCTGAAATTAGAATTGTGGACCACTTGATATGATGGACAGCCAAAATGTAGTCCTGGAAAAAGAAATACATTCTAAATTGGCAAACTTTCTGGAAAAGGATAGAAAGAAAAAGCTTTAGCAGGGGATTTAAAAACATTTCTATTCTACAATGCACATCATTACATTTTCCCCCAGTCATGTTCAGTAATATTTAAAGAGATTAGTTTTGAAGAAATTATAAAAGGAGATTTAGCATAACTTAGAGGAGAGAGCCAACTAAACCAATCTGTCCTATGAAAATCTTCTGCAGCTGTTTCATCCAGTTACTAAAGTGACAGATATTATCTCAAAATTTTAGTTCTACTAGTGTAGCAAAGAGCACTCTGAAGTTAGGACTGGCTGCCTTTAAGGAGGGATTTGAATGTAAAAGAAAAAAAAAGTGAGTCTAATATTAAAGCTATTTAATGCCTATAACAAAATATGAAAGAAGTGCCTGTATTCATGGATTAAAGGAACAAGTGAAGGAAATGGTCAAGAAATTCTTTTTGTTGGGATGCCTATGTGGCTCAGAGGTTGAGTGTCTGCTTTGGCTCAGGGTGTGACACTGGGGTCCTGGGACGAGTCCCACTCAGGCTCCCTGCATGGAGCCTGCTTCTCCCTCTGCCTGTGTCTCTGCCTCTCTTTCTGTGCCTCTCATGAATTAATGAATTAAATCTTAAAAAAAAAATTCTTTTTGTACATAGATCTAGATCTAAGGCTAGACATAGATATATTGATCTGGAAGCAAATCAACATATAAAGAAATAATTTCTTAGTAATTTATATATATATAAAGTAATTCTTAGTCAATTATATATATATAATTTATATATATTTATATATATATAAAGAGATATGTTAGCACATATATCTCATGGGGAATGAAGAGAACGTCTAATATTGGTAACATATTCAGAGTGTGGCAGTTTTTCATCAAAGTTTTTTAAAAGGTATTTATAGCAAACATTTTATTATCAAAGGGTCAAAGAAAACTACTGAAAAAAAGACCTTTATAATATCCAAATCAACGTTTTGTAATAACTCAAAGAGAATGGTATTTGATATTCCTTAAGGAGACGGAGACTTTTATATGGGATGGAGAGGTATATCACCATGCTCCCTCCAGTCCTTTTCTATCATAATCTGCTCTAATCCACAGCCCCTACCAACGAAAATCTCAAAGAAAAATGTCCTTGTCCTTTGCTACAAATGGTTGTATCAAGGCTCTATTATCTTATTTTTGAACCAATATTATCTTATTCTTGTATCTTATCTCTTTTTTATTTTTTTTAATTTTTATTTATTTATGATAGTCACAGAGAGAGATAGAGAGAGAGAGAGAGGCAGAGACACAGGCAGAGGAAGAAGCAGGCTCCATGCACTGGGAGCCCGACGTGGGATTCGATCCCGGGTCTCCAGGATTGCGCCCTGGGCCAAAGGCAGGCGCCAAACTGCTGCGCCACCCAGGGATCCCTCTTGTATCTTATCTTATACTAAGCCATAGTCTGTGTAGTGGTTAATGGTATAGAAAGAACTTTAAAATTAGTGGTTTAAAGTCTTTCCTTCAATCATAAACTTTCAGGACTTAGAATACATTTGCATAGAATCATGTCACTTTGTTAACAGCAAGTAAATAGTACTCAAATAATGTATAGAAATTCGCCATGCACCACCACCATAGTTTGTAAGACATCCAAATATATGAATAATTAAAAATGATGAATCACCAGAAACCTTGGGACAGAAATACCTAGTAGGATGATTGTTTATATTATAATCAATTATAGAGTTTTTAAGAAATATGATGTTAATTCCCACCATCAGAGATAACGGGGTTTATTGACTTGGCCATTATGTCTTTTTATAATCTCCTAAAGTAATTCTAATGTACAAGTAACACAAAACATCTGGACTAGAAAACAGAAATCGTCTAGTTGCAGCAAGAGTAAATAGCAGTAAAAAATGATATTTGGAGTTGCATTGGATTTTTCTATCTCCAGTTGTGCTGAAGACTACTTGGGATTTGGGGGGTACTCATATTTCTTATTTACACTTATATATTATTTGTAAACACCCATGGTGTTAAATATTCAAAATTTTAAAAATAGCAAATTTGAACAGACAAATTTTGAGTGAGGGAATTGAATTGATAATCAAAAACTCCCCCCACCCCCAAAAGAAACGTCCAGGACCAGATGGTTTCATGGATGAATTCTACTAAACATGTCAAGAAGAGTTAATAACTATCCTTCTCAAAATCTTCAAAATAATTAAAGAGTAGGGAAAGCTTCCAAACTCATTTCTTGAGGCCAGCATTTCATTACCCTGATAACCAAACCTAGACAATGACACTAGAAGAAAAGAAAATTGCAGGTCAATATCTCTGATAAACACAGATGTAAAAATATTAGCAAACTGAATTCAACAGTGCATTTAGGATCATACACAAGGATCAGTGGGATTTATTCCTTGGATGCAAGTCTGGTTCACCAGATGCATATAGGTAAATGTGATACACCATGTTAACAAAATGACGGAGGCAAATCATGTGATTATTTCAAGAGATGTAGAAAAAGCATTAGACAAAATTCAACATCCTTTTTATGATAAAAACTCTCAACAAATTGGAGATAGTATGCTCTAAGGACCCCCTGAGTTGCACTGGGAGAGATAGTTCCACTTCTTAAATTTGGGAGACATGGCACTGCCTCTCAGGGGACACAAGAGACAGTGGGTGGCATTGAACTCTCCATTTGTTAGCAGAGGAGCAGAGGCACCTACTGAGGGCAGCAAACCTGGAGGCTGGTTTTCTGCTGCACTTTACCATTAACTCTGAGTCTATGAGTATTCATGTCACTGTTCTTCTGGGATAAGCTGGCACTATCTAGAGTTCAGTGAGATCCTCCCACCAAGGGTCAGCAGAGTTTCCTAAAATTTAGAGTATTGAAACCAGCCAATGCACCTGAGAAAAAACACAGGAGCTCAGTGCTACTAGCTGAGCAGATGGGTTGTACACAAACAGGGTGAAGCAGGGATCTGAGAGAAGCCTGAGACAAATAAGGAGAGAGAAAGTGGGCAGAGACCATTTCTTTCCTTGTGCATCAGCACAGATGGACTTCAGTGAACAGCCCAGTGCCCACAGTGAAGGCTTTAGCTGCTTACACCAACACCCCACTCCACCCCTGTCCCTGTGCTCTGCAGGTGCTAACCTTACTAAGGCAAGCGTGTCTGAGAGCCAGAGAAACAATGAGCCCCTCCTCCAGAAGATTAGCACAAACCCCTGGCACACACTAAGTCCACTGACTATAGGCTGCTTGCAAAGCTTTAGGGGAAATAGGATCTAGCTTATTTCTAAACAGACCAAAATACACTATTTAAAACTTGTCACATACTGGATAGAGTCCAAACCAAACACTCCCCAATGCAGGCAAGGAGAGACTGTAGAAGACTGACTGAGGGGAAAAAGCAGCCAAAACATAAAAGCAGAGTGTACACAGAATATGCCAGAATCACTTCCTGAACACAAAGCCCTTGACAGTATATGGCCTCTTCTTTTTTACTGTTTTTTTTTTCTTTTAAAGATTTTATTTATGTGTGAGAGAGAGAGAGAGAGGACGTGTGTGTGTGTGTGTGTGTGTGTGTGTGTGTGTGAACCACAGTGAGGGACAGAGGACGAGGTATAAGCAGGTAGGGGGCCCAATGTGGAGCTCGATCCCAGAACCCTGGGATCATGACCTGAGCTGAAGGCAAGTGCTTAACCTACTGAGCCACCCAGGTGCCCCTGATCTCTCCTTAATATAGCCATTACTCCTAGGAGCAGGAAACATAACAGGCTTTCCTAGAACAGAGAAGACAGAGACCTAGATACAATACCAAGAGGGAGAAATTCATCCCAAAAGAAAGAACAAGAAGAGGGCATGGCCAGGGATCTATAAAAACAGATATAATCAATATGCTTATTTAAAACATCAATCATAAAGATACTAGCTGGGCATGAGAAAAGCATAAAAGACATCAGGGAGTCCCTTGCTGCAGAGATAAAAGACCTAAAAACTAGTCAGAGTGAAATAAAAAATGCTATAACTGAGATGCAAAACTGACTGGATGTAATGACAACAGGATGGAAGAAGAGAAATGAATAAATGAAATAGAAGATAAAATTATGGAAAATAATGATGCTGGAAAGAAGGGGAAAGGAAATATTGGATCAGGAAAGTAGATTTAGGGAACTCAGTGACTCAATAAAGCATTCTATTTCATATCATAGGAATCCCAGAAGAAGAAGAGAAGGGAAAGGGCAGAAGGTTTATATGAGAAAATTATAACTTAAAGCTTCCCTAATCTGAGGAAGGAAACAGACATCTAAATCCAAGAGGAACAGAGAACTTCCATCAAAAGCAACAAGAGCAGACCAACACCAAGACATATCACAGGAAAATTTGCAAAATACAGGGTAAAGGAAGGAATTCTGAAAGCAAAAAGGGAAAATAAATCCCTAACCTACAAGAGAAGACAAATAAGGTTAGCAGCAGATCTTACCACAGAAACCTAGTATGATGGAAGAAAGTGGCATGATATATTCAACATACTGAATTGGAAAAATATGGAGCCAAGAACACTTTATCCAGCAAAGCTGTCATTCAGCATAGAAAGAAAAATAGTTTCTCATACAACAAAAACAAAAGGAATTCATGACTACTAAACCAGCCCTGCAAGAAATATTATAGGGGCCTCTTTGAATGGGAAAGAAAGATCAAATGTGACAAAGACTAGAAAGGAACAGAAAAATCTCTCAAATGCTGACTTTACAGGTAGTACAATGACATTAAAGTCATACAATTCAATAACCACCCTGAATGCAATTAGACCAAATGCTCCAATCAGAAGACACAGGGTATCAGAATGGATTTTAAAAAATACAAACCAGGACCTATTTAAATGCTGCCTACAAGTAACTCATTTTAGACCTAAGGGGATGTGCAGATTGAAAATGAGGAAATGAAGAACCATTTGTCATGCTAATGGATGTCAAAAGAAATCCAGAGTAGCCATACTTATATTACACAAACTAGATTTAAAGCTAGCACTGTAACATGAGATGAAGAAGATCACTGTATCATAATAAAGGGGTCTATCCAACAAGATAGATTGTTAGATTATAAACATTTATGCCCCCACTTTGGCAGCACCCAAATATATAAATCAATTAATAACAAACACAAAGAAACTTATGGACAAAAATGCAATAAAAGTAAGGGACTTTAACATCTCTCTTACAGCAATGGACAAGTCATCTAAGTAGAAAATAAACAAGGAAACATAGCTTTGAATGACACATTGGAGCAGATGGATTTAACAGATATATTTAGAGCATTTCATCCTAAAGCAGCAGAATACACATTCTTTTCGAGGGCACATAGAACATTCTCCACATAGATAATATATTGGGTCACAAGTCAGGCTTCAAAAAATACAAAAAGATTGACATACATATTTTCCAAATGCAATATGAAACTTGAAATCAACCACACACACACACAAATTGAAAAGACCACAAAGATGTGGAGGTAAAAAGCATCCTATTAAAGAATGAATGGGTTGCCCAGGTAAGTAAAGAAGAAATTATATATATATATATATATATATATATATATATATATATATATAAATGAAAACACAACACCTTTCCAAAACCTTTGGGATGCATCAAAAGTGGCCATAAGGATGAAGCATATAGCAATAGAGGCCTACCTCAAGAAGAAAGAAAAATCTCAAATACACAACCTAACCTTACACCTAAAGCAGCTAGAAAAAGAACAGGAAATAAAGCCTAAACCCAGCAGAAGATGGGAAATAGTAAAGAACAGAGAAAAAACAAGTTATGTAGAAGAAAATAACAGACACGTAGAAGAGATTAATGAAACTAGAAGCTGTTTTTTGAAAGAATAAAATTGATAAGCCTCTAGCCAGACTTATCAGAGAGAAGAAAGAAAGGACCCAACTAAATAAAATCATGAATTAAACAGGAAGGATCACAAACAACACCACAAAAATACAAACAATTATAAGAGAATGTGATAAAAATTGTATGCCAACACATTAGACAATCTGGAAAAGAATAGTTATGTTTCTAAATTACTAGAAACATATAAACTATCAAAACTGAGACAGGAAGAAATAGAAAATTTAAACAGATTCATAATGAGCAAAGAAATTGAATCAATAACCTAACAAACAAATGGCTTCCCTGGGGAAATCTACAAACATTTAAAGAATAGTTAAGAGTTCTTCTTCTCAAACTGCTTAAAAAAAAAAAAAAAAAAGTAGGAATGGAAGGACAACTTCCAAATTCATTCTCTGAGGCTAACATTTACCTGATTCCAAAACCAGACAAAGACTCCATCAAAAACAGAGAATCACAAGCCAATATCTCTGATGAATATAGATGCAAAAATTCTCAACAAGATACTAGCAAATTGGATTCAACAGTACATTCAAAGAATTATTCACCATAATCAAGTGGGATTTGAATCAATAAACATGGTACACCACATTAATAAAATAAAGGATAAGAACCATATGATCTCCTCAATAGGTGCAGAAAAAGTGTTTGACAAAACAGAGCTTCCATTCTTGATTAAAAAGAAAAAAAAAAAAAAACTTCCAACAAAGTAGGAATGGAGAGAACATACCTCAACATCAAAAAGGCTATATATGAAAGACCCAAAGCTCCCATCATCCTCAGTAGGGAGAAACTGAGAGCTTTTCTTCTAAAGTTAGGAACAAGACAGGTATGTCCACTCTCAACAGTGTTATTTAACATAGTACTAGAAAAATCAGCCTCAGCAATCAGATAATAAAGAGAAATAAAAGACATCCAAATGGGCAAGGAAGAAGTCAAACTTTAGCTCTTAGCAGACAACATGATCCTCTATGTGGAAAACGCAAGAGACCCTACTAAAAATTTGATAGAACTGATACATGAATTCAGCAAAGTCAAAGGACACAAAATCAACATCCAGGAATCTGTTGAGTTTCTATACATCAACAACAAAGGAGCAGAAAGAGAAATCAAAGATTTGATTCCATTTGCAATTGCACTAAGAACCAAAAAAGACAATCTCTTCAACAAATGGTATTGGGAAAACTAGACAGTAACTTGTAGAATGAACCTGGAACATTTTCTTACACTATATACAAAAAGAAATGCAAAATGGATGAAAGACCTAAACATGGGACAGGAAACCATTAAAATCCTACTGGAGAACACAGGCAACAACAACCTCTTTGACATCTGCTGTAGCAACTTCTTACTAAACACATCACCAGAGGCAAGGGAAACAAAAAGAAAAAAGAACTATTGGGATATCATCAAGATAAAAAGTTCCTGTACTGTGAAGGAAACAATTAGCAAAGCCAAAAGGCACCTTACAGAATGGGAGAGGATATTTGCAAATGACATATCTGATAAATCAAATATTGTGATTATACTTTATACTATCCAAAATCTATAAAGAACTTATCAAACTGAACACACAAAAGCAGTTAAGAAATGGCAGAAGACATGAATAGATATCTTTCAAAGAAGGCATTCAGATGGCGAAGAGACACATGAAAAGATGCTCAACATCACTTACCGTCAGGGAAATACAAATTAAAACCATGATGAGAAACCACCTCACACTTGTCAGAATGGCTAAAATTAACAACATAGGAAACAACAGATGTTGCTGAGGTTGTAGAGAAAAGGGAATCCTCGGACTGTGGGTGTGAATGCGAGCTGGTACAGCCACTGTAGAAAACAGTATTCAGTTCCTCAAAAAGATAAAAATAGAACTACCCTATGACCCAGCAATGTCCTGCTCAGTATTTACCCAAAGGATATAAAAATGCGATTCCAAGGGACACATGCACCCCAGTGATGGCGGCAGTATCAACAAACAATCGCCAAATTATGGAGAGAGTCCAGATGTCCATATATAGAGAGAAGTATAGATATATAGACATTTACATATATCTAAATACATATGAAATATATGTATATATGTATATATATGTGTGTATATATCTATATGTGGATATACATACATATATCTATACATACACAAAGGAATATTACTCCACCATCAAAAAGAATGAAAACTGGTCATTTGCAATGACATGGATGGAGCTAGAGTATACTATGCTAAGTGAAATAAATCAGAGAAAGACAAATACCATATGATTTCACTCACATGTGGAGTTTAAGAAAAAAACAGATGAACATAGGAAAAGGGAAAAATAAAAAAGAGAGGAGGGCAAACTGTAAGAGAACAAACTGAGGGTTGATGGAAGGGAGGTGGGCAGGGCATGGGCTAAATGGATGCTGGATTTTAAGGAGTACAATTGCTGTGATGAGTACAAGGTGTTATATGTAAGTGATGAATCACTAAATTCTACTCTTCACCAAAGAAAACGAAACAAAGAATGTGCCTCATCATAAAAAAGGCCTTCTATGACAACTCCAGAGCTAAAATCATACTCAGTGTTATAAGCCGAAATCTTTTCCTTCAAAATCAGGAAGAAGACAAGTATGCTCACTTTTGACACTTTTATTCAACTGTAGTCCTAGACATCATAGCCAGAGCATGTAGGGAGAGAAAGAAATAAAAGGCATCCAAATTAGAAAGAAAGAAGTAAAGTTGTCAGTGTTTGAAGGTCACATGATATATATTGCAATCCTAAAGACTCCATGCACACTCATACACACACATGCACACACACCTGTTAGAGCTCATACACAAATTCTGTGAAGCTCCTGAATTAAAAAAAAATCATTATTAAAAATCAATCACATTTCTACACACTAACAATGAGAAATTTTTAAAAATCTCATTTACAACAGCATGAAAATGAATAAAATACTTAGGAATGGATTTAACTAAAGATGTGAAAGATCTGTACGCTGAAAACTGGAGAATATTAATGAATAAAATGGAAGGAAATAGAAATAAATGGAGGGATATTTTGTACTCAAAGATTCAAAGAATCAATATGGTTAAAATGTCCATACCAACCAAAGCAATCTACACATAAAACTTTTCATGGTATGTGGACCTAGATGAAGTCATTTCCAACTATGGATTATGGATTGTATCTTTCTTTATGAGAAGTTAAAAGTAAAGCAAAACGATGGCAGTCTTTTTAAAGGCTGGTTTCTACCTATAGAAATTTAGATCATGCTCATATAGAATAAAGCAAATGGTTAAAAGTGCTATTTTTAAAAAGGTGTTACCCTCTTAGGCACTTAACAAGAGTGTAATATATAACTTGATGTCTAATAGCATGCATTCATTAGCCATAGACCAATTTGTAATTGATTTCATTGTGAACATTGTGCAATGTCTCAATTACCCCACTTTTTAAAAAACCATTAATTACTATTTAAGTTAAAAAAATTACCAAAGCAACTTAGACTAATTTCTAAAATATTTTTTATATAAGCTACATTTTCATCAGTTTTTGATAACATAATTTTTAGGAGAGAATTGAAAAAGAATAAATTATGTTGTACTTATTTTATTATAACAGACACAAAGAGATGTTTAACGAACTACAGATAGAGAAAATAATAGTTACTAATTTCAGTTAGAATACTATTAAAATATTATTAAATATAAGTCATTATCCATAGTTTCAGTGAAAAGTAATATTATATATTTGATGTTACTTTGATTAACATATATTGTTGAACTACATAAATATTAAGTCAAATTTTTGAAATATGTTTTAATATGAAGATGTATTAATTATCTTCACAGTTTGCTTCTTCAGCATGATTAAATAGTACATATTAAAGCTTCTTCATAATATCTTTTCCCACAAGACATCTTATTTTTTCAACTGCTTTTTTTTAGGTTTTTATTTAAATTCCAGTTATTTAAAATACAGTGTAATACTAGTTTCAGGTGTACAATATAGAGATTTATTTTTTTTAATTTTTATTTATTTATGTTTTTAATTTTTATTTATTTATGATAGTCACAGAGAGAGAGAGAGAGGCAGAGGGAGAAGCAGGCTCCATGCACCGGGAGCCTGACGTGGGATTCGATCCCGGGTCTCCAGGATCGTGCCCTGGGCCAAAGGCAGGCGCCAAACCACTGCGCCACCCAGGGATCCCCAATATAGAGATTTAACACTTCCATATAACACTCAGTGCTCATCTCAAGTGCCCTCTTTAAACCTTATCACCTATTTACCCCATCCCCCTACCAACCTCTCCTCTGGTCTCTATAATTAAGAATCTGTTTCTTGGCTTGCCTCTCTCTCTCTCTCTTTTTTTCCCCTTGCTCATTTGTTTGGTTTCTTATATTCCACATGAGTGAAATCTTATGGTATTTGTCTTTCTCTGACTTATTTCACTTAGTATACTACTCTCTAGCTCCATCCATGTCATGAATTAAGGTCCCAATAGGAAACAAATCATTCCTCCACATTAGAAATGAATCTAATTATCTCAAATCATTTGTCACACCAGCTAATTTTAAATAGAAATATTAGTAAGCACTCTAGACCCAACTAGATGAGCACCAAATATCTTGATCATTAATATCAAGAAGAAGAAAATGGTGAGAAAATATATTATTTAACATTAACTTTGCGCACTCATGAAAAAAGTGACCATTCCTAAGAAATGACTAGGTGAAGCAATAGGAATTTTACAATACTTTTTTTTTTTTTTTTCTTAAGTAGGCTCCATTCCCAACCTGGATGGGCCTCAAACTCACAACTTGGAGTTCAAGAATCACATGCCCCACCAATTGAGCCATCCAGATGCCCCTACGATACCTATTACAGTGGCTTGCTCAAAGTATGAACTCATTAAGTATTTATTAATTAGTTGAATAAATTAATAAAATATGGAAAGACATTAAATGATGTAAGGAAAATATGTGTATTTGAAACACATTTGAAATTGTATGCAATTATCCACTCTTAATCTTTATTCAAAATATTCTATATATTTTCTGATGTGATCATTCTTCTAGACTTTGAAAAATACCTAGATTGAAAAAAAAAACAGATTCAGAAATATGAATAATTTCCTCCATGTCTTACTTCAGGCTGCTATAGCAAAGTAACATGGACCTGGTGCTGTAGAAACAAGAGAAATATCCCTCACATTTCTGGAGGCTGGGTCCTAGATCAGAGTGCACAGTCAAGCTTTGGTGAAGGCACTCCTTTGGGTCACAGACTGCTATCTTTTGGTCAAATCCTCATGTGGCAGAAAGAAGGTGAGAGAGTTCTCTGGGGCTCTTTTTTAAAGGGCATTAATTCTTTTTTATAATTGTTACTACTATTGTTTTAAAGACAATCAAAAATATTGTCCTTTAAGCTAGAAAATAATTTCTCTTAATTCTCATATTTATTTTAACAAAAAAAAAGTAGAAAGATGCCCAATAGGACTAAATGAACAAGGAAAAATTTTTTTACACATGACAAATGATGTTTTCAATCTCTTGCTAACTCTGGAAGCCAGAGTTTGATATACCTTTTATAACTACCAAATAGTAATGTTTAGTAAATATGAAATTTTGTTATTCTCTCATTTAAAAATAGCATTATCCCTATAAAATTTAGAGGAAAATATTCTAGATAGAGAATAATTCTTAGTCTAACTTCCCACCAGGAGCAACACTTGAGATAAAAAACTATAGGCAGTGGTTTATTTATTATTTTTTTTTATTTTTTTTTAAATTTTATTTATTTATGATAGTCACAGAGAGAGAGAGAGGCAGAGACACAGGCAGAGGGAGAAGCAGGCTCCATGCACCGGGAGCCTGATGTGGGATTCGATCCCAGGTCTCCAGGATCGCGCCCTGGGCCAAAGGCAGGCGCCAAACCACTGCGCCACCCAGGGATCCCCTAGGCAGTGGTTTATTTTAGGAAATGATCCTAAGGAACAATAGTGAGAGACTTGGAAACCTGATACAGAGGAGTTGAAAAGCCAATCTAAGCTCCTGCTATAGGACTGCTCACTTACCTAGGTCGTTGTACCTAGATTTTGTTAGTTATTCTTGGGGAACCCAGAAGAATAAATCGCGGAATTGTGCTCTTGAAACAAAGACTGACAATATATATACATAGACTTAGTGTTCTCACTGATGAAGGGTTGTCTCATGTTTTGTTAACCCCTGCAGTTTCAGGTTTGGGCCCTCATCTGAATGACTGAGCTGGTTCCTGCAGGAGTCCCATGTTCCCAGAATAGCCCTGAGGTAGAAAGCAAGAGATGCATAATCCAGCCCAGGTGATATGCTCCTAGGTTACACCTAAGGCAGCTTGATTGCCACAGTAATGAGGAAGAATTAGAGTTAATTCAAGGCAAAGAGGATGTGTGCAGAAGAAGAGATATATCTACTAAGGAATGGAAATGTTTTGCTAGTCTACAGTAATCTTTTTTTCTCTCCTCATAGTTAAAAGAGATAACCAAAGTTTATATATAATGTGGTAAGTCTGATGAAGTCTTTTGAAAAATTTATTTTCACATGATTTTATGCACAAATATACACGTGAATTAAATTTTACTCTTTCATTGAAGTTTCAAAAATTCACGAGACATGCTCCATTTTTGTTTGTTGGTTGGTTGTTTTTTGACCAGATTTATCAGCCAGTACAAATATGAGGTTTTCTTTAGATAAAGGAATCCAAAGATCATTTGCATACTTGCAAATATTATGAGACTCTCTCTCTCTTTTCTTCAACTATCATTCATATTTATCTCTTTATGGATAGGATAGATTTATACCTATTTATGGTTTTTGTGCAATGGGATTCATGTAGCTAAAATTATGAATTAGGGGGAATTATTTTGTTGTCATACCCCTCTAACAAATAATGGCAACATGAAATGCATCCCCCAGACTTTCTTCAGTTTCCCAGTTTCTTACCTGCACAATGGGTTTGGGTTACTTTTTAGTATTTCAGCATGTATTGAAGCTTATCTGTGCCTAAAATTTTTCCTTCTGAGTACTCAGTATTGACTTAGCAAGCTCTACTTCAACTGTCTTCCCTGTGGATCCTGATAGAGTCAACAACTCAGCAATTTATTCACATCCACGATATATGGTTCTTTATATAAACCTTGTCAATGTTCCATGACTGAGGTAGATCATGGATACTATTTGTAATCCATTGTCATATATTTGTTCCCTACGAGAGTCTCCTGTCTGTACTTCTTTCTACTTGCTAATGGTTTTAATCCTGATAATAATATTTGGCCTCTTTCTTTCCGTCCAGACTAATGCTAGTTGATTTTTTTTAATTTTATGTGTATAGCAAACACAAAACTAAGATCTATAATTGCCTTAAATAAAAGGAGGTGTGATCATTTAAACAAAGGAACAGCCCTTATAACATGCATAGTGCACCTGCTTGTCAGTAAAGATAAGCCCCAGCTGCAAGCTCAGCACACTATCAATATCCTCCAGGACTTTCTGTTTCTTTCTTTCTGTTTGTTCATTACCACAATAGTCATCATAGAATGGCTTTGTGCCTCAACAATGCTGCAGGGAAACAGAATGAGAGGCTCCCCGTCTGTTGGTGACAGGATTTGTATCAATAGTCTCACTCACTGGTGATTACAGTCAATTTTTGTTTTGTTTTGTTTTTCTCAATTGTATAGATTTCAGAGACTGGGAAATACAGCAGTTTAGATCATAGACCACTTTGGTTCAAACAGCACTTTCATTTTCTGGCTGTATGACCATGGGCATGTTGTAAAACTTTGTGCCTTAGCTTGTCTTCTGTTAAATGTGCATAAAATCATTTCCTATGTATAGAATTCTAATGAGAAGTAAATGAGTTAATGCATGGAATATTCTTTAAAGAGTTATTCAAATATTAAATGCAATATAGGAGTTAGTAGTGGAACCTGGAGGCTCTCTCTTAAATGTGCCCTCCTCCCAGACACCTGATTTTTCAGGGATCACTCTGAGCACAGGACAAAAATCCAATCCACTTCTAAAATCTAGACAGAAAGAAGGTGTTGTCATTTTAAGTCATAGTTAGCATGGGGGAAAAGAGTAAAAGTTATAAAGCATCCAAAATTAGAGGCATGTAAGGGAGGATGCATCATTGCCATTTTATTCTGAGG